>NC_140947.1:90503024-91148024 GCF_014529385.1 Adiantum capillus-veneris | reverse complement strand
CCACAACAACCGCCACCGCCACCACTAGAGCGCCGGTGTCTAGACGATTGTGAAGCTCGTCTCGTAAACGTCGAAGCTTCGGAGCGCGCCGAATGCTCCGAAAGAGAGGGAGATGCGGATGGAGTAGGAACGCGCGATGATGCGCTAGAGCGATGACGCTCCACATACCACTGTCTCTACTGCGGTGACAAAGAAGAAAGAAACTCCTCATCATCCATACCTGCATTAAACACACGAATATTTAAACTTAATATTGAATGAATAGAGTAGACAATGACGCAAAGACCATTAAATACAATGACGTAATGCCGCATATAAATACAATGACGCAATGAATTGAGTGATAGAAGAGGCAAGTCGAAAACTCAGAATTTTCAATCAAAAGATGTGAGCGCGAGTAGAAAAGAGCGTTATACACCATGGAAGGTACTTAGAGAGCCAGAGCTTTTACAACACGGAGCAAAATTGTTCAAATACAATATTTGTGGCTTTAAGAGATCTCTCTCTCATCCTCGCATAACTCAGCATAACTTCCTATATCTATATAGAGCTCTCCGTTTAAACACATATCCTCTGTTTCATTTTGTAGCTCCTCTGCATGCACCCCATATAGAGTAGTAGCATCTTGATGCTCGTCTGGCACCACCGCAGCGGCTTCTGATTGAGCATCTTCTCTGATCTCCTCCATTGATGTCGTTGTGATTGGCACATGGTAGCCTTCATACGTCCTTGCACTACGAGGGGCTACCTCTATGACGTACCACCAGTTTGATGTAGACTTTGTAGGATGAAATATTACCTGCCAGAGCCACATAACTTACATTAGAGCTTTCAAGCACATAACTTGTAAAAGAGGGATGTTAACTATTTACATACTTACTTGTTCACAATGCTCGGGTAGTACGAAAGTGTCTCTTAGGTCATTCCATTTCTTAGTAGAATCCACCTCAAGAAAACCAGACTCTCCTCTACGCACAGTAGCGTTGCGACCCTCCATGATTATCTTGAACCATTGCACGTCGAACAAGTCGACAAAAAATCCTCTGTAATCGATCCTCAAAATCTCTTGTAGCGTGCCGAAGTAAGTGAGTTCCGCCACCACAGGATCTGCATCAAAGGAACGTCGTCGACTAGACTGTTCAAGTTTTGCCATGATTCCACAATCTTGAGTAAAACGCTTTTTGTCGATCCGTTCCACCCTAAAATGTCGACCTTTACACCATGCTGCTGTGTATGACTTATACTACAACGAACAAAGATTATGAGTGGCCGTTTAAACGTTTAGAAATAAAGTCACTAGCTAGTCGTACATTGCAAACTTACCTTGGTCGCGCAACCCCGAGAGTACTCCCACTCTTCCTCAGTCACTTCGTCACCGCATTGTTGTGCGCTTTTCAATTGGTTGTGCAACCATCTTAAGCTCATGAATGTTGGTAGGCTCTCCAGAACCATCGGATAGTGCATCGGTGGTCGTCTTCCCCGTCTCCACTCGATTCGTGCCCTTTGTCGCTCTTGCTTTGCATCCTCATATTGTGAAATCCACTTTTGCATCACTGGATTGTGAAGCATGCAAAATCGGTTGATTTTAGCCTCTAGATCTTCCGTCATCTTCTTCTCAACACCGAGATTGCACATGACAATCCCAGATATGCGCTCATCATCTATGGTTCGCCATAGCGTGTCCCGAGCTTTATCAAATCCGTCTAGCCACTCTCCAATGTATACTAGGGACTCTGATACCAACCAACCTTCTGCCATGCTACCCTCCGGACGTGCCTTTTGACGCACATATCCCTTAAGCATTTTCATGAAACGTTCTAAGAAGAACATCCATCTGGAATGAATTGTGCCAGCTATTTCCACCTCATCAACTATGTGAACAAGAAGATGCACCTGAATGGTTAGCATGGTAGTAGGAAAATGTTTCTCAAACATGCACACAAGCTCCGCAGCATTTAGTTTGGCGAATGGTATGGAGTCTACGTTGATCTCCTTTTGTGAGATCCATTGCACCAGCTTTGCAAGTTTGTAGATTGTGTTACGGATGTTGAGAGACAAACATCCCTCAATGGCAACCGGTAAAATAAACTGTAAAGTATGTGCAGCAATGATATTAAAGTCCACATTTTATGCAATGATATTAAAGTCCACTATGAACGTACCTGACACATTTTATGCCAATCGTGTGACTTCAAACCGGTAAGCTTTCCTTCTTTAGTAAAACACGTTCGGAGCGAGTGCATTACGCCAGTGGGGGTTCGCAAAGATCGAATGGTCTCTTTTACTTTGCGTTCTTGGGCTCCTGTGAAAATCCATGGTGCTTTAGGGAGTTTTATCGATCCATCAGACGCTGTTTGCGGCCAATATTGCTCCATACGATCCACATTTCTAAGGTCAACTCTGGCTCCCAAAGTATCTTTCTTGCCGGTCAGATGGTCCCATAGTAGATTACCCACATTCTTGAATATGTGCATTGGATTGAGCAAGTGATTGATCATGAGTCGGGGCCAGTATGGTAACTCGTACCATAGAGATAGTCTCTTCATCCCTGGAGGCAATCCGTCATGGCACATCTCCTTCTGCTCTAACCATGCTTGTGCAGACATCCTTGGTGGCTCTCTTCCCAAAAAGCCGTCGCGTAACACATGATTCTCTGGAAGATACGCTTGATGACCTTCGTAGATTTTCTTCTTCAGTGAGGGCGCCCTACGTGCATTTAGTCTAGGTCCACATGTGACACATGCTCTGTATCCGCTTGTTTGAAGCCCTGCATGTATACACATGATAATAGATCAACTATGGGAAAAAACAAGATTTACAGTGTATGAGTGAGGAGTGTCAATAGATCACCTGAGCATTCTGTTAGCCCGGGATAGTCATGCATGGTCCACATTAGAATGCCTCTGATCAAAGCATTCCGTCGTCCTATGTGTCGGCTCATATCCACCACCTCTATGCCAATCCACAATTATTGTAGCTCTTCCAATAGTGGACGAAGATACACATCCATATTCTCCACTTTATATTGCCCTGGCACAATCAAGCTTAGCCATAGGTGCCCCTTCTTCGTAGTCAACCACGGGGGAATGTTGTAGTTGACGATGACAACGGGCCATACACTGTAAGATGTTGATCTTTGACCAAATGGATTTACGCCATCCATAGCTAGGCCTAAGCGCAAATTTTGAGCTTCCTTGGCAAAATCCGACCATGTTCCATCTATATGTTTCCAGGCTGCGCAATCTGCAGGAATTCGTAGCACACCATCCGAAGATTTATTCTCCTCATGCCATGATGCTAGGGCGGCCATGGACTTACATTCGAAGAAATGCTTGATGCGAGGAAGCAGAGGAAAATGTCGCAAAACCTTTTGTGGAATTTTTGTCCCGTGGAGATCTACTCGATATCTTTTGGAATCACATTTCGGACACTTCTCCATGTCTATGTATTCCCCTCTGAAAAGAATGCAGTCATTAGGACAAGCGTGGATAGAATTGTAATCCATCCCCAAGTTTCGCAAAATCTTTCTTGCTTCATCTCGGGAATCTGGCATCACATTGTCAGCTGGTAGTATGTGCTCTTTAAGCAATCTACACAACATAAAAATACGATACAGTCGTGTGAAAATCTATCAGATCATTATACATTTAGAGTTTTATTAAAGTAAACTAATTGTAATAGATCACCTGAAAAGCGTTGTGACGCTAGTGTCACTCCATCCAAACTTTGCCTGCATGTTGAGAAGAACCAGGAGTGCTTTCAATCTAGACATACGTGCTCCATTATACAATGGCGTATCGGCTTCACTTTTCACATCATCATAGATAAGCCTTTCTGAATCCATGATCGTCTCGATCATTTCATCAATCTCGGGCTCAAACATTGCCTCGTTGGGAATGTGCTCTGCATGATCATCCCCCGAGCTGTCAGAGGCAAGATCTTGTGGCCTCACATATGTTGCTTGACCAAAGCGCCTGCGAACACGTCTATTGGGTTGCAAGATTGCTGCTTGTTGGCCAGTGTCAGAGTCCGACGAGTTATAATTGGCAACAACTCGATCTATAATAGATGGATCAAACTCGTCAAATTTGCGAACGTGCTGCAAAGAAACACGTCTTGTCCGTCGCACAGCATGCTTGCATTGATTACAAGGACATAAGACCCTTGTTGAGAGATAGGTGTTTCGGTTGGACGGTCCCACATCCTCGTCACTACTCATAATGAGGATAAAAATCTTATAACCTGGACAACAAATTTAATATTCTATTGGCATTCTTCGTCTTATCTCTCTCTCTCTCTCTCTCTCTCTCTACCTCACATTCTCTAGTCATGTCCAATCCCCGCACACCTCGGTCTAGAGGTGCACGGAGATCAGAACCACCGGGTTATAATCTCGTCTTTATTGGTCAATACCTATATTTGTGGGTACAAGAAATCTACAGACCCACGTCTACATGATACTGCATGTAGTAGACAAAACCCCTTTGCCTCTTCTCTAGCTGTAGCACTTCACAACATCTTAACATCTTTTCACAGTAGATCTTTTCACTGTTCGTCTAACTCTAAACCCTAAACTGTAAGTAATTCTTGCATGGACTCGATCTAACGTAAATAAGCGTAAATCTAAATAAACGTAAATCTAACTAAAAATAAACCTAAATCTAATTTAACGTAAGTCTACATCTAACCTAATCATTAACGTCTTTTAGGATAGTTTCTTACGACGTTAAAACTCTCTTCTTCTTGTGTGTGTGTGTGTGTGTGTGGGGGGGTAAACCTAAATAAACCTAAGTCTAATCTAATATAACATAAATCTAAATCTAACGTAAATTATGTTATATTAAAAACAAAGAACTAAACTAACAGGGATTATAAGAACCTTAAAACTTATTTTTCACATAACTCGGCAAGAGTTGGCATTCTCATCACTAAAGAGTGAGAGTTAACTTCCGGCGGTGACGCTACCTCATCTCCATCCACATCTGACGACAGCAATTGGCCCTTTGGACCGTTCTTGCTCTTGTTACTAACTTTGAAGTTGCTGTTGAATGACTAGAGGTTGTCTAGATGGTCATTGTCGGGGATGTAGTGACTCTTGCTGCCCTGAAGATCCACCTTCTTCCCTATCTTCTGAAGACATTTCACCAGTACTTTTGGATCGACGAAGCCCACCATGAGTGAAGGCAGCAATACCCTATATTCCATTGATGGCTTTCTTCACCCGCTTCATGCAGGCATCGCAGTCTATGGAGACCTAAATCTAATCTAATATAACGTAAATCTAAATCTAGCGTAAATAAACGTAAATCTGACTAAAAATAAACCTAAATCTAATTTAACGTAAGTCTACATCTAACCTAATCTTTAACGTCTTTTAGGATAGTTTCCTACGACGTTATAACTCTCTTCTTCTTGTGTGTGTGCGTGTGTGTGCGTGTGTGTGGATGTGTGTGCCAATAAAAAGAGATAAATGGTATAACCTTTCTATCACCCATGCCAAGTATGATAGATTGGTTATGCCATTTCCCTCTTGAATAATAGGTCTCGAGTTCAACTTCTCGTCGGCTAGATCTTTAGGTCTTTTAATTTTAATTAGTTTCCTACGACGTTAAATTAGTTTCTCTCTCTTTCTCTCTCAATGTGTGTGCGTTTTTTTGTTTATGCATGTTTTCTCTCTCTTTTCCTCTCTCAATGTGTGCATTCTTTGTTTATGTATGTGTGTGTGCGTTTTTGTTTATATTTGTACTCTTTCTCTCTCTCTCTCTCTCTCTCTCTCTCTCTCTCTCTCAAAAACACTGTGTGTGTGTGTGAGAGAGAGAGAGAGAGAGAGAGAGAGGGAGAGAGAGAGAGGGAGAGAGAAAGAGGGGAAGGGAACATGAGAGCGAGGAGAGGGAAGGAGCATACCTGGCTCTCCTTCCTCTCCTCGTGTGTGTGTGTGTGTGTGTGGTGAAGAAAGAGAGAGAGAGAGAGAGAGAGAGAGAGAGAGAGAGAGAGGGAGAGCGTTACCTGCTCTTGCTTGAGGGCGCCGAAAAACTCAGATTTGAAATCTGAGTTTTTGGGCGCTCTCTGTTATTTTTTTAGCCCAGCCGGCGTCGCTATGAGCGTCGCAAATTTACAAGTAAATTTGCGACGCTCATAGCGACGCTGGGATTTTTTTTTTTGAGCGTTGCTGTGTGAGCGTCGCTAATATGAATAGCCTCTTGTAGTGGGAGATTCCCACAACACTTCATAGATACACTAATCAATTATCTAATTTACAAAATATGTTCTCGAAGAGTTACATCACTCCACAATATACAACAAAGGCCATGAAGGGCCATAAAATTTCTAATTGACATGCAGTTAAAGTTTTAATTACAGGAGCCGCCCTATACAATTGAGCTATTGTAAATGTTTTGGTAGAGCAGCTTTAGCATCATTTATCCCCCCGTCACATATGCTACTTGATGTGTTATTTATCATGTAAACAACAACTCAAGAAACATATCAATATGTTAGAAGTGACCACATCACATTATCCTTAAAAATGGTTTGCGACCCTGCTCTAGATCCATAAAGGTATATGTAATGGAATTGGCCTATTTAATTTGAGAGTAGCGGAAATTAATGAGAGTACTTTTGAGAAATGACTTTGTGAGCATAGCGGGTGAACATAATTGAAGATAGCAACATAATCATAGCAATTAGTTAACTTGGCATGAACAATACTTTTGCAAGAGAGAGAATTTAGAGAACATGACAACAGTTGAGGACCGGATTTATGTGGAGCCGGTCCCCCCTCCAATAGGCATTTGTATTATGATTTCTCCCATTAAGAGAGACTTGTTACAATACAATCTTTGTGTTGCTTGTGACTTAGGTGATGCAATGAAGATGGAAAGCTTCATGCATCACAAACATAACATAAACTTGAAGAAAACTTTAAATATCCCAAGCCTCAGTCCCAAGACCTCAAACACCTTTGAAGGTGGAGAGAGCTAGCAGGGAATGAGGGTAGGGAAGAGGAAGAAGAAACATTTCGTAGGAGAAAGAATTAGTTCCTCACTTATCATAACTCTTGTTGCTAGCATAAATAATAGCATAGTAATGAAGAAGAAGGATATGGCAAGCTTAAGCATTGAAGCATGGCTCTTGGTTGGATTTGCACTCTATATTCAAGAGTGTTGGTGTAGGCTCTCAACCTCTACTTGCTTGGAGAAGGAGAGGGAGCTCTTGCACTTTGCATAGCACACAATGAGAGTGTTTGTGAGTGTGTGTGGGTGATTATACCCCCTAAGCAACCCCCTAGATTGCTTGGGTCGAGCCCTCCTTGTAGCTCATGCTTAAAGCTCATTGGACCCCTCCAGGCCTAGCCAATCACAAGCAGGAGGCATTACAAGCAGCAAGGGTAGCCTTGAGACAAGTGTCCCCCTTTCCCCTTTGAGAGATAGGGCTAGATAAATGCTAAATAAATTAATTAAATATCCTAAATTATTATTGGACCCCTTAGGTGGCCAACCAATAGGCTTCAGGCACACCATGAGGGCAACATGAGGAGGAACTTGACAAGTGTCCCTTTTGCTTTCTTTGTACCATGCATGCCTTGTGTGAGTGTGTGGGTGTTCTCTCTCATCCCCCCTCATGTAGGGCTCGCCCCCTCCTTGTAGGGATTGAATCTTTGACTTTTTGACACCTCAGCCCCTCATGCATAGGCCCACTTCCCACCACAAGCTTGGCTCATAAGCACTTTAGGCTTGGGCTGGGTTCTCACCTCAAGTGCAACCCTAGCATCTCAAGCACCTCAAGCATCTCAATAATTAAGCACCTCAATCATCAAGCACCTCAAGCACCTTAGTCATCAAGCACGACAAGCAGGACAAGCACCTCAAGCTGGGTCGGGTTCCCGCGCCTCAAGCTCAACCCTAGCTTACCTAAGGTCAAAGGCCTTTTACACACATTATTGGAGGTCTTCAATGAAGCTAACCCTAAGGTCTTATGCTCCATTTGTTAGCCTCGCTCTTTGATAGACCATCTCCCATTTGGGCCCCTTTACCATTGGCCCTGTGTTGAGATAGATCTATAAGCACATGTCTATATCTTAACACTTGTTCCCATTTATTCTCCCACGTTAAGTAATCAATTTAATATGAGAAAATCATTCGGGTTGGTTAGATATTAGATATTAGATTTTATGACAGTATAAATGTGTTTTGAGGACCCACAAACATGCATGGGGTTATGTGCAGCCACATGCTTGAAAATGCAAGTGTGATTATGTCTCAAGAAGTGACATAAATGAAGAGTGCACACATATAAAGAATCGACATTCCACCTTACCTGACATTACAATAAGAACTAACTTCACATTTTTGTATGACCATTGCACTATATACTTACTAACATCCACTGCAGACCCTAAAATAATATAAACTACAAACATTTATTATCCAAAACTCCTTTCCATAACATCCACAACCTTCACTTCATTAGCAGGCCTTCGTGATTCTTCACCTTGTTTGTGCAGTTATGGACCATTGGATAAAACTTAAGAGCTAGTGTCACATGGAAAAAAAACTTTCGTTTTTATTATTTCTTTAAGATCTTCTTGAGAGGTGTTGACATTTGTATGCCTCTTTTTTTAAAGAGGACCATAAGCATTTAAAATCTAGAAATCTTGCAAAACTCTATTGTCGTCGAAGCTCCCTTCGACATTGTTGCCAATGAAGCGTGTGCTACTGCTTGAATTTTTGTTGGAAGCCTTCCCGTTGTGCAAAGCTTGCTCCAAAGTGTTGGCTATGGTGAAGTTCTCTAACTTTAATTATCTTGTATACTCGTTTGCCTGGGAATTTTTGTAAGTTTATGTAATGTTCATAAATTCATCAATTTGTGGAGAGCTCATTTGATCTCCTGTATGGGGGGCATGGGCACCCTCCCTTAGAATTACTTGAAATTGATCTAAGGCCTAGAGGCCTTGCGAGCTTGGTGTGAAAAGTGTTAAAAGCAGTGGAGACAAGGGAGCAACACCAATACACAAGAGGATCATAGAGACGAGACACGACAATGTTGCAACCCAAAGTGTGCATACTCTACATAGTAAGTGTACATATAAAGTGGGGACCTCAACCTATATATATAGTATGAGGGTGAGCTCTATACAAAGCTCCAACACCCTTGCTCAAATTGAGGTCCCTGGATGAAAAAACCCTTGGGGGTACAACGGAAATTCCCACAACACTTCATAGATATACTAATCAATTATCTAATTTACAAAATATGTTCTCGAAGAGCTACATCACTCCATAATATACAACAAAGGCCATGAAGGGCCATAAAATTTTAATTGACATGTAGTTAAAGTTTTAATTACAGGAGCCGCCCTATACAATTGAGCTATTGTAAATGCTTTGGTAGAGCATCTTTAGCATCATTTATCCCCCGTCACATATGCTACTTGATGTGTTATTTATCTTGTAAACAACAACTCAAGAAACATATCAATATGTTGGAAATGAACACATCACATTATCCTTAGAGACTCTTTGAGACCCTGCTCTAGATCCATAAAGGTATAAATGTGTTTTGAGGACCCACAAACATCCATGGGGTTATGTGCAGCGACATGCTTGAAAATGCAAGTGTGATTATGTCTCAAGAAGTGACATAAATGAAGAGTGCACACATATAAAGAATAGGTGTGCACCAGTATAATCGACATTCCACCTTACCCGACATTACGATAAGAACTAACTTCACATTTTTGTATGACCATTGTACTATATACTTACTAACGTCCACTGCAGACCCTAAAATAATATCAGCTACAAACATTTATTATCCAAAACTCCTTTCCATAACGTCCACAACCTTCACTTCATTAGCAGGCCTTCATGATTCTTCACCTTGTTTGTGCAGTTATGGACCATTGGATAAAACTTAAGAGCTAGTGTCACATGGCAAAAAAACTTTCTTTTTTATTATTTCTTTAAGATCTTCATGAGAGGTGCTGACGTTTGTATGCCTCTTTTTTTAACACTAGTTTGGTACCCAAAAGGACACTTTAGTGTCCTTTTTTTGGGAATTTAAATAAAATGGTACATGAAATCTAGAACACATCTCAAGAAATGCTTTTGCAAACTTATAATATGTTATTCAAAGTACTCATAAAAATTATAATCCCTCACTTTTGATCATAACTTCAATAGTAACTACACTCATGAAAAGAACCTACACAAAACAACATTCAATGTTTCATTAAAACTTGTTCTCTAGCCTAAGAAAAAAATGAGCAAGCTGCATGCAATAATCCGTGGTAACTACTTATATATGTGTTTGATATTTTTGCAATTGTCGTGTGAGAAAAAAATCCTTTGTGACTAGAATTAAATATAGAAAGTTTTGTGGATCAAATATGCAACGTTCACAAATTCAACTAGCAATCACAAAAAACATTTAGTCCATGTAAATTTAAAACGTCTTATATGATGTATATATACTAGATATATGACTCCATTACATAAAGTGATAATTTTTAATGGTTATGCAAGCCACATTTGGTAAATTATGGCGTATCCAAAAAACTGTGCATGTTGTCATTATGATATTTTATTTATCAAAGATAACCCTTAAAATAAAGTCCACTTTTGGATTTTTTCGTTGATCTCACTTTTTTGTATACAAATACCCCATATGGACACAATTGGGAGATTTATATACACACTTTCATTAGTTTTTCATAGCAATGTTTTTTTTGCAAGAAATTATGCACTACAATTTTTTTGAAATGAGCTTAATTACAAGATGCTTATGAGTTTGAACCCTTGAAAAATGCTTAGTTGATGGATATTGACCTATGGATACATTATACACCTTAGGTTTTGTCGCATAACCTCATCATGTTAATGAAAGAGGCCTTGAAAGACCAAAATTTTCCTCTTTGTCAGCATTTTCAAGATTTTGGTCTTTTGATTATAACAAAAATCTAGTCCCATGACTAAGTTATGAAGCTCGATTTCTTGCTATAATAAGTTTTTTCCTATCCATACACCTTGAAATCTATGCAAAATCTTATTTTGATGAGAAGTTATATTCAATTTATGAAAATTTTGTTAAAACTACACTAAATTCCTATGATTTGTCATCTTAAAACTTATCATTATAATCTTAATTTGGTATTAATTTTGGCAAAAGTAAAATTTGGCTATGTTTTCATCTCATAGTTGACCTAGGATATGAACGTGACCTATGAATTTTTTTTCTAGATTCACCAAATAATTATGCTACTCGTCTAACGCGTTCCTTCTGGCCCCCCCGTCCTTCCCCTTCTTGGCCACCTCCACTTGCTCCGCTCCACCCGTCACATACTCCTCACAGACCTCAGCAAGCGCTATGGGCCCCTCGTTTACCTCCGCTTGGGCTCAGTCCCCGTCGTCCTCGCCTCGTTGCCCGCTATGGCCCACCTCATCTTGCAGACACATGACCAGATCTTCGCCTGGCGCCCCCAACTTGAAGTTGCCATGCGTATGAGAGACGTTATCTTCTCACAACCCGGCCCCTATTGGAAGCTGGTTCGCAGGATTTGCGCCATGGGTCTCTTTCGGAACAAGCGCCTCGAAGGCTTCCGCCCCATGATTGCTGACGAAGTGCGCGCGATGCTTTGCGGCATCGCCCTGCATGCGCCGGACAAGGTGCATTTGAGGGAGATGGGTTTTGCTGCTTCCTTAAGCATAATCTCAAGGATGGCAATAAGCAAGAATCTTGAGGAAGTGGCCATTGAAATGCAAGCAGACCGAGCCTACAATTTCCTGAAGGGTTTTGGTTATATTTTGGCCTGCTAGGCCTCGTGGCAAAGCAACGCATGCCGGTTGCCGGCATGTAGCCGTTAGGTGATCGTTGACCAAAAAGTCAACAGGTGGAGCTTACGCGCAGTTTCGAACCCCCAACCTCGCATCCCAGGAGCATTGCCTTAACCACTGCACTACGTGCGTGCATGTGCACAAGATGTGGCGCATTCTGTAGATAGCTCTGAAATGTTTGCTGCCCCCCCCAAAAAGTGACGTGATCGGCTGGGCCAGTCACGCTCACCTACACGCGGCCTAGCAGGCCGATATTTAACCAGAGCCTTCGTGAAGCTGGTGCTGGGGTCTATTCGGCTGTTGGGCGTTTTCAACTTGGGGGACTACATTCCCTGGTTTGCATGGATGGACTTGCAGGGCTGTGGCAGGAAGAGCAAGGTAGTCGCCAAGAAGATGCAAACGATTTGGCAAGAGGTCATCAATGGACGCCGCCGCATGCGATGCGGGCAGATCCATGAGACTGATGTTGATTTTCTTGATATCCTCTTGTCAGAATCTGAAGTGAATAATGCCCAAATATCAGACTCTGATATCAAGGCGATCCTTACTGTAAGTATTCTTTGAGGGAGTACAGGGAAGGAGGGAGGGAGGGAGGGAGAAAGAAGGGGGGATTAGGACTAGAAGAATATATTTTCCCTAACCGGTGAAAATAAGGGCAAACTTGAAATTCTCAAGATCAAAATTTGAAGCTATTGTTGTGTAAATTTTCCGGTTTTCTTAAAGGCAAGCTCAAAATTTAACTGGGATTTTACAATTTTAGCGGTTTGGATGCTCTCTTGCTTTGAAGTAGTCATGCACAAGAGCTTGAAGCAGTCCCACCGACTCTCGCATTGGCACTTTGCTCCTTACGTGGATGCATACTAGTATTGGCGTGCAATTTTGAGGTTTCCATTATGGGTAGCGTTGTAGAAGATTTAGAAATTTTCTCATGTAGGAAAATGGAGTCTATTTCAGTTATTTTCATACAATGCATAACATCATGAGCTTCTGCTCGAGAGGCGCCACATACCTAGCTAAGTACGATTGGGGGCAGGGGACCACCGGTCCGCCCCACTTGGCCGGCGGTCCTTGCCCCCAATCGTACCTAGGTAGGTATGCGGTGCCTCCCTCACATGATGTTGAGGTAAGTGATCACAATCTAAGAATTATTGTGAGAATCTGTCCAAAACTTTTGTGTATAAATTGGATCAAGGCTAGACTTCACCACATTTTATGTGTGTGATGAGTGAGAGAGAGAGAGAGAGAGAGAGAGAGAGAGAGAGAGAGAGAGAGAGAGAGAGAGAGAGAGAGAGACTTGCCTCAAAAAGGTGTAAAGCAAAGAGCCTTATGTATTGTGTATACTAGTACAGATAGTGCACATATAAGATAACAAGCATAGCCATTTTGAGAGAGAGAGAGAGAGAGAGAGAGAGAGAGAGAGAGGGAGAGAGAGAGAGAGAGATTTAGTTTTACCTTTGCTAATTAACATGCAGGACATGTTTTCTGGTGGTATTGACACATCTACCACTTCCCTAGAATTCACATTTGCAGAGTTGCTTGCTCACCCTTTAATCATGAAGAGAGCTCAAGAAGAAATAAGGACATTGGTGGGAGCTTCACGTCTTGTTCAAGAGTTAGATATTGAATAGTTTCCGTACCTTCAAGCGGTAGTGAAAGAGTCCATGAGGTTGCACCCAGTTGGTCCCTTGCTAGCACCTCATATGGCAAGCCAACAGTGCAAGATAGCCGGTTTTGACATACCTGCTAATACCCATGCATTTGTGAACGTGTGGGCTATTGGACGAGACCCCACCATATGGGGTAAACCTTTGGAGTTTTGCCCAGAAAGATTTTTAGATTCCAACATTGATGTGCATGGTCAACATTTTGAGCTTTTGCCCTTTGGTTCAGGACGTCGATCTTGTCCTGGGATGGCACTGGGCCTTGGCAATGTGCACCTTATGCTAGCTAACCTTCTTCATGTTTTTGATTGGACCATTGGGAATTCTCCAAGCTTTTCCATTGAGCTGGGCATTATTGTGGCATTAGCAAACCCTAGAATTGTAAAAGCTTCTCTCAAGGTGTCTAAACATCTCCTTGAAGCCCAGGCGGATGATGCTATATATTGAAGATCATTAGCAAAAGCTATAATTGCAAAAGCTATTATATGATGCTATAATTGCAAAAGCTTCTCTCAAGGTGTCTAAACATCTCCTTGAAGCCCAGGAGGAGACGTTTGATGTTGTGAATTAGAATAAAATCAAGATTGTTTAGCCTTTTGCTTTATATTTGCCTTACATGAAATATGTATATATATATATTTCTTAAAAGAGATTTCAATCCTTCGTGTTCAAGACATTCATTTTATTATATGCTCTATTCTCAAAATATGCCTTGTAAGTGCCTTGTAAGTGCGCGCGCACACACACACATGTTTGTGTGTATATGTGTGCATGCACGCGCGTGCGCATACACACACATGCATGTTTCACGTAGTTAATATACATGGATAACTAAATTACACAGCTCGTTTAAAAATTGTAAATACCTCTTTGTAATCAAATTATTTTGTGATTCTTAAATGACTTGCTAGTTGTTAGAAAATCTATCTAAACTATTGTAAAAGGGGGAGGAAACCCCCCCCCCCCCCCCCCCCCCCCAAAAAAAAAAAAAGAAACCCCACCCCCTTGACACATGGTGGGAGCTTCTTGATCCGATTTCTATTCTTTGTACTTTTCGGCCACACACACACACACACATATATAGAGAGAGAGACCAAACTAGTAGAAACCCATAGCACAATGGCTATGGGTTTGTAATCATGATGTGGAGCACACAAAGGAAGTAGAAAAGTAGGTGAAGAAATTGTCTGTTACCCCTAAACTATGGCCTATTGCAAGGGAGACAAACACCTCTAGAGAAGAGTTGTTTAGTCTTACAATGATGGGTTTTCAAGTTGACAGCATTGCAACACTGGATTGTAAGAAAAACAGGGTTTCCTTGCAATGTGGAGAAGGAAGTTTAATAGTAAGCACTAAAAGTGGAGGCATGGAATTTCAAAAGAAGCACTAAACAAGATGGAGGTAGTTATTGAGATGGTTGCAACCTTCTTAGAGGTAGTGTCTATGATTTTTAAGGAACATGTCATGCTTCGTATACACTTAAGGCTATTAGGATCTATATATCAAAGGCAAGCCAAGCTATACATGTCTAGCTTTTCAAAAAATGGTGATTGTCCAAAAGTCATTCATTGCTTTTGGAAGCACATGTATTATGTGTATGTGCATACTTTGGGTCTACAACCCAAAGAACACATGGTAATCCACCAACCTACATTGACTAGATATATGTTTCCTTCATACTTGGTCAATCTTGTATTGCCCTACCCATTTTGTGAGCCCTTGAGCCTCAACTTTGCAAATAGGCCAACCCACATCCCCACCCCACTCCACTTATTGAACCCAAGTTAAGCCTCTAGTTTTCTATCAGACAACGCAAATTTAGAGTGGTTTTGGTGTTGAGCAATGTAGCAAGAAATTTTTGTGTTTTCTTGGCTGATGACTCTTATTGCATTGGTAGCACCCTTTTCCATTCATGCGCACACTATAAGGCACTAATATCAAGCATAATCTTGCCACATATGTACTACTTGGAATTTAAAGTGCTAGAAAATGTTTCCAGGAAAAGGTACAAATTCCACATCCTTTAAAGCACAAAAATACTCATTTGTTTGCACCCAAGCTTCCAACCATATTGAGCTCAAACGTTGTAAGTTCAACTTTATTGATGAATGAAAATCCATCAAGTCTGAACCTTGTACTTTCTTTTATTCATTTGGAAATCTATAGTTGGTATTTGGGACCATGAGCTTCCAGATTGTAAATGTCTATTACCTAGATATGATTCTCTAGCCCCATTTTACCTCAAGACTAAGTCAAATTATCATTTATGAACCTTGGTTAAGGTATAAAATCCATTTTTTTAAAAAAAACCTTTAAAGTTTTTTGGATAATGAATGGTACATTGTTGTCTCTCAGTGTTTTGTACTTCCCCTCTACCTTTTAATGCTTGTATCTTTCTTGTGGATTACCTATTTGGAGTGTTGATTGTTTCTACACGTTTAGAGGTGCAAGCTCTATGCAACAATGTAAGTCTCTTGTGATGGTTCTATGAATTTTTTTGTGGCTAATCCTCTTGATAATCATATCATAGATTAGGATTTAAGAATAAAAATTGTATTTTAACTAAAGGAGGGATATTGGAGCATCAAGGCTAAGCTTTTAGGTGCATTCTATACCAAAACTAACTAGGTCAAATCCTTGCTGATACTAATTTTCTTTTTGTTAAATGGTCAAAAAGTGGATTTGAGGCCTTAGCCACGTACATTTAGAACCTGTCTACTTATCCTATAAGTTTGGTACGGATTAGAACTTGGTACCTTAGTGAACTATCATGATTTTCTTGTAGATGTGACAACTAGCTTTTGTTGTCTGATATATAGGTGAGTGGTGTTATATTTGGGTAGATTGGGATTGAGTGTGTTTTCCACAAGATTGAAAACCTCTTGTAGCCTCCATTCACTAATCGTGTCAATTATGTGAAGAGTGCACCATGCATGTTGAGAGCAAGGAAGAAGAAGAGCGGACAGAGTGTTGGTGGTCTCTCTGTGAGTGTGATGGGTGTCCGACCAATTGGCTTGAACCCTAAGAATCTCCTACTTGAAGGCCACATGTTGCCTAAGTGGACTATGTATGTACATTAGTACAACCATGAAGCAATCGTATCGCTTCACCCTACACCCATCATCTCCATGCAATGTACAAACCGCTCAAACGGTAGTCTCTTTGTGAGAGCATTTGAAGGGTTGTCATCCGTGTGAACCTTGACTAGCTCAATGTGCTTGCTAGCTCTAATAGGCTGTGTATCACATGATAACAGACTTCTATGTGTTTTGACTTGGAATGAAAGATGAGATTCTCTGCTAACGCAATTGCACTCTGAATATCACATTGCAACACTGGAGTAGTATGAGTAATGATTGAAGGAGTACGAGCAGAAGTGCGACGTGAGAGAGAGTGCGTGAAGAAGAGCACGACGATATGGTGAACTCGCTCTACTGTAATGTGTAGAGCATAGTGAGTTCTTATTAGGTTTTT
This sequence comes from Adiantum capillus-veneris, assembly GCF_014529385.1. Classification (NCBI taxonomy): domain Eukaryota; kingdom Viridiplantae; phylum Streptophyta; class Polypodiopsida; order Polypodiales; family Pteridaceae; genus Adiantum; species Adiantum capillus-veneris. Next base: position 91,131,058 of record NC_140947.1, on the reverse strand, counting down.
ACAAAAGAATATGTGTACATACCTGGCGGCCCGCCCACTTACCTGGGCGACCACATTGGGCTTTATACCCCAACAACCTCCCACTTAAAATCCAATGTGGTACTTTAAGTGTGAGAGAAGCTACTATACAAGCTAATATACAAGAGATGTAGAGAAGTGATGTACTACTCTACACCTAATTGCTTGCAAAACTGCGCAAAGCTCTCTGAGGGAAGTCCTTTTGTAAGTAGATCAACAGGATTTTCTGTGGTGTGAACTTTGACAAGCTAAAGTTGCTTATCCTCGAGCATTTCCCTGATGAAATGATACTTCACATCCACATGCTTTGTCTTTGAGTGATAAACTAGATTGCGAGCCAATTGTATAGCACTTTGACTATCACAATATAACACATGCATCTCTTCTTTGATTCCCAAATCTGTTACTAGTCGATTAAGCCAAATGGATTCTTTGCATGCCTCTGATGCTGCAACATATTCAGCCTCTGTAGTAGACTGAGTAACACAATCTTGTAATCTAGAACGCCATGATACTGCTCCACCAGCCAATGTAAAGACATACCCTGACGTAGACCTTCGGTTGTCTAAGTCACCTGCATAATCTGAGTCTGTAAAACCCTTTACACTTAGCTCCTGACTCCCATAGCATATACGCATACTCTTTGTAGCTTTCAGGTATCTCAATATTCCTTTCACTGCCTCCCAATGTTTCTTGCTTGGGTTTGACATGTATCGACTTACTACTCCCACTGCAAATGCAATGTCTGGGCGAGTAGCAATCATTGCATACATCAAACTACCCACTGCAGACGCATATGGAATCTTATCCATTTCAGCCTGTTCTTCCTCAGACACAGGACAATCTTGTTTGCTAAGTTTCACATATGGTGGCAATGGAACACTCAATGCCTTTCCCTTCTCCATATTGAAATGTTGCAAAACCTTGTCAATATACTCTGTTTGAGATAACCAAATCAACTTCTTTGATCTGTCTCTCTCAATGCGCATACCAAGTATATGACTTGCCTCACCCATGTCTTTCATGTCAAACGATTTTGCCATCTTTGACTTCAAAGCTGAAATTTCTTCCAAGTGCTTGCCAGCAATCAACATGTCATCCACATACAAAATAAGGATCAGCCAACTGCTATCCTTAGCCTTCTTTGTATATAGACAGTGATCGAACTCACTACGTTTGTAGCCTTGAGAAAGCATAAACTTGTGGAATTTATGGTACCATGCCCTCGGTGATTGTTTTAAGCCATAAAGACTCTTTAACAACTGGCATACCCAATCTTCCTTGCCTTTCTCAACAAACCCTTCTGGCTGCTGCATGTAAATTTCCACATCTAAATCACCATGCAAGAACGCTGTCTTGACATCCATTTGGTGCAACACCAAATCTAATATGGCAACCAATGCAAGAAAGCATCTCAATGTAGTCATCTTGACCACCGGAGAGAAGACTTCATCAAAGTCAATGCCTTGTTCTTGCTTAAAGCCCTTGGAAACAAGCCTTGCTTTGTACTTTGGCTGACTATCATGAGCGGTGATCTTATACCTGTAAACCCATTTACAGGGTAGAGACTTTTTGCCCCGTGGTAATTTAACTAGCTTCCATGTCTGGTTTTTATGCAGAGCTGTCATCTCTGACTGCATGGCCAATTGCCAATTCCCGGATTCCTTCATTTGCACTGCTTCCTTGTAACATGAAGGCTCATTGCAATCAGTCAACATGACATAATTCATAGATGGAACAAACCTATCAGGAGGTCGTGTGACACATCCAGATCTACGCACAATAGGTGGCTCAGGCTCAGCCACAACCTGTGGTTCCACTCTATCCTGTCCTTGCTCCTCTTGAGCTATGACATTTTGTCTTGCATGTGCAGGTCCATCTTCTTGGAAGACAACTCTTCTAATCTCCTCAACCCTCTCTGGTTTAGAATGATATTTGGATTCATTAAAGTGAACATCATTGCTGCGGACAACCTTTCTGGATTCGGGATCCCAAAGTCTGTACCCCATCTCACCAGAATTACCATAGCCTAGAAAGATGCACTTTCTACTCTTTGGCTCAAGTTTGTTCCTAAATTCTTTTGGAACGTGAGTATATGCCTCACAACCAAAGACTCTGAGATGCTTGTATGAGGGCATTTTGCCTGACCATACCATCTCTGGCACTGAATCCTTCTGCAAAACCTTGCTAGGAGATCTATTTACAAGATGAACAGCTGTTGATACAGCTTCAGCCCAAAACCCATTTGGCAGCTGTGCATTAGACAACATACTTCTGACCTTCTCTTGTATGGTCCTATTCATCCTCTCAGCAACACCATTTTGAGGAGGATTGTAAGGAGCAGTAAGTTCACGTTCTATACCTTTTGACTCACAAAAGTCCTGAAAGGCCTTTGAAACATACTCTCCACCATTGTCAATGCGTAAGCATTTAAGCTTCTTGCCACTCTGATTCTCCACAAGTGTCACAAACGTTTTGAAAACACTAAACGCTTCATCCTTGTGCTTGAGAAAGTAAACCCATACTTTCCTCGAGTAATCATCTATAAATTTCATAAAGTAAGAAGCTCCCCCTAGAGATAGGTTAGGGATAGGTCCACACAAATCACTATGAACAAGTGCCAACTGTGTATCTCTTCTACTGCTTCTATGCTTATGTGGCTGCTGTGTTTGCTTACCATACAGACAATGTTCACAGAATTCAAAATCATTAAATGAAAAGCCAGGCAAATAACCAGAACGAGACAAGATTTCCATTCCCTTCTTGGACATATGTCCTAACCGGCTATGCCACAAAGAAACGTTCGGCTGCTCGTTTACATTGATTACATTTTTAGAGACATTTGATACATAAATCATGTAAAGTCCTCCAGACTTTACTCCATGTGCAACTGTCATAGAACCCTTGGATATCTTCCACATGTTCTGTCCAAAAATGGTGACGTAGCCAGCATCATCAAGTAAACATGTGCTGATCAAGCTCTTTGTAATTGCGGGAACATGTCTCACATTCTTCAGCGTGAAAGAAGAGCCATTCTGAAACTTCAATTGAACATCTCCAACACCTAAGATCTCACATGTCTGCCCATTGCCTAGCCGAACATGATCTTTAGTGGTCACATAAGAAGTAAACCACTCCTTGTTTGGAGACACATGAAGTGATGCCCCTGAGTCTATTATCCAGTCACTCAGTGCATTTCCATCATATGTTGTAAGAAGAGCTGAGTCCATTGTATTCTTCAAGAAGTAGATGTCTCCTGACACTAGACTTTCATCCTCTGCAATAGTGTTTGTCACATTTATTTCTTGAATCTTCATTGAGGACTTGTTCTTCTCACCATGGTCTTCAGCTTTCTCTTTGCCTTTTTTTGGTTTCCATTCTCTGTAGTCTCTTTTCATGTGACCCTTCTTGCCACAATGGTAGCATTCTATGTCACTCTTGCCTTTAGCACTGCGGGACTTGCTACGAGACTGATTCCTCTTTCCACCTTTGTACTTTTCTTTGGTCCTTCCCCTGACAACTAAGGCTGTTCCTTTGCCTTTGTCCATTGTCTTTCTATTGGTTTCTTTAGAAAGCAGACTTCCTTCTACACCTGCTATGTTCAAACCATCTGGAGGTGCAGAATTACTCAAAGCTGTGCCTAAAGTGTCCCAACTTTTCGGCAATGTGATCAACAGGAACATAGCTCTAACAAGTTCATCAAACTTGACACCTTGAGCTGACAATTGACTGTAGATTGTGTTGAATTCATTCAGATGATTGGACATAGGTGTCCCTTCTTTCATCTTCAAGTCAACAAGCTTCTTAAGCCAGTATAGTTGTGAAGCTGCACTCTGCTTCTCATAAAGATCACTCAGCTTTAACCATGCTTGATAAGCCGACATCTCGTCTGCTACATTGAAGTAAACGCTTTCTGCCAAAGTTAGCATAATGGTAGAAAGTGCCAATTCATCCATTTCGCTCCATTCATCTTCGTCCATATCTTCTGGTTTTATCCCCTTGAGCTTTATAGGTTTTATCTGTTTCTTTTGTACCAACACGTGCCAAATCTGCTTCTTCCACAATGGAAAATTGGTTCCATCCAGCTTCTTGATATTGTAAAGAGCAGTGTCCTGTGATCTAGCCATAGCTACGCTTCACAGTAGTTTACTTTTCTGGGAAAAATTCGGCAGAGTTTCCCCTGTAAGATGACCTCTGAACCAATATCAACCTGTCAAATGAACCAAGAAAGCTTTAGATTCTGCAGAAATTTTGGCAGAGTCTCCTTTGTAAAATGGATCTGGTGTACTAAAAACAAACCAAAAAACACTGTCTCTCTGACATTGTAAGCTGCGGGTAAACCTGTCCTGCACCTGTACTGTCTACCTGCAATGTCAGGATGAAATCTGGAATATCAAGCAGCAAACACAAGCTACCTGATGAACTAGTGGATGTCGCCTACAGTCTGTGTGTAGATGCGCCCGTGTCGTATGTGACACGCCTCCAAGAACTGTGAGCCGTCCTTCGATGTGTAGACAGCCACAAATCAACACTCTCGGAGTGTCGATATCCTCAGCACCTGCAGTCATAGGCCGAAAACCCCAAATTTGCAGAGTCGGATCTGCACCCGTCGAGACCACGTAGTCAAAAATGGCCTGCGCAGACCTTTGTCGAAGCCGAACGGTGGCCGAGATGACCTCAGAATGAAATTCTGACAACACCAAGCCCTTTGGGCTCACCCACGAGATTTGGGGCCGTGTCTTCGCCTGTCGGATTTCACTCCAATCTGAGTTGGTGACTCTAGCCTCCTGCAGTGCTGCCCCGAGCCTCGATCTAAGCTGTGATACCAGTTGAAGGAGTATGAGCGGAAGTGCGACGCGAGAGAGAGTGCGAGAAGAAGAGCATGACGATATGGTGAACTCGCTCTACTGTAATGTGTAGAGCATAGTGAGTTCTTATTAGGTTTTTACAAAAGAATATGTGTACATACCTGGCGGCCCGCCCACTTACCTGGGTGACCACATTGGGCTTTATACCCCAACAATGATAAGATCTCCCACTAGGTGAGCTAACCATACAACTTCTTTCCTAGCATCAAAAAATGACCTATACTCTGTCTCAATGGTTGAAGATGACGTACAATTTTGGAGACATGATCTCCATGACAGTTCCGCAAAATAGAAAAAAAAAGACAGATGTGTATCTTTGACTATCCACACAACCCGCATAATTCAGAATGGATGCATCACTATTCTTAAAGTGCAAGCACTTGTTTGTCATACCTTTGAGATATCTCAAGATGTGCTTCACTACTTTTTACCATAATTCTCCATAAATCTGCTAACCACTCCCATTGCAAAAGCAGTGTCCAGTCTTGTGGCTACCATGGCATACATAAGATTGTCAACTTCTAAAGAATATGGCACCTTGTCCATTTTTTCTTTCTCAATATCAACTTTGAGAGTATCATCTTGCTAATTCTTACATATGCTTCCATTGAGGTACTCAATATAGCTTTCCCTCCTTGCATATTAAGATGTTGCAAGATCTTGTGTATATACAATTCTTGAGACAATTACAGTGTTTCACATTTTCTATCCCTCTTGATACGCATACCAAGAAAGTGATTTGTATCTCCCAGATCCTTCATAGCAAACTGCATGCTAGGTGGCTTCTTCAAGATGGCAATCTCATCTTTATACTTCCCAGCAATGAGCATACCATAAACATAGAGTATCAAGATGATAAGTGAACCATCGTTCAACTTCCTGGTATACAAGTAGTAATCTTCATGGATCCTTACATACCCTTGGGATTGCATGCACTTATTAAACTTCATGTTCCACTACCTTGAGCCCTGATTTAGTCCATATAATGCCTTACACAATCTGCACGCAAATTTTTCCCTTGAAGGCTTTTCACGTTTGACTTCAAAACCCTCTAGCTATTGCAAGTAGATATCCTCATCAAGATCCCCATGAAGGAAATACCCCTTCACGTCCATTTGGACAAGTTCCATGTCCTTAGTGGCTAGTAGTCCAAGCACATGATGCAAGGTAGTCATCTTAACCATTGGAGGAAAAATCTCATCAAAGTCCACAGCTTTCTTTTGCTTGAAACCCTTAATAACCAATCTAGCCTTATACTTAGTCTTGGGATCTTCTACGGTGTACTTCTTCTTGTACACCCATTTGCAAGGCAAGATTTTTCTCCCTCCCAAGTTTCATTTTCCATAATCGAGTTATACTCAAATTGCATTGCCTGCTCCCACTTCATGCTATCTTTTATCTCAATAGCCTCTTGGTAGCAAGTAGGCTCTTCATAGTTAGTGACCAACAAATAGTCTAAACTTGGCTGAAAATGCTCAGGGGCAAGAGAAACATGTGTAGATCTCCTTACTTCCTATCTGTTCAACTCTGCTCTCTCAAGGGCACCCCTAGTTGTCTTTGGAGCATTACTAGCGGCAGGTACATCGCTAGTAGACTCAATTTTTTTGCATAACTAGACTTGAGACTATCTCTTTAAATCTTAATTTGCAATATTCAACCTCTTTCAAGGGTTTTTTGTGCATCTTTGATTCGCTAAAGATCACTTAATAGCTAGAAACACTGAACTGAGGATGAAAAATGCCAGAGAGCAATCTAAATCCATACCTAAGGGCGAATCAGCCAAATGTCTTTTCCATTGCAAAGATCAACCCGAACCCAATCCTGATGGACAAAGATTGGGTTGAGAGGCAAAGATAGCAATATCCTAAACAAATTTAATCCATGTGAGAGGATAATAAAACTCGATGGCAAAAGAAGGGATCAATCAACCTAGGATGAGGAGCACATATCAAAAGCAAGTCACGAGCAAACAAATATAGAGAACCTTGACCTAGGTGTTGAGGCGGTAGAGATGGGACCAAGACTTGCTGAGATAGGAAACCTACTCAAAGAATATGCATGAGGGATTTAGAGTGTCAAGGAATTTGATTTGTTGGAAAAGCATAAAGTAGTTGGAACAAGTTGGTTACTACCCCGGGGCGGTCACTTTTTAGAATGTGTATGCTATCACGTGAGTTAACCGGAGAGGATTATTAAAAGATCAAAACGTATCAAAATGTATACATACAGAGGGGGGTGGGGTTTTTTTAAATAGGCACATAGTGTAAATATAGTATGTATATTGAGGTATTATTAATAACCTCTTGAACGCACGTGATATAGGAAGCTTTTGATAAGTGACCGCCCAGGGGTTACTACTAGATGACCAAGAAATAGAGGAGTGGAACCTCAATTTAGATAAGAACCCTAGAGTGGTCAAAATAAAAAAGCATTTGAAGCCAAAGATCAAGGAAAATTCCAAGCAATTATTTTAGAAATATAAAGACATTTTTGCTTGGGATCACACTGACTTGAAAGGTGTTTATCTAGAGGTGTACTAGCACAAGATGTCACTTAAGCTAGATGCTAGGTTACAATAATCCCAACTATTCTAAGAAGATCAAGGAGGAGATTCATAAACTATTGAAGGTAGTATTCATAATCGTAGCAAGTAGTGATTTTCTATTTTGGATAGTGATCTAGTACCCAATAAGAATAAGAAGGTGAGAGTGTGTATAGAATATTGAAAGTTGAATGCCTAGACAATCAAGGATCTAGTCCCACTTCCATTCATAGACATGATGTTAGATGAGATAGCAGGCCACAAAATGTATAGCTTCATGGATGGCTATAGTGGCTTTACCCAGATGAGAATCACACTAGAGGATAGATCAAACACAACCTTCATCATTGAATGAGGAGAACATACCTAGCTATGCCATTTGAGCAGTGCAATGCTCCAGCTACTTTTCAATGTTGTACAATGGAAATTTTTAGTGAGTTCCTACACAAGTTTTTGACTATTTGTGTGGATCACTTTACAATATTTTCAACAAAGGAAATGCATCATCTATTTTTGGAAATGGTCTTTAAGAGATGTAGGGAAAAGAGTTTTTGCCTATATTGAAATGGAAAAAGATGAAGTCAAGTGTTTTCAACAAGCCTGAGCACCAACAAATGCATTTGAACTCAGTTCATTCTTGGGATATATCAACTTTTATCATCAATTCATTCATATGTTCTCAACGGAGGCTCTTCCATTGTATGAATTGACCCCCATGAAGTTGATTTTGACCAAGGCCCTGTGAGGCAAGTTTCTAGTGCTTGTGAGAGGTGATCAATAGGAAGCCAATTCTTCATCAACCAGACTAGGAGGTGATGTTTCATGTGCATGTGTATGCATCGGGAATGGGGATTGGAGAAATATTGGCCCAACTTGATAAGGAGACCAAATACGTAGTCTATTTTGTCAATCCATAGGTCCAGTTCAGCTAAACAAGGATATTCAATGATCGGGAGGGAAGAACTTGGAATGATTTTTAGTGCAACAAAATTAAGACACTATCTGTTGGACATATTGTTTTCACTTCTATGTTGATCATAAGTCTCTCCTATTTTTTATTAACAAAGTGATTATTCTTCAAGGTATTCTGATCATATGGATAATGTTTCTAATGGAGTTTGAGTTTAAGATATTCTACAAGCGAGGCAAGAATCATTCTGGTGCTGGTTTTCTATCAAGTAGCATAGAAGAAATCTTAGACACATCAATGAGAGATTATTTAGTAGATGTTGAGCTATTTTAGAATGGGATAGCAGAGGGACCAAATCCAATGTGGGAGGATGTGTATGATTTCCTTCAATTTGGGGGATTTCTAGAGGACTGGTCCCATGCAAATAAGAAGGCACTAATAATTAAGAGTCTAACTTTCACCATCATTGGAGGGTCATTATATATATTAGGTATTGATGGGATACTTTGATAGTGTATTCCTATGTAGGGAAGGATGTAAGTCATCACAAAAGCTCATAGGTGGATTTCAAGAGGTCACTTTTCCAATGATATCACAAGAAAATTTTGCAAGCAGGTTGATGGTTGCAGAGTCTGATGGCTAATGTCAAAGCCTTTTGCAAAACATGTGATAGTAGTAGATATGAAACCTTTGACTCCCATACAACCATTAGGAGTCTGTATGAAGTGGGACTTCATGGGTCCATTTAAGAACATTACCCCTAGGAAGAACAAATGTATTCTCATGACCACATGTTATGTCAATAAGTGGGTTGAGTGGGCTGAGGCCAAGGCATTATTGAATAACACTACAAATTCAACAACATGGTTCTTGTATGAGCACATTGTCTACATATTTGGCTATTTGATTGAAATTGTTTCACATCAAGGTGCTCAATTTATCAATGAAATTATTCAAATCCTAACTGAAATCTTTTCAATCAAGCATCAAAATTCTATATCTTACTATCCCAGATGCAATGGACAGGCTAAAAGAAATAATAAAACGATCAAGACCATTCTAAGAAAGATTGAAAGAAAGAACCTCATCATTGGCATGACGAGCTTCAGATAGCAATGTGGGCCTACAAAACAACTCACAAAGTCACAACAGGAATGACCCATTCAGAATGGTATATGGAATGGAAGCAGTTGTACCCATGGAGTTTGCAATATCAAGACCATTCTAGGAAATATTGAAAGAAAGAACCTCATCATTGGGATAACAAGATTCAGATATCAATGTGGGCCTACAAAACAGCTCACAAATTCACAATGGGGAATCACTCCATTTAGAATAGTGTATAGAATGGAAGCAATTGTACCCATGGAGTTTGCAATTCCCAGTTTGAGAATGGCCATTGAACATGATATGGATTCTAATGAAAATTTGAATAATTGGTTGTATGAAATATTGAAGCTAGATGAAATTAGTTAGAATAGGAAGTGAACAAGCAAAGAAGGAAGCGCTAGCATGATAGAAAGATAAAGATCAAGAAACTTAAGAAAGGGATCTCATTTTTTTATATCAATCAAAGTTAGGCCCAAAGAAACCTAATGTGAAGATAGCATGGTCAGGTCCTTATGAGATCGATTGGGTTTTCTCTGATGGTAGAATTAAACTTAAAGATCTGTCGGGATTACAATTGACAGGGTCTATAACGGTGCAAAAAATAGGTTGTGTTATCCTAGATTAGATAAGCACTGGCACAACACAACATAGTCATTTCAGATTTGAGTGATGAACCTTAAAATTTATTCAACATCAAACCAGAGGGACTGGGAGTAGCATAGGATTAGAACCATGTAGCAACATGAGGGAGTGCCTCCATTTAGGATTAAATAAGTGAGGCACTGAAGGAGATTGATTTCCATAATGATAGTTGGGTTATTAATCATCAAATATTTTGGGTAATCTTGTCGATACTCATGACAAAAACAACCCAATGCATGTGCACCACATCAAATGCAGTGGATAGAACCTCAAGGTTCCAAACGAGTGGTACATTCATGGACAAAATTAGGATAATTATAAGTCGCATTTGCAACCTAGCTTTAGTTCTTCACAATGTCTCACATGACTTTTACCTTGGCTTGTAGAGCTTTTGGGTCCATTGCTTGCATCACCTTCATCCACATGGCTTACTGTGCATGCATCACCATCTCCTTCACCCTCTCCAACTTGATACTCTCAAGTGTTCCTGCTTTGACTCGCCTTCATTGTCTAATGATTTTTCCTTCTCTACATAGAGTCCTTTGCCAGATTCCAAGATAGGTAAGAAAGGGCATCTTATGTTCTAGGTTATGCAAGCTTCTATAAGTCATTGAGCTTGAAGAACTGCTGCAACCATCTGAACATCAATGTTTAGTTCCACATCACAACGTCAAAGATATGTATTTCAGGTTAATGAGAGGAAAATTTTGAGGTTGTAAAGTATGGATGTGGTGCTTGAGGCCACTAGAATTTGCCTTCAATGTGGGGATTATCCACTAGGTAATTGATGCATTCAACTCTGATATAAGTGCAACTGAAATTAATGACAATTTAGTTCAAGCAACATCATCGGCCATGGATCATGTATTGCACCTTCTAGGTTATGCAAGCTTCTATAAGTCATTGAGCTTGAAGAACTGCTGCAACCAGCTGAACATCAATGTTTAGTTCCACATCACAACGTCAAAGATATGTATTTCAGGTTAATGAGAGGAAAATTTTGAGGTTGTAAAGTATGGATGTGGTGCTTGAGGCCACTAGAATTTGCCTTCAATGTGGGGATTATCCACTAGGTAATTGATGCATTCAACTCTGATATAAGTGCAACTGAAATTAATGACAATTTAGTTCAAGCAACATCATCGGCCATGGATCATGTATTGCACCTTCCATTTTCATCCAAAGCACAACCATGTTCAATGGAGAAAGTCATTGCATTTTTGAAGGAGAATTTTCAAGAGAAAAAGAATCGCAAAAGTGGAGAACCGGGAATCCCAGTGTCAGCATTGGACCATAAACAATCTTATAACTTTGCATTGAAAGAAATTATTTTGAAAAAAAATCCTACGTATGTCTTACAAAAGCTCTTTAGAATGCTTCCGACACAACTCAAAAAACCTAAGGCTGAAATTAGTTTTAACTCCATCTTGTATAATAGTGTCATGCAATAGATTGCAAAGGTCAAGACCTAAAACTTTTTAGAGTATGGTACGCATGGAAATTCTTGTATTAGGCTACTTGCATCCCAACGCATGTGAATCCATTGACTCCTTGGGAAAAATCTAGAGAGGATGGAACCACTGCCACTCAGGGCACTGAGAAAGGAACCCAAGAAGGCCAAGAGGGGCAATTAGCTTTGGTGACATCTGAATACAAAAGAATAGCCAAAAAATTAGAGGCAAGATCATCAAAAACCCAAGGCAAAGGAACACAGAACAACAATGAATCTGTTAGAACAATTAAAATCCAAAAAAAACACAGTCACAACATCGACCAATGTAAAGTCTACACAGCCTGAAAATGGTCAGATCAAGGGTACTTCACTAGATAAAGCCATTGAACTACCTAGAACACCTCCAATAACTACCATAGACAAAGAGAAAGAACATGCTAAGGTCAACACATCGACAATGACCCTAGTGGTTAATACTCCTCTTTGGCATATAGTTCTAGATCGGCTACAAATGATTCAAAGAAATGCAATGGTGGGAAATCTTGTCATCGATATTTTTGGAAAACTCCTTGTGCCAAACTCTAGTACTTGTGTATGAAATAGGCCAAAAGGATTGAGAGAGTATCATTGATGGATGTGTATCTACCATCTAGGCAGAGTGGAACACAATTGTTAATGCCGTTTTTCAAATTATGGAAGTTCAACGTTCTCTTCAAACAATTGATTTATGCCATCTCAAAGTAGACCCATAGCAAGCTAGGAACCAAGTAGAATAATACAAACAAGAAACCTTGTGTTTAAAAGATCAGGTCTTGAGGCTACAAATAGAATAGGAAAAAGATGAGAAAATCATGTAGAGTCAACAAAAGAAGGTGGACAAGTTAAGTGCCCACAATTCAATTTTCGAAAAAGAAAAATTGGAGCTAGTTAAAGCCAACAATGCACAAAGGGTTCCCCTTAACTAGAAAAAGCTGCTCTGAGTAGTACCAAGGCTATTCACAAAACTCTCAAGCATTCTATCATGGATAAGTACATCTATCAATTCTTAGTGGACATTTTTTAATCCAAAAGACAATCTGACATTGAATTTGGAGGACCTACAAAATTTGGTAGGATTGATCAAGTCTAATTTGGAAAAAAAGTCTGAGGAATATATTATAACCCTTGTCAACCCAAGCATTAATGGATCATCTGAAGACCCAAAATGATGATGAGGAAGATGAAGATGAGCACATAGAGCAGGGGAAGGGGGATGGAGCTAGAACAAGTAATCATAGTTATGACAATGAAGATGATGATCAACCACCTCCTCCAACCCCATGATAGGCTCTATTGGTGCACAAGGCATAAATGAAATAGGTGGACAAGCTACAGATCAAACTTAGCACAAGAAGGATTAGCATGAGTCTGATCAGACTCAGTAGTAGTCACACTAGGAGTCCATTGGGCAACAACAATCTTAGGATGTGTAGAGGATAAGCAAGGGAAAAATTCTTCGTTATATCTTGAATCCGATACTAATTTAGACCACTCTACCAAATGCTTAAGTCCAAACAAGTGCTTACGAAACAAGAAGGCGATGCAAATACAAGAGTACTTTAATGATGATGCATATTCACATTTAGAGAGGTTCCAAATGTTGCAAGTGGGAGCCAAACAAATGGTAGAACAATGGAAAATGGTCATATATCATTAGTAGGACACTTGCCAACTACCTGTCATCCAATACAGTTTAGCTATTGGAATTATTACTGGAGTATATACTCACAATCGATGATGTTTTGGTGAATTATCAAGTGCAACAACCATTTATTATGATGATTCAAAGTTTGCGGATCCAGTTGAAAATGTTTTAGGTAATTGACCCTCATATACATGCATTTAATATTTTTATTGACTAGAAATGCAAATTGGCAGAAGGGGATTTAATCAAAAAAATAAAGATTATGTTAAAGAATAATGCCTGGAGCTAAAGAGGGTCAAAGACCAGAATGAGCCTAAGAGAGATAGAGATGGATTTAAAAGGTCTTTTTCATCTGGTTTGAATTAAAAAAAATATGTTGATGCAAGATGAGAGATAACCCTCCCCACGAGTCTATATACAATTTCAACATACATTAGAGTTGTGGAAGCATTTGCAAAAGGGAGAAGTCCTCAGCCGCCCAACTTAACATGGAGTTTAATCCATGATCCAGATTACATCCATAGATACCTAGAACATAAAGCTACCCCAGAATGTGTATGAATGAAGGCGTACTAAAAAAATGACCAAGTGGAGGGTGAATATATGTGTACACCGCATTGACAAGAATAGAGCGAGGGAGAGAAAGTGCAGGGTGAGATAGAGTGCATAGAGACATAGGATAATGAAAAAAGAGAATCTTTAAATGCTCCGTCTAAATGAAACAGGCAAGCCATGAATTAATGCAATAACAAAATGTAGGTATAGCATAACTTCAAAGTATAAATGACTAGTAGAAGCCCTAGACACTGTGTAGGGATCAATCAGTCCACCCATCCACTTTTGCTCCTACTACCAACAGAGAGAATTTCACTTCCAACTTACCTAATCTATACATAAGCCGAGGACACTTTGACTCCCTCCATGAGCCTGATCTCTAAAAGGATTCCAAATACTAGCAAATGGTTGTAGAAAATCAACACCAACCATACTAATCTAGGTTCCATGCCTCTTCGATGCCACACCGGGTGTTTAGGAAAATCCAAGGTAAGATCCCCAACATGTTAGCCATGTAGGTCATTCAACTTCCAACGCAATAACTATGTAGATGAGACTAACAAAAAGAAGAAGAAGAAGATCTAGGCAACACCCCCGATCTAGCAAATCTTCATGTCTTGACCCTTTCATCTAAGGCTAAGCGATGTAGGTGATCATAATCTTGTAGTAGCGACACTGCCATGAGAAACATAACACATGAGTCCAGTCAAAATAGCATTTTGCAGATGCATAAAAAATCCTTTCCAAAGAGTAAGACTATACAAGGTCTCTACCCTTACACCTTTACCATATTCCATCAATACCATATCATAAACCATAATCGCAACCCCATCAATTTGGTGAGCACTCTTCCCTACTCAGGGTGATGCATATCCAACCTGAAAAAACCACTTTAGCACATTACATGGCTCCATGAGGGATCTTAGCCCTTGAGCATAATCCTATTCCTTACTGAACCAACTCCCACACTTGGAGCTTTAACTATACACACTGTAGCCAAATTGTGCCAACACACACAACCCTTAAATTATGAACTTTTATGCTACAATAAGTCTAACCAACATCTAAACATAAACTCAAATTTCCATTTTCATAATGTTTGACCATGCATAATTGATGTACTATGACCACACATCACCCCTCCTTTTGCATAGAGCTAGTGTTGAACTAGAAGAGCACATAGTAGTGCACACATTGACGAGAGTAAAGCACAAAACGAACCCCGAAGGCCTCTATGCCAGGACCATGCACGCCGAGCTCATCATAGGAAATGGAAAGGGGGGCACCACCTAGCTTTGAGTGGCTAGGACGCGGACAACAGTGATTTAAAATAGCACAAACAGAGAGAGAGAGAGAGAGAGAGAGAGAGAGAGAGAGAGAGAGAGAGAGAGAGAGAGAGAGATGTAGGTGATGAAAACCCCTCCGGATGTGTGGGAAACTTGATTCAATGCGATATTTACAGAAACCTTAGCTTCGGCGTGTTTTCATTTCAATTATGTACATCATTTGGTGTTGCATGAGAGCGCAAAAGTCGCCTTGGTGACCATATCGCATCTCTTGGATACCATAAAGTGACCAAAAATGTGGAGTGTGAAAAACTTAAAATTAGAGTGCCAATTTGAGAAATTCTTGTTTTTACACTTACACATGCATTAGAAAAGAAGATTTGGAAATTTTGGTTTCTTTTTATTTCTATTTTTTTATTTAGTTCGAGTTGTGCATTTTTGACAAAGTAAAGACAGAAACCTCAGTTGTGCTTGAAAGAAGTGTCCAATTAAGTATTGCAAAGTAAGCCCAAGAGGTAGGGATTCATCAAAGACGAGCTAGTCATCAGGTTTTGACAGTTGACACCAACCGTGGTTACTGCCATCTGTCCCATTTTTAGGATCTCACCTTTCCCCTAAGTTTTCCAAGTTTTCTACAGTGTGTATCCACCTTGCACCTATTCAAAAAAGACCCAAAAGGTGAGTAAAATCCCAAGTTAGGAGCTTTTCAAAGCATTTTTGGCTTGTTTACAGGCTTGAAAGACTCTATAGAGGCTAATCTATCAGTTGCAGTTGTCAAAATTCCAAGCATACCAAGAGGATATCAAGCCCTATACTTGCCAAATCCACTTTCCACATGTCAAAAAAGTTGAAAAATTGGGTAGAGCTAGCCAAAACTAGCTAGGTGACCCAAACTTGGAGAAACAAAGTACCTTTTGACAGAACAAACTTCAAAATTTTAGTTCACTCATAGGTGCAAACGACTCTACAAGGGATAGGGAAGCTGCAAGAAGTGCCAGATTTGAAAATCCCTCAATTGCTTGTGATCGCAATTGTTGCAAATGACCGCAAATTCCACTAGCAACCGTAATCGTCATGAGAGACGCGGTCACTGCTCCCAGTGGTCGTAATCGTTGCTAGAGACTGCAACTGCTACCAATGACCGTAATCAACACCAGTGATCGCAACCATCGCCAGTGATTGTGTTTTCCACCACCTTCTCAGACACTGACTATAGTAGTCTTAGGCCTTAGAGCATATTGAGAGAGTTCTTTTGACACCTTACAAACACGAAAATCATAGTCAAGCACTCTGTGAAAGAGACTGTCCGCGGTTGTGACAAGTGCACTCAAATGGCCGAGAGGTATCTAGAGCATTCATAGTAAGGTGACAACATGAAGACTACCAGGTGACCTATCGGGTAAGAGGTTGGGTTTGCAAACAAAATCTTTCTGTGAATTCATGTAGTTAAGGTCAGGAAGCTATTTGCAAAGAGACCCTAGAGCAGCAAGTGACCAAGTTAGCCTAGTGTCCATGGAAGAGAGTGTCAATCAAGCAGTTTAGATCCCCTTGCACCAATCTTAGAAGAGGGTAGTGATACCAACACCTCTTCCAACCGTTCACTCTACATTATGGATGACCAATGTGCAAGAAAGCATCATACCATCATGGTTGAAGGAGGTAGCACCTTCAGAAGCATGTACCAAGCACCTAGGTACACCACAATCCTTCTAGAGGATCAAAAACACATGGAGCCCTTATCTACATTGACACTAGGGGATGTACCAAGCACCTAGGTACACCACGATCCTTCTAGAGGATCAAAACCACATGCAGCCCTTATCTACACTAACACTAAGGGATGGAAGTTTGTTTGCATCGAGGAAAATCATGTGAGAGGACTTGAGACCATCCACGTGTATGACAACGACGATAGATTTAGAGATAGAGAGGGAGTTCATTACTTTATTGTAAGAGATCGAGAAAACTGTAACAAATATGGAGACAATGTTGCAAAAAGAAGCTGATTTCAGAGATGGCAAACATGCTGCCTAGTGTTGATCTCCCAAGTGGCATATTAGGATACTTGACAAGAAGGTAGTGAAAGTTCCACAACAAGCCAAGGAGACATAGGAATCTATGAGTATACAAGTGGTAGGGCCAAATCAAATTTTGGAGGCCTAATGCCCTATGCATTAAAGATAAGCATGGAAAATTTTCTATGCGTGTACGATTACAAGTCGAATAAAGGGAGTCACATAATGTATATTGACAAAAATATGAGCCAATCCTTCCTAGGGATGTAGAAAGATTGATAACTTCAGAAGTGCTATGCGTGATTCTACAGAGAAGCTAAGGCACATACAAACCCCTAGAAAGTCCCTTTGCAAATGATTACCACACCATGTCATAGACCAATGGAGGATAACCATTTCCCAACCTCCAAGATCAGCAATCAACACGGCCATGATTGCAAGCATGACTCCAGCAATATGCAACATCAGAATAGAACACAAATAGAGGGGATTATCAAGACACATCAAGGCTAGGAGTGCCACCACCACCACCACCACTTCATCAGAAATACCAAGGAGAAAATGGAACAAGAATGTCAAATCTGGTAGCAACAAGAGTGTCTAACCACAAACAAGAACAAGTAGAAAGGGTGGTCCAAAGAGAGGAACAACCACTTGTGAGACCAGCCAAGAATTATGGACTAGGAGCACCCTTCGAGGAGGAACACTTACCATATCCCATGCTAGAAATAGCTCATAGAGGAGGACAGGGATACCCTATGCTTAGTTTGGTAGCTCACCATAGGATTATACCATCTCAAACAAGAACAAGTAGAAAGGGTGGTCCAAAGAGAGGAACAACCACTTGTGAGACCAACCAAGAATTATGGACTAGGAGCACCCTTCGAGGAGGAACACTTACCATATCCCAAGCTAGAAATAGCTCATAGAGGAGGACTGGGAGACCCTATTCTTAGATTGGTAGCTCACCATAGGATTATACCATCTCAAGTCCAAAATTGCATAAACAAGAAATATTCTGGAAACAGATATCCCAGGGATCACGTGGCAACATTTGTCTGCGTCATTAGAGCTAAGGAAGTCCTAGATTTTCCAATGAAATTTGCAGGATTTGGACTAACTCTTGAAGAGGATGCTTTGCAAATGGCTTTAACCAATGGCTTTGCAGGATTAATTCATTTACAAATCCATTGGTTAAAGTGGTGTGCAATAGAGAAAAAATGGACAAATCATGCGACTTAAGAGTGCTATTACAACAAGGGATATGTCAGAGAACACCAGTATGCCCTACAATCCCAAGTAGCACAAGCGTAAGACCCACCAGTGCCAAGATACACAACATGAATTCTTGCAAGACCATTGGGAGTTGAAAGACCACAACCAGTCTTAGGAAAAAATCTCCACTACCAGGAATGAGACCTGTAGGAGTCAGATATGCACCAACTATAGAAGATCGTGACGAGCAAGCACTAGTGCCAATCCCTGCATATTACAAGGAGCCTAGTGGATATATGACCAGTATGGGATATGATTCACGTGAAGAACCCAAAGCATTGGTTACCAAACCTCTAGTTGGAAAACCAGAAGATGTGATAATTGGTCCACCAACACCAATGATCCCACCAAACTAGGAGAAAATAGAGCCATATTCTAGGTAGAAGCACAAACCAAAAACCAAAACACAAGCACCATGACCAAAGATAGCAATAAATAACACGGACCAATCTTCCAATGGATTCCACCCAAACATACCAAATGAGTGTAGAGAAATAAATGATCTTGACAAACTATGAAATAGATCAAAGAGGCCAACAAAGCTAATGAGCTGAGCAAACATGTAAATCATACGAGTGAGGGGAGAGGAGTGATTTTCCACCATTAGAGGAATTTGAGACAAGATCTCAAATGAATCTAGAAAATCAATCGTATTGGGGAAACCAAGGATCTCTTCTATCTATAGATATCCAACCCCATTTGCTAAGAACACTACCATCCTATATGGGAGAGCATGAGGCCAAACCAGATAGTCTTTATGCAAGTTGCAATAAAGCTAAAATTGCATTGTTGTGTAAAGAGCTAGAGTCAAAGATTATAAATGAACTGATGACATGGACACTTTCCTTGATGATATCAAGGATATTAATGAGCAACTCATTTTTGTAGGAAAATTCATTTCGGAAAGTTCACTTGTGCAGACTATTCTTGATGCATTGCTAGATTCTTACCATACTTTGCTATGACCCAAGGAAACCCTTAAGATGTCAAGTTTGATGCATTATGCACTTAACTATTGCAAGAGTCACTTTCAAGAAATAACAGGGCTAAACAACAGGAATTGAACAAGATTTTGTTGCTGCTCAAAGAAAAGGTGGTAGTAGCAATGTATCCACGTCTCATGGTTCTTTGTTGAGTAGAAAATCACATGTTCCTTATGCTTCTACTTGCAGCACCTAGTCTGGGAATTCTAGTGAAAAAGGCAAGAAGAAGATGCATTTCCATTATTTCAAGTCTAATGATCATTTGATTAATAAGTATTTTAAATTGAAGGCAAAAGAGGCCAAGAACAAAGAGGCTAGTTCAAGTGTACTTATTGTAAGATCTTCTGTGAAAGGAGATTTTGATTCTAATGTAGATGCAGAGTGGAAATTTAGTGTGGAGTGGACTTCTAATCATGATGTCCATGAGCATGTATGTCAATTGTTAATGTAGATTCACATGTGTGGGTACTTTGATAGTGGTGCAACAAAGCACATTATTTCACATCATACTTGTTTACCCCTCTCGAGTCTATCCCTCATGGGAATACAATCACTTGTGCCAACAATGCCTCTTATCTAATTAGGGAGTTGGAAAGATTGTTCCAAATGCTATTAATGGTATCTCTTTCACAACTTTTGATGCACTTTATGTACCTGAGATCAAAAGAACCTTTTGTCTATATCTACACTTGCTAGACTTGGCCTTGCTATCAAATTTGTGGATGACAGATGTATAGTTCATGATCTCGATTTTGGTGATGAAATTATTACAGGTGGAAATTTGTGTCTTGGGCTATATAAGCTCACTTTGTGTGACAAGTGTAAAAATTTCAAATTCAGTTATAGATTCAAAGGTTGTTTTGGATGTAAAACTTTGGCATGCACATTTTGGGCGTCTGAATTTTGCCAATTTGCTTTGTTTGCAGAAATTTGATATTGTTTTTTCTCTTGAAACCCCTTCAAATCATGTTTTTGAAGGCCATATTCTAGGTAATATGCAACATTAAAAGTTTCCAAAAGATGGTTCAATAAGGGCTACATGCAGATTGCAACTTGTGCATAGGGATGCTTGTGGGCCTATACAAACTCCATTCTTAGGCAATTACCTATACTTCGTGAATTTCATTGATCTCAAATTGTTTGGTATGCCCCTTGGTGTAAAAATATTTCTAAGGGAGGTCATGGACAAGGACCAAAGGTCACTTCAATGCCATGTACCCCACCACCTCTTCAACCTACCTTGATTGGAAAGTTGTGAAAGTGTGCAGTGTGTGTAGACAATCCATTTTCCATCTTATACAAGGATATTCCAATGGATCTATAGAACCTCAATTTTTGCATATGCCAATGGGTCCACCACACCTTAAT
Source organism: Adiantum capillus-veneris (assembly GCF_014529385.1). Taxonomy (NCBI): domain Eukaryota; kingdom Viridiplantae; phylum Streptophyta; class Polypodiopsida; order Polypodiales; family Pteridaceae; genus Adiantum; species Adiantum capillus-veneris. Next base: position 91,110,349 of record NC_140947.1, on the reverse strand, counting down.
ATTATGATGGATGGGGAGCTAAGTGATTCAAGTTCAACCCCCATAATAATAGAGACTATAGAGTCTGGTGGAATACTATTTTTTCCATAAGAGGCTAGAAAGGATAACAAGTATATGTTTATCAAGCCAACCCCCACTGCCCAACCTCAAGATCATCTATATAGAGACCACACACCTCAATATCCCCTTGTTCCATGGTATCTAAGGGAATGACTTGGATGGGGCCCATAGGGCAAGAAGGGAAATCAATCCCATCACTAAACAATATAGATTGCTATTTCTCTACAGGAAGAACAATCCACCAGCCAAATGTGATCAAGGATAATCTTGATGTAGCTTTCTCTAGCATGCAAGTTCAAGCAGGTACCTTGAAGGAGATTAAACCTTCTCACCTACAAAAGCTATCAAAGTGTTATAATGGAATTGATGATGCTCATAATCATGTGATGGATATGGTCATGGATATGATCTACGTTGAAAAGGTAACGGATTTTCACTCCATGGTTCAAGGTTTTGGACTTACCTTGGAGAGAAAATCTTTGGCCTAATTTTAGGTTATGAACGTGTCTATTTTGAATTAATTTTAGATTATGGTTAAGGAATTTTTAGAGAAAAACATTGAAATTGACATCAAGCACAATATGCTAAGTCAAATCTTGAAGTAGTAACTAAGGAAACCATGCAAGATGAAATTGATTGATTGAAGCAATATATCTCAAGGTATCCTACTTGAAAGAAGAAATATGTCTCAAGGTGTCCTACTTGAAAGAAGCCTTGAAACAAACATTGTATTTTTTTATGCTTAGAAGGAGTCTCTAGTATAGTAGTAGACCATGTTAATTAAGTGTTATGGGGCAAATGTGGAAAGAAGCCAGAGGACCAAGCTACTACATGCGAAACCAACCATCATACCTCAAAGGCTACGTATGTGGAATTTGTGTAGGTAACCATCCCAAGAACAACTCCCAAACATGTACAAATATAGCTCAAGGTGCTAATGGAATGCTATAGTGTGATTTTTGTAGGAACGTGGGTAACCATCACACACATAATTCCTTCTTCAGAGTGCATGTATTGAATGATCTTAGGAGAAGATTTAGCCCACCACTTTTCTAAGGGTAGGGAGACCAATCAAAAGGGGGAGCTCAACACAATCCAACCTAGTTTTAGGTGCCAAACCACCATTTCCTAGAGCTTAGGCTCTAAGGTATGTGGATGCGATTCCTAACAAAAAGGGAGTGAGATTAAAGACCTAGTCCTAGTAGGGACTAGCTACTACAAGACAGACTACAATCCAAATTATTTTCCTAGGGATTCCATGGCAGCATTAAGCTACTATGAGTACAAGAGTGATGAGCTTTACTTGTCATGCTAATGAGCCCCATGAGGGCTACACTTATGATGAGCAGGACCATAACCCAAAACCCCTCAAGAAATTGATTCCTATTAAGTGTGGGGGTAACCATTGGATGTGAGAGTGTCCATGGATTAGGAAAATGCTTGGCCTATAGTCAAGATATACTATGGGTAATTTTATATCAATCACTTACAAAATTGGTGACTATCACGACCCGAAAGGTAAACCTGCCAAATCGGGGACATACAAAGTCCAAACGTGGAAATTGAAGATCCGTCAAAAATCTAAGGTATGCATAGGGAATGATGGGATAAAAACGAAAACGGGTTTTTCGAATCACTAAGCACATCTACTAACTTAGGGGGATTTTCTAGTCATTTCCACATAGAAACCTTGTGGAAGAGAGAGAGCACACGTGACCTTCAGAGAGCCCATACGCACTAATCAAGCATCCCCATGGCAAGCGGAGCTAGCGGTGATTTCTATGGTGCTTATAGAACATGTGCATGCATACCAAAAACTAACCCACTCACCAAAAGCACAAAAACAGGGTATAAGCACCTCATGTAGAAATCTGAGCACTGCACAAAGTAGGGAAGCCCAAATGATAGGTGTAGGGAATCAAAAGAACCCCAAAGCATGGGGAATGCTAAAATGTGACTCAAGTTTGGAACAATTTCCAATGACACCTACCGCGGTAGCTGCCACGTAGAGTCAAATCGGCAACAAAGTATACCAATAGGTAGTCCAACTCCAGAGGGTCCTAATGAGACTATGATAACCTCAAATGGGCACCTAAGACTCAGTAGGAACATCCAAAGTTCCTAGGAACATAAATTCTTCCCTCACACAGAGTGCAAGCTACCAAACTACAGGTACAGGGTCCCAATAGGATCTCCTTGCCATGAGAAATCCATCCATGTGATTTTTGTGCAAAATGGCTGCATCTGACATATACAGCGGTTGTTGCCACAAGGCTCAGACCAGACAAAAACTGGTATCACCAGTTTCTATAGGGTGAAGAGGAGCTCATAGGCACTTCATTTTCTCAAATTGGATCAATAGGGAATTTCCACACAGAGATTTAGAAGTTTTAGAGTCCAATAGCCAAGAATATTGCAAAACTAGGCAAAACTTGTGCAAAAGCTTTGAATTTTTCGACCATAAGTTTCACCTAGCCATAAGGAACCAATTACCATAGGAAGTAGAGCAAAAAGGTGGTCAAAGTTCAACTTATCATAGAATGTGGGTATTCAATGTGTTCTTTTTTAAAATAGGTAGATTGACTAGCCCATGGGACAAAGTTTACTACCCGACCCTCTAGAAGCTCATTAGTGATCATAGGAAGCTACAAGGAAGGTTTGAACCCAACTAGAAAACCATAACTAGGGCTTGCTTAACAAATAGGACTTTTGACAAGAGGAAAATTAGGTTTTGACCAAACTAGTGATCCAAATTGACCATGCAGGGTGACAATAGACTCTACACATCAAGGGAAATCAGATGGTACCACTTTTGCTAAAAATGGGCATAATTGACAAGTATCGTGGTTGTTGCCACTTGACCTAAAAAGTGCACTTTGAGCAAATAAAATTTACAGATATAGCATGTTGCAAGTCTAGAGAACCCACTTTGAAGAGTAGAATACAAAAATGGAGTTAGAAAGGTAGGTCAAAAGTCAAAATTCAACTTGACTCCGGAAAGACCAAGTGAGAAAGGATCCATATACGTTTTGGGCCTAATTTGAGGTTTTAGGTGTCCAAAATGATCTTACATAGCATTGATGGGATCAGGGAGAGATGAGAATATACAAAATATGTGAAAAAATCTAAGACTTGGCACTATTGACACCGATTGCAGTTGTTGCGATTTGTGAGATTCCAAGAACTAGATTAGACCATGATGAAGTACATCTGAAGAGGATCCCAATGACACCTCATATGCCAAAATTGGACACCTTGAGCTCAAGATATTGACCAAAATAAATTTGAGGCAACTAATTGCACAAATGACTAACATTTGTGCTTATCCACATCTAAAAATTGGATCTTTGTCATTTGTTTGCCACAAGATCAGACACTCCCAGAAAGATGAGGCATCGGAGTATTTACAAGTTGGAAGATAAAGAAAGCTATCAGGTTGACATGTACCACATTAGAGGGTCAAGAACCTGTTTTGTCAACACAAGGAGGCCATCCAAGTGCAGCACGGTCTCAGAGTCTTCAACTGTGTTTGGAAGGACAAGCAAGGAAAAAGATGGGAGGCACCATAGATGCCAGAAGATTTCAACACCACTGCTTATACACCGCAAAATGCGGACAGAGATATCTCAAGGCTAGAAGTCAAGGACTTCTTATTAGAGCCAATAGTTCAAATTGATTATAGATGTGCTCATGTGCTGATCACTACTCTCCAAAAGATAGACAAAGAAAAGATGACAACAACACTCATAAAAGCAGACGGGGAGAAGGTAATTTTGGAAATCACTCCAGACACCATAGCAAAAATCATGAAGTTACCAAGGGGAGAGCCGATAAAACCACAAGGCTAAGCTAATGAGGACTTTAGTACCATGAAGTTGCCTACATTTAGTAGTATAAAAGAAAGAAGGACAAACCACTTCATGAGAGCTCTACATCAACACCTACATTTTGATAGACAACCCAAATACACAAGGCCAAATATGAATTTGGCATCAATTATATACAAGATAGTACCTCAATATCGGTATATACCTATTGACCTAGCCAAATGGGGCTTTGACCAACTAGTAGTAGCAACCAAGAAAAAGCAATGGTCCAAGCAGTCCGGCACCCCACACCTAGGGAGAGACAAATTGACAAATACTGGATCATATCTTGTTGGAGAATGAGATTCACTAGAGGATGCCCTAGATTCAAACAAATGGCCTGAAAAGGTGCATCAATCCAAAGCAAATAAGGTAGCAACACCTTCTACATCAGCAACAACCACAAGGGCCAAGATAACGACACAACAAAGATGTTAGGATGAGGGGGCTACTAGATATGAGACACTTGGATTAGAGTCTGATGAGGAAAAGATAGAGCTTAAGTAGTTAGATCCCACTACTATGAAGAAAGAAAGCCAGTACCTGCATACGCCAAGAGAGTAGAGCAAGGATAGAAGAGAGATAAGGATGAAATGGAGAGAAATTTGAAGGTTGAAGAAGGAAGAAATCAAAAACAAAGAGAAGCTACTCAAAAAAGAAGAGATAAAAAAATCTTAGAAAAGAAGAGCAAGCTCAAAGTTTGTCAGATATGATGAGGGCCAAAATTAAAGAACAAACCAGCCAAACATCAAAGAAGCCAACAAAAGAAGGAGCAGAAGGGGAGGAGCCTAAACAAATGATGACTCAGGATCAACCAAAAGAAAGTGCTTCCACCAGAGAATTAAGAACAAAGAGAAGACTGGACTTCTAACAAACAACTACAATCACTACAGAAGAAGAAGCCTTTGATAAAACACAAGAAGACGGTATTATCAAAATGATGGATCATCTATCAACAAGAGGAGCAGGCAAGGCAAGGGAAACAACAAGAAGCTCAACAACAAGAAGAACCCAAGATACCAAGCCCTATCAATTTGATCCACATGGAGCCCCTCCCCACTGATATAATCCTTCAATTAGAGCAGACCAACCAAGTCCATACAGAAAGTACTAAGATGGAGGTCCATACGCACCACTCACAGCTGAGGAGCCAAAAGACACTCCAAGATTTGTTGGACGTAGGCTATAATCTAGAAGAGTACCAAGTACCGCAAACTTATCAATGTCTTTCATAAAAGAGCCCAACTCAGAGTTGAGAACACCAGAATAGGCTGCATGTGAAGATGATCAGTCAGAGGGATTACAAAAACGCAAGAAAACCCCATGATGACTGATCAAGAACAAGAAATAAAAAATGAACTGGTACAAGGAGGAGTAAATCAGTGTGAAGGCTTGTTAAAAATACAAGAAAACCTTGGTATGTGTGGTTTATCTATTGTATCAAAACTTCAACAACAACAAATCATCCATGCAATTACAAAGATACAAGAATGTGGAGAAAGAACTAGAGGACAGGACATAAATCTTTGCCCAGACACTAAAAGAAGCTCCACATGGAGATAGATCAGAGCACAGGATAGAGACAACCGCTCCACTAGAATTACACTTATCAAGAAAGATGAGAGCAAGGAGTCCATCCTCAAAACCACCACAAAAACAAATCAAGATGTTGCCCAACGATCAATCATTCACGAACCAATGTCTAGTATGGCAAAGGTAGCATTGATATCTAAGGTGGATGAGGATCTAAACAAGGAAATCATGCAAATAACTCTCAATTATGAGAGAGAAGTAGGGAACAATGCCGACCTCAACCTAGCAGTGGTCATCCTATAGCAAGAGATGGAAAAAATGAGGAGTTAAAACAAAAACTTGGTTGAGGCCAACACAATTTTAGTAGAAGATCTTCAAAGAAGAGATGCACAGTTAGAGCATGTTAGTGGAGAGCTAGCAAAGTACAAGAGGAGTTGTATGAGAAGGAAAGGATGGCTTGGCAAGTACAAGAGGGTATCGCTCAAAGCAGTAAACTTGGCATGGACTAGAAAGAGAAGCAATATCAACAAGCCCACCAAAGTGCAAAAGAGTCAACAAAACTTGATTAGAATCCACGAATATCAATAGATGTGCTTAAAGACCGGATAAGTGACAAGAGGGTATCGCTCAAAGCAGTAAACTTGGCATGGACTAGAAAGAGAAGCAATATCAACAAGCCCACCAAAGTGCAAAAGAGTCAACAAAACTTGATTAGAATCCACGGATATCAATAGATGTGCTTAAAGAGTGGATAAGTGATCAGAATAGACATCTAGAGGCACTTATAGAAGATCCCTTTCTCATCACAAAAAGTAGTTCTGAGCTAACTAACATCTACAAGAAGCAGATCACAAAATTGCAACAGGCACTAGAAGTTTCGCAAAAAACAAGAATTACATTGGAATAAGCTCTACACATTAAGAGCAAGACTATGACAAAAGAGGGAAAAGAAAAAGATAAAAGTATTGAGATGCTCATGAAGGAAGTGGAGGATTTAAAAAAGAAACTATCAACGGTAGAGCAGTTTCAAAACCTCCCTCCTACAAAGAAAGGACCCTTGCAAGCAGGGCTGACTTTGAAAACATAGAAGAAGAGACAAAGTAGGGAGACAATCAATTTGAAGGCTCGATAGATGTGGCTACTTCAACTAAACCCCACAAATTACCTCAAGAGTACTCACATCTACCAAAGGAGTACTGCTGGAAAGTGACTAGGGAAGTTGTGGCCAAGAACCTCCGCTACAAGCATCACTTATTGAAATTAGATTTATTATAGTACATTACTTCAGAGTAGCTATGAGAGGAGGTTCCTAAGACAAAACTTCCCTATCCACTACTCAAATGGCTAACAATAGAAAAGAAGAAAGAGCTTCTACCAACACTTCTACCAGATGATGAGGGGAGTTACAAAGAGGTTGATCTTTTGAAATGGACCACGGAATAGATCAAAGAAGCTAGACCATAATGGACATTTAAATTCATGGGGCAGAACAAGTAGGTAATCAGAATAAACTCCTTTTCTCCAACCCACCTTCAAATCAACCTGGCATACTACCCAATCTTCAGGAGGAGAAGGGGGCTGAATTTGAGCAACTACTTGTCTCTCACCCCACATGGCTAAACTACCCGGATTTTCCAAACCAAGAGAGGGACATTCGCTCACTTACATGAGGAAGACCATCAAGTAGATGATCATTCTAGTTCAAGGAAAGCCAGATGTAGCATGTAATGCTAAAGATTTGCTACATGCTCTCTACATGTATCAACACTTTCAAAAATACAAGGGCCACCAAAGTAAAATGAGCTTCATTCTTGGAGGGATATAAAGGATTGATATTCAACTTGAATGACACCCCCACGATGAAGGTAATCTATGGATTATTCTCTAGAATCATGTTCCTGCCCTGCCACTACATAAAGACCTTTGAGGAGGCCTTCTATACGGGCTACTTTGAGATGGATACGACAATGTTCAAGACAATTTGCAAGAATCTCAGACTATGATTTGTGGCCTACACCCTCCACGAAAGAGAAAACCCCTTAACAAGAATCTACAAGCCACAAGAAGAAGACCAAGTACAACAAATGATGCTGGCATTCTACCAGTACGTCAATAAAGAAAACAAAACAAAGCCACTGCTTAAAGAATGAAGTCTTGTCAGGGACAACAACAAGACGAGAGGGGGGAGTGTTGAAGCCAGGAGCCCAGTCTTGCCAATTTGAACGGGCTTGCAAAACCTTTTTTCCTTAATCATTTATTTTTATCCTAAGTCGATGTTGTAAATCTTGAACCCAGAGTTTTGTACTTAATGAAGAGGCTAGATGCCCTATTACATCACATTTTTAAAGTAGCTATCCCTTTCTAGACAAATACCCAATTTTCTACCTTGGGTATATAAGCCAAAATTTGTAATTATTAGATGGATATGTTTTTACTTTGTGTGGGACGGGTGTCTAACCCCACTTCTATCTTATTGCAGATTTAGCAAGAACCACGATTAAATTGTCAATCCATGGGACAAAGCTGACTCGAATAGTGCATAGAGGCTACAAGAGGTTGTCAATCTCTTGGAAAACAAAAAACGACTCGCATCTAACGCAAGCTACACTCAAGTGATTGAGATCACCAAAAGCCAATCGCTCATCGGCAAACAAATCACATCCGTTACAACATCAAATGACATCCAAATGTAATAAAACTTATAGGACATGTTTATAAGACGTAAGCACACATGCTTATGGTCTCGAATCCCACTTTAGGTCAAGTGCAAAAATCGCAATTATTAACAGCAGTGGATTTTTGACCTAGTTGTTTTTGACCCAGAATGCAGCTAAATGTTTAGCAATGATACCCCAATACCCTACCTATGCTTAGTTTTTTATTTTGAAGTGTAAATTCAAACTTATGATGAAATTAGGCTGCAGGTCGACGACTCCAAAATCTACGAAATATTGTGAAATGCTTACGTCAATACGTAGAGCTCTTACCTGCGGTTACAATGCAACAAGCCCGACTTCAATGTGACAATCGGGGAGGGAGTAGGAAGCGTGAGAAGGAGAGGAGTGAGCTTTGTTAGCTCACTTTGTGTATTTCATTATCCAAAACATTAAATTAACTTACAAAAATTGGCTTTTATACCTTAGCCAAGGTTTTTGGTGGTCAAAACTAATAATCTGGGAGCTCTAACTAAAGATGGGTAATGACAGATTGATACAATCTGGAACCTTGTAGCCTCGGCTCATCAATTATAAAGTTTATCCAAAAAATAAGAGTTACAATATTCTCGATTTATCAAAATAAAGTTCCAGATTGATACAATCTGGAACCTTGTAGCCTCGGCTCATCAATTATAAAGTTTATCCAAAAAATAAGAGTTACAATATTCTCGATTTATCAAAATAATAAGTGTTTTTACAATGAGAGCTTCGAAAAATGGTATCCGAGTTAGCTTCCTGCTAACATTTCCCGGCAGCGGCGCCAAATGTGGGACGGGTGTCTAACCTCTCCTATCTTATTGCAGATTTAGCGAGAACCACGTTAAATTGTCAATCCATGGGACGAACCTGACTCGACTAGTGCATACAGGCTACAAGCGGTTGTCAATCTCTCGTAAAACAACAAACGACTCGCATCTAACTCAAGCTACACTCAAGTGACTGAAATCTCCAAAAGCCAATCGCTCATCAGCAAACAAATCACATCCGTTACAGCATCAAATGACATCCAAACGTAATGAAACTTCTAGGACATGTTTATAAGACCTAAGCACACATGGTTATGGTCTCAATCCCACTTTAGGTCAAATGCAAAAATCACGATCATTAAGAGCAGTGGATTTTTAACCTAGTCGTTTTCGACCCAGAATACACCTAAATGCTTAGCAATGATGCCCTAATACCCCGCCTAAGCTTAGTTTTTTATTTTGAAGCGCAAATTCCTACTTATAATGAAATTAGGTTGTTGGTCGACAATGCCAAAAGCTACAAAATACTGTGAAATGCTTATGTCAATGCGTAGAGCTCTTATGTGCGGTTGCAATGTAACAAACGCGACTTCAATGTGACAACTAGGGAGGGAGTAGGATAGTTGAGAAGGAGAGAAGTGAGCATTGTAAGCTCACGCTATGTATTTCATTATCCAAAACTTTAACTTAACTTACAAAAATTGGCTTTTATACCTTAGCCAAGGTTTTTGGTGGTCAAAACTAATAATCTGGGGGCTCTAACTAAAGATGGGTAATGACAGGCTCATACAATCTGAAAGCTTGTAGCCCCGGCTCATCAATTACAAAGTTTATCCAAAAAATAAGAGTTATAATATCCCCGATTTATCAAAATAATAAGTGTTTTTACAATGAGAGCTATGAAAAATGGTATCCGAATTAGCTTGCCGCTAACATTCCACCCCTCCTCACCTATGTCGTCCCTTGACACAACTTTATGGGCTGAAATAGTCTTCAGGTTGACAGTTGGTGAGGTGGTATTTAAGTGCATGCAAAGCCTTTTCATATCTGATCTTTCTCTCTTTATCTGGCACCTGCAAAAACTACATGTGACTTTGTTTTTCAGCTCTACTACGAAGTAGCCTACAAATCTTGAAGTCGGATTGCTGATCGTTGCTGGCCCAGAAATCTTCGTTCACCAAGTGAAGAACCCTGTGTAGAATGCTTCCTCAAATTCCAACATACTATGTGATGGTAAGAACACGCATCAGGCGTCAAAGCCATAGAGGACTTCTTTGGAAGGTTGACCATTGAGATCGTAGCATAAAACTTTATTACCCTCGAGGAATGACATCTACGGGGTGCCTCCTTGCTCTGGCTCATGAAATACTTTGATGCAGGTTAGCAGCATTCGGTAAATTTTATATAGCATCGTACATGACAGATCAAGTAGACTTTTGAAGAAGGACATGGTGCCCGTTAGGGTTTTCACCATGTATTCTTCTGTCGGCGGTCGCTTTTCTAGAGCTGGCAATCTTGGGTAGTTCAGCCAGGTTGTCCACTTCTTTGTTATTGCCTCATGTGCTTGCCAGGTCCTTACTTTTGGTACATGACAAAAATTGGGATCCTTTTGTAGTGCCGCAGGTGCTCTTGTGAATAGAATCAAAAACCTTGGATTCTTGTTTAACCAGCTCAGCCTCCACTTTGAGTGGTCTTCATCTGTGCCTTCTACTTGCATGTCTTTGTAAAAAGCCTCTCTTTGACTTGGAGCAACTCCACCTTTATCCAAAGGATATGGCAGGGGTTTCTGATGCCATTGCGCATTGATTTTATTGGGAGTGAGTTGAGTAACATTGACAGAGTGAAGAACTCTCAACTCCCAATCTTTTCTTTGAGCGCATCTTCCTCAGCTTTTGACAGCTAGACCATTGGCACTGTATCAGATTCTATTAATTGTACTTGGAATTCCTCTTCACCACCTAGCCCTTCTGCTGGCTATGTTTCCATCTCAGCAAAAGATAATGAGGAAATGTCAATGTGTGGCTGCTCTGAAGTTCCTGCTTCTTCTTGTGTATCTTGCTTTCCATGTCTTAGCAACTGGTTGACTCTTTTAAGCTCGGCTATTTCTTTTAGTAGCTCTTCTTCTTGTTGAAATCGCATTAAAGCCAGGTCTCTGCGTTGAGACTGCTCCAGCTTTAGCTCTAGCTCGAGGTCTTTGTTCTTTTTCTCTAATGCTTTGTACACTTTATCTGTCCCTTTCATTAAGGCTACTACGAGATTTTCTCGTATTTGTCGCAAAAAAGTTGCCTAATCATTTATTTGCTGCTCTGAATATTGCAGGGAGGCGTTTGCTACATCTAACTGCACTTGAATCTTCTTTGAATCTTCTGAACTGACAGAGTTGTAGTTAGAAGTTTTTTGGTGACCTCTGTTAGCTGTTCATCTTTAGCTTTGCAAGCATCTGACAACTTCGTAAGAAGTTCACCTAACTTCTCCATCTCCTTTTGTTGTTTGTCTCCTGCTAGTTGGTGTTGTTCAGCTTCAGCTTTCATTTCCTGCACTTGGTTTTGTAGATCAGTGATGACATTTAATGTGTCTTCTAACTCTCCTTGGAGAGCGTCAATCAACATCTCTATTTCTTTAGCATTTGTGATGTGGCTAATTCCTGCTGATCGAAGTCTTTCCGTTACATCATGTACTTTGGTCCCATGATGGCAAAGTTGCAATTTTCTCCCATCTTGGCAAAAAAGTAAATAATCGCGATTATTAACTTTGTTTATCAAAATGAACATTTTTTGGTACAACTTGGTTCTAGGCATTGTTGGAATTAGGGTTGCAGAGAAACACACACAGCTTGGAGAAGACAAAGGAAGCTCAAGGCACACAATAGAGAGTGTGTTACTTAGTGTGCAATGGAAAGATAGATAGCCCTAGAGTGATGGGCGTATATACAATGCACGGGGGAAAAAACCTCCTAAAGAGGGAAAAAATGCCCCGGCGGTCCTAGTGTGTTCACACACATTAGTACCACATGTATATGGTAACAAATCCTCCCTGGAGTGATGCGGTGAACGAGAGATGGCACATGAGTAAAGGGAAGTGCCATGCCCTGAGGACAGGATCAATCCACAAAGGGGAGTAAGCCCAAAGCTTTGCAAAAAGCTTCAAGCTTCTCACGAGACAATGCCTTTGTGAAAAGATCTGCAAGGTTGTCCTGTGTTGGCACATAAGCCAAGTTGATCTCTCCTGCTGAGAGCCTCTCCCTGACATAGTGGTAATGCACCTCAATGTGCTTTGTGCGAGCATGAAAAACTGGGTTCCTCGCAACTGCCAATGCGCTCTGACTGTCAGTGTAGATAGTGTTGGCAATGTCCTGTCCAACACCCAAATCAGCCATAAGGCGTCTGAGCCATACACACTCAATCGTAGCTGTGAAGACTGCCCTGTACTCAGCCTCACAACTCGAAGTGGCCACAGTAGGTTGCTTCTTGCTCAACCATGATATACATGAACTGCCAAGCATGAAACAAAAACCACTTGTGGGCACTCGCGTGTCAAAACAACTAGCCCAATTTGAGTCCGAAAAAGCATGTAAGTCTGGCGGCAATGATCCCCCCTTGGGATAAAACAAGCCAAGATGTAAAGTGCCACTAAGGTAGCGGAAAATCCTCTTGACAGCCTGCCAATGCTTAGACCCTGGGCTATGCATAAATCTGCTGACTTGTGAGACTGCAAACTGAATATCCGGCCTCGTGTTGCATACATAAATGAGGCAGCCAACAACAGTTTGGTAAAGAGTGACATCAGCAGGATCGCCAGCATCATGTATACTCAATTTCAAACCTGTTTCCATGGGAGTGGCAATAGGTTTGCAATCCTCAAGTCCAAATTTACATAGCAATGTCTCTATGTAACTTTTCTGTCACAAGACAATACCACCATCACACTGCTTAAACTGTATGCCCAAATAATGATGCAACAGCCCCAAATCTTTCATCTTGAAAGTAGCATTCAAATCAGCCTAAAATTCAGCAATATGTCTCTCATTTGGTCCAGTGATCAGCAAAACATCAACATAAAGAACCACAATGAGAAGTACATCACCCTCACGCTTTACATACAATGTGATTTCTGTTGGACTGTTACAAAAGCCTCGTTTAACCAAATGAGTGTCAGCTTTCTCATACCAAGCACGAGGAGATTGCTTCAACCCATACAAAGACTTCTTACAGCTGCACACTTTGTCCTCTTGTCCTTTTATGACAAAACCGCGAGGCTGCGTTACATATACTTCCTCAAATATGTCACCATTCAAGAAAGCAGTAACAATGTCTGATTGATGTACATCCCAACCAAACTGAGCTGCCAATGCACATAGAAAACGTACAGTAGTCATACGACAAGTGGGAGCAAAAGTCTCTTCATAATCTATGCCTTTTTGCTGTGCATAACCCTTTGCAACAAGTCCGGCCTTATGGCGATCGATCTCACCATCCAGCTTGCGTTTCAACTTGTAAACCCACTTCGTACCAATGGCCTTTTTGCCAGGAGGCAAATCACATAAAGTCCATGTGTCATTCTCTATAAGTGCATCATATTGTGATTGCATGGCAGCCATCCAATTTTTTGAATTTTGTGCTTCATCAAAAGTCAGAGGCTCCTCAACATCATGTAAGCTAGACACAGCCAAAGCATAACAATCTGATGTATAAGATGCATGGCGAGAGCCTGAACAAGTACGACTAGACAAAGGTGCATCCAATTTACTGTCACGCAAAGTGTGCACCAGCCATTTTGGCATACCTCTAGCCTGCTCATTTTCAGCCCTTTACTCATCAAGTACATCATGTACATCTGCATCAGTAATAGGCTGATCTAGAACATTTTCAGAAACCCCCATAGGCTGTACATTTTCCTCATTGGAACTTACATTCGTATTTCCACCTTTGAAAGGAGGCAACAAAGTGTCATAAATGTCCTGTGAGCTTACATTACCGTCTCTAGTACATGACAGCAAGGGCTGAACAGAATCTTCCACAAACACTACATCCCGTGAAACCAGAATACGTTTTGTTTGCGGATGATACAACCTGTAACCTTTGATTCCACCACTATAACCAACAAAAATACATTTGACAGCCTTATCATCCAATTTTCTGCGCTGCACTTGTGGCACCAAAGCATATGCCAAACAACCAAAAGCACGCATGTGCTCAATAGAAGGCTTTCTATTATGCCATGCTTCATATGGAGTAATAGACTGCAAAGCTTTCGTAGGACACCTGTTAAGTACATAAGTGGAACACATAATGGCCTCAAGCCAAAAAGAATGCGGCAAAGGTTGACTTTTGACCATACATCGTGCCATTTCCGTCAGTGACCAGTTTTTCCTCTCAGCAACACCATTTTGCTGAGGTGTATAAGGCACTGTACATTGGTGTTTTATGCCACGACTAGACAGAAATGCATTAAATTCATGAGACATATACTCCCCCCCTCGATCAGAACGGAGGGTGCCCATAGTACATTTCGAGACATTTTCAGCCATAGCGAGAAATTGTTTGAAGCACATAAAAACTTCAGACTTCGCTTTAAGTGGAAATACCCATGCATGCCTGGAGCAATCATCAATGAAAGTCACGAAGTACAGGTAATTTCCCAACGACGGAGTTTGCATGGGCCCACAAACATCACTATGCACAAGCTGCAACCTGCATGTGGCCCGAACTGAACCATCCTTTGGAAATTTAGAACGCTGCATCTTACCCAAAATACAGCCTTCACAAACATGTTTGACAAGTGCTTCAAGAGGCGGAAAAGAAGCAACCATATCAGATTTCTGCAAACGCAGCAAACTGGAAAAATTCAGATGACCAAAACGTGCATGCCAAAGTTTTGCATCTGAAATAGCCCTTGAATCTGCAACAACATTTGCAAAATTTTGTCCACACTTGTCATACAAAGTGATCTTATACAGCCCACGGCACAAAAGCCCAGATGCAACAATTTCATCACCAAAACTGAGATCATGAACTGTACATCTATCATCCACAAATTTGACTACAAGTCCAAGTCTAGCAAGTGCGGATACAGACAAGAGATTCTTCTTGACCCCAGGTACATAAAGTGCATCAACAAGTGTAAAGGAACTTCCATTAGCAGCAGTGAGCACAATCTTTCCAACTCCTTGAATTGGATAAGAGGCGTTGTTGGCACAAGTGAATGAATTCCCATGAGGGACAGACTCAAGAGAGGTAAACAATTCACGATGTGAGGTAATGTGCTTTGTAGCACCACTCTCGAAATATCACACATGTGAATCTGCAGCAACTGACAAGCATGCATCATGGACAACAGGATTGTAAGTGCACTCTGCGCTAAATGCCCATTCTGCATCAACATCAGCAACACAGTCTCCTTTCACAGAAGACTCAACAATGGCTGCATTTGTAGTGGAACCAGCATTTGCAATGGAACCACCCTCTTTCTTCTTAGCCTCTTTGGCCTTCAACTTAGGACACGACTTGATCAAGTGATCATTGGCTTTACAATAATGGCAACGCATCTTCTTTTTGCCCTTATCACCAGAATTGCCAGACGAAGTGCTGCCAGCAGAAGCATTAGGAATAGAATTTTTGCCACTCGCAACAGAACCATAAGAAGTGTCTGCATTACTGTTACCACCCTTTCTTTGAGAAGCAATAAAAGCGTGTTCAAGTGCACGCTATCTAGTCCTGTTTTTTCTGGAAAGTGACTCTTGCAACAGCAATGTGCATAATGCATCAAACTTGACAACTTCAGGATTTCCTTGGGTCATAAGTCTCCAAGTACTAGCAAAAGTCTGGTAGGAATCTGGTAAGGCATCAAGAAAAGTCTGCACAAGGGAACTGTCTGAAATGACTTCACCTGCAGAAATAAGCTGCTCATTGATATCCTTTGACACTAGCAAGGAAAGTTTCCATATCATCTTCCTCATGCATAATCTTCGACTCCAGCTCTTTACGCAGCAAAGCAATTTTAGCGTCATTGCGGCTTGCATAAAGACCTGCTAAAATATCCCAAGCCTGTTTTGCAGATTTTGCTGAACGGATGTGAGGAACAATGGTGTGCTTCACAGACAACGCAATCAATGCATGAGCCTGCGCATCCTTAACATCCCAATGAGCTTGTTCTGCCGTAGGCAAAACAACTCTAACAGTTGCAATCCTTGCAGCAAGACCTGCAACATCCTCAACATCGCCTACATCCTCAGAACCAGGACGTACATCAATGCCCTACACAATGTTCCAGACACCCTTTGACACAAGAACATGTTGCATCATATAAGCCCACATAGGGTAGTTGTCCCCATCCAACGTATCCTCAGCAGCGAACATCTTGAACACATCTGTGTTGTTGTTGTCAGCCATGGTAAATGTTGTACCTGATCTGAAAACTGCCCGAAAATAGGAGAAACGGAGTGGGAACAACGTATGCTATATAGCACAAACCGTAGAAGACTATAAGGCACCTGTTATGCAGAAAATGGCATTGACAGAAATTCTGCACAAAATGACAAAATAGCCTGTGCAGTACTGCCTGGAGTGAAAACGGAGGCCGAAAAGAGCCCAAATCAAAATTCTGAGCAGACCGAGCTCTTCCAAATTTTTTGTCGACCTACGAATGCTCGCCAAAGCTCACTGAAATCGGAGAAAGTAAGCAGGCATGTGCTGGAGCAGCTGGCGACTAAGCCCAGGAGGACGTGACCTGCTCTGATACCAATTGTTGGAATTAGGGTTGCAGAGAAACACACACAACTTGGAGAAGACGAAGGAAGCTCAAGGCACACAATAGAGAGTTTGTTACTTAGTGTGCAATGGAAAGATAGATAGCCCTAGAGTGATGGGTTTATATACAATGCACGGGGGGAAAAACCTCCTAAAGAGGGAACAGGCGGTCCTAGTGTGTTCACACACATCACTACCACATGTATATGGTAACAAGCATGGTGTAGACCTGTGTATGTGATATGAGGTGATTTGGATCAAAAAATGTGGCTCATAACTCATAAATTGTCTTTGCGTTTTTTGGCAATTTTCCAAGTTATAATTGATTATTTTGGCTCATACTTGAAATTTGGCATGTAATAGATGTGTACAAGTGATAAGTGAGGTGATGATACAATTTTCAAGCCAAAATAATGCAAAAATAAATAATTGCAAAGAGTGATTGCTTCGTTGTTTGCTCTGCTGATTACTTTTTTTCCATTCCTCCTTGCTTGGTGCAATTGGAACAATGAGTTGTCCGCCTTTAGGTGATAGCTTGAGCTGATTTGTATCTCAATGTGGTACTGCCTTGTACGCCCCCATCCATGGGATTCCAAGAATCATCATCTCATTCATGTGTTCATCTGGTAAGCATGCAAATGATGAGGACATGAACATCCATGTAGTATCACATTCAAGTTGACTACTCCCAATGTTGGTGTTGGGTTCTTGTTGCATCCTTTGATAGTCGCTATTCCTCTTGTCCAAGACTCACTTGTTGCTTTCTTATATGTGGAATAACTGACTGTATTTACTCGAGCTCCTGTATCAACCAATGCATCTGTGCTATGATTGTTGAGTTGTACTTTGAGGTGAAGGTCCATTCCATCTAACCATTCATCATCTATTGACACTACATATTTTTGCAATTCCCATTGTCGGTCATCTATTTCCAGAGTGTTGATGGGAATCGGTGTTTGTTGATTCTTGAGAGCAGCTTTCCTTTTGAGTATTCAAAGCCGAGCTTCCTTCTGGGATTCATGAATAACCTCCTGTCATTTTATCTTTCTTTGCTTAGCTGCATGCATTCTTTCTAGCAATTCATTGGTTAGTGGCAAATTGTACTTCTTTAAACGAAATCCACTAATCCAATTAACCATTGGTTCACCATCTAGGGTGGATAATTTAACTGCTCCACTTGGAGGTACATCTTCAATGATAAACGGTCCGTTTCCCTTTTTCTTAAACTTGGGAATGTGTTGCTTAAGGGAATAGACTAGAAGTAAGTCCCCTTTTTTGAAGATTTTTGTAATTAGATAAGAATCAAAAAACTATTTTTGTTTCCACTTTTTTGCATAGATGTTAGCTACAACAGTTAGCCTTTGCTCATCTAGCATTTCTAAATCTTCAAGTCTCTCTGAAAATTCATTTCCAGTCCACTCAAGCTCCTTAACTACCCTTAGTGTCGGCAACAGAAATTCTATTGGCAGTATGGCATCAAGACCATAAACAAGGTTAAAAGATGTAGCATTTAAAGCTGTTTTGAATGAAACTCGATAATCCCATAGAGCAGCATGGAGATTCATTTCCCAGTCTGTTCTTCTTGAACTAACCACTTTAGTCAATACCAAGCTAAGAATTTTATTTGTATGCTCAGCTTGTCCGTTTGCTTGTGGGTGACAGAGAGCTGATTTGTTATGAATGGCCATAAATTCAATAAGCAGATACTTGATTACCTCATTGAGGAAATGAGTTCCTCTATCACTGACAATTTCTATTGGTAGTCCATATCTTGTGAACACATACTCATATAAGAACGTGACAGTGGTTCTAGCATCATTCTTTTGAGTTGCTTTAGCCTCGGCCCACTTGGTCAAATAGTTTGTAGCTACAATGATATATTGAGCTTGGGTTCTATAAGCACGTGACTGTATTGGCCCACAAAGTCTATACCCCATTTTGCAAAAGCTCTAGCTCCCATCATTGGTCTTAAGGGCATGCTATCTACACCTGTTGGAATTTTTGCTCGTTGACAAGCATCACATCTCCGAACATACTCTTTGGCATCTGCAAAAAGTGTTGGCCACCATATGCCTACCATTAAGATTGCTCTTGCAGTGGTCTCACTAGAAAAGTGACCTCGAGCTAATCCAGCATGTGCTTGTTCTATAATTGGAATATATTCATCTTCATTTGCACAAAGACGCAAATGTTGATCCTTACCTCTTTGATACAATTGGTTTCCAATAAGAGCATATTCTATTGCTTCAGTTTTGATTGCTCTTTGACGGCGTTTACTCATATCCTCAGGAATGTTTGACTCGATAAGTAAGTAACTAGATAGTTACTCCACTTAGGAACAGGCGACATTTGTAACAATGTTACATGAGGTATGGGTGTCTGTTTTTGACATTGAGGACAATCCTTTACAAAAGAGCGAGCATCACTTCTCATAGTTGGCCAAAATACTCCAAGTCTCAAGATTCATCGCATAGTTTGATCTCCCACAAAGTGAATTCCTACTATGGTAGTATGTGCTTGACTTAGGTATTGGGTTTTCTCTTCAGGACTAATGCATAAGAGCAATATTCCATCTTGGTTTCTTTTGTATAGTCTCCCAGCTAGTAATTGATGCATAGCTGATTGCTCAATTAATCCAATTGTAATAGGAAGTGATATTTGCAAATCTACTTGAGCTATGGTCATCAATGATACCATATTTTTCGACCATCGAGGTATCATTTCCACGGAGAACAAGTAGGCATCTACTAGATCATCGTCTACCCCTTTAGGTGATTCTCCTGAAATAATCCTTGACAAATGATCTGCTCTTTGATGTGTAGTGCCCTTTTTTACAACCACAGTGAAATCAAATTCCAGAAGAATGATGAACCATCTCACTATTCTTCCTTTGCTGCATGGCTTGTTCACCAAGTACAATAAGGCTTGATGGTCCACAAAGAACACAAATTTTTTTGCTAATAGGTAATGTCTATACTTTTTTACGGCATAGATCATTTCTAATCCTTCCCTTTTGGTGGTGGTATAATTCTTTTCAGCCATGTTTTACTGTCGGCTAGCATAAGAAATAGGAAAATCAATTTTCTCCTCTCCTGGTTGAGCTAGTATACACTTGATAGAAAAATTGGAAGCATCTACGTGTATGTGGAATATCTTATTCCAATTTGGTGCTTTCAATATTGGAGCTAAAGTGAGAGCTTGCTTAAGCTTCATGAAGGATACTTCACATACCTCAGTCCACTCAAAGTGTGTAATTAAGCTATACATGGGTTTTGCAATTATAGTGTACATGTAAATGAATCGTCTGTAATATCCACAATGCCCCATGAAGGCTTGAACCCCCTTGACTTTTGTTGGTCTAGGCAAATCAGCAATGACATGAATTTTGTCCATATCAGTAGCTATGCCATTTTTAGACACTATATGTCCAAGAATTTTTCCTTGTCTACCCATGAATGTGCACTTTTCAGGATTTAAGAAAATCCTATAAAGTCTACATTTTCGAATAGCTTTTTGAGGTGTTCAAGATTATCAACCCGGATTGATGAATGTACGCATAGATCATCCATGTATACTTCTAAGAATTTCCTAAGATATTCTTTAAAAGCATGGCTCATCAATCTTTGAAAGGTGGCAGAAGCATTAGTTAACCCAAAAGGCATAACCCGATAGGCAAAAATACCCATTCTGTTGCAAAAGTAGTTTTATGCTGATCTTTTGGGTCAACCAGAAGTTGATTGTAGCCCAAAAATCCATATAAAAAGTTGTAAGCTTCTTTCCCTACAACTCATTCTAAAAAATGCTCAGTGATTGGAAGAGGAAAGGTATCTCTAATGGTAGCTGCATTCACTTTCTTGAGGTTGACACATACTCATAATTTTCCATTTTTCTTGGGTACTACCACAATTGGAGACACCCAATTTGTGTGTTCAATTCCATAAATGAATTTGTCTTCCTTTATTTTTTCAATCTCTTCTTTGATCTTTCTGGCAAATGTTTTAGTGTATTTGTATGGCCTTTGTCTACTTGGTTTCACATCATCTCTCATGGGTATGATATGTTGACACATTTCTAGATCAACACCCTTGAGATCCTTGTAAGATCAAGCAAAGATATCTCGATACTCTTTCAGCAAGCTCTTCTTCTTCTTCAGTTAGGTCATTTGCAATGTAGGCAGGCCTAGGCTCTTCTCTTGGTTTAGCCAAATGTATCTTTTTTGCATTTTTCAGCCCTTCATAGGACTCACCTTGTTTTCATTTTCAATGTAGGTAGACCTAAGCTCTTCTCCTGGTTCAACCAAATCTATCTTTTTTGCGTTTTTTGGCCCTTCGTAGGACTCGCCTTGTTTTTGTAGTTCTCTAACAGGTTGTTCAACTATGATTCTTCTATCTTGGAGAGTATATTTCTTGTAATGGAATGGAACACTCATTACATCTTTACCATCCTCTTCTGTGGTTTCCATTTCGGTTGTATATATCTGCTTTGGAGCTTTTTTCAACTCTTAATACTTCTTTTTCCGCTCAACTCGTGTCATGGTTGACCCCTTGTGCTGTTTTTTTGGCTTTTCTTGAGTATCCTTCCTCGTTTTTCTTGATGTTTTTGACATTTTTGGATTTTTTTTTGAAGGATATCTTCCAGTGATTTTGTCCTTGACACAATCATGTGCATCTATCTGCATCAGAAATTGTGTTCTACTGGAGATTGATGGCATAGGTCTAGCTTTCACGTTTCTAGTGTCTCTTTTTCGTCTATACCATTTTTGTCTTCTTGATTTCTGGTTAGGAAAGTCAAAAAAGTTTTTCTCCCCTCCTTTCATGAGTAGCTTAGCTCTCACATGTTCTTTTTCTAACCCCGAATTATCTGAGGTAGCTGAATGTTCTTCTAATTCATCTATTGCATCGTAGTAGAGGTCTGAAAAGACTTGTTGAGCTTTCGTCAAGTCCTTGGTTTCCTGGATTTTGTCTTCAATGTGGAGGATTGAAATCATTTGGATGGGAATTATATCATAGCCGTCCTCATTGCAAAATAGAGTAGGCATAGACGTATTCACACATACATCCATTGTCGCTAAAATTTGAGTCCACTCAAATGGGTCAAACAAATGCTCCAAAAAGGGTTCAGGTACATAGGCTTCATCTGTGCAATCCCTTTCTAAGATACATTCTTCTTGTTTTAAGCTTCCATTTGTTGAAGCTCCGCACATCCAAATAGAAGTGTCTTTGTTCAACCAAGATGGAAACTTAGTGACAGCCGAAGAGACTGAATCGAACTCTTGTATGGGTGTTTTCATGACATCTCTATAAGTGTGATCTTTTAGATTAACCCTTGTTATCGATCCCACTTGCTTAAAGTACAGATAATTATTTTCACAATCTTGGATGAGTTGTACCTGTTGCATGAAAGGTCTTCCCAATATGATTTCGTAATTGATTTTTTTTCCGAAGTCTACTATGGCAAAAGTGTGTTGATATTCAATTCCACAGGATAAACTATCACTTTTTCAAGTAGTCCTAATGGTCTTACAATGTGTCCATCAGTCAAT
Organism: Adiantum capillus-veneris; assembly: GCF_014529385.1. Lineage (NCBI taxonomy): Eukaryota > Viridiplantae > Streptophyta > Polypodiopsida > Polypodiales > Pteridaceae > Adiantum > Adiantum capillus-veneris. Next base: position 91,088,140 of record NC_140947.1, on the reverse strand, counting down.
TGCAATTTCATTTGAGTTTGTCTGATTGCTGACTGTCCCTAGGATTCCCATACTGCTTTTGTGGCTATGGCTATGCCTGCTCCACATTTCAGTATTGCCATGGTTTCAATGTCATTATATTTCACTGGAAGAGTGGCGTTTCCTTCTTCCCCTTTGTAGTATTCTCCGAATTTGTTCATTGGAACCGATCGAATCTCTTTGTTGTCCATTTCATGTTTTAATTTTCCCAATTTTTTTGCGATTAGCCCCGTTATTTCCACCTTCTCTAAGGTTTTTTAATGTAGATCATTCCATAAATATGGTCTGATTTTTAACAGTTCTCCCAGAGTAAGAGTGCATTGGATGGGTGTAGACATGATTGAATGGATGTTGTCTACTACTAGGGTCTGTTCTGCTCTTTTTACTTGAGTGGTCTTACACACTATGGATTCATCTTCGTTATCTCCCAAGTATGAGGGTAATGTTTTCAAGGTCAATGGTTTAGACACTCCTCAAGCTTCAGATCCACAATCCCCATACAAGGATTGTACATCCATGTCCATATCAGGAGGTAAATTGTCTAACCAAACTTCCTCTATAGGAGCGGACTTTAGAGTTAGGCTCCCATCATTGATTTCTCTAACTTTTTCCCATAAGTGTCCTGGCCAGTCTTCCTCTACGAATGGAATTCTGTCTAAGGAATCTTCTCTATCTGGCACTATAAGTTCTAGTGTGCGCGTATGTCGCACGTGTCAATGCAAAGAACTTGCCGATACACCGTGTGCGAGCCACAAATGGCTCCAAGCACACAACAAGCCTAAACTAGTAAGCTCAAAGAAGGCGATGATGTGTCACTCACCGCTCTACGCTTGCTTCGTGGAGGATTCCTCGCCGCGAAGAAGAAGGAGACGCCGATACGCTGCACTCAACCGCTTTGCCGCCGCCGTCGTGCCTTCGTAATGCTCGATCGCCCACACACTCCCTCTCTCTCCCTCTCTCACTCTCTCTCTCTCTCTCTCTCACACAAAGAGATGAAGAAGAAGAAGAAGGAGATGGAGCAAGAGCACTCTTCAATTGCAATGAGTGAATTTTAGGTTTAGTTGACTTTTATATGAGCTCACCCCATTCACACTTGGGCACCCATTCTTAGCCAACTAATCCCTTGAATGTTCCAGTTATAGTGTGCCTCTCATCAGCGATCACTCTTACCCTTTTCCTATTGGACCGACAAGCCCGGTACGTGACTCTACAAGTAAATAATACAACGTCCGCCGTAGGTTACAACGTCCATCGTAGGTGATAGGGTGTCCGTGAGCCGTGAGGGTTAACATGCCCCCCTTCCTGATGTAGATTCTGTCATCGGAAGCTATTTAGTTGAAGCTCGTTCGTCGAGGTGGAAGAGCATTTGAGATGAATGTCCTTAGCCTTCTTCAGTCACTGCAAAATCAAACATCATTGGCACAGTAATTGCATTCTCATAAGCGATTAAAAAGCATATGCAGTTTTAGGCTGACAAATTGATTGGTAACAGAATTTTAAACAATAAACATTAAATTGCAATATAATGAAATGCATAAACAGATGTAAAGGTAAAAAATTAAACAAGTTTGGGGTTGCTAATTTAACGGTCGAAAGGCACTAGAGACCGACTATTAATACCATGAGTAAGCTTCTTAATTTTCTCTGGTCAATTAAGTTGTTTAATTGCGAGAGCCAAGTATTTCATGTTCGAGGACTGACTAGAGGCTATACCTAGAAGACCTTGTAGTTAAGCTATGATAAAAGGAATTTCTCATGAAATCATCGCCTAGCTGATTACCTTTTCTTTGACCCCCCAAAGTCTTTTCACAATGATTCAATTTTGATGTGTGTGCTTATTTTGTATGCCTTGGGTTTTTTGCTTTTCAAGGAAAAGCGCCCACATTGGGAACCTCTAGGGCTCTAGTACCATAGGCAATACATGTGAGTGAAGTACCAAATCAAAGCTGAGATTTCTCTTTCCGCTTTAAGTTTTGCATTGTGGCACTTTGATTTTTTGTTTGTTCGTTTTCAGCATTTTAATTTTGTAACTTTTGGGGGTCATATAACACTGATACACCTCCCCAGGCTCATCACACAAGTAAACTCCCTGTATAATACTTAAGCTAAAGGTCAATAGGGTCAAGCCCACTAGAAAGCCCAAGTACATTTCACACAATGCTGCCTAAATCGGATTAAGAACCTAAGTAACCATTGATTATTAGGAAGGCATTCCCCGTGGTATTAAGAGAAGATCTCTAACACCTAGCTTGGTCAAACTAGCTTAGTCGGATTGCTTGATTTTTAAACCTAGACAAGTGATTATGACAAAAAATTACATTGAATTAAATGTTTGATACTAAGCAAATGTGATGAATATTATGCTCCCACTCACAATCAAAGCAGAAAAACATGGATGCAAAAAAGATGAGGGTCAATGTTAATGGACAAGAAACACCTATTTGTGTTGATGGTCGCGCTTGATTTGAAGTGTGAACGAGAGAAAGATCCCATGAAGGTCCAAATTCTAACCACAGCAACACGTTCCTGTACACACTAGGAAACACAAAGAATACCTCTAGGAGGCACATCAGTGGGAAAAAAGAACTTTGGTAATCACTCAACTCTAAAACAGAAACACTCCTATCATACTAATCTTACCTACCCTCCATCACTCGAGTGATGAGGATCAAAGGTGTTTTATGGCATAGGTTTCTGTTTCAGTGTACCGAATGCGAATGTGTAGGTCTGAGTCAATGTTTTGACTTTTATTGTGCATACTTGTTTGCTAATTGCTCTTGATCTTTATTATTTTTCTTTTTTGTGATTATAAGGCTTTATATATACATTCCCTAAGATTGATGATTGAGAGGTCAGGGAAACAAGATTGAGAGGGGAGTGAGTGAATGATGATTGTCAGCAAACATTCTCCCCTTCCTTGGGTAGATCATATCGTTTGAAATATGCTCGTCACCCTTTGAAACCAATTGTTCCAGTCGATAATAGGTGAGGTTTTTTGCCAGTAGTTTTCTATTACCTTAGGTGCCTCATCGAGTTGCAAGGGTGGTAAGGTACTCTCCCAGGATCGAACTTGAAGTGGTTCATCAGGTGATTCTTGAACACTGGGAAGTGTGGATTCCTTTGTAGCTTTATGGAGATACACTATTGTAGGTGGAGGCTGTGGAGAAGCTTTTACCTCTATGGATGCATTATATGAGGATCTAGAAGCTTCATGGGACTCCCCCCTTCCTGAGCTAGGTGGAACAAATCGTTCTTTCTTCGGTACCCAAACTAGCTCTGGAGCGGGTGTGTAGCATTCAATGATTTTTTTCTTTCCACGATGGTCAATTCGTTTTGGAGCTACGGGATTGGGCTCACATGGGTCAGGTGATAGGTAAGAACACAATCTACATTTTGGCACCCAGATTTGATCATTTCCTTGATAGTAGCCTTGGGCTTCCAATAGTCGTTTAGGAATCCAACGCAACGTTTCTTTACATTTCTTGGAGCGAGTGGGATGTTTCTTATAAGGCTTCTATTTTTTAGTACTAGCCATGGTCGCTAAAGAAGCTTTAGGGACCCACTTGTATGTTTTCTTTGTTATATGAGGATGAGTCTTGTCAGAAGCTATATGCATTGCTTGTAGCATATTTAAGGGTACGGGCATTTCATCCCCTTCAGGTGTTACCCAGGTTGTCCCCCTATTTCCCCAAGTGTCTATGATTGCTGCTAGGTGGACCCAATCCACATTGTCTGACTCAGTCATCGCAGGTAGTACATTCATGTAAGGAGAATCTTCCCCAACATCAGTGTCCGCTTTACACGTGTAACAATACTGCAATGGGGCCGAGTGAACTGTGGTGTCAGATCTATGATCAATTATAAACCTATTTCCTAGAGGATGTGCTCGACCCATCACAAGATCCACTCGAATGACAGAATCTTGGAACTGCAAGTAGACATGGTTTTTAGACCAGTCATGCACCATTTTTGCCTCCCTCATGAAAGGACGTCCTAAGATCATCTCCGATGCCATAGTGTGTTTGGAGAAATCCATAACAATAAAGGTAATCCTTATTTTATGTCCAAAGACCTTGATCTTGAGATCTTCTAGCATCCCAATAGGTTTAACAATAGAACCATTGGCCATCTTCACTACTATGGTTGTGGTCGCAAGGTGAGGTCTTCCCATAGTTTCCCAGCAATTTTTAGTCACAATGCTAACCCCAGCACCACCATCAAGGATTCCCTTCACAGTTAATCCCTTAGTAGTGATTGGTATAGTCGCATTGGATTCATCACCCTCAAAGTATTGTCCCAACTTGTTAACAGGTATTTCTAGAACAAGGTTCTCATCTAGGTTGGGTTGTGGATCTATATAATCCTCCTCTATTGGCATCTCCTCAGCTCCATCCATCTGTGCAAATTGTGGTAGCCCAAACTTCAGTTCTCCATTGAGGAACGCTCGAAGGGTTGAGACTAGCTCGGGGTCTTTATATAGTTTGGAGATGATGGTGGTTCTAACTTCTGAAGACATGAAATCCATCAATTTGGCAATTTTTAACGGCACCTTTTGGCCTTGAGTCCCTTGACGTGGGGAAGGTGGGATCTCCATTTCTTCGATAGGATCAGGTAGTCCCTCTGTAAACATTCTTTCCATCAAGAAGTGAGTACGCCCACTTTCCCATGACTTTAAGTCACTTTCTTCTTGGATGACACTAGGTATGTCCAAGGGTCTATGGACTTGGTGAGGTTGTTATTGCGTAGGGAACACGGTGTCTGTAATCTGGATCTTCCTAGGTGCTGGTTCTAGATCCCTTTCGGTATCTTCTACCAAACTCCTTAATTGCTTGACTCGCTCAATCTCCTCTGTAGGGTTTGGGTAAGTTCCTGTCTTCTTTTTGGATCCTGGCCATTGTGTCTCATGAAGATCTTCCTTGTTGGTTTCCATGTTAGTGGTCGTTTTGGTCTCCATGGTTTCACCTGAATCAGAATCTTCTTCAGCGTCGTTCATATATACGGGGTCGTCACTAGTCCCTATGTTGGTCTTTGAACTGGGGTCTGACTTCGCTGCTTTTTGCGATCTCTTTCTTCATGTTTTCTTCTTTTTCTGAGATTGGTCAATTGATGCCGTGTCTCTTTCCTCAAGAATATAAATTTGTTTTTGGAGCATCGATCGTGTGAGTACGTTTACTGGTACCACGGGTGTACTTGGTGATGGCTCCTCGGTAACTTCAATCAAGTTTAATGGCGTGATCTTCGGTGCATTTGGATTATTTGGACATTGGGTAATCAAATGATCCATGCCACATCGATTACACATGAGTATCGGCATTGTAGACGTGCTAGCTTGATTGGTTTGCATAAGTGTGGTGTTCTTTTGTAGCCTAATAGGACACTCGGCTACACGATGTGGACCTCCACACTCATAGCATTGAAGAGGTGGTCTCTTAGCAGTATAGTTGATATTTTGGCCTCTTGCCGCAAGAGCAGCTACTTGATATACAGGTTTGACTTGTCCCCAATAGTCCTCCATGTAGTATTGTGGACTTTCTTCAAGCACATCCATCCCATAGGCGATATTAGGATCTATATCTTCCTCATAGCCTTCCAAACAAGAAATAGATGACTCACAACCCACTTGATTCACAGAAGTGATTCTCGGATGTGGTGGTTGCGGTCCTAGCACTGGAGGTGGTAAGGGTGTTGTTTGAACAACATTTTGGGCCCTAGGGACCATATGTTGTGATGTTTGTTCAAGAGGTGGGGCCAGCATCAATGCAGGCAGTCAAGGTGTGTCTGTCCATGCTAAGGTTGGTCTATTGGCCATCGCGCGCTTAAATACTATGCAATCCTTAGCTTGATGACCATACCTTCCACATGCATTGCAGTTCCCATTGAATTTTACTCTAAAAGTAGGGCATTCACTGGTACTATGCGGTCCATAGCATACTGAGCACCATTGCTACTCCCTTCTTCGATACGTATAATTGTTTTGCGGAGCACGATTGTCTCTAAGAATCTCTTGAATAGCCTTGGCGAGATCTGCTAAAGTCATCTCAGATATCTTTGGCTCCTTAGCAATAGGCTTTAGGGTCATTGGTTGATGCCCTTATGCTTGCCAGCTAATAGATTTAGGCTCAACAGACACTCTTTCTCCTTGAATCATTAAATTATCCTCCAATTGGATCGCATTGGTGGTGACTGCTTCCCAAGTGGTGATACCTCTAATGACTAGACCATTGTAGATATCCTCATGTCGCAACCCCCTAATAAATCTATCAAGCAATTGTTTATTGTTGAAGCGCTCATTTGGATTACAACGAGAATTCAAATGCTTCAATCGACTCATAAAGTCTCTCACCGACTCTCCTTCCTCTCGTTGGGCTTTCTGGAGCTGAGAGGCTACACCCCAAAGCACTCCCTCTCGTATGTATTCCTTTAAGAACAATCTCCTAAGAGTAAGGTAAATCGTTTTTTCTTCCACCCCTAGGGTTCTATACCAATCCCCATCCTTTCCACTTAAGGTTAGGCTTAAATCATTGCTCTTATGTAGGTCATTGTGTTCTCCTAGAGAATCACATATTTGTTCAAACACTTCGATATGCTTTCTCACATCCGCGTCTCCACTAAATTTTTGTGTGAGCTTGGCTATTTGTACTGCCTTACTTCTAAGCTCTCTATCAGGCGTGTTACGCATATTCTCATCAATAGATCGACCAATAGGTTGAGCAAATGTTGCCAAGTCACCTAAGTGAGCAAGCACCGTGGGTGAAGGTGCTCCAGAGACTACATGTGGAGTAGGTATTGGCATTGGGCTTGGCACATAGGAAGCCCTTAGGTTCCACGTTGGGTACGATGTTGTGCCATGTGGTGGTCCATAGTTCATATGAGTGGCCCTAAGCATAGCAGACGTTGGATGTGACATGCTAATGCTAGCCAGTATAGTCCCATGGGAATAAGAACTTGTGTATTGTGGTTGTGGAGCATAGGTAGTTGAAACAATGGGAGGGGTGGGGACTACATGAGTACGTGGACCCATAGGTGCATACGATTGGTACACACTTGTAGGTACTGTTGCAGGCATTGAGCTACCATGTAGTGCTGCTTTACTAACAAATGAGGTCCATGGCATGTTTCTTGGCATGCCCATCATTGGGGTAGGCATGGTATCCGTGGTGTCATCCAGGGAAAGATAAGCTAGACTTGGAAAAGTAAAGCTATCACTTGTGGGCTCAGATTGAATTGAGACCCCTGGCGAAACAACATATGGGGGATCGATGGGACTCACTGGGTGAGTCTCCATTTGTGATAGAGTGGGTTGTTTCCCTTTGCCCGTGTCTAAAAATCGCATAGGACTCGTCGAAGGTATGTTTATTCCTCGATTTTGTCTCTCGGACTGGATAATCCTATGGATGACATTACAGATCATTTGTTGTTGTTCCTCTAGACTAGTGGCACTAGCTGTGGATTGTACAACTTCTAACCAACCCACATGGTATGTGTAGCCCATGTATAGGTCGGTCAAAGTCTCCGTGTGTAGGTCATATTCCCAATTTTCATTGACAAATACCCCGTCCAAACTTGGTGTACTAGAGGGTTTCCGTGAGGTGGATGCAATGTTGCTTCCCGTGTTTTGACTTTTAGTCACCGCTACCTTAGAGGCGAATTTGGAAGGTGGTAGCTCGGTAGGGCCCTCATTAAATGAGGTAGGTAGAATGTCCATGTGGACACTCTGAGGGAGTGTGGGGTCTACAGGAGATGTGAATGGTGATTCTACTTCCCCACCCCCTTCGTTTACTTCACTAGCCGTATGTTCAGAGCGCGTAGCTCTACTAAAAGTTTCTATCAAACGGCTAAAAACACTAGTTCCAGGTTGTTGGGCCCAGCTAGGCACGGTTTCATTTTCTCCCCTAGGGCTTTGTGTAAGATTCTCTTCCATAATATCGTAGTCAAAGGAAGAGTCGCTAGCCTCTATATTTGGGTCTTGGGTTGCACTACCTTGGGTCCCCGCCGAGGGCGTAGACCCTAGCGTGGAAGGATAGTGAGTACCCCCATAAATCAAAGCACTAGCTAGTTGTTCGGACTCTAGCACACGACCAAAGCGTAGATACATGTGCTTTGGGTGGCCTACAAGTATCGTCAAGTACCCTCAAAGGTTACTTGCTTTGTTTTGTGGGTGTTTTGCACCCCGTTTTCTACTTGAATTTTTCTTGTTTTTTATGTTTTTTGAATTTTTTTTAATGTTTGATTTTTTTTTATTAAAGTGTGTGATAGCTCGAAATGAGTGTATCACTTAGAGGGTCGCTGTGTGCTTTACAGCACAATTTTCGGGCATCTGACGTTCCGTTGGTCCTCAAAAAATCGATTTTTAGCTACGTGTGAAGCTAAAATTTGTTTTTTTTTAAACGCGACTGAGGCCTAGGCCTGAGCGTGAGCTTGGGCTTGGGTCTGGGAGATATTCCCAATCCCGGTCCTAACTTTAAAAAATAATAATAATAATAATAATAATTTTTAATTTTTTTATAAGAATAAGGTCGCCGCGGCCTGCGCGAGAGCACACACACACTCTATCTACCTACTTCTAACTAATACACCTACTCTTACACACTAACACACTCTATTAACTCTCACTAATCTACTTCCTACTTACTGTACACAGAAAACTAACTACCTTAATACACAGAGAATAAACACAGAACCTTTGAAATCTCTATTAACAAAGAAAACTAACTACCTTAATACACAGAGAATAAACACAGAACCTTTGAAAATTCCATTAATAAAAAAAACACACAGTATAACACCAAATCCCTCTTCTCAACACACACACACTCCTTCCTTACCTTTCCTACAATAGAAATTGCACCACGGAGAAGCACAGAGTGCTACTCGAGCTTCATGTACTATGGCATTCCCCGGCAACGGCACCAAAAATGTGCGCGTATGTCGCACATGTCAATGTAAAGAACTTGACAATGATTCAAATGGCGAGCTTGCAAACAAGCGCAAGCAAGTTTGGGCACATTTTGATAAAATGGTCAAGTTTATGGGCCTTAACAACACAACAGAAGAACAACGCCAATCATTTTAAGAAGCCTTGGTGGATTTTACCAAGGTCTTCACCCTTTCTTGGGGTGAAAATAACATCACACATTACATGGTAAGTCATTTTACATGGTGTATTTATTACAAGGGATTGTTTTTATAATTAAATAATGTGGATCGTTTACTCATGTGAACTGCATATCTTGTTTGCGCATGGTGCATTTTTTATGCACAAGTATGGATCGCTTGAAATTTTTAGCACTCAAGGCATGGAGAAGTCCCATTATCGAGCAAGGGGAGTGTACTTCAAAAATACTCGACATGGCCGTGGAATGGTGCAATCCAATTATTTGGAGGAGATATTCAACTGGTTTTTTCGCACAACATTTGCTCGTAAGCTCACAATGGAGCATGCGCGACAATCCAAGATTGCTATTGAAGTGCAGCAATGGAGTCGTCAAGAGCATAGCAACAAGTGGCAAATGTCGCAAGGTCCCACCAAGCATGCTGCATGGCGGCGATGCAGAGTGCGACAAGGATCAAAGTGGATACTGCGCGAGTCACTAAACGTGAACGCAGGGTCCAACTCTTAGCGACATGTTTATTTCAAAAATAATAGTTTTTTTTTCAAAATTAGTGTGAACAGGGCCCTTTTTAAATGGACCCTTATAAATATTGCATGCTCTCATAAACCACTCATTTCTTAAGAACATGTGAGCTCTTACCAACGAAATGGCGCGCACCAAACAAACCACCAAAGAGCATCTGCCTGCCAACAAAAACACCCTCCAAGTATGTGAGAAGCCACCATGGCTTAAAGACACAAGAAAACGGCCACGAACACTTGGCCGTTCCAGGAACTCTTTTGGCAGTGGGCATGGTGGTAGGGCATGAGAGTCATCGAGGACTGTTGAATCTCCACCTCCTCAATGAAGGAGTACGAGCGGAAGTGTGACGCGAGAGAGAGTGCAAGAAGAAGAGCACGATGATATGGTGAAATCGCTCTACTGTAATGTGTAGAGCATACTGAGTTCTTATTAGGTTTTTACAAAAGAATATGTGTATACCTGGCGGCCCGCCCACTTACCTAGGCGAGCACATTGGGCTTTATACCCCAACAACCTCCCACTTAATGTCCAATGTGGTACTTTAAGTGTGAGAGAAGCTACTATACAAGCTAATATACAAGAGATGTAGAGAAGTGATGTACTACCCTACAACTAACTGCTTGCAAAAATGCGCAAAGCTCTCTGAGGGAAGTCCTTTTGTAAGTAGATCCACAGGATTTTCTGTGGTGTGAACTTTGACAAGCTGAAGTTGCTTATCCTCGAGCATTTCCCTGATGAAATGATACTTCACATCCACATGCTTTGTCTTTGAGTGATAAACTGGATTGCGAGCCAATTGTATAGCACTTTGACTATCACAATATAACACATGCATCTCTTCTTTGATTCCCAAATCTGTTACTAGTCGATTAAGCCAAATTGATTCTTTGCATGCCTCTGATGTTGCAGCATATTCAGCCTCTATACTAGACTGAGTAACACAATCTTGTAATCTAGAACTCCATGATACTACTCCACCAGCCAATGTAAAGACATACCCTGACGTAGACCTTCGGTTGTCTAAGTCACCTGCATAATCTGAGTCTGTAAAACCCTTTACACTTAGCTCCTGACTCCCATAGCATATACGCATACACTTTGTAGCTTTCAGGTATCTCAATATTCCTTTCACTGCCTCCCAATGTTTCTTGCCTGGGTTTGACATGTATCGACTTACTACTCCCACTGCAAATGCAATGTCTAGGCGAGTAGAAATCATTGCATACATTAAACTACCCATTGCAGATGCATATGGAATCTTATCCATTTCAGCCTGTTCTTCCTCAGACACGGGACAATCTTGTTTGCTAAGTTTCACATATGGTGGCAATGGAGCACTCAATGCCTTTATTGAAACGTTGCAAAACCTTGTCAATATACTCTGTTTGATATAACCAAATCAACTTCTTTGATCTGTCTCTCTCAATGCGCATACCAAGTATATGACTTGCCTCACCCATGTCTTTCATGTCAAACGATTTTGCCATCTTTGACTTCAAAGCTGAAATTTCTTCCAAGTGCTTGCCTTCAATCAACATGTCATCCACATACAAAATAAGGATCAGCCAACTGCCATCCTTAGTCTTCTTTGTATATAGACAATGATCGAACTCACTACGTTTGTAGCCTTGAGAAAGCATAAACTTGTGGAACTTATGGTACCATGCCCTCGGTGATTGTTTTAAGCCATAAAGACTCTTTAACAACTGGCATACCAAATCTTCCTTGCCTTTCTCAACAAACCCTTATGGCTGCTGCATGTAAATTTCCACATCTAAATCACCATGCAAGAAGGCTTCCTTGTAACATGAAGGCTCATTGCAATCAGTCAACATGACATAGTTCATAGATGGAAAAAACCTATCAGGAGGTCACGTGATACGTCCAGATCTACGCACAATAGGTGGCTCAGGCTCAGCCACAACCTGTGGTTCCAATCTATCATGTCCTTGCTCCTCTTGAGCCCTGACATTTTGTCTTGCACGTGCAGGTCCATCTTCTTGGAAGACAACTCTTCTAATCTCCTCAACCCTCGCTGGTTTAGAATGATATTTGGATTCATTAAAGTGAACATCATTGCTGCGGACAACCTTTCTGGATTCGGGATCCCAAAGTCTGTTCCCCATCTCACCAGAATTACCATAGCTTAGAAAGATGCACTTTCTACTCTTTGGCTCAAGTTTGTTCCTAAATTCCTTTGGAACCTGAGTATATGCCTCACAGCCAAAGGCTCTGAGATGCTTGTATGAGGGCATTTTGCCTGACCATACCATCTCTAGCACTGAATCCTTCTGCAAAACCTTGCTAGGAGATCTATTTACAAGATGAACAGCTGTTGATACAGCTTCAGCCCAAAATCCATTTGGCAGTTGTGCATCAGACAACATACTTCTGACCTTCTCTTGAATGGTCCTATTCATCCTCTCAGCAACACCATTTTGAGGAGGATTATAAGGAGCAGTAAGTTCACGTTTTATACCTTTTGACTCACAAAACTCCTGAAAGGCCTTTGAAAAATACTCTCCACCATTGTCAGTGCATAAGCATTTAAGATTCTTGCCACTCTGATTCTCCACAAGTGTCACAAACGTTTTGAAAACACTAAACTCTTCATCCTTGTGCTTGAGAAAGTAAACCCATACTTTCCTCGAGTAATCATCTATAAATGTCATAAACTAAGAAGCTCCCCCTAGAGATAGGTTAGGCATAGGTCCACACAAATCACTATGAACAAGTGCCAACTGTGTATCTCTTCTACTGCTTCTATGCTTATGTGGCTGCTGTGTTTGCTTACCATACAGACAATGTTCACAGAATTCAAAATCATTAAATGAAAAGCCAGGCAAATAACCAGAACGAGACAAGATTTCCATTCCCTTCTTGGACATATGTCCAACCGGCTATGCCACAAAGAAATGTTCGGCTGCTCGGTTACATTGATTACATTTTTAGAGACATTTGATACATAAATCATGTAAAGTCCTCCAGACTTTACTCCATGTGCTACTGTCATAGAACCCTTGGATATCTTCCACATGTTCTGTCCAAAAGTGGTCACGTAGCCAGCATCATCAAGTAAACCTGTGTTGATCAAGCTCTTTGTAATTGCGGGAACATGTCTCACATTCTTCAGCGTGAAAGAAGAGACATTCTGAAACTTCAATTGAACATCTCCAACACCTAAGATCTCACATGCCTGCCCATTGCCTAGCCGAACATGATCTTTAGTGGTCACATAAGAGGTAAACCACTCCTTGTTTGGAGACACATGAAGTGATGCCCCTGAGTCTATAATCCAGTCACTCAGTGCATTTCCATCAGATGCTTTAAGAAGAGCTGAGTCCATTGTATTCTTCAAGAAGTAGATGTCTCCTGACACTAGACTGTCATCCTCTACAACAGTGTTTGTCACATTTATTTCTTGAATCTTCACTGAGGACTTGTTCTTCTCACCATGGTCTTCAACTTTCTCTTTGCCTTTTTCTGCTTTCCATTCTCTGCAGTCTCTTTTCATGTGACCCTTCTTGCCACAATGGTAGCATTCTATGTCACTCTTGCCTTTAGCACTGCGGGACTTGCTACGAGACTGATTACTCTTTCCACCTTTGTAATTTTCTTTGGTCCTTCCCCTGACAACTAAGGCTGTTCCTTTGCCTTTGTCCATTGTCTTTCTGTTGGTTTCTTTAGAAAGCAGACTTCCTTCTACACCTGCTATGTTCAAACCATCTGGAGGTGCAGAATTACTCAAAGTTGTGCCTAAAGTGTCCCAACTTTTCGTAAATGTGCTCAACAGGAACATAGATCTAACAGGTTCATCAAACTTGACACCTTGAGCTGACAATTGACTGTAGATTGTGTTGAATTCATTCAGATGATTGGACATAGGTGTCCCTTCTTTCATCTTCAAGTCAACAAGCTTCTTAAGCCAGTATACCTGTGAAGCTGCACTCTGCTTCTCATAAAGATCACTCACCTTTAACCATGCTTGATAAGCCGACATCTCGTCTGCTACATTGAAGTAAACGCTTTCTGCCAAAGTTAGCATAATGGTAGAAAGTGCCAATTCATCCATTTCGCTCCATTCATCTTCGTCCATATCTTCTGGTTTTATCCCCTTGAGCTTTATAGGTTTTATCTGCTTCTTTTGTACCAACACGTGCCAAATTTGCTTCTTCCACAATGGGAAATTGGTTCCATCCAGCTTCTTGATATTGTAAAGAGCAGTGTCTTGTGATCCTGCCATAGCTACGCTTCACAGTAGTTTAATTTCCTGGGAAAAATTCGGCAGAGTTTCCCATGTAAACTGACCTTAGAACCAATATCAACCTGTCAAACGAACCAAGAAAGCTTCAGATTCTGCATAAATTTTGGCAGAGTCTCCTTTGTAAAATGGCTCTGGTGTACTCAAAAACAGCTCAAAAAACCATTGTCTCTCTAACATTGTAAGCTGTGGGTAAACCTGTCCTGCACCTGTACTGTCTCTCATTGTTCTGTCACTGTCCTGTAAGCATAGACTGCGACAATGCCTCAACGGCAGTAAAGCAAAGATGCAATCCCAACTCTCTAACTCACAGTCAATACATCTTAGCTGCCTATCTAAGGGTGCTCGAGGGATCGCTCCAAGACCTGTATCACCGAAAGGATCTCAACATTCGAGAATCCCCCAGCTCAATAAAACCTCACTTGACCCTCAACAAAGGCTGCAGTAAATCTGACAGTACATAGACTTCCCACAAAGTCATACATCCACAAATTTCCCACTACATGCTGTAACCCTGTGGCGGTTGTTTGTTGCGTGGCTCACAGCCAGCAAACCCTCAACAGACATACATCATCTCTGACAATACATCCCATGTGGAAGTACCTGCAATTTCAGGATGAAATCTGGAATATCAAGCAGCAAACACAAGCTACTTGATGAACTAGTGAATGTCGCCTACAGTCTGTGTGTAGATACGCCCGTGTCGTATGTGACACGCCTCCAAGAATTGTGAGCCGTCCTTCAATGTGTAGACAACCACAAATCAACACTCTGGGAGTGCCGATATCCTCAGCACCTGCAGTCGTAGGCCGAAACCCCAAATTTGCAGAGTCGGATCTGCACCTGCTGAGACCACGTAGTCCAAAATTGCCTGCGCAGAACTTTGTTGAAGCCGAACGGTGGCCGAGATGACCTCAGAATGAAATTCTTAGAACACCAAGGCCTTCGGGTTCTCCCACAAGATTTGGGGCCGTGTCGTCGCCTGTCGAATCTCACTCCAATCTGAGCAGGTGACTCTGGCTACCTGCAAATGCTGCCCCGAGCCTCGATCTGAGCTCTGATACCAGTTGAAGGAGTACGAGCGGAAGTGTGACACGAGAGAGAGTGCGAGAAGAAGAGCACGACGATATGGTGAACTCGCTCTACTGTAATGTGTAGAGCATAGTGAGTTCTTATTACGTTTTTACAAAAGAATATGTGTACATACCTGGCGGCCTGCCCACTTACCTGGGCGACCACATTGGGCTTTATACCCCAACACTCAAGATATAACACCTAGAAAAAGAATGAAGCAACGTGCCCAGTGCTGGAGAGAAGAACAGAGCCAGCAAACAACAAAGTCCGATAGGGATCAGCCCTCGCGCCACCAATCACAAGCATGACCATCCAAGACTCGGGTGGTCCATAGAGACACTGAATCAGAGAGTGAGCCACCATGGCTGCGAGATGAAATACCGCGCACACGCCGGGTGGCCGTTGGGGGGAAGACATTGCCTCGAGGCCAGGGAGCTCTCCCCACACAACAAGATCGGCAGCCAAGGGAAGAGGAAGAATAAGAAGAGGTTGCAGAACCAGCCCCTAAGCATGTAAACAAGCACAAGTCTAAGTTTTTCAAGAAGCCTAAACGCCGCCCGCCAGCAAATGGGCAAGTGCCCCCAAGACAACCGCACCGGCACCGAAAATGGCAAGGGCATTTGCAAAAATCCTCCACTACCAGAAGACTACGGAGCTTTTGATTCGACGCGCCCCCTTTTCTTGCACAGTATAGGAGGTGCTTCAAAGCTATGGAAATCGGTATAGAATGCAAGAAATAGCACTAGAGGCTATTCAAGAAGCTGCAAAGGCCCACATCATTTTGGTGTTGGAAGATACCAACCTATGCGCAATTCATGCAAACCAAGTGACAATACAGCCAAAAGATATGCAGCTTGCACGTCGATTACGACGAGACTTTGAGCATTAGCCGAAGTTACCCCTCTTTTTGTATTGCACACCCTTATCTTTGTAATGATTTGACATTCCAATGACAATATGATCAACAATTGTGTCTACTGTGTCTATTATCTTTGTAATGAAATGACTTTGTAATTTCAAGTTCTATATGTAATTTCAGTAAATTTAGGTATTTTAAGTACCCTGGGGGTAGATAAGCCTACCAGGGGCAAAAAAAAGCCTAGCCACAAGGGCGTGCAAATGGCCCATCCATCAGTTTTGGATGGGCCATTTGCGCGCCCTTGTGGCCAGGCGTTTTTTTGCCCCTGGTAGGCTTATCTACCCCCCAGGGTACTTAAAAAGCACAAATTTACTAAAAGCAATTGGTTTTGCAACATTATTTTAGATGGAGCCTTATGGCCACCCTTTTTTGGCCATTTCAAGCTTTGAATACCCATAGGATATCAAAAAAGTTATCATATTGTGAAACCAAGTGTCTATGCAACATTAATTTGGATTTTTCAAATGTCCAATGTAATTGGGCTTTTGGTGCAGGGTGGTACTAGGTAGAGCTAAAGCAGGTGATAATGTACTGGAAACTTAAATTCATAATTGATTTCACCTTTTCTAGTGTCCTTGAGTGTGAACATATGCTGAAATTGCCATAAAAAGGGTGCATCTAAATTAATGATGCAAAACCAATTGATTTCAATAAATTTGTGCTTTGTAAGTATCCTAGGGGTAGATAAGCCTACCAGGGGCAAAAAAAATCCTGGCCACAAGGGCGCGCAATGGCCCATCCAAAACTGATGGATGGGCCATTTGCGCGCCCTTGTGGCCAGGCTTTTTTTTTCCCTTGGTAGGCTTATCTACCCCCCAGGGTACTTAAAATACCTAAATTTACTGAAATTGACTGAAATTACATACAGAACTTGAAATTACAAAGTCACCAATTAAAATAATTTTCATATCACCAATTGAAACAATTTTCAAGATTGACAAATCACATTCAAAAGTATTTGCAAGATAGAGAGACAATTCCAAATATTTTTATTACTTCCAAGACGGTGATTTTACATCATGTATCTGAGGAGTTCATAATTTTCTTGACCATTTCCTGGCGCCTATTTTGCATGTAAGACAACTCCCCAGTCAAGAGGGACTACGCTATGGTCTTTGGGTCAGTTGAGCCAATGGAAGCATGTATCCCTATCTGGGCAAGCACTTTACCATGAAAGCAAGTGCCAAACGTTGTGCATACAAGGGATCTACGCACTAGGAACACTTGATGCGCAGTTTGAGCAATGGTGCTCAAACACAAAAACTTGCTCAAAGCTTTCAACGATCAAGTCATAAAATGGGCTTGGGGACTAAATTCATTATGGATAATGGCCACATCACCAGGGGGGAGTTGTCCTAGGTAATACGCAAGGGAAGCTTGAGTTCCAAAGCCCGTCCGCTTGCCACCCGTCCTTGCAGCAAAATCATCAAGCTCCAGGATGTCCTGTCATAAACCGATGAAGGTTGAGAAAAAAGACAATGAAGGATAAAATAGTAACATGAAAATTAGGATACAATTTAACTCCTGCTCCTTGTCATCCTCCTCCCTGTTGCCCTTTGCATCCAAGTCAATGCTCCCATGCACCACAGATACGAGCTTTGGATCATTAGATGGGAGGTTGCATAATGGCATAGGCATCCTAGCAGCCTCAACCTTGGCTTGCATGACTTGGAATTCTTCCTCAGCCACGTGCAACTGCTCTGCTGCCAGGACCTCCGCACATACAATTGCACTAGTGTCAGCAATAGAGTCCCCAACTGGCAAGAGCTTGCTTTCTAGGGCATCTGGCGTATTGTCTAAGGGACATTTGGTGATGTTTCATAGCACGCTCAAGCATTCATCCATGCGCAAGCCAAATGCTTTCTCCAAATCATGCAGAAACACATACTCCTCCCCATCCACTACCACTGAGGAGAAGCGGTTGATTTCTACCTCTCGGATAGCCACATCTGTCAGTGGTAGTGGCACTGGAGTGTCACTAGGGCCAGCCACAACTATGGATTTCTCAACCACTTCCTCGAGACCCCTGGGGTACTCGAGCTGGAGTGTCTTTCCTTCCGCTGCAAGGTTCATGGGGATAACCTGCTACTCCTTGGTGTCCTTGATAAAGGACCCAACCTGAAGGTGTGGTAAGCAAAGCTCCTCCAAATCAGGTTCCTCGCTCACCAAGAAGATAAATGTTTCTAGCCGAGAAAGGTACTCCACCCCCAACTTGCGCTTCTTGAGCGCTGACACCCCTGGGGCTTGCTCGTCCAAGTAATGGCCTGCATCGGTTGCAATTTCTTGGAATCGTTGCAACCGCTTGGAGAATGGGCAATCACCTTTGTGTATATAGCACAAAAGATCGCAAGGCACCCAGATCCCTGCATGTGGGGGGATAGATACAGAATATTTTATGATGTGCTCCTCCATGAACGCAAAAATCTCGGCAAATGCATCCATGTGAAGGGCAATTGTGGCGGCAAGGCTAGGGAGACGAGTAAAAAAGGTGTGGAGGTCCAACTTCCCTTTGTATTTGGTTTCCTCGAGAAAGAGGATGAAGCGTGACAAAGGGGTGGATGTGGCTGCAGATGCAGAGGCTGTGGAAGCATCCATGTCTAGCCTGGGGTGTAGATAGAGAGTGGAGGAGCTCAAGAGTTGCAAAAGTGAAAATAGTGAATGAGTTAGGTGGGACCCCTTTTATAATGGACCCTTTTTTAAAGACATTAAAAAAAAAGACACTTTCACCAAAAAATGATTTCTCATCTCAATGCGAAAAATTATATTCAAAGGCATGATTTGTTGAAGCAAATCATGTTGATTACATCGGGGATCGTTTTGAAAATTGCATGAGTTACAAAGTTATAAGATCGATAGCATAGTTCCATCCATCCCCCAGCCCTCCTCGACCTTCAATTTGTCTTCCATTCTCTTCCCAATCTGCGGACATTCATTACAATAAGCATCCAATGATCGACAAACCATGATGTATTGAAAATGTGGTGGAAGGATTCTCACCTTGTGACCTTGTAAACAAAATTGTGCTTGTTGAAGGGCCTCAAAACCCATAATAACCAAATGTTCTCGCACATTACTGAGAGTCCAATGCTTATTCACTTGGACTGCCTCCAAAGCATCGTTGGGCATCTTCACTGCAATGTTAAAGCTTGCAATAGCGCCGTCTACACTCTGTAAGGGAGTCCACACTCCAAGCTTGCACATCCAATGATCATAGTGAAATCGTATGTACAAGGAGGTGCGGGAAAAGGATTTCAAATAGCGCATTCCAATAGCTGAAGCTCCAACCTTACAACGGTACCGGTCCCTGTTGTGCATGCCCTCCACAAAACCCTAGTCCTCTTCTAAAAGCCTTCCTAATTCCTCGTAATGCACATCTTTACATACAAGCATTGTGGTAGTCTCCACAAATCCAAACTCTTTAAAAATGTGCACAAAACAATGAATAGGCAAACACCAACTCAAGCCCACAGACCTAAAAGCTTTAGAGTATTTCAAAGAGTTTTGGATATCTATTATCATCTTTTGCTTGAAAGATGCTACCGACCACAAATCTTGCACCAGCCACTCCATACTTAATAAGGAAGTTAACTTTGATGGGTTCAAGCGTTCCAAATGCTTGTGTAGAAGTAGGGACAATATAGGAGCGAGAATAGAAGAAAATCCTTCTTTGAACCAGTTTGGTTGGGCAAAGATGTGGGAACATTGTTGCTCCAATATCCGCATGTATAGCATTGAATGTGCCGGAGAGACTATGTAGTGGCTGCTCCTCCACCAACGTGGATGGAAATATGACTATAAATGCATGACAAATCTTAAGTATGAATCCATAATAACATTACACTGTGATTTCACACCTAGCTTTGTATTCTCAAAACATGTACTTACGATGTGTTGAAAATCGAGGTGGTTGTTGCAAATGCATGGTTGACATTGAGAAAACATGTTGCACAATGGTTACGGTCCCCTTGTCTTTGCGGTTCTTGAAGCCAAGGAGCTTTTCTTTCCAATGAAGATCCAAGTTTGCACGATTCCACACACGATGAAGGCCAATAGCATATGGTTGCATGTATACACAAGCACCTTTGGTGAACTCTTGTGGCACCCACTCATCATCTACACCTCTAGTGTTGTGGCATGCAAGTGTTGTGACCTCATCCTTTGGCCGCCTTTGCGAAGTAGAGTTGGCCATGGTTGAGCAAAGAAAATTAGGAGGAGGAGTAGGACCTTGCTTGTTACTAGAATGTAGGTGGGATAAAGTGATATGAGAAGGTGGTTAACCCTTGTGGCAATGGGAGGAGAAGGTGGATAACCCTTGCTTGGTGTGGCAATGGAAGGTGGTAGGGGAGGAGAGAGGAGCTTCCTTGCTGCAGCAATGGAGATGGTGTAGAGAGAGAGTGTGTTGGAGTAGAGGATGAGTGTGATGGTTGCAACCAAGGAGGGGTTGGAAAAGGGGTTCTAGAGAGAGAAAATAACTTTTTTCCTAAGGACTACTTTTGGGAGAGCTCTGGATAGTAAAAAAAGATTTTTCAAAAGTTTTTAGAAAATTTTGAAATTTAGGGTTTTTGGGTGCACGTTTTGACTTTTTGAGGTCAAAAAATGCTTTTTTGACATTTTTTTTACCATAAAATAGATTTAGGGGGGTTTTAAGAAGATAAAATTTGAGTTTTTAAAATTTTGAAAAATTTCAAATTTTTGGGATTTTTTCAAAACCGGATCAAAAAGGAAAGAAGTTGGAGGTTCCATATGGCCCACCCCCCCCCCCCCCCCCTCCCCACCCCACCTTCTCACTAGGTAAGAGCCCATTTAAGAAGTGTAAGACTACTTTGTCCCCCTACATTTTTGAGAGCATAGAGTATGTCCACCACCCTCTTCTCATTGGCTGGCCTCTAATTAACCTTAATTCCAAAGGGCCCTTAGAGGGTTCATATTTTTCCTAATGGTCTTATGCTGGTCTAACACTGTACAAGTTCAAAAGTCAAAATTGGTGTCTCTGTGTAGCAGCAACAAATAATCGTGATTATTTACTTTTGTCAGTTTTTTGTACTTTTTGGCTTGGTTAACCAAGTATACAACCTTTTCAGGTCCCTGGACAAGTTTCACTAAGTTTGGAAAAAATATGTTCAAGTATATCAACTGTTTCGTGTCTGCAAACTATGATTCCAAGAATCTGGCCTAAGTCTCATTTTTATGATCCAAATTTCACCAAAATTGATTTGTGTGGTCTACTTGATATGCTTGACCTTGTGGTGTGCTCAAATGTGCAAGAATATCAATTTTTGAAGCAGATGTAAATAATCGTGATTATCTACTGTAGTTAATTTTTTGCAAGTTTTTGTTCCAATCTTGACACAGATCTGTTAAGCACTTCAATTAAAGATCTATAGCCAAGTTTCATCAAGTTTAGACAACTTTTGGTCAAATGGTCATCAGTTTTGTGTCCACAGACTGACTTTGCAAATTTGGTCACAATTTTCAATCCAATGATTCAAATCTTACCAAATTTGGTTTGTGTGCTTATTACAACATGGTAAAACTAGTGGTATGCTAACTTGGTCAAAAAAGTTGAAAAATGAGACAGATGTAAATAATCCCGATTATTTACTTCTAGTAGATTTTTACATTTTTTTTGTCAATTGAGCATGTGCACATGTCTATCACATCAATATAAGCCTACGAATCAAATTTCATCAAGTTTGGATAATTTTTTTTCCAATTTACACTCAAGTTCCTGAAAGTCAGTACAAACTTTAGTTTCTACCCAGTTTTTGTCAGTTTGGTGATCCAATCTTTTCTACCTTTACAAAAGTTGTTTGTACACATGCAATGAGTCACTGTTATCAACCTTGGTCAAATTGAGCTGAAAGTAAATAATCACGATTATTTACTTTATGCCCAAAATGAACTTTTTTTTGCAATTTTTCCATGGACAGTCTTTTGAGGAGCTATTTTAAGCCTCTAAATCAACTCAAAACTTAATTTGGCCTAAAATGTCAAGAAAAAGTAAATAATTTGAGTTTTTGCAAACTCTTGAAATTTTTACCTCATTGTGTCCTTGAGCTTACCCACTGGTTCATACAACTTTTAAGCATACCCTCCAGTTGGATTGAGTGGTTTGGAGTCTTTGCATGCTATTTCTAGTTGTAGACCTAAAATTTTGCAACTTCAAATAACAACTCACAATGATTATTTCAGAGAGAAAAATGTTCTGAAATCCACCTTGGATCCTACTTACCCTACTCCCAAGTTCTCATGCAATGGGGTTGTGGAAAGTGTCCACAAACACTCTTTTTCTTGTTTTTTATGGTTTTTTGAGCCTCGATCTTAAGACTTGTCTCGTCTATCAATCATTCTCAAAATCCTAACCTAGTTACAATCCTAAAGGTACTCAGCAAGTGCGATTACTTCCAAGCTACCTCTACACAGCAAAAGACGACAATCTTAAGCTATGCGATTTCTTAAAAGAAAGTTTTGACTCTAGGAGATCCTAAAGGAAGTTAAAGGATAACTTCACAAGATGCTCGGGTTTTTTCCTAGTTTAGGTCTCTTCGATCCCTGCAGCGGTGCCAAATGTGGGACGAGTGTCTAACCTCACTCCTATATTATTACAGATTTAGCGAGAACCACGATTAAATTGTCAATCCATGGGACAAAGCTGACTTGACTAGTGCATAGAGGCTACAAGAGGTTGTCAATCTCTTGGAAAACAACAAACGACTTGCATCTAACTCAAGTTACACTTAAGTCACTGAAATCACCAGAAGCCAATTGCTCATCGCGGCAAACAAATCACATGTGTTTTACAGCATCCAATGACATCCAAACGTAACAAAACTTCTAGAACATGTTTATAAGACCTAAGCACACCTGCTTATGGGGTCAAATTCCACTTTAGGTCAAGTGTAAAAATCGTGATTATTAACAGCAGTGGATTTTTGACCTAGTCGTTTTCAACCCAAAATGCACCTAAATGCTTAGCAATGATGCCCGAATACCCCACCTATGCTTAGTGTTTTATTTTGAAGTGTAAATTCCTACTTATTATGAAATTAGTCCACGGATCGGCGACGCCAAAAGCTACGAAATATTGTGAAATGCTTACATCAATGCGTAGATCTCTTACACGCAGTTGCAATGCAATAAACGTGATTGCAATGTGACAACCAAGGAGGGAATAGGAAGCAGGAGAAGGAGAGAAGTGAGCACCGTTAGCTCACGTTGTATATTTCATTATCCAAAACTTTAAATTAACTTACAAAAATTAGCTTTTATACCTTGGACAAGGTTTTTGGTGGTCAAAACTAATAATATGGGAGCACTAACTCAAGATGGGTAATGACAGGTTGATACAATTTGGAAGCTTGTAGCCTCAGCTCATCAATTACAAAGTTTATCAGGAAAATAAGAGTTACAATATTCTCAATTTATTAAAATAGTAAGTTTGTTTACAATAAGAGCTCCAAACAATGGTATCCGAGTTAGCTTGCTGCTAACACTTTGGAGCTCACGTAGTGAAGAGTACGTCTACACTTGCGTGCTCACTAATTTTTGTACAGGTAAGCATTGCTAATGAAACTTCATGTGTTGCTTTCTCATACTCGTGGCATTGTGTACATGTTCAATGTGCTATGTTTGAGTGTGTGTGTGTGTGTGACACAATGAGCGGTTTTAGCTTTAGTTGCCTAGTGTGTTTAATTGCTTATTTTGATTTGTTGATGGTGTTTTAAGTGAAACTAAGCATGAAAAAAGGTAAGTAGACTTAAGGAGGATCAAAAAACCCTCTCATTCATCATTTTTGGTGAAGGTTAGAGGTGGCAATAGCTGAGGTTTCTCACCTACCCGACTGTGACTTTTATAGTTTTTGTTATTGGAAACCTATTGCCTATATCTTAGAGACCCCCAACCTCAAGTTTCATGTAATTTGGAGCTCATTTGACACCTCTATGACCATTGGAGAGTTAGTTAGACCGCATGGGAGACTTAGACATTTTCCCTATAGTTGCTTCTAGGTTTGAGAGTGGCACCTTTCTCCTCGGTGCATTTCCATTGGGGCATTGCATTTGACGTTTCCATGCACTAGTTGGGTCGGCTACATCCTTAGATTGACAAACATGAGCGTCTTGTGTAGTTGTCATTTAACTTCCTCTAGGATCAATTAGAGTCAAAACTTTCTTTTTAAAACCGCATAACTTAAGATTGTCGTCTTTTGCTGTGTAGAGGTAGCTTGGGAGTAAGTGTACTTGCTAAGTACCTTTTAGGATTGTAGAATTGTAAGATTAGATTTGATTTTGAGAATGGTTGATGAAAGAGACAAGTCTTAAGGTCAAGGCTCAAAAAACCATTAAAAAAAAGAAATAAAGTGTTTGTGGACACTTTCCACAACCCCATTGTAGTAGAATCTAGGAGTGGGGTGAGTAGAATCCGAGGTGGGATCTCAGAACATTGCTCTCTCTAAAAGAATCAAATTTGAGTTGTTTATGTGAATTTGCAGAATTTCAGGTCTACAACTAGAAACAGCACCAAAAGACTGTCAACCATTGAATCCGACCGAAGATCATGCTTTAAAAGATGTATGAACCAGTGGGTAAGCTTAAGGACGCATTTGAGGTAAATTTTCAAGAGTTTACACTTTTTCTTGATATTTTAGGCCAAATTAAGTTTTGACTTCACTCGGAGGCTTAAACTAGATAATAAAAAGACTATCCACTAAAAAAGTTGAAAAAAGTGCTCATTTTAGGCCAAAAGTAAATAATCGCGATTATTTACTTTCAGCTCAAAAGTGACCAAGGTTGATACCAGAGACTCTAAGCATGTGTACAAAAATCTTTTGTAAAGGTCCATAGAATTTGGATCACCAAACTGACCAAAACCTTGGTAAAAACTAAAATCTATACTGATTATCGAGAACTTGAGTGTGACTGGGAAAAATATTGTTCAAAGTCAGTGAAACTTGTCCAAAGACCTTAACAAGTTGAATACTTGGGAAAACAAGCCAAAAAGTGTAAAAAGTTGAGAAAAGTAAATAATCAGGATTATTTACTTTTGATACACAGAGAGAATTTTAAACTTTTGAGCTTGTACAATGTTAGAACAACATAATACAAGACCACCAGTCAATTTTGGGTTCAATCGGATCCAAATTAGTACATGTTGACTCATTTTTCAGGTTGCAGATTAGTCCTCTGGCTTTTTTGCAAAAGTAGAATCTGAAAGTCTGAATTGCTAACTCACTTATCTCAATTCGAAGAGATGCACATAGACTAGTCACAATAGTTAACAAAAAATTGTACAGTCGTTGTGAAAGAATAACTGATTTGATAAACACTGATACAGGAATCAGGTTGCAGACAAGGAATTGAAAGCTTGATAGGAGTTGCAATCAAGTTAAGTGGAAGAAACTGATAACAAGTCAATCCGACGGTAAGTACTCTATCCAGGGCTTCACAAGTCTACATGAACCTTAGATGTGGTCGTATACTAGCAAAACAAGGCATATTTGGAGAGACCGCTATCGAGTATCCACCAAAGAGAGTGTGAATCAAGGAAATCACTTGGACACTATCTTTGAAGAAGTCTCAGACACTTTTTCAGAATCAACATCTGAAATGTCTTCCTATTCGACTCATTCAAGAACTGGAACGACAGTGCGGTATAAGCACATTATCACATTTTATAAGACTAATGGCCATGAAGCTCAGGTTTACCTAGATCCTAATGAAGAGTATGCCATTCGCATTGATGACCATGACATAGAGTTTGAAGAGGAAATCAGGGCAAACAAACAAGGAAAAATGTATATGGATAAAAACTGAACTCAGTATTTGTAGGTTGAAAACCTTGAAGTGATAGACAAATGGGGGGATTTTATAACTGCGAGCTTTCATTTTCGAGCTTTTGCAATTGAAACTTAATTGAGATTTTTAATGCTCGCATTATACTAGCGATATCTTAAAATATCATAGTGGCATGAGAAAATTCTACACTCAATTGTGCACTCTTTCAATCACCAAACAATTAAATGTTACATGCATGCATGTCTATGCTTGAGGGAATCTAAGCTTAGGCACTTTGTTATTAGATTGAAATGTAACTTTTAAAAAAACACCATTTGTAATTAGTTTTGAGTGAATATATGACTATGAGGAATACCAAACAACACATGTAGTGTCAAAATAACCTACCACGTCAAATCAAGTAGGCCCAAAACCAACCTAGATTGTGACATGCATATCATACTAAATAGTCACATGATTACCAAAATGCCATGTCCACATCATGCTTCCACCATGTACAAAAAACATACAAATCAAAATATCAAAATGCAATTTCTAGAGAGAGTAACCTATCAATTTATAGAGAGAGTAACCTATCAATTCAACTCAAGAAGCCTCAAAACCAAACTACATTCCAAGTGGTAGTGTGACATGCATCTCATACTCTCATAATAAACCTCCAATCACATTATCTTGTCACAGGATCACCAAAATGCCATGTTCATGTCATATGGTCACTATGCACTTATTGAAGGGTCACCTTGGGTAGTGGACCAATAGCATCCAAGCCCCATACAAAAGTCACGAATGTGAAGTACTTAATATCCCGTAACTTTATCTCTTGCTTTAGAATTATTCCCACCGGATAGTCCAATCACCAAGTCTCAAGATGCCAAGAAAGTGGCCAAGCAGTGTGATGCTTGTTAGAGAATAGATAGGCCTACAACTAGGCTCTTGTTAAGATCTCTCTCTCTCTCTCTCTCTCTCTCTCTCTCTCTCTCTCTCTCTCTCTCACACACACACACACACACACACACACACACACAAGTTCATGTGTTCAATGTACACAACAATTTGCAATATTATTCATCTTCTGTCATGTTTGTTTGCTCAATATTACATTTGTGCAAGCCGATGTGTGTATGTACACTACTTATACGCATTCACACCCATTTATTTTACTTGCTACTTTCTCTTTCTTTCCATGAAAAGAACATCTACCACACATTGAAACAATGAAGGTTGTTAACTGAATGGGGTAGGTGTGAGACAACGGAAAGCTTTCAAACCTTATTCTACATTGTATTTTGGGCTATAAACTAAGCAGAGATCATCAAAAAAAAAATTGGAGAGAGAGAGAGAAGGTAATTTCTTAAAACAAAAACTTTAACCCACACTAAAAGCAAGATCAAAAATGTTTAATAAATTTGAGTCTCAAGCCCTAAGATTGGTCTTTTAGACCAATCTTAATTAGATGCAAATTGATTTTTACATGAGAAATAGAGCAAAATTAGGAGATAAAGAGTTTGGGTAAGATCTTTAGCTAGGGGAGAATCCTATTACCTACCACCATCACCAAGAAAAAACATGAGATTGTTATTGTAAAAAAGTGGCTATTGATGTTAGACTAGAGAAAAAAACTCAAGAAATTAACCTCGGTAGAGGAGTCCATTGAAGAGGAAGTGAGTGATGTAGGCCTAATGAGAGGTTTTTCCTTCTTAGTAGTCAGTGTCTTTATGAACAAGGCAACACCCATCTACATATAGCATAATTTTATAATATTCTATTAAAACCTTAAATACATGCACAATCATTGTCTTTTGATCACAACTACTACAAAGTGACCATGATCATGACACGTGAAACCCTACAATGGCTCAAGTATTTCTCGCCTCAATCTCTCTTGATTGGGTCTCTACGTTTTTCATGATTGTCATTGCAGTATGTCCATGGTATCTATCCTAGTGTGAATTTGTCATCAAGAATCATTGTCCCTGTGGCTACGATCCCTTCTATCTTTATCTTGTCTATCATGGTCTGTTTTTGTTTCATACTTCTTCTCGTGTTGGTCATGTCTACCAGAATCTCCATTATCATCTCTTCGATGACCTTTGCCATCACACTCACTTCTGGGGTCATGTCCTCCATCACAACTACTTTTGTGCTGGTCCTTTTCTTTCAACTTAGCCTCATACTAAAGCTCCTTTTGCAGATCTCTAATGCTCCCACTACCATCAAGGACATAAAGCTGAGGCCTATCCACTACATGAAGAGATTTTGATGCACTTCTTAGCCAACCAAGTAAAAGAGGAGAGGGTCCTTGTCCTCATGTGGCTCTTGCCCCAAAATATTTTTGAACCTATAGTTCCATATTAGTAGGCCAACCAAGTAAAGATAAGATCTGATCAGTATGTCAACCAAGTAAAAAAGAGGGAGTAGGATCACCCCATTCGTTTGTGGGTGCGCAGGCTATAAGGGTGCTCCTACCCCTGGTTTCTTGTGTGAACGGGTTGTTGCTACCAGTTACTGTCCACACCATCGATGAAATTCATCCGAGCGACATGAGAGAGGGTGTAGGAGAATATGGAGTAGGGAAATCCCTTTGCATCTGGTTCAAAAAAACATGTCAATCATAGCCAAAAGCTTTCCTTGCCATAGCCATGTAAATCTTGCAATCAACATGTTCCAAGCGAAAGGCGTTCCAGAGAGAAATCCCTGTACTAACTTCTAGTGATTTTGTCAATCTACCACATTCACTTCTATTTCTTGTGCTTTTGACCTCCATCACAGTTTTCTTACTTGTGTACTGAGCAGGATCCTACGCAAACCCCATGCCACCCATCTAGTGTGGATAATATTGGTCAATATAAATTCAAATCTAGATAGAGTCTCTTTGACAAATTGATTTAAGTATCACCATAGTAATTTTTGGGTATGTAAACAATCTGAATATCCAAAAATTTGGGGAAAAATAGGGGTGGGAGCTCCCCAATCATCCGCGTGCACGCTGATGATTAGGGGCCTTGTATCCCCATTTTTTTCCTCAAAATTTTAGATATACAGTTTCCTACCGGACCTCAATAGAGCTTGTGCATTCTCTTTTTTTTGCAAAATTTGGATTCATACCTTCCATTGGGTCTCAATGGAGCTTTTGCATTAAAAAAAAGGGGGGGAGGGCTAGAGCCTCCCCATCACCCACGTGCGTGCGGATGAAGGGGAGGCTCTGGCTCCCCCCTTTTTATTTGATAAAAATATGACAAGTCATGCCTCTACTCTACTCTACTCTTCTCTCTCTCTCTCTCTCTCTCTCTCTCTCTCTCTCTCTCTCTCTCTCTCTCTCTCTCTCTCTCTCTCTCTCTCTCTCTCTCTCTCTCTCTCTCTCTCTCTCTCTCTACCCCGCATTGCCCCACCCCGCCTCCACCCAATATACAAGGTTTGAAATGCCAAAATTTTACTTAGTTTTTTATGAAAAAATGACGGCCAAAAGCCTTCTCATAATCCCCCCCCCCCCCCAGGCCAAAATTTTACACTTAGTTTTTTCTGTAAAAAATGATGGCCAAAAGCCCTTCTATCATCTGCGTGTGCGCGGATGATGCGAGGGCTCTTGGCCCTACCCTTTTTTTGCACGGAGAAGGGGGAGAGAGAGAGTATTATATTAAATGTCTTCAAAAGGCCAAAATGACATATGAGACCAAATTGATACAATCTTGGTGGATCTAATACAATATCTGGGTACAAAATAAAAATGAACTAAAGTTAAAAACTAAAATCATCATCATCATCCGAGAAAGTATTGTATCGGTCGCTAAAGAGCATCATCCGCCTTTGTAAATAGTCATACTAGACTTCTTCCATGTTGTGCTAGGATAGTCTTAATCCTTCGATGGAGCGAGATAGGAGCAAAAGCATTGGGGAAAACAAAATTTAGAAAAGTAACAACACTTAACTTTTGGTTTAAAAAAGGGGGAGGACCAAGAGCCCTCCCATCATCAGCGCACGCGCGAACGATGGGGGAGCTCTTGGCCTCCCCTCTTTTTTGCATTGAGAGTGAAGGAATAGCTTGTATCAAAGCTTATCTGCACTATTACTTGCAGGCATCTGCTTCATTGCTACGATGATGGAATCTTTCTCCACATTGCCTCAGCCTTGCGGCCCTCGTCCTCCACTATTTTAGACTTGTCACCTTGCCGTCCTTGTCCTCCGCTGCCTCAGCCCTGCCCTCCTTCTCCTCATCCTCGTCCTTCATTTCCTTGTTGGGGCTCATTCGTTTGTTGTTGCCCTTCCGCCCTTCTAAGCTCTTCTTGATCTTTTGGTTGATCCTCAGAATCTTTAAACCGACTAGCCCTTGTTCTATAGATCCTTCAACTAACTTCTCAATTTTTGCAGTCTTTTGTGCGTCTGAATATTCATAAAATATTTTTGGGTTTGAATATTCATCAAATATGGCAAAAGGTTGGGTTCAAGCAATGGGTCAGCATGCTTTTCTTGTTCTTCTTGTTTCTCTTCCTCTTGGATTCCTTGATGTTTATAAGTCACCTCCGGTGTAGAGCCCACATCGGCCTTGGCCTTCTTTGCTTGTTCCTCTTGAGATGTTTGTTGACACCTCATGCTGCTCTTGCCCAAATGGTCTTTGATTTGCTTGCAGACATGCTACGTGAGTGTGTCAGATTGCATTTGGGTGTAGGCCTCCATTTCTTGCAATCTTTCCATTCGAGCTCTTTTAATTGGTGGATCTTCTTTACCTAGTGTGACTGGCTTCGGCTACCACGATCCTCGATAACATACTCCCCAAACATTTCCACTATTGACCTTGCCTCTACAATGGGGACAAAGAAAATCTTTGAAGGGGAAGCATTGGTAAAATGTTCATTATTAGCATTGGGTTCCTATGTGTTGAGGGACACATCTTCCGAATCAATTCCCTGATAAGACAAGCATATACCATCATTTTGCATAGATGAAGTGGGATTACGTCTTCTTGATCTTTGGGTGGCAAAGACAGAGTCCATGCTGGTAATGTGGAGGCTTAGTACATCATTAGAAGTGCCACTCATAGCCGCACTATCCAAAAGATGATTAAACTTTTTGCTACACACTTACATGCTTGCATGTATACTTCACATGCTACGTTGTCATGTTGTGGCACGTATATAGTGGAAACGGGCATTAAACGATTTATCTTGTGACTTTTTGACGCATAAGTATACTTCATATAATACTCATATGCATAAATAAAATCTTTCTACCATACCTTAGTATTACCTTTGAAGCAATATAAATGTACATTACTATTAGAAAGTACTGCAAGAGAAGTATCAATGATTGTGCCTCTTTTTGTCTGGGGGAAAACCATTTGTATATTTCTTCTAATATCTCATCTATACCCTACCATATATAAATTATTTTTTATTTTCACATTTATTTAATAATATGACCCTTCAATAATGCATACCTTCTTGGATACATACAAGAGGGAAGGGCCTACTAGAAGACTTTATGAAAAGGAAGATCCAAAGCTTCTTGGACCATCCCAATGTGAAAATCCCGACCTAATTCCATGGAGAAAATGCCAAAATCAAGTCAAGCTCTTTTAGTAGGCCAATTTTTCCTTTTGAAGCATGTCAATCCCAGTTACAGGTCAAAAGTTACAAGGAAACCAATGAAAAACCCTCTCACAACTACACTGCAAGAAGAGATGGTAAACAGGTGAATCAAGTGAAAAGAGGTAATCTTGGTCTTTTTCCATAAAATAAGATATTTGGAGGATAAAATACATAAGCATGTGAATGTGACACCTCAAAGATGCCTTGAAGGACAAAACACACAAGTTGGGACCCCCTACTGGAGCCACACAGAAGATGCCTAGGTGGGGCCCACATACATCATGCACCCACATGGAGCCTCAACGACCAAAAATGCTGAATTTCATGATATTTTGAGTCCTAATATTACCCATTTTAAGAAATATCCAAAGAACATTTGATTTGGGCTAACTCTTTAGCCTAATCAAGTGATTATGTAAAACATGGCTCCCTCACCTATAAAAAGGGCAACCTTCTCTTCATTGAGGCAAGTTATGAGTGAGTGAGAATAGCTCAATTCCATAGTGACACACTCATCTTAGTACCACACTTTCTCTTGAAGAAAGGCTGAAGTCTTGCCTCATCTTCTCTCTCCATTAAGGTGGTGGCGATTGCTCTCATGTAAGATATATGTTGCTAGTTTTACTTTCATTTGCATATCTAGTTCAATACTTGTCTCTAACTCTATCTCTATCTCTCATTATCTATCTTTAATACCACCACCACACTTAGATCTATCTCTAATTCTATCTTACTCCTCGTTTGATCTCTCTTGTTGTGTCCTAATTGTTTCATTGGAAGGTATTCAAGCAGCAACATTGTCAATGTAATGAGTACAACCTTCTTGCGGGAAACAATTATGAGCACAAGGTTGGTAACCATATCTTCATCTTCCACAAGCATCTCTCTCTCTCTCTTAAGGTTCTCATTATCTTCCACAAACTCTAGAATCTCCTTGCTACAGGTACTTCTCTCCCCGCAGTATCCTTATTGCCTAAGGGCAACAATAGGGCTTGGGAGAGAAACTCTCTTCTTCTTCTGCTTTCACTTCTTTCACACCTTTATCTTTGAACATACTAAGTATATCATTGATGAATAACCATAATCCACATAGAGGTAATTTCTTTCAATTCCATTCAATGCAATCTATTAGAGTCAACATTTGGATTAGTTGAAAGATTCACTTTCAGCAACGCATAGTGTTTCTATTTGGTCCTAAAAGGCTCAACGAAATACTTCTCTCACCAGATCCCATCATACTACCTATTATTCACTATGACTTCACTTTTGATGTGAATGTGGTTATTTTATTATGAATCAAGAGGATTTGTACTCACAACTAATCCCAATTGCTACACAAAACATATACATTATAGTAAGCACAAAGCTACAGTTCCAAAGAGCAATCCGTAGCTTATTGGACAACAAAGATTAAATATCATTAACTCATCCATTAACCATTTTATCCTACCCATGATACGATATGATCGTAATCTCGATGTTTTCATATTTTTTTTGTTCTGACTATCTTTCCTGAGTTCTCTCCATCACGTGTGTGTTTGTAAGGAAAAGTGAGTGGCTTCTTTGGCTACATTTCTTCTTTAGCTCTAAAAGCTATGTTATCTACATCTTAGCTCTTTCTCATAACCCTTGAGCTTCCTCACAAACTCTCACGGCAAGAGTCCCGGTGCCTTCCTGGCAAGACCGCCTACTTCTTGACATATTTTTGGTGAACCCGACGTGAAACTGCCAGGGTGAGAGTTTGTGCGTAACCATGGGTGATCATGTTGAGCAACAGGGTATGCATTTTGACCCATCAACAATGCAAATGTTTCAAGCATTTGCAATGTTCATGCAACAACAACATGCTAGTGAAAGAAGGGAGATTTCAGCAACGAAGGCCATACAAGTGGTCGTCAACAGAATGGATCAATTCAATGGCAAAGATGTAACCAAGTACTTAAGCAAGTATGTGAAGGAGATGGAGCTGCATCGCGTATCAGAAGGTGAGATGATTCAAAGCTTTGAGCTAGTTGTTGCTCCAGAAATTAGGGAGCATGTTAGGGCAATTAAAGATGGGCATGGGAGAAATTGGGAAGAACTCAAAGTAACTTTAAAGGAGGAATATTTCATGAAGAACTCGGAGAGAGTGACCAAAAGGACATTCTTAGAATGGGTAGTCAAGCCAAAGCAAGGACTATCAATAACAGAGCTACTTAGGGAATTTGAGCGACGCTATGCACAACTCACAAGGATAGAAAGAGCCACACTAGATGCAGAGAAGACATATCTTTTCTTACAAGCTGCAGGTAAAGAGTTTCAAGAAAATTTGGAGCTTCTTCTTGAAGATAAAGATACTGAGCAAGGACTAAAGACCGACTGGAATGAGGTTGAAGGTGCTGTCTCACTTCTTGCCAAACGACAAAGAAGAAGGGACAAGATGGTAGTAAACACTACAAGTCCTTCCACCTCAACTTCTGACAAAATGGTAAAGCCTACTTTTATCGCTCCTAAGTTTGATGAGTCCATGCTAGATGAGCTTGTAAAGGGAATGCGTGACTTGAAGGTGAAGCTTGCAAAGCTTGAAGAAAAAGGCCAACCATCAGGGCCACTTCCTAGGCAAAGACAACAGCCCAAAGAAAGGTTTTTTAATAGATGTATTTCGTGTGATAGTACAGACCATGTAAGAAGGGATTGTGATGATTTTAGTGATGCTTTGTCAAAAGATGTTGTCTTTTTTAAGGATGGTAAAATCCACTTAAGAGAGACAGGTCTACCCTTGAGAACTAACTTTGGGAAGGGGGGAATGAAAACCTTAGTTAAAGATATGGCAACAAACCGTGCCAGCTCTTCAGCTGAGGCACCTACTTATGGAGTAAAGTTGAGCACCTTAATGATGAAGAGGCGAGTGACCATCATGGTCAAATTTGGCCAAATGTCATGCAATTATCTAAAAAGGGAAAGCTTACAAAAGAGATTATACATGAAGCATGTGATTGCATACGTTTAGAAACAGGATGGACTGATCCAGTGGACTCATTGTCAGTGCATGCCTACATTACAAAATGCCAACAAAATGAGGCGATTGTAGAAGAGAAGCACAGACGTGAGAATGCTGATGAAGGACCATCAAAAAGAGCTTCCAGAAGTGGGGAAAGAAGCGACTCAATGCCGTCCCAAACACCCTCAATACAAGGAGTGTCTCCACCTGAAGTACTCATGGACGAGTCTACAACAGGAAAGAAGAAAGAGCCAACAAAAGGTAAGACAAAAGGCCCAACTTATAAACTACAATCTGATATTGAGGTTGCTACAGATTTAAAGAAAGTCTTGGAGGAAAGGATCTTGAATAGCAAGATTGAGTTTACTCTAGGAGAAGTTCTTGGCATTGCAAAGCGTGAATTCCATGAGGAGATAATTGACATCATCAAGAGGAAAAGGCAAACCCTTGCTGAAGTTTCTCGTCCACAGGTTGAAGGGGAAACCTCGAAGACACAAGGGATGCAGCTGCAAAATAAGGAGGATGATGGAGCTGTGGTAGGATGCTACCAATCTAGTGGGAGAGTTAAGCAAGTGCATTTCTCAAATGATGATGAAGAAGTTGAAGATATTCCTAGGAGTTACTATTCACGATGTCATTGGGCAAGGGCTACTACAGAAACTTTGGTCAAGGTAGGTGATCTTGAAGATCCATTTGTTGCCTTGATTGACCATGGTTCAAAAATAAACATAATGTCAAAGAGTCTCTACAACAAGTGCAAATGGACGATGGACACAGATCATGGCTGGATGGTAAAAGTGGCAAACAATTCATCCTGTGAATTGTATGAAGCATGTCCAGGTGTGAAGGTAACAATAGGTGAAGTTTGCTCTATGGAAATGTATCAAGTAATAGAAGCCTTTAAAGAAAGCCAAACAGTTGGCCCAGAAGTCCATGTTGAAACTAAATACAAGAGTGTAGCAAAGAAGGTGAAACCGGTAGCTTCACCCTTACCACCCAGCAACAAGGAAAAGATTGAGCAGGCTTCTTTACAACCAAGTTTGAGGAATCCTAAAAAGATTTGGCATACCTTCACAAAGGAGTCTTTTCAAGAGTTACAGATTGGTTGCGAGGAGTTTCTAACACAGGAGGAGACAAAGTGATTCAAAGAAATGCTTTCAAATCATGGTAAGGCTTTTGCATTTGAGCCACAAGAGATAGGATGTGTTGATCCTTCTATTGTAGCTCCAATGGTAATTTTCACAATACCTCATGTGCCTTGGAATCTGCGGCCTATTCCGGTTCCAAAGGCTCATTTGCCAAAGTTAGTAGAGCTGTTGAATGAGAAAATCAAAATGGGAATCTTGGAGCCTTCTTGTGCTCCATACTCAAATAGGTGGTTCACAGTTCCAAAGAAGAATGGTTCTCTACGCTTCATCCAAGATATGCAACCAGTGAACAAGGTGACAATTAGAAATGTAGGTACAGGTCCAATTGTGGATGAGTTTGCAGAGGCGTTTGCAGGGAGGGCAATCTACTCAATGGGGGATCTCTACTCAGGGTATGATCAATTTCAGCTTGCAATCAAAAGTAGAGACTTGACAACCATGAGGACACCTTTGGGTATGGTAAGGATGTGTACCTTGCCACAGGGAGCAACCAACTCGGTTGCACATATGATGAATGGGATGAATAAGGTCTTACGTGACTTTATTCTTCAAATCACAATGCCTTTCATTGATGATTTGCCTATCAAAGGATGTGAAGAAAGTGACAAAGATGAAGCTTTGGATCTCAAGGGATGTCGCAGGTTTGTGGTAAATCACATAAATGATTGTGATAAAATTTTGTCTAGGCTGGAAGAAGTGAATCTTACATTGTCAGGGAAAAAGTCTATGTTTGGTGTCAATGAAGTGCTCATTGTGGGGCACATGTACGGGCCATATGGTAGGAAACCTTGTATAACAAAGGTAGATGTCATCCAAAGAATGAAAGAAACATGCACTAGCATCACTGAGGTTAGAAGGTTTCTGGGAGCATATGTCTTCTATGTTATTTGGATTCCACATTATGCACATGTAGCTGATCCTCTTTACCAGTTTCTTAGAAAGAATCAAAAGTTTAAATGGAAAAATCACATGTAAAATCCATGAAAAAGCTCAAGGAGTTGCTCCAGTCAGCAACGACTTTGAGAAAGGTAGACTATGAGTGTCAAAGGCCAGTAATTGTGACAATAGACACCAGTCCTACAGGGATTTGATGGGCAATAGGGCAAGATGACAAAGAAGAACAGAGGTATGTGGTAAGATTTGGAGCAAAGGTACTAAGTGCTCGCCAAAGAAACTATCCACAGATAAAGAGAGAGTTATGGGGTATGGTTACAGCCTTGAAAAGTGAGAAAGAGTACCTAATTGGTGCATGTGTGGTTGTAGAAACAGATTGTCTACCACTTCTTGGGATGATTACAAGCTGCTCAACACCAGACATTGCTATGTTGCGGTGGATTGCCTACATTAAGTCCTTAAATCCCGAGTTCAAGCACATTGCAGGTAAAGACAATACAGTGGCAGATATGCTATCAAGGGCAAGGTATGAAGATGAGCCACAGATGATTGATGAGGGAGATGATGTGGACACAAATTTCTATTCCATCTCTCATGTCAAAGGTAACTATGTCTGCATGACTAATACACTTGAATTGTTCTTGAAAGATCTTTATGAAGGTGATTGGCTTCTTATTGGAAGCTATTTGAGTACTCTAGCAAAACAGGATGATTGGTCTGAACAAGAATTCAGGAGGATATGCAGGAAATCATATGGGTACTTTTTGAGGGATGGTTACTTGTGGAAGCATCCTAAACAAAAGGGTGCTACACCACAACGGGTTATATGTAAAAAAGAGACTCAAGTAAAGCTCATGCAAGAGTTTCATAAGAGTCTATGGGCTGGACACAGGGGTGTGTGGGAAACTTTCTCCAAGTTGAAAGAAAATACTGGTGGAAGGGTATGTATAAAGATGTATCTCAATTTGTAGAGTCATGTGTAACTTGTCAAATGTATTCAAATGTCCGACATCGTGATGGATTGCACCCTACATATCCACTAGCCATGCACTATAAGTGGGTTGTGGATCTAGTCACAATGCCTTTAGGACTCTAGCAGATGAGATACTTGGTTCTTGCACGAGAGGACCTAACTAATCAGGTTGAAGGAAGAGCATTAAGAGCTAAAACCACAGAAGCTGTGTGCAAATTCCTTCTTGATGAGGTGATTTGCCGTTATGGTTGTGTGGGAAAGATCACTGCAGATAGAGGTGAATTGGATGCCGAAGAAGCAAGGGAGTTCTTTTCTAGATTAGGAATCAAGCTTTCTCTTACTACAACTTACAACCCTGAAGGCAATGGAAAGAGTGAAAGAGGGCATCCTCCTATCATCAAAGATTTGGCCAAGGCTTGTGAAGGAAGAGTTGGTGAGTGGCCAAAACTGTTACCATATGCTTTATGGGTTGATCGTACAACACATAGCTCAGTAACTGGCTACATGCCTGCGGAGCTAATATATGGTCAAAAGCCAGTGATGCCAATTGAAGATACAATTCCCACATGGAATGTACTACCTTGGCAAGAGGGGCTTAGCAGGGAAGATCTCCTTGCACTGCGTATAAGGCAACTAGAGAGAAGACCTGGAGACATTGAAGCTGCA
The DNA here is from genome assembly GCF_014529385.1 of Adiantum capillus-veneris. Taxonomy (NCBI): domain Eukaryota; kingdom Viridiplantae; phylum Streptophyta; class Polypodiopsida; order Polypodiales; family Pteridaceae; genus Adiantum; species Adiantum capillus-veneris. The sequence goes on along the minus strand of NC_140947.1, from coordinate 91,050,199 downwards.
AAAGAACGACTCAAAAATGCAAGGTTGAAAACCAAGGACTACTTTGATAAGCGACATCGACTCAGAAGCAAAGCAATTGACAAAGGTGACTGGGTTTTAGTGTATGATAGTAACCTTGATAACCAGCACACAGTCATGCGTAAGTTCTCAAAAATATGGTTTGGACCGTATGTTGTAAAGCATATGCATGAAAATGCTACTTACAGCTTGTCTGAACTAGATGGTACAGAAGTAAAGATTCCCATTGCAGGAAAAAGGATTAAAATGTTTAAGAGAAGAGGAGACAATGATCTAGAAGATGTTGATGAGGAAGAAGAGCAAAACACAGGTGAAGATCAAAGTGAACATGAAGCTCTGGAATCATCCAGTGAAGAAGAAAGCAAGGAAGATGCACAAGAGGTCTGATCTTACAAAGAGACAATGTGGCACATACTGGAGGATGTGCAGGTTTAGAGGGGGTGGATGTCGTGCTGTGGCACGTATATAGTGGGAACGGCCATTAAACGATTTATCTTGTGACTTTTTAACGCATAAGTATACTTCATATAATACTCATATGCATAAATAAAAGCTTTCTACCATACCTTAGTATTACCTTTGAAGTAATATAAATGTACATTATTATTAGAAAGTACTACAAGAGAAGTATCAATGATTGTGCCTCTTTTTGTCTCAGCTATACCCTACCATATATAAATTATTTCTTCTTTTCACATTTATTTAATAATATAACCCTTCAATAATGCATACCTTCTTGGATACATACAAGAGGGAAGGGCCTACTAGAAGACTTTATGAAAAGGAAGATCCAAAGCTTCTTGGACCATCCCAATTTGAAAATCCCAACGTAAGGGTGTGGAGAAAAAGCCAAAACCAAGTCAAGCTCTTGTAGTAGGCCAATTTTTCCTTTTGAAGCATGTCAATCCGAGTTACGGGTCAAAAGTTACAGGGAAACCAGTGAAAAACCCTCTCACAACTACACTGCAAGAAGAGATGGTAAACAGGTGAATCAAGTGAAAAGAGGTAATCTTGGTCTTTTTCCATAAAATAAGATATTTGGAGGATAAAATACATAAGCATGTGAATGTGACACCTCAAAGATGCCTTGAAGGACAAGACACACAAGTTGGGACCCCCTACTGGAGCCACACAGAAGATGCCTAGGTGGGGCCCACATACATCATGCACCCACATGGAGCCTCAACGACCAAAAATGCTGAATTTCATGATATTTTGAGTCCTAATATTGCCCATTTTAAGAAATATCCAAAGAACATTTGATTTGGGCTAACTCTTTAGCCTAATCAAGTGATTATGTAAAACATGGCTCCCTCACCTATAAAACGGGCAACCTTCTCTTCATTGAGGCAAGTTATGAGTGAGTGAGAATAGCTCAATTCCATAGTGACACACTCATCTTAGTGCCACACTTTCTCTTGAAGAAAGGCTGAAGTCTTGCTTCATCTTCTCTCTCCATTAAGGTGGTGGCGATTGCTCTCATGTAAGATATATGTTGCTAGTTTTACTTTCATTTGCATATCTAGTCCAATACTTGTCTCTAACTCTATCTCTACCTCTCATTATCTATCTTTAATACCACCACCACACTTAGATCTATCTCTAATTCTATCTTACTCCTCCTTTGATCTCTCTTGTTGTGTCCTAATTGTTTCATTGGAAGGTATTCAAGCAGCAACATTGTCAATGTAATGAGTACAACCTTCTTGCGGGAAACAATTATGAGCACAAGGTTAGGAACCATATCTTCATCTTCCACAAGCATCTCTCTCTCTTAAGATTCTCATTCTCTTCCACAAACTCTAGAATCTCCTTGCTACAGGTACTTCTCTCCCCGCAATATCCTTATTGCCTAAGGGCAACAATAGGGCTTGGGAGAGAAACTCTCTTCTTCTTCTGCTTTCACACCTTTATCTTTGAACATACTAAGTATATCATTGATGAATAACCATAATCCACATAGAGGTAATTTCTTTCAATTCCATTTAGTGCAATCTATTAGGGTCAACATTTGGATTAGTCGAAAGATTCACTTCCAGCAACGCATAGTGTTTCTATTTGGTCCTGAAAGGCTCAACGAAACACTTCTCTCACCAGATCCCATCATACTACCTATTATTCACTATGACTTCTCTTTTGATGTGAATGTGGTTATTTTATTATGAATCAAGAGGATTTGTACTCACAACTAATCCCAATCGCTAGACAAAACATATACATTATAGTAAGCACAAAGCTACAGTTCCAAAGAGCAATCCGCAGCTTATTGGACAACAAAGATTAAATATCATTAACTCATCCATTAACCCTTTTATCCTACCCATGATACGATATGATCGTAATCTCGATGTTTTCATTTTTGTTGTGTTCTGACTATCTCTAATGAGTTCTCTCCATCATGTGTGTGTTTGTAAGGAAAAGTGAGCGGCTTCTTTGGATACATTTCTTCTTTATCCCTAGAAGCTATGTTATCTACATCTGAGCTCTTTCTCATAACCCTTGAGCTTCCTCACAAACTCTCACAGCAACAGGCCCGGTGCCTTCCTGGCAAGACCGCCTACTTCTTGACAACGTACATACATACATACATGCTCATATGTGCTTTGGAATATGGGCCTTACTTGCTTACAATTGTACAGGTGTCGTGTCCTTGGATTACCCCAACTTTCTATCCTCCACAAAGTAGTGCTCATGGAAAGCAATATAATGAGGGGTATTCTTCCACTTTGACCGTACAAATAGGGTTACTCTCTCATATTGAGGGTGCTACTTATAGACTACCAAAGGGATTAAGTGAGGCCCACCATAGTGACAATGCTTCACCAGTTTACTCATTGATGCACTCCATTGAATCGCAATTTCATTATGGCAAGGATAATGCTCCATTTCAATACTCTTCGATGGGTGATCGACATGACCATGTTTCTTATCCATCTGCAAGGTTTTCTAAAACAAGCAATGTCACCCGAGAGGATGTTTCAAATGCAAATTCGTGGTCTACAAAGGGCAATGCATGGACTACTATAAAAATTGAGAACTACAGTGTAGAGGTTTGTGGTGAAGACATAGCTGAGCAGAGTGAGATTGCTAAGGACACAAGGTCAAGGAAGAGAGGCAGAGCGTATGAGGAAAGAGGTTGAGCCAAAGGTATTATGCACTAAGGGACGTGGTATGAAATGTGTCAAAGATGGACAAAGAATCCTTTCTAGCAGATGCTACCACTTACATTGAGGATCTGAAGAGCAAGGTGAGGGACCTTGAGCTGGAGACAGAAGGCCTGCTTACTCACATAGAAATAAGTAAGAGCAATATTATTCGCATTGATCATGGGCAAAAAAATTCATAAGCAAAGTTCTCTCCTTCTAATTGGCAAACAGTCAGAGCAGGAATGATGTTAAGCTCTCTTGGAGAAATGATCTTGAGAGAAAGTAATTTATGATAAGACAAGCAAAGATGATTGTCCTACATGCCAATTGGTAGTGAAGGTGAAGTTTTCCCCCCACAAGGAGGGTCTTATAGATGTATATGGTTCCTCAGCATGCCATCATGTTGCTAAGGTTATGATGAAGGTACAAGAACCTCAACTTCATGTTTATCATGCAAATATCTCCACCACCGAGGGTGTAGTTCATCAAGCCATGAAAAGCTTGCAAAAAATGGTATTCATTACAAAATCTCGATTAGAAGCTCGCAAAAAAAACACACTCGACAAATGGAGGTTAGAAGTAAATACCATAATTCCAGATATGGCAGCAAAAGAAGGACCATCGACTTTAGAATTTGAGGGACACGATCAAGTTGATTTGAAGCATTTGAAACGGCTTAGCACCAATAATCATAGTATCGGAGTCTATTGATGGGAAGATAGAAACATCAAAGATCTTCTATGAACTTCTCATGCCAAATCAGGACAATTAACACTCATGAAGATCATCTGTATCTTCATAACAAAGACAAGGATTCAGTAGATCTACCAACCTACCTATTTAGGGATTGTCATAACAATAACTTTGTTATGATGAGTCCTGAGGAGGTAAAACAAACCAAATACCAAGGGTATTCCATAAGAGATTGGATATTGGGCCAAGGACCAGAAACTATTCCAAGAGAGAGGAACTCCACAAGAGATATTTTGGGAGCAATGTGAAAAAACCCAACCTACCTCATCACAAAGAATACCACGTGACACTAAAGCTAGTCTAGATCTACATGAGTCACTATTTCCAACAGATTGGTTTGAAGGACTCGGGACAGGACCAGGAGACCGGGAGTTGAACCAAATAGACGTGTCACACCATCTGATTTTCAAAAATGGGTCAAAAGATATAGTGGATCTAGGGATCCATATAACCACTTAGCAAGCTTTAAGCAAGTGCTATGAGCAGAACGTATATTTGATTTCCATACTCGATTTGAGGGATTTGGAATGACATTAGAAGGAAATGCATTGACATGGTTCCAAAACATTCCACCAAGGTCAATCATGGACTTGAACACATTAACTCAAGCATTTGTAGCTGCTTGTTCCAAAACGGGGATCAAACACAATACGGTAGCTCAAGTCTATAACTTCAAACAAAAACAAGGTGAGTCTATTAGGGATTGTGCAACTAGAATGAAACAATACATTGCCAGATACCCAGAGCTAGAGATACCTGCAGAAGAATGACTAGTGTCATTGTTTCTAGAAGGATTGCTCAACAAAGAACTTCGTGCTATACTGTATAGCAAGAAGCATACAACCCTAGAAGAGTGTGTGTCAGATGCTATTGACTTAGGAGATTTATTTTCAACAAAGAAGATGTCCCTAAGGATAACCAAAGTGAGAAAACAGCATCCACCAAAGTGGGAACGGCTACTACAGCACTGCTTATAGCCATAGAAGACATGCTCAAAAGGATGAATGAAATGATGAATAACATGCAAAAAGCATCTATGAGGGGACCAAGGCAAGGGTTACCTCAATAGGGACAACGAATTAGGCCACAAAAATGGTGTGCAATCGAGGATAAATGGACCAACCATGAGACCAATGAGTGATATTACCGACCAAAGTATGATGGAAATGTTCAATATGTGCCTATGAGGCCACAAGGACAACCCATGTACAGATATTAGTCTAATATGGCCCCAGCTCAAAGACCACCAATGGGTATGGAAGACCTCAACCCGTGTTGGGTCAACAACCTTCATATCCTAGACATAATGTAGTGCCGATAAAGTACATGCATTTTGAGGGAATCGTAGATGAACAAGCACTTGTGCCTGTTACATCCTATGTTGAGCCTAGTCCATCTACACTAATGATAGAAGGAGAGTGGTATAATTCACATCCTCCACCAACGGAAGAAACTGAAACATATACTACACCAGAGCTTGCATTGATGTACTATGTAGCTAATCAAGGTGTTAGACCTCCGATGGTAAGACCCATGATTAAGCCAAGAACTGGAAACTGTCATAAATGTGGTGCAGATGATCATTGGAAAAATGAATGCCTATTTTCTGACAAGAACATTAAGCTCTCTGAAGATTGTCCAAAAAATCCGTTAAACAAGGGTAAAACAATAGTGAACATAGTCAAAGCCATACCTTGTAGCTTATCGAAGAGTAAACCTTTTGTTCCAATCAAGGTAATCACCAAAGCCTAAGCTAAGAAAAAGAAACATAACTCCTTTGATGACTCAGAGAATACTAAAATTTTCTCTCAAAAGACCAAGAGAAGAAGAAGCCAGAGGTATGAGATAAGCAAACAAAAACAAAGGGCTCAAATCAAGGAGAAAGCCAAGAAACTATTCCAGGAAAAAGTGAAAGAAACTGAAAGGTAAATCAAGGAAACCATGGTGAAATCTGGAGGATCAATTTTGGTAGACAAAATTTTTGAGCCAATCAATGGAGCCTTGGAAGCTTATGCGTGACTTAAAGCAGGCCAAAACATGGAAAACTATCCTTCTCCAGATATGGAAGCAGCTAAGCTTGAAGCTTATCAAAATCTGGTAACAATTACTCAAGAGATGTTGAAAAAACAAAAACCCAAGCTCGAGAGTATAGCAAAACCTGAGGAGCTTGTGGTAGGAACCAGTAAAGAGAAATCCGAAGTGGTGGTAGAACCCCACCTTGAAACTAAAAATCCAGAACTCATAGTGCCTGACAGTGAAGATGCCTTAGATGGAATTTAGTTCGTGGAAGAAGACTGGCCAGGACACTTATGGGAAAAAGTTAGAGGGATTCATGATGGGAGCTTAACTTTGAAGTCAGCTCCTATAGAGGAAGTTTGGTTAGACAATCTACCTCCTGATATGGACATGGATGTACAATCCTTGTATGGGAATTGTGGCTTTGAAGCTTCAGGAATGTCTAAACCAATGACTTTGAAAACATTACCCTCTTACTTGGGAGATAAAGAAGACAAATCCATAGTATGTAAAACCACTCAAATAAAAAGAACAGAATAGACCCTAGAGGTAGACAATATTCATTCAATCATGTCTACACCCATTCAATGCACTCTTACCTGAGGAGAACTGTTAAAAATCAGACCATATTTATGGAATGAAATACTAGAAAACTCTAGAGAAGGTAGGGCTAACAGGGCTAATTGCAAAAATTTTGGGAAACTTGAAACACGAATTGGATAACAAAGAGATTAGATCCATACCAATGAACAAAGTCAAAGAATACTACGAAGGGGAAGAAGGAAACACAACCCTTTTAGTAAGATATAATAATATAGAAACCATGGCAATACTGGATAGTGGGGCAGGCATAGCCATGGCCACGAAAGCACTATGGGAATCATAGGAAAATCTAGCCATTAGAAAAACTCGAATGAAATTGAAATTGAATGATGGACACATCAAAAAATCCCTAGGACTGCTTAAAAAAGTGATAGTTAGTTCCTGTGGAATTTATTATCAACATACTTTTGCAATAGTGGACTTTGGAAAAAAACTCAATTATGCAACAAGTATAACTATACATGATTGGGAAAACGATTACCTGTACTTGAAGCAATTGGGATCAATAACAAGGGTTAGTCTAAAAGATCACACCTATAGAGATGTCATGAAAACACCCATACAAGAATTTGACTCGGTCTCTTTGGCTGAAATGAAGCTTCCATCTTTGTTAAACAAAGACACACCTATTCGGATGTGTGGAGCCTCAGAAAATGGGAGCTTAAAATGAGAAGAGTGTATCTTAGAAAGGGATTGCACAGATGAAGCCTATATACCTGAACCCTTTTCGGAGCATTTGTTTGAGCCATTTGAGTGGACTCAAATTTTAATAACAATGGATGTGTGTTTAAATACGTCTATGCCTACTCAAATTTGCAATGAGGACGGCTATGACATACTTCCCATACAAATGATTTAAACCCTACACATTGAAGAAGAAATTCAAAACCCAATTACTTAATGAAAGTTCAACAAGTCTTTTCTACTATGATGCAACAGATGAGTTAGAAGAACATTCAGCTTCCTCAGATGATTCGGGGTCGTAAAAAGAACATGTGAGAGCTAAACTACTCATGAAAGGAGGGGAGGAAAAGTTTTTTGACTTTCCAAACCAGAAATTAAGAAGACAGAAGTGGTATAGAAGAAAAAGAGACACCAGAAACTTGAAATCTAAACCCATGCCATCAGTCTCTAGTAAAACACAATTTTTGATGCAGATAGATGCACATGATTGTGTCAAAGACAAAATCGTGGATAGATATCCTTCAAATAAAAAGCAAGAAATATCAAAAACATCGAGAAAAACGAGGAAGGAAACTCAAGAAAAACCTAAATACCAAGACAAGGATTCAACCATGACACGAGTTGAACGAAAAAAGAAATATCAAGAGTTAAAGAAAGCTCTAAAGGAGATGTACACCACGGAAATGGAAACCACCGAGGAGGAAGGTAAGGATGTAATGAGTGTTCCATCCCATTACAAGAAATACACTCTCCAAGACCAAAAGATCATAATCGAACAACCTGTCAGGGAACTAAGAAAACAGGGTCAGTCCACGAAGGACCTGAAAACACAAATAAGATGGATCAAGCTGAACCAAGAGAAGAGCCTAGACCTGCCTACATTGCAAATGACCTGATGAAGAAGAAGAAGAGATTTTTTTAAGATTATTTAAAGAATGCCAAGATATCTTTGCTTGGTCTTATAAGGATCTCAAGGGTGTTGATCTGGAAATCTGTCAGCATACCATACCTATGAGACATGATGCAAAACCAAGCAGACAGAGGCAATATACTTATAATGAAACATTTGCTAGAAAGATCAAAGAAGAGATAGAAAATCTCAAGCAAGCCGAATTCATTTATGAAATTGAACACACAGATTTGGGTGCCTCCAATCGTGGTAGTATCCAAGAAAAATAGAAAATTAAGAGTGTGTGTCAATCTCAAGAAAGTGAATGCAGCTACCATTAGAGACAACTTTCCGATTCCAATCACTGAGCATGTTTTAGAACAAGTTGTAGGAAAAGAAGCTAATAGCTTTTTAGATGGCTTTTTGGGATACAATCAACTTTTGGTTGACCCCAAAGATCAACATAAAACTCCCTTTGCAACTGAATGGGGTATTTTTGTCTTTTTGGGGTCAACATAAAACTGCCTTTGCAACTGAATGGAATATTTTTGCCTATCGGGTTATGTCTTTTGGGTTAACTAATGCTCCTGTCACCTTTCAAAGATTGATGAGCCATGCTTTTAAGAAATATCTTCATAATTTCTTGGAAGTATATATGGATGATCTATGTGTACATTCATCAATCCGGGCTGATCATTTTGCACACCTCAAAAAGTTATTTGAAAAATGTTATAGGATTTGCTTAAATTCTGAAAAGTGCACATTTATGGGCAGACAAGGAAAAATTATTGGACATATAGTGTCTAAAAAAGGCATAGCTACTGATATGGATAAATTCATGTTATTGTTGAATTGCCTAGACCGACAAAAGTCAAAGGGGTTCAAGCTTTCATGGGACATTGTGGATATTACAGACGATTCATTTACATGTACACTATAATTGCAAAACCCGTGTACAACTTGATTACACTCTTTGAATGGACTGATGAGTGTGAAGAATCCTTCATGAAGCTAAAGCAAGCTCTCACTTCAACCCCAATATTGAAAGCACCATATTGGAATAAGATATTCCACATACATGTAGATGCTTCCAATTTTGCCATTGGGTGTATACTAGCTCAACCAGGAGACAAAAAATTTGATTTTCCTATTTCTTATGCTAGTAGACACTTGAATATGGTAGAGAAAGACTATACAACCACTGAAAGGGAAGGATTAGGAATGATCTATGCCGTAAAAAAGAATAGACATTACCTATTAGCTAACAAATTCTATTTCTTTGTGGACCACCAAGCCTTATTGTTCTTAGTCAACAATCCATGCAACACAGGAAGAATAGTGAGATGGTTCATTATTCTTTTGGAATTTGATTTCACTGTAGTTGTGAAAAAGGGCACCACTCACCAAAGAGCAGATCATTTATCAAGGATTATTTCAGGAGAACCACCGAAAGGGGTAGACGATGATCTACCAAATGCATATCTGTTCTTCATGGAAATGATACCCCGATGGTAAGAAAAAATGGTTTCATTGATGATCATAGCTCAAATGGATTTGCAAATACCACTTTATATTATAGCCAAATTAATTGGTCAATTGGCTATGTATCAATTAATAGTTGGAAGGCTGTACAAAAGAAATCGGGATGGAATATTGCTTTTGTGTATTAATCCTAAAGAGAAAACCCAATACCTAAGTCAAGTACATATTACCATAGTGGGACTTCACTTTGCGGAAGACCAAACTATGCAATGAAGCTTGAGACTTGGAGTATTTTGGCCAACCATGAGGAGTGACGTTCACTCATTTGTAAAAAAATGTCATCAATGCCAAAAACAAACACCCATACCTCATGTGACATTGTTCCAAATGTCACTTTTTCCTAAGTGGAGTAACTATCTAGTTACTTACTTATCAAGCCAACATTTCCTGAGGATATGAGTAAACACCAACAAAGAGCAATTGAAACTGAAGCAAGAGACTATGCTCTTACTGGAAACCAATTGTATTGAAGAGGGAAGGATCAACATCTATGTCTTTGTGCAAATGAAGAAGAATATATTCCCATTATAGAACAAGCACATGTTGGATTAGCTGGAGGTCGCTTTTCTAGCAAAACCACTGCAAGAGCAATCTTGATGGAAGGCATATGGTGGCCAACAATTTTTACAGATGCCAAAGAATATGTTCGAAAGTGTGATGCATGTCAACAAGCAAAAATGTCAACCCGTGTAGATAGCATGCCTTTAAGACCAATGATGGGGGCTAGAGCTTTTGCAAAATGGGGTATAAATTTTGTCGGGCCAATACAACCACCGGCTTATAGAAAGAGCCTATTTGGGAATCACCAATGTCTTGAAGATTTTGCCAAATATCAAACTATTTTTTAAGACCAAAGACTTCCACAAGGTAGAGCTTGAAAAGGTATTCCAAGCCATGCTCTCAAACTTTGGCTAAGATTTGACGATGTGTTCAAATCTTAAGCTCGTTTCAAAGTGAGAATTTGGAGATTCTCAAATTCACGAATATGGTGTTATTGGAGCTAAGGGATCTATCGTGGCTTGGTTTACACTCTCTTCAGTTTGACACTAGACTCTCTTGGTTTGTTGTTACTCTACCATCTCTCAGAAGATACCTTCCCAATCTCAAATACATAAAAAAAGATAGACACTCTTGCAAAATTTAACCTCTTACATGTGAGGTCAACTACTCCTTGTGCAACCTTTTCTCTTGGTAACCTAGATACCATTATACACAAGATCACGCACTTTGCCTCTTGGAATTTTGAGTGATTAGTCTAATTTTCTCTTCGGATCTTTACTAAAATTCAAAGATTTGCCAAAAAATTGGAAGCTAGGTCAAGAATTTGACAATCAAAGCTTAATCTTTAATTGAGAGTGATTCTAGAGTCTGTTTGATTCAACCAAGGTATTTATGGAAACCTAGAAAGATGATCTACACGCTGGTAGGGTCAAATTTCCAAGCTAGAACAGATGGCAGCAACCACGATAGCAAACATTGGTAGGATTTTTTAGACTAGTCATGTTTTGTTGGTTGGTCTCTACTACCTGGTGAGTCTTTTGACACTCTGTATGAATTGTTTTAACACTTTTTGATGCATGTTGGGTCAATTATTAGAATTTGGTCTTTGACATTTAATTTTTGGGTGATTAGAGGAGCTTTTACTGGTCCAAATGAGTCAAGGAAGGCATATTTGGGATACTTGCACTACTAGGAATCAAAAGACACCATCTCTGTCCCAGTCTGGCACAAATGGAAAGACCATGGTGTTTGTCTTTGGAGAGATTTTTTACTTCTGGGACTTCCAAAAGCAAAGCCGGATCTTTAATCTACGAGCTCCAAAATAGCTAGGGTTCAATTTTGTAAAAAAATTTCCTTTTTGAGTGCTTTTTGTGTTTTTCATGCTTTCAATGAAAAGTAGGTTCGTCTCCTAGTTTAGGTAGGCTAGGTGAAGAAGTTGTTGAATTTTTTAAAAACTTGGTTTGTTTTGGCTTTTCACACTTTTTTTTGCTTTTCATATGTTTTGGCATATTCAATAAGCAATGTGCTTTCTATTATCATCTTACCCAAAAATATTACTTTCATTCACGGTATGAATCAAAAATGGACATACGTTGGAGAAATGGCCTTAAATAAAAATTTTACAAGAATTATTTTTATAAAAATATACAACATAAATACGTTGGGGTGGTATGATAAGTGTCATAATTATATTGGGGCACCACAATGCGGCCTAGCTCATGTACGGTCTCATTAATTACTTAGATACCATTTTATTGACTATGTTACTATACAAAAATTGAATGTTTTGGCAGAAGTTGAGTTCCAAAAGCAAGGCCATGGTCTTAGAAAAAATCCCAAAAAAAATAAGGACTATTCCTAATGAAAGAGGGGACACCCAATTTTGGCTTAGATTACACTCCAATCTATTAGTGAACAATATAAAGGACTAGTAGTGCGCAATTTTTTTTGTTGACGGTTTCATAGAATATAGTGAAACACTATGTACATATTATACGGAGGTGGTGCAAGCTCTCCATCACCATCTAAGAATCTCTCTCTTGTTTGTGGGAATAAGAAGAAGAAGGACCATATCTCTCTACTCTCTAACTATATTCTCTTCTCTTTTCATGGCATATGCACTCTACATCAACTTCATGGTAAAATCCTCTATGTAGCTCTCATAATCCCTCTCTTGCGGCAAAGCAAGAATCCATTTGATCACCAATAATCACTTCTGTTCATGGTTAGAATCTCAAAATGCCGCTACCTCCATCCTACACATCAAGCCATTATGATGACGAACAAGTTTTTTTCCCTGAGCCAATTAGGACTTTCATTGGAGGAGTACTACACCAAGTATGTGTTTTTATGATGCTATACACACTAAATGACAATGGAACAATAGATTGCCCACTTCTGTCAAGGCCTTAAAAAATCATTGAGCACGCACTTGGAAGCTATGAGGCCAACACCAATTCAAGATTCCTTTCGCAAAGCCCAACCTCTTGGAGTGAAAGGAAATACCCCTACAAGAATGTATAACAACTTCAACAACTTTAGAGGAAGGCCTAGGGGGGACGTTCAACTTAAGGTATCAATGACATGTAGTAACAACCGAAGCAACCTTAGAGTATACCTTCTCTGACATCAGATGCTATGTATATACTTATTACACATTCATTGTGCATAGGGTAGTCTTCCTTTTAGAAATGATTTAGGTGAAGAAGTATTAGTACAAGGGACTAATGGAAAAACTAAGGTTAATTTAGTCAACGCTAGTCGACTTCTAAAAGGTTTATGTAGGTCCCCGGGGCGGTCACTTTTTAGAATGTGTATGATATCACATGAGTTAACCGGAGAGGATTATTAAAAGACTAAAATGTATAAAAATGTATACATACAGAGGGGGGTGGGGGTTTTTTAAATAGGCTCACAGTGTAAGTATAGTATGTATATTGGGGTATTATTAATTACCTCTTGAACGCACGTGATATAGGGGTCTTTTGATAAGTGACTGCCCCGGGTGTAGGTCTATGTGGTTAAATTGAATAAGGTTGAAGATATAGAGGCTAGCCTACTTCAAGAGTGACTTAAGTAATTGTGAATGTATTTCAACGCTAGTCGACTTCTAAAAGGTTTATGTAGATCTATGTGGTTAAATTGAATAAGATTGAAGATATAGAGGCTAGCCTATTTCTAGAGTAGCTTAAGGAATTGTGAATGTATTTCCAAAAAATCTCTCAACTCTACCTCTCCAAAGGGATATAGATCATGAGATTGTAACCTTTCCAGGTAGTGAACCTATTTCAAAGAGACCCTACAAAATGTATTTCCCCAAAACCATAGACCAAAAAGAAAAGCTTCACTAACTTATCATACAAGGGTTCATACAACCAAGCATTTCACCATGGGGAGCATCTGTATAATTACAAAAAAACAAGGATGGATTTCTACATCTCTGCATTGACTACCGACTTCCTATTGGGTATCCGTAAAGATTAAGTACCCTATTCTCCACATTGGCAAGCTACTCAATAAATTGTATGGAGCCAAAATGTTTACAAAGATTGGTCTTAGGTCAAGCTACCATCAAATATAAATCAAAGAGTTAGACATTTATAAGACACTATTTAAAGAGGTAGACATTCATAAGACAGTATTCAACACAAGTTATGGACATTATGAATGCATAGTAATGCCCTTCGGTCTTACAAATGCTCCAAACAACTAATAATTGGCTTATGTAGGATATATTTTGAGAATGTTTTGATGATTTTGTGTTGGTATTTTTGGATGACATATTGATCTATTCTAAAGATGAGTAGGAGCATGAAGCTCATGTATGCAAAGTGTAGCATCTCCTAACCAACATCGACAATGTTCTCTTTACTCTCAAAGTCAGCTACCTTGGATTCATATCTCTTGAGATAGTCTCAGTAGATCTTGCAAAGGTTGAGGATATAGTAGGATGTTCACAACCCAGAATTGTTAGTGAGATTTGAGGCTTCTAACATGATGGTTTAGAGTATTTGTCGAGGATTATGTACTCATCATTGCACCTTTGACTCAGTTACCAAGTAATTATCCAATTTTATGCGGTAGAAAGAGCAAGAAGATTTCTTCCTTCAACCAAAACAATACCTTACATGAGTTCTTGTACTCAAACTGCTCCATTTCACACAAGAGTTTGAAGTAAAGTGATGCTAGCGGCCTTGCTATAGGAGAATTTCTCACACACGAAGGTCAACTTGTCAGCTTTACCTCTTGAAAATTGAGAATCCACAAGTTGAATTATCCAACTCATGATTTGGAACTTTTGGCTACAATTCATGCTCTTGAGATGTTACCTTATGGGATGCAAGTTTCAGTTGATTACAAACCATCAAAGCCTAAGGTGGATCTTCTCCCAAACAACTCTCAACATGAGGCACCGAAGGTGGATAGATCATTTACAAGAATATGATTTTGAAATCAAGTATAGTCTAGGTAAGGACAATGTTTTTTTTCGTGCCCTTAGATGAACGGATTTCCTTGGGGCCATGTCCATTGTCAACAATTCAATTTTTGATAAGGTTAAGGAAGTCCCCTGGATGATAAGACTTATCTTCAACTTCTATAGATCCTTGAACAAGCAGACCCAATGACAAAAGATAAAGCCATGATCAAGGACTATTCCATTGAATATGGGCTTCTCTACTACAAGCATTGACTTTACATCCCTAGGAATTCAACCTTGAAAGAGATAATCTTATATGAAGGACACAATCCCCTAGTAGCAAGGCACTATGGGTATGTAAAAACCCTAATTGCTATGAGAAGAAGCTATTTTTGGCCAAGAATAAAGGAAGATGTACCTCATCAATCAAACAATTCCTTTTCCATCAAAGCACTAAGGATGAGCGTGTAATGATGCCTGGAAAACTTTAACCATCAGGCATTCTTCAAACGAAGTGGGAACTCAGTAGCATGGATTTTGTAACATGCCTTCCCACCGTTTAAGGAGGCTTTGACTCTATTATGATAGTAGTAGACGTGCTTACCAAGGCATATCACTTAATACCAGTAAAGATAACTTACACAGCTTCATATATAAGTCGCATCTTTGTCAAAGAAATCTTTAGACTTCATGGGATACCCAAAAGAATAGTAAGCAATAGGGATACAAAGTTTACTTCCAAGTTTTCGAAGGCCTTATTTAGGTGTCAGAGAATCTAGTACTTCTTGTAGATTCAATGGAATAAACTTATGAAAGGAGATAGTTTTCCCTCAAGAGAATCCTTTAGAGGAGACTAGAAGTAGTTCGGGGCTGATTTCATTGCACATTTACACATTAGAAAATTAAGCCATGCACATAATTCAAAGAGAATACCACAATTAATATTGACATCAATGAGGACTGAATTTACTTGTGGCTGCTTCCACCTCCAAAAAGGTCCTTGTTTTATAATTCTCTCTCAAAGAGAGCTTTGATCACAACACAATGTCTTTCTCTTATGGAGCTTTTCTTGAACCACGAAGATGATCAAATTCATGATTACATGGTTTAACCCTCCTTCCCATGCCCAAAACACCCTAGCAAGGAGAAAAAAATGTGAGGTAAGAGGCAGATAAGGGTGCCAGAAGTATTTTTCAAGCAAAAGAAGTAGTAACTTGTATATGCTTACTCCATGACCAATCTCTTAGCATAGCTTAGTGCAATCAAGTATGAGAAGATTAAGAAGAAGAAGAAGAATATTTTTCACTTGCTTGGATTTTCATCCATAGCCAAGTCCTTGAGCAAGGAAACCCACTCTTGAGCTCCCGTCTAAGAGGGAGTGTGAGAACACTCCCTCTCTCACACTCTTTGGAGAATGAACAAAAAATGAGAGAGAGTGACCAAAAATCTCCACAAACCCCCCCTTTTTTCCTTTCTTATACTTGCCAAAAATCTCAAAAAAGAATGCTAATTACATGGACCAATCACAAGTGAATACATAAAATACAACTTAATGTGTCAGCTTATAGATGTTTCATCCCTTCCTTTCTAATATTCAACAACTCACCATCCCCCCCACTCCTCTTTTGACTTGGATTTGGCAAGGAGAAATTTACACATACACCCACACACTTGTTAGCTATTCCCATAAAGTAAGTGCAAGATACTTTGGATATGTGGCCTAGCCAAACTTGGTAAAGGGGGACTAGCGTCAACTTACCAAAAATGGTGGGACCAATTTAACCTTAGGCTTTTAATTTTCCCGAGTATTATGCAAGACCTTTTCACTATTCTTTGGAGGCTTTACAAAGTTGACCCAAGCTAGAGCCTACCTACTAATTTAGGACCTCCTAAATTAGGTCAAACTTTGATAAAGGTTAAACTCACCCTTGGGATTTTCAAGATTCTCCTCATGTGCAAAACCTTAGCACAATGCTTTGGAGGTACCATAAACTTGGTCCCAAATGCTAAATTTAGTTTAGCTCTAGTGAATTTTAACTTTTCCTGAAGGCTTTCTAGACTATATACTTAGAGTCTAGTAAATAATTTTAATTATGTAAATTTTAACATAACTGATTTCTATTTTTAAACTCCTATAATTGTTCTATAATCTCCTTTGTCCTGTAACTTTGATGAACTTGAAGGCTGCTCTGTATACATTCATCCTTTCTTGACATGTACCTTTAACCAAGATAACTAAATAGCAATTACTGTGTTTTTTTATAGACTTCTCTCCTTTGGTCCCAAGCTTTTGACCGAGAGCTACTCTATAAGCACTTTAGTCTACTTCACTTGTTCTCTTTTATTTTCCCTAGACTTAAATGGACAAATTAAGATGGAAAATATTTAACAAAGGAAGAAGATCTAATTTTCATTACCTTTCCCTTCAAATCATAGTTTTCATTGACTATGGAGTAGGAAAAATAAAGTCATAGCTATTCATGTAGCTTTTGGTAGAGGATCCGTTTTTACCCGTCGACATTCTTCCATAGTGGGGACTAAATCCACTTTGTTCTTGGAAGACTTAGATGTCACAAGAATTTCTTAGCCCTTATCATCTTATGTAGTAGATTGACAAGGTCTACTAGGTGCTTGAAAGACTAAGCTACTAAAAGTAGGATTCATGGTATGCTTACACTTAAAACTAATGAACGTTTAAAAAAAGAAATCTCAGGGTCAAAACAAAACAAAATGATTTACAAAACATGTTTTTTCATACATGGTTCTTATCTTTGATTTGAATCTTTGTAAGTATAGGTTTACATTATCCTTTAGTTGGATGTCTTGCATCCACCTTGCATCTTCAAAAGGATAGCTCTTAAGTTTGACAATATATTGTGAGATAGTCTTACCACTTCTTAAAATATTTTCTTCATTTTTTAGGATAATATTTGGCTACAAGATCTCTTCTTGACCTCAAACTCAGGTGGTTCTTCAATTACTGGTTCTTTGGGTGGCTCACCCTAGTATAAGGTTTCAAAAGTCTCACCTAAAAGGCATTATGAATGAGCCAAGTTCTTGGTAACCTCATCTTATAAGTTGATTCACTAATGGAATTAAGGATTTAAAATGTTCCATAATATCTTTTTGTTATCTTAGCATAATATGTTTGGTGACCCGTGTGCATCCTTGTGTCGCCTTGCTTATGGTATAGCTTAGGCGGCATGCTTTGGGAAACTTAAGTAATACCCAATCATTCTCTTTGAAGGTCAAGAAAACTTTATGCTTATCAACAATATCCTTTTGCTTCTATTGCATGATGGATATGGTTTCCTCAATCTTCTTAAAATATTCTCTACGGTCTCCGTTATACTCATCAGCACCAAATATCTTTCCAAGCATCTTGACTATCAATGAAAGCTTAGGTCTTCCTTCAATTATCTCAAAGGGTTCCTTTCCTGTAGAAGTATGGGCAATGTTATTGTATGCATACTCTACTAAGGTTAAATACTTTTCCAATTGATCTTTTTGATCTATTTTTGTAGCATAGGATTTAAGTAGATCACTAGCAGTTGAATTTTCTATCTCACTTTGGCCACCATCGGTTTGTGGGTGATAGGCTGAGGAGAAATTAAACTTAGTAGCCAGCTTCTCAAAGAGACCTTTCCAAAAATTACTAGTCATTCTTGCATACTATAGATGTTGGTAAACCATGATACTTAAATACATGTGAGATAAAGAGGGTTTCCATATGGTGTGATTTAATAGTCTTTTTGATCGATATAAAATGAACTTGCTTACTAAATTGGTCTATTATTGTCCATATTCCCATATTCCCATGAATGGATCGGTCAATCCAAAGGTGAAATCCATGGATATACTCTCCCATAGGGAATCAAGTGTAGGCAATGGCTGAAGCAAGCCAGGTTGCTTCCCTCTATTACATATTATCTTTTGACATACATTACATTTGGCAACATAGTCCGATATGTACACCTTCATTGTTGGTTGATATAAGTACATCTCTACTCCCTTGAGAGTATTTTGAATCTCTCGATGTCCTACATAAGGGGGAACATGAGATTTGTATATAACTTTTTCACGTAAGTTATGTGTTATGCATAATCTATTGCCATAGAAAATATAACCATCTTTCACATTGTATGGTTCCTCTTTCTTTCCTATAGTGCAATAGCTGACATCACATGTCTATATTTGCAGCATTTTTATCTACCAAAGAAGATATATCTCTAGCATTTTTATCTACCATAGCATTTTTATCTACTCATAAAGTAGCTATTGATACAGCATTCACCTTTGGTCTTTTTGAAAGAGTGTTGGACACTTGGTTGTACTTACCATCTATGTGAGAAATTTATGGAATTTGCTTGCCCACCTCATTTATTTATCACTCAATTTAGAATTCATGAGAAATTACTTAAGACTTTGGTGATCTGTGTGTAAAATAAATGGAGTGCCTAGAAGATAACGCTTCCAAGCATCTAAGGTATGTAAAATAGCTAGTAGCTCTTTTTCATGTATGCCTAGATTCTTTTCTTGGTCATGCAATCTCCTACTTTCATATGATATGGCATGCCTTTCTTGAAACAACATAGCTTCAAGGCATTGTCCACAAGCATCACATTGGACTTCAATAATCTTTGAGAGGTTTGATAATATTAACATTGGTTGAGAGATAAGCTCTGTCTTTGAATTTTCAAAATGTTAATTCTCTTTTGTTATTCATATAGACTTTTTAAAGTTATTTTTAATTAAATTATAAAATGTCCCTATTATAAATGAAAAATTTTCTATGAAGCACCTATAGTATACACACATTCCTATAAAGCTTCTTGTAGATTTGTTGGTTCAGGCCATAAAAGCACACATCACTCTCAGTTGATCTCACAAGATCCATTGCATTCTCACAAAATATTCCAAGATTCCTTTATCTCTACCCTCGAGAACAAGCAAGCTTTTTCGTGGGAGCTCTTGATGTAGCTATGCTCCCTGCCATCATCGTGCACTCTCATACTAGTTGAAGAGCACACAAATGTGGAAGTTATGTGGTGTGCGTGTGCGTGTGCGTGTGCGTGTGCGTGTGTGTGTGTGTGTGTGTGTGTGTGTGTGTGTGTGTGTGCACATGGTGAGTGTACAATGATAGACTATGTGTGGGTGGAGTACTCTCTACTAAATGAGTGATACCCCTTATTCTTTAAGGCAAAAAGAATAAGGTAGTGTATTTTAAATTTCCCCCTACTCATTTTGTCCTTTCTCTGCATCTTTCTCTATACCATATCCAACTCATCATCTTCCCCATATCCAAGCTTTGACCATGAATCATGCTGAGAATTTATCTATTTGTGAAACTCCTCCTTCTGCCATAGAAGTAGTGAGATTAGAAGAAAAGAAGCACATTCACCTATGGATGGATGGATGGTAGATTGTATCCCCCATCACCAAATTCACCCCGTCATTTTTCAATTGCTCTTCATTGATGAGATTTGTAGAAGATGGTATGACAGGGCTATTAGGCTAAAAACCTTGTAGCATAGAGGGGCATTCTTAATTTGGAAAACCATTTGCTAATATAGTTGAAGGATTCTCTTAATCATCAGCTTCAAGAAATCAAGGAGAAGGTAAAGAACCTCCAATCGTTGCTGAATATAGTCAAAAGAACGAGGACGGAGCTTGGGTTTAGACAAAGACAAAGGCAATTGAAGAATATTGAGAGTCCCAAGCAAAGAGGTGGAGGCAACAATAGAAGAATCATAGCGAGATGAAATTGATTTTTTTTCAAATTAATATTTTTGTCTTGCAAGTTGGTATCTTTGGGTGATATAGTTTTTTTTGTGTTTACCTTAGGTCCTTAGTTTAGCTAGACTATTCACAGGGAAACATGAGATGGGCATCACAATCATTTTGTAAAGTGATTCCACCTATTGTTGTTGGCAACAATAGGTGGAATCACTATTGGATGAAATAAGCTTTAGGGTTGCTAGGAGGACATGCATCAATAGATTTTTGCAAAGGTCTACTTTTGTGAAGTGACTCCACCTATTGTTGCCTATTGGATTCAGGGTTTCTAGGCAAACATGCATCAATGGATTTTTGCAACTTCTGCTTTGACAATGATGAAGTTCAAGGCACTATGGACAAAGTTGGAATCATTAGGGCAAGTTACCAAAAACTATTCAAGCTCATCAATGAAAACCTAAAGCGGTCAAGAGTGAAGGATTCCTTGCTCTCAAAGCCATCAATTGTTCAACAAGTCATGCTCAAAATTAATTACAAGGTCGTGGAGATTCTTGGAACTTTCCACATCAATGACATATATCCTAGTAAGAAGAAAGACCTCAAGTTTAACTCTTTCAACAATATATTCTTTGACTTGAGAACTTTGCACAAGGAAATGATAAAATTATATGATCTTCAACATACTGAAGGGAATATGCAAGCCGTTTTTTTTATCAAATTAGATGAGAGTGAAATTGTGAAGGGTAGAAAGCTTGAGAGAGTATCAATAACCCTCAGAAAGAGAGTTCTTCATACCACAAAGGGAAAAAAAACTTAAAAATTTGAGTGTGAAATCAGAGAAGAACATTTGGTGATTGGATACTTTTGAGGTTGATAGTGAGGATTTTAATATGTTGAATTGGGTACTCCACCACCCTAGTATCCCTGCAATAATCAAATCTCATCAAGCTAGGGAGGAGCTAGATGTTGAGGGTTTTGGTAGATACAAGGTGGAATGGCTCATTGGGGGAGACCTAAAGACACTAAAGTGTATGTACGATGTGTCAAGGGGTGCCAATGTCAAAATCCCCTTTATCTATTGCATGGGTACAACAAAGGATCTAAATCCTGCTAATTGGAACAAATCCCAGATAGACACTCTAAAAATCCAAACTTTCAAGATGATTTAGATATTACCTTTCAAATTTTCACCTCTGCACATTGCATGAACTTTGTAGAATCATTGAGAAGATTGTGCACCTTTACATAGGTTTTGCATGGGAACTACAACCTTTATCAATTAGTGAAGCTTCCATAAAAATTATTGAGAGGGTATTGTCTGATATTGGACTTCATGGGGGGAATGTAGTCATTGAGTCAGTCCCCGAGAGGTCATCTGGTGGAAATAATGTTCCTAGTAGCTACCTACTCTACACCAATTCCAAACTTCAAACACCAATGAACAAAGAAAAATGGACAAAACATTGGTTTCTAACCATGAGCTCAACCACAATGTACTAAAGAGCATGTGGGAGGAGAAAAATACAAGTAATTTATTCCTTAGAGAGGATATGGAAGCTATGGAGCTCCTTGGTGTTTTAGAAGTTTTTAAGCTTGATGTGACTAGCTCCTCAACTTTGGAACCCCCACATTGAGCTAAAATGGTCTATTTATTATGATGAGCTTAAAAACTAGGGTTCACATATATCCTATGAAAACCGGTCAATTATAGTCCTTGCACGTGTCACATATTTATAAGAAAAATCACCAACTTTCTCGATCATTTCATAAGGCTATCTAATTCAAAAAATATAGATTACATGAAATCACATGGGCCGTCAATAAATAGGGGCCTTTTTCTTAGCAACCCATTCTCGACAAATCTCTTGGGCTCTTCAAAAATAATGTCTTTAAATGTGAAAATCCCCAAAAAGAGAAGCAAGTACAACATGCATGTGGCTGGACCTGATGGCAAGAAGCCAATCACTTCTCACAAGCACCCTGCATGACTCTTTCCTTTCTGTCATTCAATTATGATGAGGATGACTTGCAAGTATATCCACACTCGTTTGAAACATTGTTGTTTAGCCTATTGTTGCATCTACTACACATGTCACTATGCTAATGTCTACAATACTTGTCTAGATTGAGTGCAAGCTGAGCTCCAAGCTTTGCAGCATTGTTGTTTAGCCTACACATGTCACTGGTTTGCAAGTCTCCACATTGGATTGCAACATTATTGTTTAGCCTACATATGTCACGTGCCAATGTCTACAATACTTGTTTAGACTAAGTGCAAGCTGAGCTCCAAGCTTTGCAGCAAGTTGCCACTACTACTCAAGATGATGCACCAAAGATGGTTAACCCTTGTTAGTCAAAGACACCAACACAAGGGGAAAAAAATGAGGTTGTCCTAAAGTTAAGCACACAAATCCAAATTCAATGTCCTATGTGCCAAAGTTTCTACTACAAAAATCCCCAATGCAATCTTCATAGATCCCAATGCTTTGAAAAACTTGTAGATTTTGCATGTTGATTACATCTAAGAGAAACTCCTTTGTGCACTTGCTTGCACATGTATATGATTTACCCCGAACATGTAAGCTTATGGGAGATATGCAGGCCAGGGATGATGGTGATTTTGAAAATGAAAACGCCATAAGATGATGCCATTACCTTGGTTAATGTAAAATCTATTGTACAAATGCAACAAAAAGCTTAGTAAAATAAGAAAAAAAATCATGAGAATGATACACAAGAGAGTTGCGAGGAGACCACATAACTACACAATCATCAACCACCTATAGCGCAGTCAAACAAGAAGAAACAATTTGATGACAAAGTGAATGTAATCCAAATGATTACACAAAAAATGAGGGTAGCACCACTATCATGCCAAAATTTAGATTGTGATCCCCCAAATTTCTTTAATGATTTTATTGCATAACACTACTAAATTACAAGTGTTGATTGAGAATGCACTTGAGGTCCATAGAGTGGGTACATCGCCCTCACAACAAAAGATCATGCCAAAATGTAGCACGAGGTCAATGGAAAAGTTTCTAAATTGCAAGAACGACTCTAAAAGATCAACCTAAACATCAGCAAACAAACAAGAAGACGGTAGTGAACTCAAAGACTGTGATCAAGTGCGCAATAGTGATATAGTTCCCAAGTGCAATTCTTGACAAGGATGAAAGACAAATCCAAGAGAACCAGCATAATTGTATGGTTGCATACTACGGCGACAATGATTCTATTAATGTCTATGCTCAATGGAATTGGTCATTCTTCACTTTGGTTGTGCAACATTGAAAGGAGACTTGTTAAGACTAAAGATGTTCTTTTTTTTTAACGTTCATTTGAGCTTTAATTGTGTTGACTCAACAAAATACATCTAACCCTAGAATATTCTTTGCACTCCGGTCATCCAACGTATGCAAAGAGGTCAGTTCAATGGGTGCAAAGCCCCTTAAGGTATTTGACACCATTGAGCCTACATTTACCCTTACTCCATGTTACAAAAATTCATACATCCTCCTTAAATACCCATGGAGGTCATATCTTCTTCTTCTTGATGAGCCGCTTCCTCCTGCTTTAAAGAAACCAACCACAAGTTTCCAACACTAGTTCTACATACTATACTATGAAAATGGCTAATCATGCAAGATTAAACACAAGGGAGGCGAAGCTCAAATCCATGTCGATTTCTAGAGAAACATCCGGTGGCGACATTCATAGCTTGAGTTGAGAATATTGTTGAGGAGGGGGTGGGTAAATTGGCTCTGAGTGTAAGATCATATTCTTTCAACTTAAGTTCTCTTCCCCAACTGGGCGAAGCGTCTACAACCCTAAGTGTCTGCATTGTCTAATACAAGCAAAAAACAAAGGTTTGACTGTCTAGGCCCTTCTTTATAGAGTGCGGTAGGGTGGCGATGTGCTTGCCCAGAGTCGTTGTGTTATGATGTGCTACCAAGACCGAGTTTTGTCTCTAACTTGTGCACATATCATGTTTATAATAAGCATTTTTTTCAATATGCTTATGATGCTTACAATATGTGCATTCTAAACTTATATTCGGCGCCTTTTGAACTATATTTAGTGTTCCTTTTTTTGCTTGCATCCCTCCACCCCGAGGCTTTTAGCCCTCACCGGACCTAGTGTCCCCCGCCCCCCCCAAACCCTTAACCCCCCTCTTTTGTGCATGGATTTGTGCTCTATCACGAGGTTAAAATGGAATCCGAGGCCCAGCCCATGGATGAAGACATCATCAAGTTTTTGCAAATGCTCGCAGCTAGAAAAATATCAATGAATGATGGAGTCGCTCCGATGGATGAAGGGAAAGGGACAACTTTGCAACCTTCAGACGACGCCAGAATGAAGAAGGAGGCTTTGACAAGGGGTCTAACCCAGATGATTAATAATGCTCTTTCAAAATACAAGGTCCCTACTGCTCACAGAATCAACTTTGAGGTGAAGACCCTCAAGGAGGGGGAGTCCGAAGGGCCGATTTCTACAAATGTGAACAAGGGATCAATAGCTTTTGCTGCTCTCAGAGAAAGTATCTCATTCGCAAGCATTTTGAAGGGTCTGAACTCCAAGGATAGTGCTAGAGACACAGTTGTTGAGGCATCAAATAAGGGAGGCCAGGAAAAGCTGAAGAATGTTAAAGCTCAGCTCGAATAGGAGCTAAAAGAAGTAAACAACCAGTTAGAATGCGTCCCAAACGGTAACAAAAGAACTTTCTCCCAAGAAGAATGCGGTGGGTTTTTCAAAGAAGGGTTGGCAGATCGAGCCTATAGTGCTTTAAAGAAGTCTATGCCGCAGCAAGTGGAGGTTGCAAAGTCTATTACTGTCGCAATTCTATCAGCATCCAAGCAAGCTAAGCTTATGCTCATGTTTGGCTTCAGTGGTAGAGTCCCTAATAGATTTGAACTGATCCAATGGATTCAAGGACCACAAATTCTTGGTCATGGGGGTCAATTGAAAACACCACTTACTTAGCCAAGGTCCTCTGCTCAGTTCGACTCAAGGAGGTCTTCAACGTGTCCGAAAGATCTTGGATAAAGGCCCCCTAATATTTAACAGGACCACTGTGCGTGTGGTGCCATGGGAACCAGTATTTGACTCAGTGGAAACCCTCTAGGGGGGATACATTCTATCTGGGTCGGGTTCGTGGGTCTGTCTAGTTGGATCTGGGATAACATCAGGTTGCTTATTACCAGTCAACCAGGAACCCCCTTGTTTAAGCTTGATGGGTTGAGGTCACAAAGAACATTTGGAAACCGCAATGGCCTCATTTTATGAAGATATTTATGTGGAAGGTATTGTGGGGGGATTTTCCAACAAGAATCAAGATTTAGGCACGTGGTATCGGGACCATTAGATGTTCAGGGTGCAGACTAGCAATCAAAGACCTCTTGCACCTATTCATGGAATTCCCGACAATAAGAGGCCTAGCGAGAAAGGTGTGTAAATGGATACAAAGAACATGGAAGCTAGGGTTTTTCAAGAAGGATTTGTGCATTGGTGGGAAACAATTTCAAAGTCCTGCACTTCTAATATGTACTCAAACTGTCAGATATTGTTTCTTCAATAATATCTGGAACGTCAAGAACTACCGTGTTTTTGACAACGACCTCTTTGTGGCTATCTTCTCAGAGATTGTACAAGAAAATATGAAGTTAATATATGTAATTGGTAAAACGCAAAACTCGGGTGATTGCCTTCGGACGTCCCTCGCCATCCGCTCGAGCCCTGCTGCATAAAGGACTAGACTTTTGGTAATAGTACGTTACTGATGTAATCATCTGCCCCTCAAGGCTCGGCATGAGCTTGAGGCTGATTTGTATATTTCTTGATGGCATTCTAATACAATCACTCACAATCGTGAGTTTTGAAAAAAAAAATCTTCTCTACAAACAACACCATTTAATCTATTGTTTTTAATGGTTAATACATCTCCTCTATCCACAACATCATTTAATTAATTGGATTTTTTATTTTTATTTTTGGCCAAACTCACAATCGTGAGTGTAATGTATTAAACATGTCAAGAAAATTTACATGGCAGCCTCAAGCTCTTATTGAGCCTTAAGGAGACGTGTTGTACATCAAAGACTTCACTAGTCCTTACTCAAGAAACTTTACTCGCATAGGGTTGAGACAACTAAACAAGCCCTTTTCCATTCCTCTAAGTTCTTCTTCTTCCCTATGCCCATAATCAGCTTCCTACTCTCGTAGATAATCTCCTTGAAACTAGCCACCGAGGTGTCATTCTCAAAAATTTGATTGTTCATGGTCTTCCACACGTGCTTGAAAAGCAAAACCTAACATTCTGCATACAAACCAAAAGCTGTTGGCTTTTCATCGTTCTACCTCCAAGGAAAAGATCCTTTTTATAGATTCCTATTTTCCACATCCTTTGGACCCACTTGTATAGCTTGACTGCAAGGCCACAAACAATCGGGCACTCCTTGAAGAGGTGGTAAGATCTTCACTCAATGTTATACATCCCAAACACCTATCAAAAATCGATTCCACGAAGTTTGACTTTGATGCCTGTTGGCAATGCTTAGTTCAAACCTTTAAAGTTACAAGTACCTAAGAATCTTTTTTTTTCCAAAACTCACAATTGTGAGTGGATTATAATGACAAACCCAAAAATTACAGATTCTTGTCATGCTCATGCCGAGCCATGACATCTCCAATAGACCAACCATCAGCTAACAGGGGATCCACTTCGGAAAATTCACGATTCTATCCTACGATGCCAATTAATTTGTTCCACTCGTCTGAGTTCTTCCATTTCCCAAGGGTTAACATCGCCCCTCTGCTTTCTTGTACTATCTCCATGAAACTAGCTATTTCCATGGAATTACTGAATACCCAATTGTTCCTGGTCTTCTAGATATGTTTGAAGTAACAAAATCTAACCACTTGAGTTGCAATGATTATCTCGTGGCTCTTATAGGCCTCTCCTCCCAAGAAAAGATTGTTTTTAAAGAATCCTATCTTCCAAGTCCTTTGGACCCACTTGCATACCTTCCCTACTAGACCGCTAATCATTGGGAAATCCTTGAAGAGATGTGAGAGGTCTTCACTGGCCGTTTTATATTGAGAGCACGTATCCTGGCCAATCCCCCTGGCCAGGATCTTAACCCCAATAGGTAAGGCTCCCCACCTTCCAAAGGAAGACCTTCATCACCTGCAACCATTGGGGGCACCAAATGTTCTTAGTGACAGTCACCCATCTTGATTCTGGCTAGTCCATACCCCATAGTTTGTTCAAGGGAGAGAACCAATCCAACGATGCCATAAGTGTGTGGTATACTTCTTTAGTATGAGGCTTAAAGAAGTGTTTGTCCTTCGGCTAGCGCCAGGATTCCCACTTAAACTCAGACTCACAACAAGGGAGAGCCTAGATATCAAGCCTTTCGAGGACTCTACTAATCAGAAGTCTCCCATTCCCATTAAGGTTATGATGTGATTCCAGTTGGTCTGTTCTTTCCACTGGTTACTGTTATAATCCCATAGTTGGCTCGGACGTCTAAGACCTTTGTTATTAATCTTTCTCGCAGCCTCCCTCCAATATGGGTTAAGGGAGATGCTTCCTACCTTATAAATCCAAGGGGACCAATGAGTTGAAGAGTTGTGGCAGGACCTTGCAAGCTCACCCCACTCCAAAGTCTCTACTACTCTTTTGCATTTGCAAGCAAGCTCTCCCGTCAAACCCCCGAGCTTTAAGCTAGCCCACTAAGGGGAAAGCAATTTGTCGTGTATCTCTAGCCCTTTCCATTGACCGCCTTGCGAGAAGAGATTGGCACCATCCAGCATGGCCTTAGCCATTATTGTCCAAGACTAGCTTTGCTTTGTGAGTGCAGCCACGAACTTAGCACAATGGGCCTCCGCATGGGCACTAGGATTAAGAATTCCGAGATCGCCATGCTCAATATGTCTTGCCATTGTTTCCCAGTTAGCCCACTGCCATGGCGTCGAGTCTTTGGTGTTGTTATTTCACAAGAATATTTTTACCAGTTTGAGAAAATCTTTCCGATTATATTTGGCAAGTTTAAGCAACAGACTATTAAAATCTATGTAGGGGAGCATGAATGAGTTGATCACTTTCACTCTGCTTAAGAAGGGAAGAAGCACATACTCCCATTTGTGCATCTTGCATCTAATCTTTTTCATAACCCAAGTGAATGGGTTACTTCAATCCCTAGTGGGGCCCCAAGGTGCCAAAAAAAAATTCCTTTTGGCACAACTTCCCCGGACCACATTGAGGGATCAAACGAGTCGCTCTCTGTAAGAGAGATCAGCCTTGATTTTTCAATACTACACTTCGACCCTGAAGCAATGGAAAAAGTTTGCACAATCTCTAGTGCCTTTCTAAGAAACGGGGGGCAAGCTTTGAGAAAGAACAGTGAGTCTCGTCCGCAAACGGCTTAGCGAGCAATTGGTTGTTGTCAGGTAGAGACAGGCCTTGAATATCCCCTCTCACAGCACAATTGTCGAGCAATGTTACCAGTGGTGGATGGGATCCAATGGCAAACATTAGAGGGGCAAGTGGGCACCCATGTTTGATGGATTGCTTAACCTCAAATGCTCCCATGATTTTGTCATTGAAAAGGAGCTCTGATTAGCTACCTACACTGAATGTGCTCACTAGCCGACACATCTGAGTCCCAAAGCCCAGTGCCTTCATAACCTCTTCTATAAATGACCATGTGATCCTATCATAGGCTTTGTCCAAATCCAATTGGAGTAACATACACTCTTTCTTAGTGAAGGCGGCATACTCAATGCCTACCATTGCTGCCAAAATATTATCATAGATTGACCTTCCTTTGATAAATCCATGTTGGTGGGGAGTGATCATTTTGTCCACGAGGGGAGAAAGCCTAATGGCTACCGTTTTGGCAATAATTTTGTAGGCTACTGACATCATGGTTATAAGCCTCCAGTGTTTCAGTTGGGAGCAACACACTTGCTTCGGGACCAGTTTAATGAGGCCTGTTTTAATGCTTGGGTCTAAGACCCCATCAAGCAAGGCTTGGTTGGCCATAATCATGATAGGAGACTTCATCTCGTCCCAAAATCTTTAAAAAAAACTCAACAGTTAGACTGTCCCATCCTGGGGACCTTTCTTTACCTAATGCTTGAAGTGAGGACCTTTCTTTACCTAATGCTTGAAGTGCGAGAGAGTTACTTCAATTCCTAGTGGGGCCCCAAGGTGCCGAAAAATTTTTCCTTTTGGCACAACTTCCCCGGACCACATTGAGGCGTCAAACGAGTCACTCTCTGTAAGAGAGATCATCCTTGATTTTTCAATACTACACTTTGACCTTGAAGCAATGGCAAAAGTTTGCACAATCTCTAGCGCCCTTCTAAGAACCGGCGGCAAGCTTTGAGAAAGAACAACGAGTCATCCGCAAACGGCTTAGCAAGCAATTGGTTGTTGTCAGGTAGAGACAGCCCTTGAATCTCCCCTCTCACAGCACAATCCTCAAGCAATGTTACCAGAGGATGGGATCCAATGGCAAACATTAGAGGGGCAAGTGGGCACCCCTGTTTGATGGATCGCTTAACCTCAAATGCTCCCATGATTCTGTCATTGAAAAGGAGCTCAGATTGGCTACCTACACTGAGTGTGCTCACTAACCGACACATTTGAGTCCCAAAGCCCAGTGCTTTCATAACCTCTTCTATAAATGACCACGAGATCATGTCATAGGGTTTGTCCAAATCCAGTCGGAGTAAGATACACTCTTGCTTAATGAAGGTGGCATACTCAATGCCTACCATTGCTGCCAAAATATTATCATAGATTGACCTTCCTTTGATAAATCCATGTTGGTGGGGAGTGATAACTTTGTCCACGAGGGGAGAAAGCCTAATGGCTATCGTTTTGGCAATAATTTGTAGGCTACTAACATCATGATTATGAGCCTCCAGTGTTTCAGTTGGGAGCAACACACTTGCTTCGGGACCAATTTAATGAGGCCTCTTTTAATGCGTGGGTCTAAGACCCCATCAAGCAAAGCTTGGTTGGCCATAATCATGATAGGAGACTTCATCTCGTCCCATAATTCTCTAAAAAACTCAACAATTAGATCGTCCCATCCTGGTACCTTTCTTTACGTAATGCTTGAAGTGCTAGAGAGCATTCCTCTTCAGTGATCTCCCTCTCAAGGATCTTAATTAGATTGGACGTAAACTGTCAAAATGCCTAGAATACTTAGCAAAGCTTGATAGATGTATTCTTCTAGCAAAAGCCCGTTTTCATGCTCAAAAGGGGGAAAAATTCCATGTCTCTAAATTGATAACCAAGGAACTTAAGAAAAGACACCTTGAAACATCACATTCCAAGGTTGAAGAAAACAAACTATGGACCATTTGCAAATGTGGATGTATCCATAAGCGTATTCATCATGTTATCCACACCATCTTTCCAAAATCAACTACATAACACTACGAGAGTAGGTCACTACCCATGTCATTTGAAGGGGAATCAAGAGAGATGCCTTGAGTTGAAAAAGAAAAGTTGAGCATGGGAGGCAGACGTGAAGGAGAGAGAGAGAGAGAGAGAGAGAGAGAGAGAGAGAGAAAAAAAAATTCGTTTCATTTCATTTCATTTTTCGCTTTGGTCGTACATTGGCCTGGCCCTCGCAGACCTCGCACCATTCATTCCTTCCTGCTTCCCCTTGCCAGCGTACAGAGAATCCCGCCCTCCGCCCCCTCTCTCTCCTCCTGCGTGATTTGCACATCATTGGGCTCTCGTGCTCCTCTCTCTCGTGACAAGACGAGGGGCATCAGTCGAGGGATGAAGGGAGAGCGTGCAGGGGAGGGATTTGCTGGACGGCAAATGTTTGATCTCTCTGTCTCTCTCCTCCAGTCAAGGTATGCACCATGCTGCTCCTCTCTCTGGCAACCAGGGCATGGAGCTTTCTGCGAGCAGGATGAGACCTCGCACGCGAGCAAGACGGGTGAGGGGGGTGGGCGCCAGCTTCAAATTGATGCGTGCGAGCCAGTTTGTTTTGGGATGCCAGGGCGTTACGTGCGCAAAGCAGGGCAAGCTAGCCGTCTGCAGCTCTGTGCAGAAGGAGGGGGGATGGGGCAGGAGGCTGTCTGTGCGCGCGTGGGAACACGCTCCAGGGGAAAGCCTTGGGGCGGGCTTTGTCTAGCTAATAAACCTTGGAGACCCAGTAGTAGTATTTGCAGCCAACTAATTAGTTGAGTATGTTGTCCTAATTTTGCAAGGAGGTCACATTAATTAAGATGCTCCCAGCCATCCAAGGCGAAAACAGAACGACGCGGCAGGTGGAGCAAAGACGCAGAGAGACAAGGAGGAGTGGAGATGCCAGGCGTCGGCGTGAGAGAGAGAGAGAGAGGGGGGGGGGGGGGGGGGGGGGGGCTCATTTCATCACGGAACCGGTGGCTTTCAAAAGCAATATCTGGAGGCGATTTGTGGCGAGCAGGTGATAGGAGGATGCAGTTCTTGTGGTCTGCTCCGACAGCTCCAAGCAGGAGAGAGAAGGCCGTTATGGCGCATGGAAGGAAGAGAGACAGAGAGAGGGAGGGAGAGTCGACGTGCGCCGCTGTGAGGAAGCAACACGAGGCGATGGGGAGGGTTAGGAAATGGAAGCAGCACGAGGCGATGGGCAGGGGACTCTGTCAAACATAATACGCACACGAGAATAAGATGTCAATCTATTCCAACAAGCCTATAGAAATTCTATCCAAACTACCTTAAGATCAATCAAAAGAGCTTCTAGGGTTCGCGTGAATATCTCGTTTGTAGATGGAGATGAGGCAGAGAGAGGCTTCCGCTACAAGGGTACCCCCCAAGGAGGGCCTCCACACTAAATCCCACGTGTTGATCCTCTGCGGGAATCTCAAGCGCATGGACGGCGATTGGACGCTCAAAAAAAATGGGAGCACCTATTTTGCGTCCCTCGGGCTTAAACCCACAATCTCCCCTACACGGTGTGATTCCAACCATTAAGCCTATGCGCATGATGTGAAACCCATGGCGAAAAAAAGCCTGATAAGTAAACTTCAACGTGTGCCCCCCTTTTCGAGTTTACAAAATCCATTCTAGTTTACTTTTTTGAAATCAGACAGGCCTGCGCATCTCGTGCTTCCCGCCTTGAGTTCAGCGTCGTGGATCCCAGTGTGTGTGTGTGTGTGTGTGTGTGTGTGTGTGTGTGTGTGTGTGTGTGTGTGTGTGTGTGTGTGTGTGAGAGAGAGAGAGAGAGAGAGAGAGAGAGAGAGAGAGAGAGAGAGCCCTGCCACCACTAGCAAGTAGACAGAGAAAGAGAAAGAGTGCATCGAGATTAAGACCAAAACCTTGATCAGGATAGCTACTAATGATCATGTAGAGGCAAACATGGGGCAAGCATTGTCCATTGGTGGGGAGTGCTTGGTAGTAGAAGATGGGTGCTCAAGGAAATAGGTGTGCATGGGTTTGCTTGATCCACTAAGAGTTTGTTATGGTAGCAAGAGAGTAAAGAGCTAATGGCTTAGGTGGGAGTAGTTGTAGCCACAACTTGGACAAACTCTGTGTGTGTGTGTGTGTGTGTGTGTGTGTGTGTGTGTGTGTGTGTGTGTGTGAGAGAGAGAGAGAGAGAGAGAGAGAGAGATGTAGGAACCCATTCCATTGTCCAAACTTAGGGGACACATTCTTCTTCATGCTCTCTCTCACCCCCCCATCAGCAGTGACGATGACACTTATGTACATTAGAGCACTGTGGGGACTCACGTATTGAGAGATATTTATCTGCAGGTTATGATGGTGATGTAGACATTGAAGCAAAAAGTTTAAATGTTTCCTTTTCTTGCAATGGTGAATACAAAAAAACCTTAATTGGAGATGCAAGGATGCAAAGCATCTTAGCATTGGATGCATTTGGGCTTCTTATATGGCTAGCAATGTTGTTTTAACTTCTAAGAGCCATTTCCGCCGACTACTTTAGCTTCACATATTTGGAAAAGCTGTAGTTGTTTTACATCTATCCCAAGGCATGTGTGTGTGTGTGTGTGTGTGTGTGTGTGTGTGTGTGAGAGAGAGAGAGAGAGAGAGAGAGAGAGAGAGAGAGAGAAAGAACATAATTTTAAACAACATAGGAACAATCCAAAAAGAGACATTGGTGTGTGTGTGTGTGTGTGTGTGTGTGTGTGTGAGAGAGAGAGAGAGAGAGAGAGGCATTGTTATCTTCCTAGAGTGACTCCAAGGAATTTTCCTTGCACGTGGGTACGCAAATACACACACACACCTACCTATATATGACTTCGTCGTGTGTGTGTGTGTGTGTGTGTGTGTGTGTGTGTGTGTGTGTGAGAGAGAGAGAGAGAGAGAGATCCAATAACCATGCTTTTCTTAGCCGCAGCAACGCGCGGGTCACATACTAGTATATATATATATATCCAAAGTTGAAAAAAAACGAATTATGGTCCCTTTTACAATTTTGAGTAAATGAACACTACCTCTCATTAGTTGAAGTTACAAGATACGGTCAAATAGATATTAGCAATGGATAATTTTGGGGTAGGGACCATTCCTTGTAATATTGCGACCGCATCGCGATCCGCAGAGGCGAGGAGCCATTGGCAGGAGCAGTATTGTAGGGAATGGTCACTCAGGGACATTTCTGACCATCGAGGGTCCGGGGGACGGGGGCCAACACTCGCTTACAGAGAGAAGAGGCGCATCAGTCCAGCAATGACCAAGTTCAAGCACAGTGCTTGCAATCGACGTGTGCAATGTGCAAGACTGTAGCCCAAATCATATATTGTGTGCGCATTATGCAAGACTGCATCCCAGACATTACGTGTGCTGAGGTGGCTCTTTGGCACAGGTAACAATGGACGGCGCAGCTGACAATAGTCGAGGACAGCTTATTCCCTATGCTGATGTGTCGTGAGAATATGGCATTCTCTCCATTGACTTGGCAAGCTCGTGTTGGAGGACACCGACACATAAGTTTTGATGTTGACATTCATATAATGATTGGCAATGATTATTCTGACTGCTTGAGGTGCACAGTGTTGATTGGCCTGCAAACCGACAACTGCCTGTGAGATTCTCAATGCTGAGGTGGCGAACATCTAACAACGCTAGAAGCGCATTCCGTCCAATAATGAGGGAGGGATGGACGGCCAAGATGGCCTACCTCCCGACCCCGAACCTTGACGATAACATCAAGGGAACCATAGCCAAAAAAAAAATCACCAATTGTAGCGTCACTTTCATTCGGAGTTACCAATTCGGAGTTACCATGAAGCATTTAAGAGGGGGGGGGGGGGGGGGGGGGGGGGGGGGGGGGGGGGGGGGGGGGGGTCAATGGTGGGATGGTCGTAGATTCTTTATTAACACTAAACTCGGTTTAGAACTAAACTTGGACAGAGAGCCTGTTTGGGTTTAGTTCTAGGCGAATCCAAGTTTATCATTTATAACACCATGTAAAATGGCATTGTTTTCACATGTGCACGGACGGGCGACGTGGTTAGCTCAAGCCTCAAAAGGCGTTCAGGTGTGAAGTCGTGGGTTTCAATCTTGGGTTCCAATACTTGCGTCGCCATTTTTTTTGGGGGGCTTACCCACCTCGAGATGTCCGCCACCCTTCTGCGCCGTCAATCCCCTTACCCACCCCCATGTGCGTGGCCGTGTCACTTAATGTCGTGGGTTGTCCTGAATCGTACGACATTCTTAATTGACATTGAAGTATCTCGACAATATCTTAACCCAAGAGGTTGAATCCTAGACAACTTTCTAATAATCCAAAGTTTCTAATAATCCAAAGGCTTGGTATGCCACATGATAACTTGACCATGTATTATATATAGCTTATCTAGTTGCAAGAGAGGCTAACTCTTGACATAGTCGTTTACAATTTTGTTGGTTGTATGTTGTGCGTATACATCAGATTTTATAAATGAAGTAGGTGGGTCTAATTCTGGGATTGGGGTTAATGTGTAGTTATGTCTAATGTGCGATGCGATTAGTTCATTCATTTGTCTACGCGAGTTCTTTGTGGGCATCATGTTTCTTTGAAGTGTGTTTGAACTTAGCTCTGTTGTACTACACCAAAGAGTGTTAGTAAGTTTTGGCGAAAGGGCAATCACTTTTGTGACTTTTACCCTTCCACCTACTAAGCACCTCTTGGTGGATTGGCTACCACTTTTGGGGTATCCTCTTTCTTTGACATGGTTCTCATATCGTTTAGCTCTAGAAAAGCCACGCTTGGGGCAATGTCATCAAAAAATTCCTTCCACAAGTGCATTTTCCTTTTGTCCTTGTTTCAACACTAGCAATATAAGTCTAAGAGAGGGGAATCCAATGAAGAGAGACAGTGTCTTGCACACTGGAGCAACTTATGGTGCAAGAGGCATGCCAAATCTCGATAGCATCAGTTTAGCAATATGCATGTTGTTTGTTGTGCGTTCATTGATGTGATTTTGTATGTAAGGATGCAATGCTATTCGTTCATTCATTTGTCCATGCTAATCCTTAATGGGCATCCTCTTTCTTTCTAGTTGTCCCTTATTGTAACATTTAATGGCCTAGTAACTTGTGTGTAGCAGAAAATAGCATAGACATAGTAAGCATTTCATTAGAGTAGATTCCTAATGAGCATAGCAAGAGTGCTTGGATGGAGAGATCAACAAAAAGCATAATACCTAGTTAGATAGGCATGAACAATACTTCAAAAGAGAGAGAAATTAAGCTATTGACAACAGTTGAGGACCGGATTTACATGAAGCCAGTCCCCCTCCAAAAGGCTTTGTATTATAGGTTTCCCCCTTCAAGGGAGACATTTTACAATACAATACTTTGTGTTCCTTCAATATCTTGTTGGTGCAATGAAGATGGAAGCTTCAAGCACCATGCACACACTTATAAAACACATGAATTTCCTCACAGTCTCAGACCCAAGACCTCACACACCTTCGAAAATGGTGAGAGCTAGCGGGGTATGAGAGTAGATTGAGAGGAACAAGGAGTAGTCTTACGAAAAAGAAGTATATCTCCTCACATAATCACTCATAATATCTTAGCATAGCTTAGTAATTAGCATGGTAGAGGAGATGAGCATGCATTGAAGCTTGGCTCTTGGTTGGATTTGCATCGCAAAGCCAAGAGCTGTTGGTGTAGGCCTCCCTTCTCACAAGCTTGGAGTAGATTATGAGCTTTTCATTAAAGCTTGAGAAGGAGGGAGAGAGAGAGAGAGAGAGAGAGAGAGAGAGAGAGAGAGAGAGAGAGAGAGAGTCTTCTTGCTTCACACATGAGATTGTGTGAGATAATGTCTTGCCAAAATCAGCCCCGTCTCTCTCGGTCGATCCCTCTTGCAATTTACTCTTGTTGGCACCCCATTGGACCCTGCAAAGCTTAGCCAATCATAATTGAGAAGCAGAAGTGATAGCCTTGTGACATGTGTCCCCATTTCCCCTTTTGTGAGAGCTTTAGGTAATTAAATAATGCAATTAAAATCTCTTTGGACCCCTTTGTCTTCTGGCCAATAGGAAGCAGGCAAGCCATTGGACTGATGAATGCTCATTAGAACCCTTGGGGGACTGTCTAATAGTCTTGTGCTTTTAAATGAATAAAACTAGATTTACTCTAGTCTAATTCTCATTGGTCCACCTCTATGGCCATCCAATAGGATTTGAATGCACCTTGTGGACATTTGGGCTAGGGAGCTGACATGTATCCATTATGCCCTTTGTGTAAAGGGGCTTGCATTAATGTGTGTGTAGCAGTTCTAAATATATAAAATTATACGCAACCGAACACTAATTGTTCACAGACAACAATTCTAGAAAAGTACAGTGGCTTTGCACAGTAATTTATTTACAGTTGAAAATAAATTATGTACAAGGTAATGAAGATAACAAAATACAGCTCAAGTATCCTTAAGCCCAAAGTCTGGGAAATCTTGTATCACACTACGAGATCCACCATTTGTTAAGAACTGGACGTTTTAATCAAGGAAGGTAGCCCTCACCTGCACCCATAGCCACAAGAAAACAGTTCGTTAGCACGTGACTGTACGCAGGTGATGTTGGGCATCCCGGTTGTTATCCATGTCACCATTAAAAAAACATAGTTCTTAACTTTAAATATATGATTTTTAAAAAAAAATAAAATGGTAAGAACGAAGATCCTTGACTTCTCAGCCAATCTGATACAGACGGTACCCAACCCCATAGAACAGCCATAAATTATGTTTTATTTTTTTCAAACATCGTAATATTACCAATCTTAAAAAAATTTAAGTGGTAAAACAAATTTCCAGAACTTCATCCTTAACAAGATTATTCCATTTGAAAAAATACCCACTACCTTGTCTATCAACAACATTTGTAATAGAGCCTCATCTTCGGGACTTATTTTATAATCGGGCTGAGATATCCCCCAAAATACTTTTAGTTTTAACCACTTATTACCTAGCGGAGATACCCCTTCTTTCGAGAAAAATCATAACATTATTCCCAAAGTTCCTTATTTTTATGTTATGTCATTCCTACTGCTGCCATATGCCAGCTAACAAATGTATACTACAATATGTTGGACCACTTAGTCATAGTGAGCCAACTTAGACTCGGTCCGGAAATTTTTTTTTACCAATCTCAGGTTATGCCCAGCTAGAGGGAACTGTATGCCATGCTCAACATCATATCATGCATTCCTTCCTATCAACTATCAAAAGTTAGGGTAGTAACACTGAAGTAATCTGTAAATTCAGAGTATCCTTTTAGTTAAATCCGAAAAAAACCTTTGCTATAAAAAACATCAGATTTAACCAGCCAGGATCCACTTAAGGTCACTATATGTTTTACCTTGTGGTATCGAGATCAAACTTACTAGTAAGATGTTAGGTAAGGCCAAGTGCCTATATACTTTAAATGAGAAAAAGAAGCCAGCAGAAGAATTTAAAAAGGATTTGAGAAGCCAAGGTTCGACCGAACTTCTGCTATCAGAAATCTGTTACCTCTTTGAACTAAGTGATAGGTTAATCAGAACCTACCTCTATGACAATGCTAAAAAAACCAGTTAAAACTTGCATTTTATTTAACCTTAGTCCGGCATGTGAAGTCAGCATCAAGGGCACCATACCCGAAGCCGTTACACAGAATAACCTTTTTAGCCGCTTCAGTACACTAGGCTACCAGAAAACAAAGTTGAGTTTTTTTTTTATAAACTCATTTAATCTTATAGTCGGGTATGCAAAACCTATCATACCCTACTGTAAAGTAATATGCCTGGCCACTATTTCCAGAAAAAACAGTTTCGAATGACCTCTGAATCCTCTCAAGTAGTTTTTTTTTTAAATAGGCACCAGATTTTAGTAACAGATTCAATTCCAGGTAAGTCCTTTTTTCCGAAATTACCTCAACAAAGTCACCAAAGTAATCCAACCACTTACAAATATCTCATTCTTTTAGCGTAAGACTTGTTATTTTCAGATCTACAATACACCATTCATGAGTACATTACCCTTTTGAGTAACAATATTACCCGAGTCAACACTATATACCCTTCATGTCCTTTATCCTCATTTTTATGCAGTCAAAGGATAAGACATACACCTGGCAATCTGCTTTTTTCCAAAAAATAAATATAGGACATACAAAAAAACCAGTTAGACAGTCTCCCTTCTTTTTTAATTTTATTTCCATCAAACATTACTCAGTAGATACTGGTTTATTTTAATGCATTCTTCATGCCAAGAAGAGTCATGTTTCGAAGCCAGTCTCCCAGTGCTTTTACATAGCAAAAACACATCTTTAGTTGAAGCAAAACCCCATTCCATATACTTTTCTCCCTATGAATTGTTTTTAAGAACAATCATCAGAGCAAGAAAAAGCCGTCTACCTACCTGGTTTTTTGTATCAGAATAAAAAAATCTTGTTAACCTGAAGATTAGGAGATAATTCTTAGTTTAACTTGAGCCATCCACGCTTCTTCTCTTACCAGTAAGAGTCAAATTCCAGAGCCAGGTTGTTTATTTTATAAAAACAAACACCATCAGTCAAACAGATAACACATGCCAGACTCTAGAGATAATTTCAGCTTGACACAAGAAAAAGGTCAGTATCCAACAGCAAATCAGAAAATATCCTTTAATTTATTCCAAGTTTCTTCATTCCAAAATTCGATACCTGTAATCTGAGTCTACTCAGTCTGAGGTCAGCTCATGTAAATAATTGTACTCCGACTCCTTAGTATTTATATCAGACATAAGTTTCTGACATTATAAGCACACTATTTTTTGGTTATTTATTTTTTAGAACTTTGTGAATCTCTGGCTCTATGTAAAGACCAGCGAGACATACATCAACTAGTTGATCAAACCCAGCTTATCATTACATTTTCCACTGCAGTCCGCTCTATAAACATGCCTTTAGACATGCTCACGTCATTTCATTCCATATCCGACAGTGTCAGACTAAACCCCCCAAGAAACGATATAAAAAACCAGATTTTTCTTTCCCCATCCACTGATTTCACGGACCATACACATTAGTTAAAGCAAAACCATAACTTGCATTGATGACATAACAAGCCAATCGTATATATCTCCTCATACACCATTCACATGAAAGCTCAGTATCCGGAGATAATTTAACAAGTTTTTTTAAGAAATTTCCAGAAAACAGTCTCAGCAAAGCTACATAGTGTATAAAGAAATTCCTTAGAGCAAGACAGAAAATTTATGTTAACCTGAAGATTAGGAGACGATGACGCCTCCACACTTGCTTTCTCCGATTTTTTCTGCATGTTTGAGCCACAGCCACCAGTAGATGAATACGTAAAGTTTTTGAAATAACACACGCAGGAAAATGATAACAGAGACGCAGCTATGTGAGTATGATAACTCACCTTAGAAGTCAAGTTTAAATAGTTGATGCTCCTCTGTAGCAGACGCGACAGTTGAGTTGGACCGGTTAAGCCCCCAATCGAGGACGTCAGTCCAGGCACGTACATCAGTATCCACCATAGCCTAAGGCCCGGAGGCAGAATCCAGAGGTTTAGAAGGTAAGATTCCACAATATCAGCCCTACTGCTCAAGAAAACATGGCGGGGAAGTCTATCATCACCGGCCTTTCCAAAAAACCCTGCGCGGTGGCGTGCAGAGAATGCAAGAAGGACCATAATCCACGCTTACAGAAATTTAAGGATTTGTACTGAGACCAAGAAATGTGAAGCCAAGTCGGACAGCCACCTCTACAATGGTATAGCATATATTCCCATACAAAGCCCGGTTTTTATTCACTAGACGTGATTAAATACGGTGTCGGGTATACACACCCAAGTAGGTATTTTTTATCTGCTATCCTAACATGACCTTAGAAGTAAGTGGTTTTCACCAATTTATTTGTAAAGCCTGGTCAGACAGACTTCATCACCCCAAGGTAACATTTAAATAGCAATGATTCCCATATTCATACCCAGGTCTCTAGACCCATATCTAGTAAGTTGTATTAGGTCTCGAGTATACAGTAGGTCTTTATACATGCTATCCATGCCCTCTGCAAGGCTTCCACCCGCACCATAATGTGAAAAAAACCTTTTAAAATGTGAGAGACACCACCATATTAGGCACACTTTCCTAAAAAAGTTTTTAATAGAGATGGTTGGTCAAATATAAAGCCCCAAGTATAGAGTATCATTCCCGAGTTTGGCATTCTTCATCTATTTTGCATCCTTGGTGTATTATGGACTACTGTCATGACCAGGTTCTTTTCATAGCAACAGCACATCTCTTTATGTCAAATGAATCTATACGTCGAGCAACATTACTCCGTTATGAACAGCATCTATTCCTGCAGCTAGGAACCTCTGTTTCTCAAACAAAGTGGTGGACATATCAGGATCGAGTGACCAGAGTGACACTTTGGGGTCGTGAACATTTCAAAAATAATATCCGATTGGCGATGCTTACTGAAGCAGTGGGTCTAGGGCCTAAGTATTATTATATCGAGCATTCCATAAAGCCTGGTTTTTCAGATCGGCTATATCTGCTAGCCCAATTTCTACCTCCTCAGAAGATTTTCCTATACCGTAGTTATGGTCATCAGCTACGAGGATATTTTAACTGTACTCACCACACTCGGGAGTATGGGGTAGCCTTGGCGACTCGTATCGTGCCTTTGGCAGAGCGGCCAAATACTTGCTTCTACTGTGATAGCTGTTTGTGTG
The DNA here is from genome assembly GCF_014529385.1 of Adiantum capillus-veneris. Classification (NCBI taxonomy): domain Eukaryota; kingdom Viridiplantae; phylum Streptophyta; class Polypodiopsida; order Polypodiales; family Pteridaceae; genus Adiantum; species Adiantum capillus-veneris. The sequence continues at coordinate 91,008,710 of NC_140947.1, read as the reverse complement.
ATCATGTGATGGGCGGCATAATAGAGATGTAGCTGTAAAGCTCATTAGCTAAGCTTTCTTTTGTCCCGTGACATCTTTTTGTGTGTGTGTGTGTGTGTGTGTGTGTGTGTGTGTGTGTGTGTGTGTGTGTGTGTGTGTGTGTTTCCCTCTCATCCCCTACTTACAGGGCTCGCCCCCTCCTCTTTAGGAGTCTTTGAAGACTTTTTGCACACTACAAAGCATCCAATTTTACTAAGCATTGACCATTGGACTTAACCTTTGAATTATGGAACCTTAGCATTTTGGAAGTCTTAATGGGTTGAACCTTAGGTCTTTGAAGCCCATTGCTTGCACATTGCTCTTCTGCAGATGGTCCCTCTTTGGATCCCTATTTTCCATCTTTTGGATCCCTACTATGACCAGTCTGCTAGCCTTACCAATAATCTAGCTTTTTCTCCCCTGGTACTTCCCCATATTAAATGATCACTTTAACATGAGAAAATCATTTAGGAGAATTAGATATTAGTTATTATGACGTTACCTCTCTCTTGAAATCATAGTCGTCCTCGACTATGGGGTAGAGAAGATAAAGCCTATTCATTAGTCATTTTTCTAGCGGGTAGAGGATCCCTATCTTACCCTACGACATCGTTCCAGAATGGATAACTAATCCATTTAGCGCTTGAGAGCCTAAGGCTGCCGCAAGCATGTTTGCGCATTAGTCCTATCAATCTTCCATAGTAGAGTGACAAGCTCTACTTGGTGTTTGGAAGACGTCGTCTACACTACACTGACTTGATTCTAAACATGCATACAACTTAACATTTGTGCACAATAAAGAAAAAGAGAGTCTCATAAGACAAAAACTTTGTTCATTTTAAACATTTGTACATTTGCATATGTAAGCATTGACAAGGTTTAGGTTATCCTTTAATTGCATGCCTTGTATCCATGTAGCATCTTCAAAAGGATAATTCTTAAACTTAATAAGATACCGTCGGATAGTCTTACCGCCTCTTAATACCTTGTCTTCATGTTGGAGAATGGACTCGGCCTGCAGCACCTCTTCTTGGTCCTCGATCTCCGGTGGGTCTTCAATAGTTGGTTCTTGAGGTGGCTCTCCTTTGTAAGGCTTTAGTAGGCTCACATGGAAAGCATTGTGTATGAGCCAATGGCTGGGCAGCTTGAGTTGATAGGACATCTCATTGATTGGTCGAAGAATCTGGAAGGGACCATAGTACCTTTTTGCTAACTTAGCATAGTACTTTTGGTGTCACGTAGGATTCTTGCTCGTGGTGTGCCTTAATCGAGATTTGGGAAATTTTAGCAAGACCCAATCATTTTATTTAAAGGCTTGGGCTCTTTTGTGCTTATCAGCAGCAGCCTTTTGCTTTTGCTGTGAGATAGAGATAGCATCCATAATCTTTTGGAAAGATTCTTGTAGGTCTCGGCTATACTCATCTACAGAGAAGATCTTCCCATGTACCTTAAGTAGCAGGAGACTTTTTAATCTTCCCTCAATTACCTCGAAAGGTGCTTTTCCCATGAAGGTATGTACAGTATTATTGTAGACATACTCCACTAAGGGTAAGTACTTCTCCCATTGGGACCTTTGATCTACTTCCATTACATAGGCTTTTAGTAGATCAAGAATTGTTAGGTTACCTATTTTACTTTGGCCATCCATTTGGGGGTGATAGGCCGAAGAGAAGTTTAGCCTTGTCACTAAATTCTCAAAGAGACCCTTCCAAAAATTACTGGTCATTCTAGGATCTCTATCCGACACTATGGCCATCGACAAGCCATGGTATTTGAAGATTTTAGATATGAAGAGGGTTGCCATTTGATAGGCTTTGATATTCTTTTTTGCATGTATAAAATGAGCTTGTTTACTGAACCTGTCTACTATCGTCCATATTCCCGTATTCCCATGGATAGACTTAGGTAATCCAAAGATAAAATCCATGGATACGCTCTTCCATTGTGAATTAGGGATTGGCAAAGGTTGAAGCAATCCAAATTGCTTTCCTCTATCAAACTTCGTCTTTTGGCATACCACACATTTAGAAACATACTCTTGTATGTTTGCTTTCATGGTAGGCCAATAGAAATATGTTTCAACCCCTTTTAGGATAGACTGAATCCCTCTATGTCCCTCATAAGGAGGAGCATGAGATTCATACATTACTTTCTCACGTAGTGAGTTAGTAACGCATAGTCTATTGCCATAGAGAAGATAACCATCTTGTAAGGTAAATGGTTCCTCTTTCTTGCCTAGTGCAAGGGTTGAAATCACATCTCTAAAATCGGGATCAATAGCATACTCATCTATCATAGAAGATAGATCATTGTGAGTTGCTATGGAAACCGCATTCACTCTCGGCCGTCTTGAGGGTGTATCGGCTACTTGATTATGCTTGCCAGCAATGTGAGCAATATGAAAATGAAATTGCAAAAGGAAATTTTCCCACCTCATTTTTTTGTCGGAGAGCTTGGTCTGCGTCATGAAGTACTTAGGGCTTTGATGATCCGTCTGCAAAATGAAAGGAGTCCCCAATAAATAGTGCTTCCACGAGTTTAAGGCATGTAGAACTGCAAAGAGTTTTTTTTCATATATGCCTAGAGCTTGCTCAACATGGTCGAGCCTTCAACTTTCATAGGCTATGGCGTGCCCTTCTTGGAGCAAAACAGCTCCAAGGCAATCACCACAAGCATCACATTGGACCTCAAATGGCTTTGAGAGATCCGGCAATGTAAGCACAGGTTGAGAGATAAGCTTTTCGAAAGCATTGTTCTCCTTGGCAGACCATGTATACCTAACGCTTTTCTTTGTTAGGGCATGTAATGGTCCTACTATTAGTGAGAACTTTTCTATGAAGTGTCTATAGCATGAACACATGCATACCTATAAAAGCTTCTTAATTCATGAAGATTCCTTGGATTAGGTCATCCTTTTAGTACCTCTATATTTGATGCATCCATTTGGATGCCATCTTGAGAGATAATGTGACCTAAATACAGAATCTTTTGTAAGAAAAACTCACTTTTCTTTCGATTAACATAAAGTTTATTCTCTCGTAAGACTTGAAATATTACCTGGAGATGTTGCTTGTGTTCGTCTAGAGTAGATGATAATATCATCAAAGAATACTCCAGTAAAGGTTCGATGAGGCCTGAATAGCTTCTCCATCAAGCGTTTGAATGTGGCTGGTGCATTGGTCAAACCAAAAGGCATGACAATGTATTCGTAAAGACCAAACGTAGTGCGAAATGCGGTCTTTACAATGTCTTGATCAACTATCCTTATTTGATGGTAGCCACTTTTTAGGTCAATTCTACTAAAGTAGGTTGACCCTTGTAGCTTATCAAATAGGCCTTCTACCCGTGGAATGGGAAACCTATTTTTGATAATGATCCTATTTAGTGCTCTATTGTCGACACACATACGATATGTGTCGTCTTTCTTTTGCATTAATAGCAAGGGTGAACAAAATGGAGATGAGCTAGGCCTAACCATGCCCTCCTCAACTAACTCATGCACTTGCCGCATAATCTCCTCTTGTTAAGCTTGGGAAACTCTATAAGGAGGTTTATTAGGCGGTGAACTTCTTGGAAGAAGTTCAATTGCATGGTCGTCATTGCCTCGTTTAGGAGGTAGTTCACAAGGGATGTCGTCAATAAAAACATCTTGAAATCCCTTGAGAAAATTAGATAACTCTAATTCCTTGTGATGATTTATATTTTCTTTTGCTAAAGCAAAAGGTTCATTTTGAGAATATTTAACAAAAATCATGTGCACGGAAATAGAGCTCTTATTGATTTATTGAAAGCTTGCGTATGTACAATGGGTATGGTGTTACCCAACTCCTTAGCATCTATGTACATATCTTTTTTCCTAAACCTAAAGTAGATTTTTCTTTCAAGGAATTTAACATTGCATCCATGCAATCAAACCATGGTGCCCCTAGGATTACATCCTCGTGCTTGAGAGGGGAGATAAAGAAGTCCTCTTTGTCCACCTAGCTTTGGATATGGAGCCTCAATTTCCCGATTAAGGGAGTGACTGAAGCTTCTTGCCTCTTGAAAGCACCATCGACGGGTAGGACATCTCCCATCTCGACTCCATGAAGCCCTCATCTCCAAACACCGGATCAAATTGTTGGTTTAAGGCCAAGACTTTGTCCATAGCACCAAAGGTGCCATCGTAGGTAAGGAAGAGATGTTCTTTCCTCCCTCTTTGAACTTCTTGAGCTTGGACGATCTCTTCCACGTGGCATAGGATTTCCTATGGCCTCTTCTTTTTGATGGTTCAAAAGTTATACCATCGCTTTCTTTAGAAGATGAAGAATTTGAGGAAGATGGAGAAGAGGGTGACCTCTTTCTCGCCTTTTTCTTGCCTTGTTCGTCTTTGTCTACACCATCACTTTCTTCATAAGAGGAAGAGGATGAAGAAGATGGACAAGAGGGTGACCTCTTTCTCGTCTTTTTCTTCTCTTGTTTTCTATCATCCCTCTTTGAATTATGGTGTGGAGAAGTGTGCGATGGTCTTTTCCGTTTAGGAGGTGATGGAGAGCGTTTTGCCGGCCGTATTCGTGGAGACATCTCCGCCGAGGTTGCAGGAGACTCACTTCTTTCTTGTTCTTTTGGTGGGGGCTCTTGAGTTCTCCTTTGGGAAGGAGATGCATCTTCAAGTAGTAATTTTTTGAGCCCTTCGTACGGATCCTCTTATTCTTCCCGAATCGGAGAGACGCCTCTTTTGGAAGTCTTGCAAGGAGTCTTCCTAGGTACTCTCTCGTCATGGTGCGGAGCTTGGAGAATCCCATGAGCGCGAAGCTGCCATTGCACTTATCACTTTGGAGGGATGGGTTGCCCATGGCTTGCTAAAGCCTAGAAACAAGGTAGTTAACAAGCATAGGGGCATCATTAGTAGCCTGCTCATTAGCAAAATCAAATCTATCAACATTAATTCGCTCTCTTTACTATTGTCAGCAATTCTAAAAAATTTTAGGAGTAATATTTTTAGGTGTACTTTGGCACTTCAAGCCCTAGTTGCTGCTCCTCTTTACCCCTTTAGAAAAGTACTCAAGCTATTGTACCTGTGGCTCGAATATCATTAATTGCAAGGAATAGAAGAGAGGGTCTTTCAACACCAAAACAGTACCGGCTCCTGTCAAGTTTCTAATAGCTCAATAGTAGTTAAGCCATAGCCAACCCCCTAGGACTCCACTATTAAGACCATATCTCTCGACGTTGATGCCCCCTTATCTGCACGAAGGCAGGCGCACTGCAAGGCTGAAAAAACCCTATTCTACTTACTCAATTGCAATTAATAATACCAACCATTTATAGCTAGCTTGAGGACCTCCCTTCTTGAGCAAGAAAATAGAAACCTTGTGCTTTGATACCAATGTAACATTCAATGGCCTAGTAACTTGTGTGTAGAGGAAAATAGCATAGACATAGTGACATTAGAACAGATTCCTAATGAGCATAGTAAGAGTGCTTGGATGGAGAGAGCAACAAAAAGCATAACACCTAGTTAGATAGGCATGAAAAATACTTCAAAAGAGAGAAATTAAGCTATTGACAACAATGGAGGACCGGATTTACATGGAGCCGGTCCCCCTCCCCCCTCCAAAAGGCTTTGTATTATAGGTTTCCCCCTTCAAGGGAGACATTTTACAATACAATACTTTGTGTTCCTTCAATATCTTACTAGTGCAGTGAAGATGGAAGCTTCAAAAACCATGCACATACTTATAAAACACAACATCAATTCCCTCACGGTCTTAGACCCAAGACCTCATACACCTTCGAAGATGATGAGAGCTAGCGGGGTATGAGAGTAGATTGAGAGGAACAAGGAGTAGTCTTACGAGAAAGTAAGTATATCTCCTCACATAATCACTCATAATAGCTTAGCATAGCTTAGTAACTAGCATGGTAGAGAAGATGAGCATGCATTGAAGCTTGGCTCTTGGTTGGATTTGCATCACAAAGCCAAGAGTTGTTGGTGTAGGCCTCCCTTCTCACAAGCTTGGAGTAGATTATGAGCTTTTCATTAAAGCTTGAGAAGGAGAGAGAGAGAAAGAGAGAGAGAGAGAGAGAGAGAGAGCTTGCTTCACACATGAGATTGTGTGAGATAATGCCTTGCCAAAATCAGCCTCCTCTCTCTCTTGGTCGACCCCTCTTGCAATTTACTCTTATTGGCACCCAATTGGACCCTGCAAAGCTTAGCCAATCATAATTGAGAAGCATAAGTGATAGGCTTGTGACATGTGTCCCCATTTCCCCTTTTTGAGAGCTTTAGGTAATTAAATAATGCAATTAAACTCTCATTAGACCCCTTTGTCTTTTGGCCAATAGGAAGTAAGCAAGCCATTGGGTTGCTGAATGCTCATTAGACCCCTTGGGAGACTGTCCAATAGTCTTCTAGAGAGCTTAATTCTTATTGGTTCTTTTATTAGGTGTTTTTAAATGAACAAAACTAGATTTACTCTAGCCTAATTCTCATTGGTCCACCTCTATGGCCATCCAATAGGATTTGAATGCACCTTGTGGGCAATTGGGTTGGAGAGCTGACATGTGTCGATTATGTCCTTTGTGTAAAGGGGCTAGCATGAGAGAGAGAGAGAGAGAGAGAGAGAGAGAGAGAGAGAGAGTGTGTGTGTGTGTGTGTGTGTGTGTGTGTTTCTCTCATCCCCTACTTACAAGGTTCGCCCCCTCCTATTTAAGAGTCTTTGAAGACTTTTTGCACACTACAAAGCATCCAATTTTTCTAAGCATTGACCATTGGACTTAACCTTTGAATTATGGAACTTTAGCATTCTCAAAGGCCATATACTGGGTCTTTATCACTTTTCATTAATTAGTTTGTTGCTAAGATTCTGCCGCGAGATTACCGGCAAGAGCAAAACTAGAGCTTGCTCTGCTTCCCACGCGCTGCCCTGCTTGCTGCTCTCCACCCGAGCCTACCATGACTGCGAGACACCCTCGCAGTCAAAACGCTCCGCACCATCGCTTGGCAGGCTTTCTATTTAGTCTGCATTCAGCGCAGCCCTGTGACAGCGCAGCTCACTCTCTGTCGCCTGCCCTCGCAAGCATCCCATGGTCTTGCCCAACAACACACCCACTTTCTTGGCTCTGCCAGCTCTCCACCCCAGCTCACCGCCGACGCGGTGTTCTCTCTCCCGTGGGGCTCGCAAGCATGGCATCATCTAGCCGAACAACGAGCAACTACACACTCAGTTGCCTGCCTCTGCCAGAAACAGCGCCTCCTACTCACCATGCAACGAAAATATCTTCTCTCTCTGCCCCTCGACCTGACACACGCCGCGTGGTCGCTGTCACGCGCCAGCACAAACCCCTAACGTTTCTTCTCTCTCTCTCCCTCTCTCTCTACGACGCAAGTGTCACCACCTCCCTGGCTAGCATTTTTGACCCAAAGCCGAAATGGAGAATCTGACGAGATTCCTAGTAATTTGACCTGCTTCCCAAGATTGGGACAACATACTGGGCTGAACCTTAGGTCTTCGAAACCCATTGCTTGCACATTGCTCTTCTGCAGATGGTCCCCCTTTGGATCCCTATTTTCCCTCCTTTGGATCCCTATTGTGACCAATCTGCTAGCCTTACCAATAATCTAGCTTTTTCTCCCCTAGTACTTCCACATATTAAATGATCAAAGTACCACATATTAAATGATCAGTTTAACATGAGAAAACAATTTGGAGAATTAGGTATTAGTTATTATGACACTTATCCTCTAGTCCTACAATAGCCATGCTCTAGAGCAATGTCATTGAAAATTTGTTTGACGAGAGGATTTCTCATAGCCCTTTGTTCCAACACTAGCAACATGAGTCTGAGAGAGGAGAATTGAATGAATGTCTTGCATAGTGGAATTACTTGTGAAAGTGGCAAGGTGGGAAGTCCCCTTAAAAATTTATGAAGCCCAAGAGAGAGGGCAAATGTGCACGTGTGTGCACACACGCATGCATGCATGTGTGTTTTTTTTTGTGGGGGGTGGGGGAGGAGGGGGAGGGGTCAAATTGCTTGAATCTCACATTTTTATACAAAAACTTTGCACTCATCTATCTCCCTTCCTTACAAGAGGGCTATATCATGGCAATCAAGAGAGCTACAACGCTTACGTGCACAACACCTAGATGAACCAGGAATAACCCAAATCCAGTAAAGTGCACCAATAGACTGATGGTAGTCATGCATAAAGCAATTTAACTATCAACTTCATCGTGCATAGTAATGACTAAATACTACAAAATCCCCACTAACGTCATTAGTGCCTGATAGAGGGTGTAGAACTAGGTACTAACATATACTCCCAACGCAACACACGGCACATGCACACTCGAGCGTACATGAACACAAAGGCTCAATGCACTGAGTTTCTATGGCGACTCCGGAAGTTATAGGCAGACTCAGCCCACAATGAAGCCTAACACAAACCTCCATTTAGACATCAATAATACAAGCACTTTGACATTAATGAAACAATCTGATACTGCTCTTTGGATTAGACCTATATTATTTCGCTCTTTGGAGTCAGCCTAGGTTATTTCAGAAGCTGTAAGCTCTCTCAGGTGCTATGCCTCATGACTATTTGACACCCTCACTGTCAGGTGGGGTCAATGAGGGAGAAAGCCATACCAGTTTTTTAAATATGCATGACATACTTAGTTGTAACTTAGCCTTAAGTTTTGTGACAATACCACAATCAGTACAGTTACACTTCTCTAAGGCTTGTTTCGCTAAGAGACCACACCGTGGAAGGAGATCACCCTACAACTTCACCTTCAACTAAGTGATTTTCCAGTCTCCCCAGCATGGATTAGCACTCAAACTTTCTCTGTTGTAGACTTTCCTAATACTCAACTTTTGAGAAACTTTTAGTCTGCAACACCAAGCCATGGTCTCTTAACGCCTGACAGCCGGTTCACTTGGGAGATTCATATGAAGATTTTCATTTACAGGCAATACATTTGATTACAGGCACCTCTCAACAAAATAACAGTAAAAGTCACTAAAATTATGCTCTAAGAAAAATGTGTTGACAAGGTGAGGGATATGGTTTCTCTAACTACGTGTTCACAAGGCAAAACATTCTCGAAAAGACCAGCAGCGATTAGATCTCAAGCTTATTTCAAGACAGTTGGGCATGACATCAGAGACGGACTCTGAAGTTGCTCATATTGACCGATAGAGGTACCATACAATCCCTAATGTATAGCAGGTCTTACAATGACACTACCCTCTGACCCAAAACTTAAAGGAAGAGATTTATGCCATTTCATAAGTTACTCTCCAACAGCCGAAGCTCCATCACAACAAAGACGCCTCTCCACAGTTCTTTCTGAACAAGAAAAGGCCCTCTCTAACAACTTGAAGAGCAGCACTCAAACAAAAATAGACTGAGAGTTCACGTCGCAAGAACAAAACATATTTACAGTCAATTGATGATACGAGGCTTTTATATTTGTTGTTCTGCAAAACAGAAATCATGGTCTCAACCATATCATGGTGTAAACCATATCACGTGTCAAAATTCCAACCTGTATCCCAAATTTGCAGGGCTTTTTTAGCTTAGCGGGAAGCAAGGCAGAGAAGGTCTTCATGACAAACTGTTCTAAATCTGCTTAGAGTATAGATTCTTATTCCATGGGGGTGAACTAAAAATAAAGTACACAAGAGACGGTTATAGTTTACACGTATCAAACTCGCATGCCAACTTTGAAGCAGAAGCTTGACAGTATGCTTTGCCCAATTGAGAAACATTCCTTGAATGCAATTCAGGAGGTTGTTGCATGGGCTTCATTTTTCTGTGATGCTACAGTCCGCCACAAGTATCTGCCAGTTGCCATATCCACCAATGTCCACAAGCCAGAGATGAGTTTGGCGTAGCCCTGCAGGAATGGAAACTTCTGTCAATATGATCTCTTTCATCTATGCCTCTGTAAAATATCCATACCAGCACTCTCTCTGTCAAGCCACATGCTCTAAATACACATCAAGAACTGTAAGAGATCTAGTCACCTAGGTATCTTGCACTCCAGGATCGCATAGGAACCACCATAGCTTGACATTATTGCAGACTGCATAACGAGCTTGGACCAATTTTGCCTCAGGCAGATGTCAATGGAATGTGAAATACATGGATCATTTGAGAGGCAAGGCTGCAGTTCTTGTACCAAAGAGCATTGCATACGTATATACATATGCCTCTTGCAATTGCACGCTACTACTGGCATCATTCTTACGCACATCTTGCAAGGCCATAGAAAGAAGCCCTAACTGCCTGTATGCTCCATGTGCGTGTGTATGCATGTGAATGTGTGCACGCGAGTGAATTTGAGAGAAAATCGGACAAACAGCTCTCTCTCTCTCTCTCTCTCTCTCTCTCTCTCTCTCTCTCTCACCCTTTTGAAGGCACCATCTGTCGCTTTGACGTCTACACCATCGCTCTGCTGTGTAGAGGTAAGATCGGCGGTGCCGCTGAACCAGGACGCCTTGAAAGCGAGGTAGCCAGCGACGACGAGGGAGAAGAAGACGAGGATAAAACGCATGGGGCACATTGCGGGGGTGGAGCTCTGGACGAAAACCCTGAGAGAAAAGGAAGGGACGAGAGAGAGAGAGAGAGAGAGAGAGAGAGAGAGAGAGAGACTGCGTAAACCCTGATGAGAGACGGATACAGAACTTGAACATGCAGTTGTTAAATGAGATGGGGGTTGGTGTAGGCCTAAGGTGTGTGTATTCAAGTGTCTCTCTCTCTCTCTCGCAGGCTGCCTGAGTCCTCTCTCTCTCTCTCAACCTCTCAATGACCGTGTCGTAGGTGTGCCTTCCACGACCAACATCCCTAAAGTTGACTAGGTATTGGGTAAGTAGTGCTGAAACAGTAAAAATGGGAGGCTCAACAGCGCAAAAAATGGTCTCCGTTACCTATGTGGGCCTTCAATTCTTCTTATTAATCCATACACGCCGCAGGGAGAGCCACGGGGGATGGCCACGCTTGCACCACCCAACGCCCATCACACATACGAATGAGACTAACTCAGTCTCCGGCAGCAGAAAGAAATCAAATATAGGCTACACCTCACAATACACACAGACTAATACAAAATGAAACGTCTACGTTGAGGTCCAACACTGTCGTTGGTGCAGTCAAAGTATTTCTACTGCTGATTGCATTCAGAGTGCTACACATTTTCTACTGGAAAAAAAGCACCTCGACAAAGTCTTCTTCTGCCGATTGCATCAAGAGTGCTACAGAGATTAAAACAACCAAATAGCTACATCGCTCAAGTGCAAAGTTTGTGCACGAAGCCTCACAGGTCGGTTTGTTCGGGCTACCCTACATCCACATCGATTGAGGTGGGGAGGGGCTCCGACTATACCAACCAAGCCCTCCGCACTTGCTCATTCCAATCGAGGAAGAAACAAAGGAGGTTATGGAGCTAGCGGATGGCTTTGGGGCCACAGCCAAGCTAAACTTGAGCCTGCGTAACGCATGCCAAGCGATGTGTTGATCATAAACTTCACATCAGGGTCCACATAGTTGACATCCCCTCCATCGTCTTCGCCACCACCGCTGGAAGCAAAGTTGAGCCCATACACCACATGTGCGGGGTGGCAACTAAGCTAGGCTCCCAAGCTGTCATCATCACCAATGGGGCTAGAAATGCATGCACTTTCAAGGACTTCAAGATGGTCACTTCCTCAAGCTGCCAACCGGAGGGTAGAAGGGACAACATTGAGTCTAATGTTTGAGTGGTCGTCGTTGTTAGGACTGGGTGTGCACATGCCAAGCTCGCCATTCCCTCCAGCATCATCGAGATCGGCCATCGTAATTAGAGGATGCAACCCAATAGCAAATAGAAGAGGGTCTAGGGGGCACCCTTGCTTGAACCTTTTAGCTTCAAAGGAGCTCATGCCAAAGGTAGAGGGAGCTTCAAGGCATCATCTCCACCTCCTCCTTTGTACCATCTCCTCTCTACAATGGGATCATCTGGAGTGAGGGTGTTTTTTCAAATTCTCCTCACACTGTAGCGAGAGAGAGAGAGGTCTATAATCTATAGCTGTTATGGGTTGCCACCACTGGGGAGAGTTAATCACACTGGTTCAGAAAGAATCCCCTTTAGTCAAGGAGAGAGAGTGCTCACGCTAGCAACGAGAATCCCATAGCTGAGAGAGAGAGAGAGAGAGAGAGAGACTCATTAAGTGAGAATCCGCTCACGTTGGTAGCAGTAGCGAGACCCCCCAGCTCGAGGAGAGAGAGAGAGAGAGACTGATTAAGTGAGAATCCGCTCACGTTGGTAGCAGTAGCGAGACCCCCCAGCTCGAGGGGAGAGAGAGAGAGAGATTAAGTGAGAATCCGCTCACGCTGGTAGCAGTAGCGAGACCCCACAGCTCGAGGAGAGAGAGAGAGAGAGAGAGAGAGAGAGAGAGAGAGAGAGAGAGAGAGAGAATGGGAGGAGGTGGCGATCGTCTAGACCACCATCTTCGGGTCGATTGCCTTGTAAGAAGCAGCTATGGCAATGGCCAGTACCGCTACTGGCAGCTTCCACATAGCTGAGAAGGGATGCGGAGCTCATGGTTTGCAAGGATTTGTAGCCATGTGGAGCTCCAGCCGATCTTTTTAATAAAGATATATAAGATAAGATAGTTGTTCTAAATTTAGAGTTTTTTTATTTATACACATATACAAACTTGTTTCTATCTTTATGTTCTTTTTTTAAAGTGACAAACTCAAATTATTCTACGCTTTTATCTAGTTTTGTTGTATTTATTTCAAATTTAATCTCATCTCAATATTTACTATTTATACCTAATTATTTTTTTCATTGTATTTTTATTTCTATATTAACTTATTAGGTTGCAAGAAAACAATAATTTTGACCCGTCAATATTTATAGATTATACACATTTTTATCTATCTTAATTTATGTTTTTTTCACTTTTGATTTTAAAATTTTTGATTGATTGTATTTTTGTTTTACAGTGTTCTTTTTCTCTCGATCTCAAATTATTGTATAGTTATTCTGGTTTATATTTTATTGTGTTATTTTTTTCATTATATATTAATATTTCGTGCTTCTATCTTTATTTTATTTTATTTTTATCCAATTCACATATTTGATCTCAATATTTAAAGGTTATACAAACAAAATTTTGATTTATTGTGTTTTTAACATATTTTTTTATTTTTAATTTCTGTCTTAAAAACCATTTTTAATACTATAGTGCATGCCCCTGCTGAACCTGGTGGTGCAGGCATGCCAAGCTCTGACTCTCTTCCCTGGCCTCAACATCAACATCGCTCGTGTCATCTTATTCGACAACAATAATAAGCTCCATCAGATCACCATCGCCCGCACATCTTCATTTGTGGTCATTTGTAGTAATTAGACTCTTACATTTTAATTTCTTTATTAAAGGAAGCAAGGTTGCAATTATAAACGCAAACTCTAATTTCTTTATTTTATATCTATATTAATGCAAGCAATTATCCAATCCATTGCTCTGCGATTGCGAACTCTAGAAGTAAGAAAAACTAAAGCTAAACATAACAGCAAAACAAAGTTTAAAAACTAAAGCTAAACATAACAACAAAACAAAGTATTAAAAAAAAAATCATACCTGAACTGCACTGTTTGCCATGCCAAAGCTAAAAATAACAACAAAACCAAACAAAGTTTAAAAAACTGTCATATATGCACTGTAGGCGACGTGCAACGATGCCAGCCTGCAGACAGCAGGCGAGGCAAAGTAGCAAGCAAGCTAGGGGTGTGTTTGGTGTAGTAGGACGCTGTTAGAGATAGGGAGCAAGTGTCGACACGATGGGTTGGGGTAGAATTGTGTCGTTACAAGAATCCATCAGCGGACTTGAGCAAAAACGATAGCAAACAGGGCAGATCAAGGCAGATCAGCCAGCAAGGAAGCAAACTGTCCGTTGTTGCATAGTCTAGAACGAGAGGAAAGAGGTCCAAAACAGCCCACGTTCAATAGTGAGGCAGTGAATAGGGCAGAGACGGGCCAAAACGATGCACCTTCAGCAACACACACACACACACACACAGAGAGAAAGAGCGTTTACTCGTCAACGCTAATCGCCTTCTCATCACAAAAAAACCTTGCGTTAGTGAGTCTCTCTCTCTCTCTCTCTCTCTCTCTCTCTCTCTCTCTCTCTCTCTCTCTCTCTCTCTCTCTCTCTCTCTCTCTCTCTCAGCCGTTTTTTGACCTAGTAGACAGCAGTTCACTCTTTTGATCATAACTTCTTCATTTGAACTCCGATTTAGGTGATCTATAGCCTCAATCGAAGACACGAAGCCCTCTACGAATTGTTGTAAAGACAAAAAAATTTTGAGCAATGGAAGGCTTTGTTGTAACAGAATCTCAGAACTGAAAAAACTGTCAAAACTTTGAGTTTTTGTTGCCGACTTGAAGGCAATGTCCGACAAAACTCACAAGGGTGAAAAATCCACACTCGCCATGGAGAATGATGCAAAATCTCCAAGGAATTTGGATGCTAATCCAACCAAATCGTCTACAACAACGGAAGCAATGATCATAGCTTACTTGATCTCATTACAAGAAACCGTCAACAAGCAAGGTGAAGAGTTGCGCGCACTTGCAATGGAGAATGGTACTTTAAGAGTTCTTGTTGTGGAGAATGAGCACCTCAAGAAGGTTCTTGAAATGCAAACAACCCGATTGGTGCATCTTGAGAATGAAGTTCAAGAATGTAAGCGCTCTCTTGTGGACATGAATGTATTGAAAGAGCGCTTGACCAAAGTTGAGAGTGATCATGTATAGAAAGAGGAAACGATAGATACAATACAACATGATGTATGTGAGATGAGAAATGCATCCAAATCATGGGCTGATATATGTAAGGATAATGTGGTTTCTACATCTCCTATCATGCAAGCCGTTGTCCAAGCAAAGAATGTAGAGAATATGGACACTCAATAATTGCAAGAATGGCAAAAATGCTCAAAGAACGTCGTCATTCGTGGAATCAAGGAGGAAAGCATGGAAACACCCCAATCTCTTGCAGTTGCTATTGAAGAGTTTTTTGCTACACACTTTGGCATGTCTGGAATCATGGCTTATGGTGCACATCAAGTTGGAAAACAAGGAGTCCCTCGCTCGGGAGAAAGACCTATTGTATGTACCATGGCTGATGAGGTAAAGAGAAAGATCATCCTTGACAATAGTTGGATCTACCTCAAAGGAACGGGTTGTAATGTATATGAGGATCGCACTCTTATGCAACAAAATGTACGTCGCAAAGCATATGAGGAAAGAACCAAGAAGGTCAAGGTGTCATCTCAAGAAGAAAAGTCACTTGAGGAGGATGCAAGTCCACCCAACAAATAGGGACACATGATCTATGAGACCAACTCACGCTTGTGAATAAGCTTTTTGAATTGTAACGGCTATCCATGGAATGCAGGAATTGGCATTGATGAGCTTACCGATGACTCCGATGTGATACTTCTTATCAAAACATGGGAGCATGATGCGCAACGAATTCTTGGATTTGACAAATATGATGTGCATTCTTTGATGTGGAATAAAAATGAAAGCAATGTAGAGGCCAAGGAGGCGTAGTATGTATGATCAAAAAGGGTTTGAAAGATGTTTACATTGTCAAAGAAGATAAGTATAAACGCTACTTATCAGCTCACCCAATGGTCAAGTCATGTTTGTGGTTGGTTTCTACATTCCTCACTATGACTCCAACTATTATGCTTGCTTGGATATGGATAGAGATCATCTCTTTGTTGAACTAGAGGAAGACATTGCTCATTACAAGGACCAAGGTGAAGTCATTGTCTTTGGAGACATGAATGCTCGCACAAATAGGTTACAACACGACACACAACAAGTTGACATTCCGCATGTCTCAAGAAGAATGGATGACTCATACATGCTAATGATGCAAAAGAATTGGATCACTATGAAAATTCACTTCTACATAAGTGCAATAGTACCGGAATGCTCATTGCAAATGGTGTATCTTTATGGCAAGGCACCAATGACTTTACATGTAGAAAGCACAATGGTGATAGTGTGATCGACTATATGTTGTTTTCGGAAGCCACTCTAGAATGCATACAAAGCTTTACACTTGGTGAATGGAATCCGGAATCGGATCATAGGATACTATGTATTGACCTCAAGTGTGGTAAAAGACCTGAGCATGTAGCCTCCAATCATGATGTGAATCATTCATACCTACGTCTAGACTTCAAACGAGCACTTATATATGTTGATATGGTGGACCAAATGTTAAGCATGACAGAGCGTCAAGAGATCCCAACATTAGAATGCAGGTGAAAAGTTTTCAAAGAAGTAGTTTGCTCATGTGCGAGGGAATGCTTTTCGGTGAAACACATCTCTTGCAAAAGATCTAAGAAAGGTAGTACCAAGAAGAAATGGTTTGACATGGAATGTAGTCAAGCCCGAAAACACTTGCTAAGGTTGGATGCAAGCAAAGACAAGGAAGGTTACTTGGAACATTCACACACATACAAAGCACTTGTTCAAAATAAGAGAGAAGGTGGGAAGTCAAAAAACAACTTCTTTTAGCGCAAGAGAAAGCGCATGCATGTGGCAAGTTTTGGCAAAATCTAAAAGGCAAACATGTTGAGAGCTTTGGTGACTTGACTCTTGAGGATATGTATACGCATTGCAAGAACCTCTATGAGCAACCAAACGTTGATAAGATGTAGTGTTGTAGCTCCCTTCCGTTTATGCCTCCCTTCTTTACCATTGAAGATGTATGTTGCGCGCTTGAGAAAGTTGCTACCGCAAGGCAGGGGACCTCCATGGTGTCAAGGCTGAAATGATTAAATGGACAAGCAAGAAAACACAATATTGGATATGCGATATGTTTAACCTTGCACTTCAGTATGGCATGCCTCATGATTGGAGTGAAAATTGGATCAAACCTTTGCACAAAGGAGGAGATGTAAACAATGTGAACAACTATCGCACTATAATGGTTGGTTCTTTGATGGCAAAGTTATTTAGATGTATCATGGAGATGAAGATAAGTGAATGGGCTGAAAAGAACGGCAAATGTGCACTAGGCCAAGCAGGTTTTCGAAAGCATCATAGCACTATTGATCACCTTGTCACTCTTCGAATTCTTATGGAAGCGTCTCGATTGAAAGGAAAAAAGTTGTATTGTTGCTTTGTGGATTTCAGAAAGCTTTTGACATGATACCGCGAGGAAATCTTTGGAGACGTATGCAAAGCCTTCAAGTGCCGAGAGAATTTATGCATGCAGTCTTTCGCATCTACCAAAAAGTGATATGTCGACTACGTATGGGAGATGGAATTTCAAAATTTTTTGCAAGCACCATTGGTGTCAAACAAAGATACCCACTTTCTCCAACTCTCTTTGGGCTACTCATTGATGAATTGGAATGCATGGTTCTTGATTTTATGCAACAAGAAGGCATAGAAGAGGTTAAGATCAGAAATGCGATGATCATGCTTTTGCTTTATGCCGATGATGTAGTGCTCTTGGCACATACCTTAGAAGTTGCACAAAAGCTTATGAGTGTCTTGGAACGCTTTTGCCTACATAGCAGACTGATCGTGAATGGATCCAAAACCAAGGTTATGCTTGTAAAGACCCTCAATTATGAAAATCCATGCATTGTATACAACAATGAGCAACTTGAAGTGGTAGATAGCTTCAAGTAACTTGGCCTTGAGGTTCCATCCAATCATAGATGTACGTTTGATCACCTTGACTCTACATAAATCCAAACCAAATTAAACAAAACAATTGATACAAAGTTATTTGTTTAATCTTATTGCTTGTAGTGATCCAACCAGGGATTTCATTGACGTGATCACGATCGTGTGATTACGTTAATAACTCTAGTAATTACACAAAAAAACACGTGATCACGTTAAATTGTTAACGTGATTTTGATGATGACCTGCAAAAACCCATAGAGCCAGTTAGCCCATCGAGTAAAAGAATATTCCTTGCGGGTCTCGTCGGGTTTTTTAATTTTCCTGACGGGCCCGCCGGGTAAAAGTCAATACTCGGTGGGCCCACCGAGAAAATAAAAAAACCCAACGGGCGTAATTATATAAAGTAAACAACGTCCTTGCTGTGGTGCTTTGACTAGGCAAATCCCTCGGGAGTGTATCTGAGTGTCGGGTATTGTCATCTCCTTGTGAATTGAACTAAGGTTACAGAGTCAAAGTCCTTTTTTTGGACTGAACGTGATTCTTAATTCGGTAACCACTTCTGAAAATATTTAATTCCTTTACCGAACATAAAGGTACGAAACCAAAACAACTAAAAATTTGGAGAATCGTGCTCATTGCAACGAAGCCATTAGTTCAAATGAGGATTGTAATTGGTTCTAGAAGATGAGCATATGTAAATGACCAGGGTTGGATGTCGTGTACTAGTGTACTGGGCATATAAAGATCCTTGAAGTCTTGCATTTTTCACCATCATCGATTTGAGTTGATATAATTTTCACTGCACAATATAAGAGCTATAACCCTTAATTGGGTAAAAATAGCTTTTATATATTAAAATGGTTGTATAAGGGGGCTACAATCCTTGACTGGGTGCAAGTAGTCCTCAATTGTGTGATTATATTGAAGATTTCTTTGCGTTATTTCATGCATTGCCTAATACAAAGATTGCATTATGTATTATGAAAGATTATTACTATATGACATGACTAATTATAGATTTTATTGCTTTCGTGTGTCTTTTTGCAAACAACTGACATCGTTTTGTGTAGAAGTTGATTATTCTTTGTAGAATTTGAAATTAGATGTTCCTTCTTGTTTGCAAATCAAAGAGGACGTATAAATAATTATTATAATAATAATTGCATTGAGAAATTCATAGCATTGTTGTATTTATTATGCCGTGCAGAGAGTACATTGCAATGTGTATGTTTGCTCACAACATAGGTAATCGATATGTGGATTGACTAGTGTGCATTGCAAATTTCATATCGTGCAAATTTGATTACTTTCCTAGTGAATGGTTTTTTAATATATATTGAAAAGAAGAAAAGTGTTTTAAAAATTGAACATCTAGTTCTTTTGGCTTCAGTTTTAATTTAAAAGCAACAGAGAAAAATGTCAGCACAAGTGGTACAAAGAAGCCAAAGAATAAAAAAGGCTCCAGACAAAGAGGGGGATTATGCTCGCAACATATGCAGTCGATATATGGAGTGGCAATGTAGATTTTGCTTCACATCAAAATCAAGCGGTGCACCACATATTAGGGACCATTTTTTGGGTAGCGTTAAAAAGACTTGTAAGAAATGTGAACATCCTTAGGCACCTGCAATTGCAAAGCATTTGAGAGAAGATCTCGCCAAAAAAGGTGGCAAGAGACAACAGATATATAGCTCTGTTATGGATGCAAGTAAAGAGTAGTCAGAGCCAAATATTAACTCTACTGATCCTGTGGTGACACCAACTAACCTTGGAGAACATCCTGCGTAAGGAGAGGAAATGTCAAGCGGAGTTCCTTTTAAGCGTCAAAATAAAGGTGGACTTAGTCAAATGCATTAAAAATCATTGCATCAAAGCTTTCAAATGCAGTCTCCAGAAGAAGCACAAACTGCACTCGCCAAAGCAATATTCTTCATTGGAAGTGCTCTGGTCATGGTAGACAACAATCATTGGAAGGCCGCTTGGAAGAAAATCAGTGAGTTTGGCCTAGGATTTTCAGCTCCTTCTTATCACACAATACAAAATGTTCTCTTGGACAAATGTTACATCGAAGTCAAAGAACGTGTTCGCAAAATAATACTTGGAAATATTTCACTTTCAGGATGCACAATTGTGAGTGATGGTTGGTCAAATGTTCAAAGAAGACCACTAATCAATGCAATGTTGGTTTGTCCAAGGGGAGAAACGTTCATAAAGGCAATCGACAGTTCTGGTGCAATTAAAAGTGGAAAATATATTTCTGAGGTTTTGATTAATGTAATTAAAGAAATTGGTGTTGAACATGTCGTTCAAGTAGTCATGGACAACGCAAAGAATTGTAAAAACACTAGTAAATTAATAAAGAAGTGCTTTCTACACATTTTTACCAATGGTTGTAATATGCACACCTTAAACTTGGTGATGAAGGATTGGTATCCTATTGAAGAAACCACATGGTTCACCAAAATAGTTGACACATCGCGTTAGGTTGTGAAATTTATCTTGAAACGACAAAGAGTGCTCGATTTGTACAGAATACGCATGTCAGTGATGTTGAAACTTCCTACTGAAACTCTGTTTTGCACGCATTTTTATACATTGGAATCACTTCTCCGCAATAAGTGCGTTGTGATTGATACCTTCAATTGTACGGCCTTTGATGATTGGCAGCTTGAGCAGAAAGAAAAAGTAAAACAAAAAATTACATGTCTACGTGGCCACATAAATAAGTCTGCTTGGTGGAGGAGTGTAATGGATGCATACCATGTAATGATGCTCGTTATGTTCGCGATTTGCAACCTTGATCAAAAGGCGCCAAATATGGACAAAGTGTAGATGACATGGTGGTCAGACCAATAGAATCTTGAAAATCCCGAGGAGCTGAAAGAGTCTGTAGTAGAGAAGGAGTGGCGACTACCATTCTTTGGCAAACAACGATGAATTTTGGCCAAGTATTTTCATGCAAGATGAAAGATCTCTCATAGTCCACTCCATAGTGTGGCTTACATGCTCGATCCGAAGTATTGGAATTTATATCTGATGTCCAATACAGAGGTGGTCAATAATTTCTATCCCGCGGTCAACACGTTCTATGTTTACATTCAGGACCGAATTGATTGTATCAAAGAAATGAGTGCATTTAGATTAAAAGAAGGTCCTTTTGCGAATGATTTTGTACAATCAATGGCAAAAGAACAACCTGCATGGAAGTGGTGGATGATGAATGGTGGAGAGCATTACTCGACCTTACATCCCATTGCAATGAAAGTACTAGCACAATGTGCAGTAAACTCAAGTTCAGAGAGAAATTGGAGTATGTACAAGTATGTTCATAGCATTATTAGCCGCGAATCACCACATGCTCAATTAGGTTAGATTTAAGATTAGATTTTGGATTGAGTTTTTATATTAGAGTCTACCTTCGAGATTATGGTAAAAAAATTAGATTTAGACGAATGGTGATCCCTCTCTACGGATGCGACCTTAAGTTGGAAAGCTTTCAACAGCATGATACTCAGATTGGAGGCCAACATGTAATGTGCTACGTAATCCCTCAAACAAAGATCTATTGTGAAGAGATGTTAAGATGATGTGAAATGCTACAGCTAGAGAAGAGGCAAAGGGGTTTTATCCACTACATGCACTATCATATAGATGTGGGTGTGTAGATTTTTTGTACCCACAAATATAGGCATTGACCAATAAAGACGAGATTATAACTCGGTGGTCTAATCACTGTGCAGCTCTAGACCGAGGTGTGCGGGGATTGGACATGACTAGAGAATGTGAGATAGTTTACAGTGTGAACAACGAGAGAGAGAGAGAGAGAGAGAGAGAGAGAGAGAGAGAGAGATAAGACGGAGGATGCCAATAGAAGATTAAATTTATGTCTAGGTTATAAGGTTTTTACCCTCATTATGAGTAGTGACGAGGATGTGGGGCCGTCCAACCGAAACACCTATCTCTCAACAAGGATCTTATGTCCTTATAATCAATGTAAGTATGCTGTGCGACGGACAATACGCTTTCTTTGCAGCACGTTCGTGAATTTGGTGAGTTTGATCCATCTATTATAGATCGAGTTGCTGCCAATTATAACTCGTGGGACTCTGACGCTGGCCAACAGGCAGCAATCTTGCAACCCAATAGACGTGTTCACAGGCGCTTTGGTCAAGCATACGTGAGGTCACAAGATATAGCCTCTGACAACTCGGAGGATGATCATGCAGACCACATTCCCAACGAGGCAATGTTTGAGCCCGAGATCGATGAAATGATCGAGAAGATCCTGTATTCAGAAAGGATTATCTATGATCACTACAAGAGGTTGTGTGCTCTTGTGATGCTTTTAGCGACAGAAATACATTGGGTTTTTATAACCCCCGGCGACGCTAAGAGTGTCGATACGGGGACGTCGCTATAACAATCGCTATCGGTGTCGCTATAATCGTCTCTATATAGCGACACCTATAGCGATGTTTGCAGGCCATCTATAGCGATGCTGCAAAGCCTTATATAGCAAGGTTCATAGCGACGCTTGAGAGAAAAAAAATTTGGTGGCAGGGCATTCACCGATCAACCATATTGAATGTTTCATTAATTGATTCACCTTTGAAAAAAAGTGCAAAGGTAGATATAGACCCAAAATAGTCACCCACAAGACAATATAACCATTAACTCCATCATCCATAGTATGACAAGCGTGAATTGATAAAAGTAAATCAATGACAATTGTACACATAGGCAAAATCACTTGATTGTTAAACTTTGCAAATGTAATAGTTACAAACCATTGTCATTATTGAAAAATTATACATGGTTTTTAAAAAGACGTATAAAAGTCGTCTCATCATACATAAGCTATGACAAAAAGAAACTAATGATATCTAGCTACGGCTAAACTGACGTCGTCTAATCAAACGTCTCATCGCGTCCAAGCGGCGCATCTGTCGGATTCTGCAAAAAAAAACAATAAGACACGACGTTTATAAAACAATACAACAAATAGAATAGAGTAAACCCTAATACTAACCATGCCGCCGCGAGAACTCAGAATGTCCATTAGGGCGTTTAAGCCCTTCTTGCGTGCGTACTCGCGCTCGTACAATGTGGGATCACGTCCTGTCATCGACCACTGTCAAAACATACAAAGAATCCATTATGTTAGAATTTAAAAACCCATAAACCCTAAACTATCACACATAGAGAGCAATGCAAAAACACTTACAAAATCGGCCTCAAATGATGCCCACCCGCCGCTCCCCAAGTGGTGCGAGCTCCCTGCCTCTACTCGCGCTCTGGCTGCCTCTTTTTGTTGCTTCCGCTTGTCGGGATTCTCGCACACTGCTTTCTTCGCATTCTTCCAATCTTCTTTGGCCAGCCAATCTGGTCTGTTCCACCCATTCTTGATTGCTTTTTGCACTTCGGAACACTTGTGCTTGCAGTATTCACACATTCGAACCTTCATCACATCTTCATTGAAGCGCTTATCCCGTGTTGGAACGGCAAACTCGTCATGAAGAATGCTGATGACTCTGTCTTTTAAATCATTCGGTACTTCACTTCAGGTGATTAGTATGTAGTGTCTAAACACTTGAGAGAAAAGACCGCGCATGCGCGAAATCACCTTCTTGCCTTCATCATCCAAGATGATGCCGCCGCTGAAGTCGACGGAGTAAGGCAAGCCCTCTCGCCGCTGACGCGTGAACCTGGGTGTCTCGAAAGGGGTCTCTAGCGGCGTGTCAACGGGGGTACGGACGTCAGGTGTCTCCACTGGAGTCTGAGCCCCGAAGCGAGGAGTGTCCACCGGAGTGACTCCTGGAGGAGTAGCTAGTGGTGTGTAGCTGCTAGGAATGGTAGTCAGCCGTGCAAAACCTGGTGTCGATGGCGATGTCGTGGCTGGTGTCGAGGCGGACAAAGAACGTATCGAAAAAAATCCTCTATAATCGATCCTCAAAATCTCTTGTAGTGTGCCGAAGTAAGTGAGTTCCGCCACCATAGGATCTGCATCAGAGGACCATCGTCGACTAGACTGTTCAAATTTTGCCATGATTCCACAATGTTGAGTAAAACGCTTTTTGTCAATCCGTTCCACCCTAAAATGTCGACCTTTACACCATGCTGCTGTGTATGACTTATACTACAACCAACAAAGATAATAAGTGGCCGTTCAAACATCTAGAAAGTAACTAGTTGTACATTGCAAACCTACCTTGGTCGCACAACCCCGAGAGTACTCCCACTCTTCCTCAGTCACTTCTTCACCACACTGTTGTGCGCTTT
Source organism: Adiantum capillus-veneris (assembly GCF_014529385.1). Taxonomy (NCBI): domain Eukaryota; kingdom Viridiplantae; phylum Streptophyta; class Polypodiopsida; order Polypodiales; family Pteridaceae; genus Adiantum; species Adiantum capillus-veneris. The sequence continues at coordinate 90,984,716 of NC_140947.1, read as the reverse complement.
TCAATTGGTTGTGCAACCATCTTAAGCTCATGAATGTTGGTAGGCTCTCCAGACACGTCGAATAGTGCATCGGTGGTCGTTTTCCCCGTCTCCACTCGATTTGTGCCCTTTGTCGCTCTTGCTTTGCATCCTCATATTGTGAAATCCAATTTGGCATCACTGGATTGTGAAGCATGCAAAATCGGTTGATTTTAGCCTCTAGATCTTCCGCCATCTTCTTCTCAACACCGAGATTGCACCTAACAATCCTAAATATGCGCTCATCATCTATGGTTCGCCATAGCGTGTCCCGGGCTTTATCAAATCCGTCTAGCCACTCTCCAATGTACAGTAGGGACTCTGATACCAGCCAACCTTTTGCCATACTACCCTCCGGACGTGCCTTCTGACGCACATATCCCTTGAGCGTTTTCATGAAACGTTCTAAAAAGAACATCCATCTGGAATGTACTGTGCCAGCTATTTCCACCTCATCAACTATGTGAACAAGAAGATGCACCTGAATGGTTAGCATGGTAGTAGGAAAATGTTTCTCAAACATGCACACAACCTCCGCAACGTTTAGTTTGGGGAATGGTATGGAGTCTACATTGATCTCCTTTTGTGAGATCCATTGCACCAACTTCGCAAGTTTGTAGATTGTGTTACGAACGTCAAGAGACAAACATCCCTCAATGGAAACCGGTAAAATAAACTGCAAAACACGTGCAACAATGATATTAAAGTCCACACACGAATTTGTTACACAATTCCCACTATGATATATTACACTATGAACATACCTGATACATTTTATGCCAGTCGTGTGACTTCAAACCGGTAAGCTTTCCTTCTTTAGTGAAACATGTTCGGAGCGAGTGCATTACGCCAGTGGGGGTCCGCAAAGATCGAATGGTCTCTTTTACTTTGCGTTCTTGGGCTCCTGTGAAAATCCATGGTGCTATAGGGAGTTTTATCGATCCATCGGACACTGTTTGCGACCAATATTGCTCCATACGATCCACATTTCTAAGGTCAACTCTGGCTCCCAAAGTATCTTTCTTGCCGGTCAGATGGTCCCATATTAGATTACCCACATTCTTGAATATGTGCATTGGATCAAGCAAGTGATTGATCATCAGTCGGGGCCAGTATGGTAACTCGTACCATAGAGATAGTTTCTTCATTCCTAGGGGCAATCCATCATCACACATCTCCTTTTGCTCAAACCATGCTTGTGCAGACATCCTCGATGGCTCTCTTCCCAAAAAAGTCGTCGCGTAACACATGATTCTCTGGAAGATACGCTTGATGACCTTCGTAGATTTGCTTCTTCAATGAGGGCGCCCTACGTGCATTTAGTCTAGGTCCACATGTGACACATGCTCTGTATCCACTTGTTTGAAGCCCTATATGTATACACATGATAATAGATCAACTTGAGAAAAACCAAGATTTATAGTGTCTGAGTGAGGAGTGTAAATAGATCACCTGAGCATTGTATTAGTCCGAGATAGTCATGCATGGTCCACATTAGAATACCTCTGATCAAAGCATTCCGTCAACCTGTGTGTCGGCTCATATCCACCACTTCTATGCCAATCCACAATTGTTGTAGCTCTTCCAATAGTGGACGAAGATACACATCCATATTCTTCACTTTATATCGCCCCGACACCATCAAGCTTAGCCATAGGTGCCCCTTCTTCGTAGTCAACCACAGGGGAATGTTGTAGTTGACGATGACAACGGGCCATACACTGTAAGATGTTGATCTTTGACCAAATGGATTTACTCCATCCAAAGCCAGGCCTAAGCGCAAATTCTGAGCTTCCCTGGAAAAATCCGACCATGTTCCATCTTTATGTTTCTAGGCTGTGCAATCTGCAGGAATCCATAGCACACTCACGTCTACATGATAGTGCATGTAGTGGACAAAACCCCTTTGCCTCTTCTCTAGCTGTAGCATTTCACAGCATCTTAACATCTTTTCACAGTAGATCTTTTCATCGTTCGTCTAACTCTAATTTTTTTACCGTAATCTCGAAGTTAGACTCTAATATAAAAACTCAATCCAAAATCTTATCTTAAATCTAACCTAATTGAACATGTGGTGATTCGCTCCATTGAAGGGTAAAAGACATACCAATGGGGCTTCTAGCTGTGTAGATGTAAATGGGCCTCACATATACAAATACTTCAATGCAAGAGTTTAATATTAGCTTTGATGGGACAAAATCCTCCTCGAAGCTGGTTCAGCCACCACCACTCCCCGTTTTGATGCAAACTCTTGCTGCATCACTTTGCTGCCACCGCCTGTCTGGATTGGTCGTCCTCTCCTCCCTGAGGAGTGGCGGCTGGGCCAGCTTCGAGGAGGATTTTGTCCCATCACCTCCATCATGGATCGACAGGGTGGAGAGGTGAGAGTATTAAACTCTTGCATTGAAGTATATGTGAGGCCCATTCACATCTACACAACTGTTGTATGCGGCCCATCACTTGCTTCCCCTCAGGGGTCATAATGGTCTCATCGGACATATGATTGATGAGGTAGGCGTATCACTTTGGCATGTCCCTCCCGTGAACTAAAGCAACCCTGTCCGATGAATGCTCATCATCCAGGCCTCTAGGTGACCCCGACCACTACAAGAGGCTATTCATATTAGCGACGCTCACACAACGACGCTCAAAAAAAAAAATTCCTGGCGTCGCTATGAGCGTCGCAAATTTACAAGTAAATTTGCGACGCTCATAGCGACGCCGGCTAGGCTAAAAAAAATAACAGAGAGCGCCCAAAAACTCAGATCTCAGATCTGAGTTTTTCGACGCCCTCAAGCAAGGAGCAGGTAACGCTCTCCCTCTCTCTCTCTCTCTCTCTCTCTCTCTCTTTCTTCTCCACACACACACACACACGAGGAGAGGAAGGAGAGCCAGGTATGCTCCTTCCCTCTCCTCACTCTCATGTTCCCTTCCCCTCTTTCTCTCTCCCTCTCTCTCTCTCTCTCACACACACACACACACACATAGTGTTTTTGAGAGAGAGAGAGAGAGAGAGAGAGAGAGAGAGAGCGAGAGAGAGAGAGAGAGAGAGAGAGAGAGAGAGAGAAAGATTACAAACATAAACAAAAACGCACACACACATACATAAACAAAGAATGCACACACACATTGAGAGAGGAAAAGAGAGAGAGAGCATGCATAAACAAAAAACGCACACATTGAGAGAGGAAAAGAGAAAGAGAATATGCATAAACAAAAAACGCACACATTGAGAGAGGAAAAGAGAGAGAAAACATGCATAAACAAAAAAACGCACACACATTGAGAGAGAAAGAGAGAGAAACTAATTTAACGTCGTAGGAAACTAATTAAAATTAAAAGACCTAAAGATCTAGCCGACGAGGAGTTGAACTCAAGACCTATTATTCAAGAGGGAAATGGCATAACCAATCTATCATACTTGGCATGGGTGATAGAAAGGTTATACCATTTATCTCTTTTTATTGGTACACACATCCACACACGCGCACACACACAAGAAGAAGAGAGTTATAACGTCGCAGGAAACTATCCTAAAAGACGTTAAAGATTAGGTTAGATGTAGACTTACGTTAAATTAGATTTAGGTTTATTTAAGTTAAATTAGATTAGATTTAGGTTTATTTTTAGTTAGATTTACGTTTATTTATGCTAGATTTAGATTTACGTTATATTAGATTAGATTTAGGTCTCCATAGACTGCGATGCCTGCATGAAGCGGGTGAAGAAAGCCCTCAATGGAATATAGGGTATTGCTGCCTTCACTCATGGTGGGCTCCATCGATCCAAAAGTACTGGTGAAATGTCTTCAGAAGATAGGGAAGAAGGTGGATCTTCAGGGCGGCAAGAGTCACTACATCCCCGACAATGACCATCTAGACAACCTCTAGTCATTCAACAACTTCAAAGTTAGTAACAAGAGCAAGAACGGTCCAAAGGGCCAATTGCTGTCGTCAGATGTGGATGGAGATGAGGCAGCGTCACCTCCGGAAGTTAAATCTCACATCTTTAGTGATGAGAATGCCAACTCTTGCCGAGTTATGTGAAAAATTATGTGTTAAATCAGTTTTAAGGTTCTTATAATCCCTGTTAGTTTAGTTCTTTGTTTTTAATATAACATAATTTACGTTAGATTTAGATTTATGTTATATTAGATTAGACTTAGGTTTATTTAGGTTTACCCACACACACACACACACACACACAAGAAGAAGAGAGTTTTAACGTCGTAGGAAACTATCCCAAAAGACGTTAAAGATTAGGTTAGATGTAGACTTACGTTAAATTAGATTTAGGTTTATTTTTAGTTAGATTTACGCTTATTTACGTTAGATCGAGTCCACGCAAGAATTACTTACGGTTTAGGGTTTAGAGTTAGACGAACAGTGAAAAGATCTACTGTGAAAAGATGTTAAGATGCTGTGAAGTGCTACAGCTAGAGAAGAGGCAAAGGGGTTTTGTCCACTACATGCAGTATCATGTAGACGTGGGTTTGTAGATTTCTTGTACCCACAAATATAGGTATTGACCAATAAAGACGAGATTATAACCCGGCGGTTCTGATCTCCGTGCACCTCTAGATCGAGGTGTGCGAGGATTGGACATGACTAGAGAATGTGAGGTAGAGAGAGAGAGAGAGAGAGAGAGAGAGAGAGAGAGATAAGACGAAGAATGCCAATAGAATATTAAATTTTTTGTCCAGGTTATAAGATTTTTATCCTCATTATGAGTAGTGACGAGGATGTGGGACCGTCCAACCGAAACACCTATCTCTCAACGAGGGTCTTATGTCCTTGTAATCAATGCAAGCATGCTGTCCGACGGACAAGACGTGTTTCTTTGCAGCACGTTCGCGAATTTGGCGAGTTCAATCCATCTATTATAGATCGAGTTGTTGCCAATTATAACTCGTCGAACTCTGACGCTGGCCAACAAGCAGCAATCTTGCAACCCAATAGACGTGTTCGCAGGCGCTTTGGTCAAGCAGCATATGTGAGGCCACAAGATATAGCCTCTGACAGCTCGGGGGATGATCATGCAGAGCACATTCCCAACGAGGCAATGTTTGAGCCCGAGATTGATGAAATGATCGAGACGATCATGGATTCAGAAAGGCTTATCTATGATGATATAAAAAATGAAGCTGATACGCCATTGTATAATGGAGCACGTATGTCTAGATTGAAAGCACTCCTGGTTCAGGTGCACCATGCTAACCATTCAGGTGCATCTTCTTGTTCACATAGTTGATGAGGTGGAAATAGCTGGCACAGTTCATTTCAGATGGATGTTCTTCTTAGAACGTTTCATGAAAACGCTTAAGGGATATGTGCGTCAAAAGGCACGTCCGGAGGGTAGCATGGCAGAAGGTTGGTTGGTATCAGAGTCCCTAGTGTACATTGGAGAGTGGCTAGACGGATTTGATAAAGCCGGGGACACGCTATGGCGAACCATAGATGATGAGCGCATATCTGGGATTGTCATGTGCAATCTCGGTGTTGAGAAGAAGATGACGGAAGATCTAGAGGCTAAAATCAACCGATTTTGCATGCTTCACAATCCAGTGATGCAAAAGTGGATTTCACAATATGAGAATGCAAAGCAAGAGCGGCAGAGGGCACGAATCGAGTGGAGACGGGGAAGACGACCACCGATGCACTATCCGACGGGTCTGGAGAGCCTACCAACATTCATGAGCTTAAGATGGTTGCACAACCAATTGAAAAGCGCACAACAATGCGGTGACGAAGTGACTGAGGAAGAGTGGGAGTACTCTCGGGGTTACGCGACCAAGGTAAGTTTTCAATGTACGACTAGCTAGTGACTTTATTTCTAAACATTTGAACGGCCACTCATAATCTTTGTTCGTTGTAGTATAAGTCATACACAGCAGCATGGTGTAAAGGTTGACATTTTAGGGTGGAACGGATCGACAAAAAGCGTTTTACTCAAGATTGTGGAATCATGGCAAAATTTGAACAGTCTAGTCGACGACGTTCCTCTGATGCAGATCCTGTGGTGGCGGAACTCACTTACTTCGGCACGCTACAAGAGATTTTGAGGATCGATTACAGAGGATTTTTTGTCGACTTGTTCGACGTGCAATGGTTCAAGATAATCATGGAGGGTCGCAACGCTACTATGCGTAGAGGAGAGTCTGGTTTTCTTGAGGTGGATTCTACTAAGAAATGGACTAACCTAAGAGACACTTTCGTACTACCCGAGCATTGTGAACAAGTAAGTATGTAAATAGTTAACATCCCCGTTTTACAAGTTATGTGCTTGAAAGCTCTCATGTAAGTTATGTGGCTCTAGCAGGTAATATTTCATCCTACAAAGTCTACATCAAACTGGTGGTACGTCATAGAGGTAGCCCCTCGTAGTGCAAGGACGTATGAAGGCTACCATGTGCCAATCACAATGGCATCAATGGAGGAGATCAGAGAAGATGCTCAATCAGAAGCCGCTGCGGTGGTGCCAGACGAGCATCAAGATGCTACTACTCTATATGGGGTGCATGCAGAGGAGCTACAAAATGAAACAGAGGATATGTGTTTAAACGGAGAGCTCTATATAGATATAGGAAGTTATGCTGAGTTATGCGAGGATGAGAGAGAGATCTCTTAAAGCCACAAATATTGTATTTGAACAATTTTGCTCCGTGTTGTAAAAGCTCTGGCTCTCTAAGTACCTTCCATGGTGTATAACGCTCTTTTCTACTCGCGCTCACATCTTTTGATTGAAAATTCTGAGTTTTCGACTTGCCTCTTCTATCACTCAATTCATTGCGTCATTGTATTTATATGCGTCATTACGTCATTGTATTTAATGGTCTTTGCGTCATTGTCTACTCTATTCATTCAATATTAAGTTTAAATATTCGTGTGTTTAATGCAGGTATGTATGATGAGGAGTTTCTTTCTTCTTTGTCACCGCAGCAGAGACAGTGGTACGTGGAGCGTCATCGCTCTGGCGCATCATCGCACGTTCCTACTCCATCCGCATCTCCCTCTCTTTCGGAGCATTCGGCGCGCTCCGAAGCTTCGTTGTCGACGAGACGATCTTCACACTCGTCTAGACACCGGCGCTCTAGGGGTGGCGGTGGCGGTTGTTGTGGGGATTCCGCCGCCGATGCCTCCACACCGCCTCGTGTTCGACGAGGCTCTTTACCCTCCCCTTCTTTGCCCGCCCCCACACCAGCCACAGCATCGCCATCTACGCCAGGTTTTGCGCGGCTGACTATTCCTAGCAGCTACACACCTCTACCTACTCCGCCAGGAGCCACCCCACTCGACACTCCTCGCTTCGTGGCCCAGACGCTGGAGACACCTGACGTCCGTACCCCCATCGAAACGCCGCTAGAGATCCCTGTCGGGACACCCAGGTTCACGCGTCACCGGCCAGAGGGCTTGCCTTACTCCGTCGACTTCAGCGGTGGCATCATCATGGATGATGACGGCAAGAAGGTGATCTCGCGCATGCGTGGTCTTTGCTCTCAGCTGTTTAGACACTACATACTAAACAAATGGAGTGAAGTACCAAATGATTTAAAAGACAGAGTTATCAGCATATTTCATGATGAGTGTCCCGTTCCAACACGGGATCAGCGCTTCAATGAAGACCTGATGAAGATTCGAATGCGTGACTACTGCAAACACAAGCGTTCCGAAGTGCAAAAAGCAATCAAGCATGGGTGGAACAAGCCAGATTGGCTGGCCAAAGAAGATTGGAAGAATGCGAAGAAAGCAGCGCGCGAGAATCCCGACAAGTGGAAGCAACAAAAGGATGCAGCCAGAGCGCGAGTAGAGGCAGGGAGCTCGCACCACTTGGGGAGCGGTGGATGGGCATCATTTGAGGCCGATTTTGTAAGTGTTTTCGCATTGATCTTTATGTTCGATAGTTTAGGGTTTATGAGTTTTTTAATTCTAACATAATGAAATCTTTGTATGTTTTGGCAGTGGTCGATGACAGGACGTGATCCCACACCGTACGAGCGCGAGTACGCAGGCAGGAAGGGCTTAAACGCCCTGATGGACATTCTCAGTTCTTGCGGCGGCATGGTTAGTATTAGGGTTTACTCTTTTCTATTTTTTGTATTGTTTTATAAATGTCGTTATATGTTTATACTTACTGAAAGCTATCTCATTGTCTTTTTTTGCAGAATCCGACAGATACGCCGCTTGGACGCGATGAGACGTCTGACTAGACGACGTCAGTTTAGCCGTAGCTAGATAGCATTAGTTTAGGGTTTCTCATAGCTTATGTATCATGAGACGGATTTTATACGTCTTTTTGAACCATGTATATTATTACATTTGTCACAACAGTTCATTTTGCCAATCAATTCTTTATGCCTATGATGTTGTACAATTGTCATTATTACATTTGCCAATCAATTCATTTTGCCTATGATGTGTACAATTGTCAATTTTACGCTTGTCAATTTTGCAAACAATGCGTCTTGTGGGTGACTATTTTGGGTCTATTATCTACCCTTGCACTTTTTTTAAAAAGTGAATCAAGTACAATATGGTTGATGGGTGGCAGGACATTCAATGCCCTGTCACGAAAAAAAAATTCTCTCGGGCGTCGCTATAACCGTCGCTATTTATGGCTCTGTAGCGTCGCTATAGACTTCTGTGTAAACGTCGCTATAACCGTCGCTATGAGCGTCGCTATGAACGTCTCTATATAGCAACGCTTATAGCGACGCATATAGCGACGCATATAGCGACGCCGGGGGTTATAAAAACCCAGTGTATTTCCGTCGCTAACAGCGTCACAAGAGCACACAACATCTTGTAGTGGACGCAATGTTCGAGTCACTCCTAAGCATCTCCGACGCAGTGACCGAGACACTGGCCACTCTCAAACGCGTAGGTAGTATAATCCTTCGTTGTACTCAAAATAAACCTAAATTTAATCTAATCTAACTTAAATAAATCTAAATCTAATCTAACGTAAATCTAAATCTAACCTTATCTTAAACGATAAAAGAGGAAAATGGTAGAACCTTTCTATCACCCAAGTGTGGTAGATTGGTTATGCCATTTTCCTCTTCAATAACAGGTAAATAACGTAATTAAACCTAAATCTAATCTAATATAACGTAAATCTAAATCTAACGTAAATAAACTTAAATAAATCTAAATCTAATTTAATATAACGTAAATCTAAATCTAACATAAATAAACGTAAATCTAATCAAACGTAAATCTAACTAAAAATAAACATAAATCTAATCTAATTTAACTTTAAATAAACCTAAATCTAATTTAATGTAAGTCTACATCTAACCTAATCTTTAATGTCTTTTGGGATAGTTTCCTACGACGTTAAAACTCTCTTCTTCTTGTGTGTGTGTGTGTGTGTGTGTGTGTGTGTGTGTGGGTGTGTGTGTGTATGTGTGGGTGTGTGTGCGCCAATAAAAAGAGAAAAATGGTATAACACTAGGTTGGTAATGGGACACTTTTATGTCCTGTGAAGTGACCATTTTCCTTGAATTATGTCAAGAGTTTCAAAATGGATTTTGAGGTGCTATCTATCTAGAAAGTTGTCTCATGAGCTGAAAAAAACTCGACATTTTTTTGGAATATCAATTCCATCTTTAACATTGTCCTTGCACAACATTTCACAACCTAAACTGTGTGAAAAAACGGGTCCTGTTTTTGGCTTTTTCAACTTTTTGCAACTATACCACTCTAGAATTCATGTTTGTGAGGTCTATAATGCTAGAGAACTATCTTTAGTAGTCCTCAACATGTCCTGATGCTTCTAGGGAGAAATAAGTATTAAAGTTGTAAGTTATGACCAAATTACAAAAATTATCAAATCCTGTTTTTTAGCCAATTTTAGCTCTTCTATGATTTTTTTGGTGGATTTCATGATATCCAAATTCATTTTTGATTTTCTATGTCGCATATTGTAACATAAAGCTAACATTCCTTGAGTTTTGGGACACCTAATACCCTATTTTGCATAGTACACAACGATGGTTGAATTTTTCAATTATGGAAGAAAACGAAACATTCTAGTATATCAAGTAAAGCTTTTTCAATATTGTTAGTTTCTTGTGACAACTACATGCATTTTGTAGGTAGTAACCATATCTAGTCATAAGGATCAAATTTGGCTAGATATTGAATAGTTTCTATGGGATTCTACAACTCATAATATTCAACCCAGTTTTTTTCATGTTTGTTGTATTTAACACTTCATCTTTGTCCCCAAGATTCCCCTTCGTAAGAGATGTATTATTATTTTGACATGCTCCATGGCTCCTTATGAACATAAAGAACAATAGGGAACTGAGAAAACATGCATATATTATTTGTATTGAACGTGGCTATAGAAACTTTGATGATAGGTTTACAGAATGGTAAAAATTCAACTTTTTTGTACCTATTTATTTTGGGGAAAAAAAATAGTGAGTGAGAAGCAATCATATGTTCTCATCACCAACCCATTGAAGTTAACTAGGGAATTTATCTCAAGTCCTACAAAAATCCCTAATCTTATTTTTATGCAGCAAAACGTAAGAAATGACTGTTTTGATGAAAATTCACTGGTCTATCAACTTTGGAGGCTTGGTGAAACCAAAAGATGAGAAAGTTTACAAGTTTCTTATTTTTTCCATGTTTAGTAGGCCTTGAACTATAACCTCATGAAAGGATTTTACAAAATGAGTGGATCTACTATGGTTTTGGAGGTTTTTTTCAAAACCCTGAAAGGACACTTTTATGTCCTGTTAGGTTACCAACCTAGTGATAACCTTTCTATCACCCAAGTGTGGTAGATTGGTTATGCCATTTCCCTCTTGAATAACAGGTTTTGAGTTCAACTCCTCGTCGGCTAGATCTTTAGGTCTCTTTAATTAGTTTCCTACGACGTTAAATTAAACTCTCTTCTTCTCGGGTGTGTGTGCACGCCAATAAAAAAAGAAGAAAAATGGTATAACTTTTCTATCACCGAAGTGTGATAGATTGGTTATGCCATTTCCCTCATGAATAATAGGTCTTGAGTTCAACTCCTGTCGACTAGATCTTTAAGGTCTCTTGGGATAGTTTCCTACGATGTTAAGACTCTCTTCTTCTTCTTCTTCTTCGTCTTCTCTCTCTCTCTCTCTCTCTCTCTCTTTATTTTCCTCTCTCAATGTGTGTGTGCATTCTTTGTTTATGCATGTGTGTGTGTGCGTTTTTGCTTTATGCATGCTCTCTCTCTCTTTTCCTCTCTCAATGCGTGTGTGCATTCTTTGTTTATGCATGTATGTGTGTGTTTTTTGTTTATGCTTGTGCTCTCTCTCTCTCTCTCTCTCTCTCTCAAAAACACAATGTGTGTGTGTGTGTGTGTGAGAGAGAGAGAGAGAGGGAGAGAGAAAGAGGGGAAGGGAACATGAGAGTGAGGGGAGGAAAGGATCATACCTGGCTCTCCTTTCTCTCCTCGTGTGTGTGTGTGTGTGTGTGGAGAAGAAAGAGAGAGAGAGAGAGGGAGAGCGTGCATTACCTTGCTTGCTTGAGCGCGCGCCGAAAAATCTGAGTTTTCGGACGCTCTCAGTTATTTTTTTTAGCCCTGACGACGTCGCTATAGGAATCGTTATGAGCGTCGCTAAGTTACTTGTAATTTAGCAATGCCCATAGCACGCCGTGGTTTTTAACATTTGAGCGTCACACTGCGAGCGTCGCTACTATTAAGTACCTCTTGTAGTGGATGATATAAAAAGTGAAGCCGATACACCATTGTATGATGGAGCACGTGTGTCTAGATTGAAGGTGCTCCTGGTTCTTCTCAACATGTAGGCAAAGTTTGGATGGAGTGACACTAGCGTCACAGCGCTTTTCAAGTGATCTATTACAATGTGTTTACTTTAATAAAAAAACTCTAGATGTATAATGATCTGATAGATTACTTACACAATTGTACCGCATTTTTTTCGTTGTGTAGATTGCTCAAAGAGCACATACTGCCAGCTGATAATGTGATGCCAGATTCCAGAGAGGAAAGATCTTGTGAAACTTGGGGATGGATTACAATTCGATTCATGCTTGTCCTAATGATTGCATTCTTTTTAGAGAAGAATACATAGACATGGAGAAGTGTCTGAAATGTGATTCCGAGAGATATCGAGTAGATCTCCACATAACAAAAATTCCACAAAAGGTTTTTCGGCATTTTCCTCTGCTTCCTCGCATCAAGAATTTGTTTGAATGTAAGTCCATGGCTGCCCTAGCATCATGGCATGAGGAGAATAAATCTTCGGATAGTGTGCTACGGATTCCTGCAGATTGCGCAGCCTAGAAACATATAGACAAAAATGGTCGGATTTTGCCAGGGAGCTCAAAATTTGCACCTAGGCCTGGCTATGGATGGTGTAAATCCATCTGGTCAAAGATCAACATCTTACAGTGTATGGCCCGTTGTCATCGTCAACTACAACATTCCCCCGTGGTTGAATACCAAGAAGGGGCACCTATGGCTAAGCTTGATTGTGCCGGGGCGGTATAAAGTGAAGAATATGGATGTGTATCTTCGTCCACTATTGGAAGAGCTACAACAATTTTGGATTGGCATAGAAGTGGTGGATATGAGCCGACACACAGGTTGACGGAATGCTTTGATCAGAGGCATTCTAATGTGGACCATGCATGACTATCTCGGACTAACAGAATGCTCAGGTGATCTATTTATACTCCTCACTCAGACACTATAAATCTTGGTTTTTCTCAAGCTTATTTATTGTCACGTGTATACATGCAGGGCTTCAAACAAGCGGATACAGAGCATGTGTCACATGTGGACCTATACTAAATGCACGTCGGGCGCACTCATTGAAGAAGCAAATCTACGAAGGTCATCAAGCGTATCTTCCAAAGAATCATGTGTTACACAACGGCTTTTTGGGAAGAGAGCCACCGAGGATGTCTGCACAAGCATGGTTAGAGCAGAAGGAGATGTGTGGTGACGGTTTGCCCCCAGGGATGAATTGAAGAGACTCTCTCTATGGTACGAGTTACCATATTGGCCCCGACTCATGATCAATCACTTGCTCGATCCAATGCACATATTCAAGAATGTGAGTAATCTATGGGACCATCTGACTGGTAAGAAGGATACTTTGGGAGCCAGGGTTGACCTTAGAAATGTGGATCGTATGGAGCAATATTGGCCGCAGACAGCATCCGATGGATTGATAAAACTCCCTAAAGCGCCATGGATTTTCACAAGAGCCCAAGAATCAAAGTAAAAGAGACCATTGGATCTGTGCGGACCCCCAATGGCGTAATGCATTTGCTCTAAACGTGTTTTACTAAAGAAGGAAAGCTTACCGGTTTGAAGTCACATGATTGGCAATGGATTGATGGAAAGGGAAATCAATGTAGACTCCATATCATTCGCCAAACTAAACGCTGTGGAGGTTGTGTGCATGTTTGAGAAACACTTTCCTACTACCATGCTAACCATTCAGGTGCATCTTCTTGTTCACATAGTTGATGAGGTGGAAATAGCTAGCACAGTACATTCCAGATGGATGTTCTTTTTAGAACGTTTTATGAAAATGCTCAAGGGATATGTGCGTAGAAGGCACGTCCGAAGGGTAGCGTGGCAGAAGGTTTGCTGGTATCAGAGTCCCTAGTTTACATTGGAGAGTGGCTAGACGGATTTGATAAAGCCTGAGACAAGCTATGGCGAACCATAGATGATGAGCGCATATCTGGGATCGTCATGTGCAATCTCAGTGTTGAGAAGAAGATGATGGAAGATCTAGAGGCTAAAATCAACCAATTTTGCATGCTTCACAATCCAATGATGCAAAACACAATATGAGGATGCAAAGCAAGAGCGACAAAGGGCACGAATCGAGTGGAGACGGGGAAGACGACCACCAATGCACTATCCGACGGGTCTAGAGAGCCTACCAACATTCATGAGCTTAAGATGGTTGCACAACCAATTGAAAAGCGCACAACAGTGCGGTGAATAAGTGTCTGAGGAAGAGTGGGAGTACTCTCGGGGTTGCGCGACCAAGGTAAGTTTGCAATGTACGACTAGTTACTTTCTAGATGTTTGAACGGCCACTCATAATATTTGTTGGTTGTAGTATAAGTCATACACAGTAGCATGGTGTAAAGGTCGACATTTTAGGGTGGAACGGATCGACAAAAAGCATTTTACTCAAGATTGTGAAATCATGGAAAATTTTGAACAGTCTAGTCGACGACGGTCCTCTGATGCAGATCCTGTGGTGGCGGAACTCACTTACTTCGACACGCTACAAGAGATTTTGAGAATCGATTATAGAGGATTTTTTGTCAACTCGTGCAATGGTTCAAGATAATCATGGAGGGTCGCAACGCTAGTGTGCGTAGAGAGAGACACTTTCGTACTACCCGAGCATTGTGAACAAGTAAGTATTTAAATAGTTAACATCCAATTTTAGAAGTAATGTGCTTGGAAGCTCTCATGTAAGTTATGTGGCTCTGGCAGGTGATATTTCATCCTACAAAGTCTGCATCAAACTGGTGGTACGTCATAGAGGTAGCCCCTCGTAGTGCACGGACGTATGAGGGCTACCATGTGCCAATCACAGGGGCATCAATGGAGGAGATCGGAGAAGATGCTCAGTCAGAAGCCGTTGAGGTGATGCCAAACAAGCATAAAGTTGCTACTCTCTATGGGGTGCATGCAGAGGATCTACAAAATAAAATGGAGGACACCTGTCTAAACGGAGAGCTCTATATAGATATAGGAAGTTATGATGAGCTATGCGAGGATGAGAGAGAGATCTCTTAAAGCCATAAATATTGTATTTGAACAATTTTTCTCTCTTTTATAATATATATTGTATTCACGTGGCTTTTTGTCCATTACTGTCTATATGCGTCATTGCATCATTGTATTTAATCGTCTTTGTGTCCATTCCAGGTACGTATGCTCTAGGTATGTTCTCACAAGCAGGGACGACAAGCACTGCGCTCCGAGTGCGATGGAGACTGAAGCTGCAATCCCGAAGGAAGTGATCTGTCTCTGCTCATAGATGCTTCTTGTCCCACCGCTAGATCTAGTTGATCGGGTGAAAGAGACGCTAAGAAGCACTACTACTGCTTTTTAGTGTCTCTTTCACCCGCTCAACAAGATCTGGTGGTGGGGCAAGCAGCATCTATGAGCAGAGACGGACCACCTTTGCGATTGCAGTTTCAGTCTCCATGGCACCCAAAGCGCAGTGCTTTTACAACTTCACAAGAACTTCAAAGAAATCTCTCTACACAGGAATCCCTCCCCCTTTATGAGTCCTCTCTCTCTCTCTCTCTCTCTCTCTCTAATTGTCCATGTTTTCTTCTCATTCATTCAATATTAAGATTAAATGTTCGTGTGTTTAATGCAGGTATGGATGATGATGAGTTTCTTTCTTCTTTGTCGCCCTAGCAGAGGTAGTGGTACGAAGATTGTCATCGCTCTGGAGCACCATCACGCGTTCCTACTCCTTTAGCGTCTCCCTCTGTTTCGAAGCATTCAGCGCGCTTTGAAGCTTCGGTGTCGACAAGACGATCTTCACACTCGTCTAGGCACCGATGCTCTAGTGGTGGCGGCGGCAGTTGTTGTGGGGATTCCACCATCGATGCGTCAACACCGCCTCGTGTTTGACGAGGCTCTTTACCTTCCACTTCTTTGCCCGCCCCCACACCAGCCACATCATCGCCATCTACACCAGGTTTTGCATGGATGACGGCCGTTCCTAGTAGCTACACACCACTATCTACTCCTTCGGGAGTCACCCCAGGTGACACTCCTTGCTTCAGGGCCCAGATTCCAGTGGAGACACCTGACGTTCGTACCCCCGTCGACACGCCGCTAGAGACCCCTGCTAGACACCCAAGTTCACGCGTCACCGGCGAGAGGGCTTGCCTTACTCCGTCGACTTCAACAACGGCATCATCTTGGATGATGGAGGCAAGAAGGTGATCTTGCACATGCACGGTCTTTGCTCTCAGGTGTTTAGACACTACATACAAAACACCTGGAGTGAAGTACCAAGTGATTTGAAAGACAGATTCATCAGCATTCTGCATGACGAGTTTCCCATTTCAACACGGGATGACCGCTTCAATGAAGACCTGATGAAGGTTCAAATGCACGAATACTGCAAGCACAAGAGTTCTAAAGTGCAAAAAGCAATAAAGCATGGGTGGAACAGACCAGATTGGCTGGCCAAAGAAGATTGGAAGAATGTGAAGAAAGCAACGCGCGAGAATCTTGACAGGGGGAAGCAACAAAAGGAGGCAACCAAAGCGCGAGTAGAGGTAGGGAGCTCGCACCACTTAGGGAGCGGCGGCGGGTGGGCATCATTTGAGACTGATTTTGTAAGTTTTTTCGAATTGCTCTTTAGGTTTGATAGTTTAGGGTTTAGGGTTTTTTAAATTCTAACATAATGGATTCTTTGTATGTTTTGACAGTGGTCTATGGTGGCAGGACGTGACCCCACACCGTACGAGCGCGAGTACGCAGGCAGGAAGGGCTTAAACGCCCTGATGGACATTCTGAGTTCTCGCGGCAACATGGTTAGTATTAAAGTTTACTCTTTTCTATTTGTTGTATTGTTTTGTAGATTATATGTTTATACTTACAGAAAGTTGTTTTATTGTTTTTTTTTGTAGAATCCGACAGATATGCCGCTTGGACGCGATGAGACGTCTGATTAGATGATGTCAGTCTAGCCGTAGCTAGATAGCCTTATATTAGTTTCCTTTTGTCATAGCATATGTATTATGAAATGACATGTATACGTCTTTTTGTAACTATTGAAAAGCCATGTATATTTTCTCAATAATGACAATGGTGTTGTAACTATTACATTTGCAAGTTTAACAATCAAGTGAGTGTACAATTGTCATTAATTTACTTTCATCAATTTACTTTTGTCAGTTTTGTATCTTTATTCTGCAAACAATACTATGGATGATGGAGTTAATGGTTATATTGTCTTGTGGGTGACTACTTTGGGTCTATACCTAAGCTTGCACTTTCTTTCAGAGATGAATCTGGGCTTATATTGGATTCATTTAGGTTTACTCTATTATTGAAACATTTAATATGGTTGATGGGTGGCAGGGCATTCAATGCCCTGCCACCAAAAATGTTTACTCTCGGGCGTAACTATAAGCGTCGCTATATAAGGCTCTACAGTGTCGCTATGAACGTCGCTATAGGTAGCCTGTAAGCATCACTATGGTCGGCTACATGCGTCGCTATATAGCGACGACCATAGCGACGTATATAGCAACTCTTATAGCGACTCTCATAGCGACGTTCTCGTATCGACGTTGTTAGCGACGATCTTAGTGACGATGGGGAGTATAAAAACCCAATGTATTTTCGTCGCTAAAAACGTCACAAGTGCACACAACCTCTTGTAGTGCTTGGCGAGCTTGCAACTTGAATTTATACTCATTTGCCATGCCAAACATAATATATATTCCTTGTGGAATATCTTGTGGATAGATTGCACATTGGCTACTATTTTACATTAAACAAATAAGACATACGAAGTGATAATAATGACCACATGTCAATGTATAGTATCCACTCCATCCATCAAAATTCTTATAGCGAATTGGACATTGGGAAGATGAAGATACATCCGAAGTAGACAAGGGGACCAAATCTGGATGCAGGTCAAGGTGACTGATGTGTGTCCCTTGTACAGGCGGAGGATTCACTCGATGTGTTAGATTGTTGTGAACGTCTTGGCTTAAGCGGTGAATACTTTTCTCCATCCGGACCTATGAGGGTTGGGGTGTTTGGGTGGCTATCGAAAGCCATGTTATTTTTCCGTCTTTCTCTACCAGCTATGTCGTGTAAATATCTTTCTCTCTCTTTAACTGTAGGTCGATGCCTTCAACTATCAATGCTAGCTCATCTCGGGTGAAAGTGACACAGCTCTCCCTGATATCATAGGTGGCAACAGTTGTCTCCTTCGACGAAAAGTCTATTGTTCACTGTTGCACAAAATGAAGATATAACATTTTTACAAAATATAACGCACAATATGCATTGTGCAGTGGATGACCATAAACTTCCAAGTAGATCCTCTTAGCATTTTCTTTGATCGCTTTGTGGAGGCACTTTGATACCTTTCATCTTCCTTTCTTTATCTCCGCTTCCTCACATGGCCATATTGTTTTGATCATGTTCTTAGTCACTTCTTTATTGATCTCTTTCCACTGCATGTGGTTTGGATTTGATTTTGAAAGTCGTCCAGCAGTGCGCGTCGCTTGCTGGATCGGTATACCGTGTGCTAGAGACTTCATGCGCTGAAATGCATTAACAGCCGCTTGATGTTGATCATCAGGCACTGATTGGGTTCCACAAACTTGTTCTTCATCGGCCATTTTATCTTAGAGCGGCAAAGGACAAATAACAAATATTCAATATCATTTGCAAAAATAAATTCTCACGATTCACCAGTCTCACAGATACACAAAGCAGATCAGTTTCATCCACTACATAAGACGTCGTAAGCCAACTAAATCAAATCACAACTGATGCGACTAAAAAAAATCACAACGAACAGACCCACTTGAACCACAAGAAAAAATTGAAATACCCTGCATAACACGACAAATTTGAAATGACTAAAGATAATTGATCCAATTAAAATACAAGACAATTGATCCGATTGAAATCCAAGACATGACTCAATGAGGTGAACCACCTTGGACAAGACAAATGGATATCACAAAAATATTTAGGTCGGGTAAAAAGATGGCGCAAGTTCAACAAGCGGTCGTTGGACAGGATTAGGGTCTGTCTTTAAATGTTCTTTGAAAAATATCAAAACATCAAATGTATTTCTTCTATTTTCCTGCTCTGCTAACTTCATCCAACAATCTACTTTAATTTGAATGACCCTCATAACATCTTGGTCGGGATGGTAAAATACTTCTTCTGAAAAATAAACTTTTCTGGCTGCACTCTAAAAATCTATCAACAGGTTGAATAGATAACCCAATGCATAAATGTCACTTGATTTTATGTACGCATGATCTGTGCACCGTGGGTCATATAGTTCTGGAGCAATCCACGGTCGCTTTACAATCTCTGCTTCCCCTGCTTTCTATGCCTCCAAAACTGTAGGGTCCCGACTGTCCGCTTGGATGCAGATAATTAATTGACACGTGCTGAGATGGCATCATGAGCATCATTCCCCAATCAATGATGCCAACACGAGGTTTATTTATGCGAGTAAAGTCCAACATTATGTTGAACGGATGCATATCGTGTGCATTATACCAGTCGAGTGAGCAGCCGCAACGCCATCAATTAAGGCATGATAGATTGTTGGCATCTTCTCAATCACTGCTTTGATCCGCGTTATCTCTATTTCTGATAAGTGCTAATTTGCTGGTGGCAATGACCTCGAATCATGTTGTAGCCTGTGCATGTGGCGTTTGAACGCTCTGTGGGCAAATGGCAAGCGGCACATCATGTCCCCCAAGGTGCCCCCATTGTAGTATGGAATATCATGATCCAGGGAGCTTTGGTTGTAAAGCCAATGCATCTTACAACGGAGGGGTAAAGCGTTTGCATTCCTTGCTCGTCTGGAAGTTGCCAAATTTTTCCTCACTCCCTCCCTTGTAGCATTTGGAATGTGGTCTAGAAAGAAGGAGATGCCTTTGATGGTGTACAATGTGCACACATCAAAAGAGCCTGCTCCAATCCTTGTACCTTCTACCAAGGCCTTGTGGGAATGCCAACTAGATGAGCGCACTTGGAATTCAAAGCCATGCGCAGATTGTGCCGGTGCCGCTGGCATGTGATCGGCCACCCACAGCTGCTTGCGCATCTTGGGCCATCTTCAATCTTTTGGGTAAGGAGGCTTGGTCCTGAGCTTTCACATGCTTCACCTTGACCTTCTTTTCCTCCCATAATTTGTCCCAGAGCTCTAATTTTGTCATATTGCAGGTAGGAGGGATATCTTCCTTTGAGTCTCTGCAACAAACTTTCATATTGCCGAACATTGTCCTAACCTTGTGGTGGGGGTCAAATTTTTGAATCCCTGTTGGAATCAGAAACTCATATTGCCCTTCACCTCACAGCCTATGCTCTGTGTTCTCCATAGATTGCAGACGACTACCCGGACACCTCTTTACAATGGTGCATAGTACTCGGTGCTCCGAGCATCGTTGAAAGTCCTCAACTTGCAAGAAAAATTTGGTTGGAGTAATGAAAGTGTCAATGCACTCCTTGGGTAAGTTTGAAATATGGATTTTTATACATCTCTCTCGCTTCATGGTGCCTCCTTGCAATTGTATTAATTGGCATGTTTGTTGTAGTTTGATGGGCAGAATGTTGCCAAAAGATCACCACATGCCTCCAGATCATCGATGAGCTAGATCGTATGTCACTGCACTTGGCATGGAGTATGATTCATATGCTTTCAATAATTTTTGCTTATGGCCTAAAATGTATATGGTTGTGTTGTGAGCACGCTCTATTCTGATTGAGGAGCGCCCGAGTCTATGTTAATGGAGGAATTCATTTTGGTGAGTGATTGGAAAAATCACCAACGTATAGTGCCACACACCCCTTAGAAAAATGACATGAGGAGAAAAACATGTCATAAAGATCATAAAATGCATGGTCAAAAGCTAGATGTGTTTTGGCTTGAGGATATTAGATGTATATTGAATATGTAAACAGGTGTCCAACAAAGCATAGTATTCCATGAGGACATTCCATTTGGATCTCGGCATGCAGGCAAGAAGCCAACTATTGGATTCTTGGACATATTTGGTTGTGTGGCTTATGGTTTAATGCAGGAGCAATTCATAGCCATAAAATTGGATGTTAAGGCAATGCAGTATAGTTTTATTGGTTATTGTTGAGAAAGAAAAGTCTAGAGTTTGTATCATTTTGCAAACTAAGGTAAAAGTGATTTGTCAAGGTTTGGTTTTTGTGGAAGATGCGGTTCAATCTTTATTAGCATACACCATGGAAACAAATGAAATCTCAAAGAATGTGTATGATACATCATTATCTTTGTTTAATGGTGGGAGTATAGATGTAAGTCCCAATGAGGCACACATACATGAGTGTCAATGCATGCTCAATGCATAGCTTGACATTAGTTACCTCTCTCTCTCTCTCTCTCTCTCTCTCTCTCTCTCTCAGATGCAAATAGACAATCAACAACTAAGATGCAATTAACCCGAGGTAGGGGTTCATGGGTAGCTCTCTTGAGAAAAATTTTAAAGGATTATTCCTAGAATTTTTCTTGCGATACTAAAGCCATATGACATGCCATGAGTATTATGGTGGGTGGGTCGTGGCTACTAGTTGATGAGATTCCTTTTGTGGTAATTCAAGATGAATTTTAAGACATTCAATAATTGTGCATTAATTTCAAAAGCTCAACAACTTACTTTTATCGCTTATCTACTCATCGACCACAGAATTGTCGTCTACCCTACATCCACTATCCTTGTGCCTCTTGCCTAGCCCAGGGAAGAAGGCAATCTTGGTGTTGCAACTTGTTTGTCTAAAGAGGCTCTCTTAAGCTAATGGTGATGGCACGCTACAAGGATAACCATTGACAACTTGAGAAATATCATGAAGGAAGCAAAAGAACACTTGGGTAGTGTCACGCAGCTTTGCCATTCCATGACCCACTCAATCACAAAGAGAGAGAAGGATATTCCTTCCATGCCTTCTGGATGCACATTTGCTAGGTGTTATTAATAATGGTGCATATAGATGATGATGTCAAAGATGTGGCTCATATGCGATCTCTCTTCTTGACCCTTTGTGGACTTTCCATTTTCATTATTCTTTTTGAAGCCTCACCGCCTTTGAAGATTTTTGAATGTTCTCTTTTGGAATCTCGATGCGTTTGCAAGGTTTCTCATTTGTTCAGAATTGTGTGGACCTGGTAGATGCTTGCTTTAAGGAAAATTTGGAAAATCTTGTGTAGTATGCAGAATGGGCTCTTTGTGCATGGTTTCACAATAAATGTTCATGATGAATGTAGTATAGAGTTCGTGGAGCATGTGTGATACTTTGACAATGGTGCAACCATGCACATTACATCTTTTCAGGATTTGTTACATGTTTTGTGACAATTCCTAGAGGGACTAATGTCACATGTGCAAGGAATGGTTCTCATCCAATTAAGGACTTGCTATCTTCAATTAAGGACTTGGTAAGATAGCAAGTGATAGTTCTTTAAGTGTTGCAACTTGTCTATCAAAAGTGGCTCTCTTTAGCTATTGGTGATGGCACTTACATGGGTGCCAATGCATATATGCTCAATGCATCACAACTTGACATTAATTACCTCTCTCTCTCTCTCTCTCTCTCTCTCACTCACACACACACACACACACACACACACACACACACACACAGAGGGACCCAAGGAGACAATCTACAATTAAGTTGCAATACATGAATTGTGTTCAAAACTCAATTCTCAGTACAATGTCAATAATTAGGGGATGACAAAATTGCTACCACAAAAATCAGCGCCATATACAAGCCACCAACGATGATGTTTGTACGCAAAAATTAAGTGGGCCATGGCTAGCTAGTACAGGGTTATTTAGAGAATTAATTTAAATATTATTAATGCTCGAGGCAGGATGCACAGTTCTTCATCATGCAGCAGCAGCTGGTGCAGATCCTGAGTCGCATGATATGCTCACTTCTTGTAGGGCCAGCTGATCTCATTTGCTTATACCTGTTTCTTCATCATGGGCCGTCAATGGCACCCCTGACGTAGAAACAGCAGCCTGATTTGTGCATATTTTCTTGGACGTCCGACTAGGGAGGGCCCACTACACCTGGTGAAGGTAGGTCCACCGGTCCTGGGCCAGGTATACTAGTGCCATCAACGCCACCTGTACGCTAAAGGCCACGTTCACACAAAATAGGGTGCAGTGGCTGATGAGTTCTAGCACATGCAAGCCAATGAAGATATTTACAAGTGCCAACAGGATGGTCCCGGTGCCAAGGATCCAATGGGTGGCGTACCACACACCCCTCTTCCACCTAGCTCCCACATCCGGCTGCACCACCCCCAAAAACGCCAAAGGCACCAACAGCAGAGTCAAGCCCAACCTCCCATGAGTGTGAGCAAGTCCCACCGCCCCAAACATGGCCAAGGCCAGCCCTCTGCCCCCCACTGCCACAATCAACCCCAAACTCTGTACTACGATGTGGCCTTTAGCTATGCGTCCACTCAACAACGCATTACCTTCTTGGCGAGCGGTCCTCAGGAATTGGATGAGAATGACGTCGAGAGGCATGCATAGTCCCATGCCCAACCACATGAGGAGCCCATGCAGCACGATCACTTGGAGACGGTCCATGATTTGGCGATGAGGATGGTGGTGGTGGCAGCAGTAGCAAGTTGCGCTAAATCGGGACGATAGTGATCTGTTCAACTGGGCAATGTTATGTTCACAGCTTACGCAGGGCCTTGTCAATGACGTCCTTGTGGAGCTAAACCCCATTCCTTTACATTTATATAGCTCCCGTGTAATCAAGCAGAAAAGCACGTCAAGGCTAGAAAAGCGGGAAGCATCCAGTTCCGCAGGTTTTTAAAGGCAAGAATTTTGGTAACCATCAAAATCAAAATTACAAAATCCTACGTTGCATTTATCATTTTCCACCCAGAACTTTACATTGCTACCCAAGATATGTTGGCATCGCCCCAGTTTGTCTGTCTTGAGTTGATGTATTTCGTTGCAATGCGAAGTTGCTGATATACTGGTAAGCTCTCCAATTTATTGGTTGGAATCTGCCCAGATGCTATTTGGTGCAAGCTTTCCCTTCAAAATTATCAGTCAAAACTGAGGTACGTGGATTTGAACCCTCAGCAAATCGTGCTGAAACCTTGGGATGTTAACCTAAGCCATCCGAATGCATACCCAGACTGCAACGAACGGCTTCGCTTATATTTAAAAAAAAGGTCTTCCCCTTTGCGTGACCTGTTGCAGCTCGCTCCGCCTATGCATGTGCAGTGGCTTCCCTACGCGTCCCAAGCCCCACTCGTTCTACTCCCTCCGCCTTGGTGGTGAGGACGACTCCACCGCCAATGCCTCCAATTGTTGCCAGAGTGTCCGCAGAAGCCTTCCTCTAGCTGCTGCCGTTTTGATTGCTTCTGAGAGGGCATCGCCCCAGATTCGTGCTATTAACGATTTTTTTTAAATCGTTGGCACATACTAGTTTGGATTCTTCAAGGGCGTTGTACCTTTCTAGTTTTAATAATACATCAAATGCAAAAGGGTCTTTGCTACAAGGCGGAATGGTTCTCACCGTTTGTTAACAAACATTGGACGCTACAGTGGCCTGAGGCAACATGGGCAGTAGTAATCTCAAACAGCATATGTGATCCTCCTTGGCCTAGTACAATGACAGTGGACTTTACCTACCATTCTCTCACCTAAAGGTCAAAGTTCCTGTACGTGACAATATGACGCAAACATGCCATGATAATAGAGGGGGACAAGATGAAAAATACTCAAAGGAGAGACCCCTTGTTAAAAGATCCATGGGTTGTCCTCACATAAATCTTGAAACGTACATGTAGTTATCCTCTAGCACTTTACAAATGAAGTGTTAGCTTGCATCAGTGTGCTTGACCTTTCCATGAAACAATAGATTTTTCCCAAATGGATACCACTTAGACTATCACTATGAAAACCCGAGACCACAATAGTGGTTACCCAAATCTTCCACTATATGAGCAAGCCCTATTGCTACCTTGCTAGCCTTACATGTAGCAACATACTCAGACTCTTACCGCGTGTCCATGCATGTAGCCAATTACACTAGTATCAACTTTGCTTGATAGAAGAGCATAGAGATTGGGGTGGAGTAGTAGCAAAAGATGCAAATCCTTATTGCTTGTATACATGAGGAATAAAAAAAAGCACGTGTTAGTAAGGTTGGTTATGAGAACAATATAAGAGGAAAACTGTAGAACCTCGAGTATTGTCGCGGTTCAACAAATGAAAATAGAGAGAGAAATTTTTGCATGTGCGATTATATAAGCAAGAATGAGCACAATAATGGTTTTTCGGTAATATGCATGGTAATATTTGCGATAATATATTTGTTGCTATTACCGCGCATATTATCACCATATGGCTTTTCAAAAATAAAGATGCTCATTTTGGGTGGCCCAAATGAGCATCTTTATTTTTGACCCGCGTAAAACATATGAAATATCAATTATTTTTTAAACTTGTTCAAGATTATAATAATAAACTTTCAAATTACAACTCATACCTTGTCTTTATAAATTGAGGCAAAAAAGAACAATAATTTGAAAAATTTACAAATAATGCCAAATTTTCAAATGAGTTTTATATACAGTTTTTTTGCACCATATTTGCACTTGTAAAAGAGAAGTACATAACAAAAATATCTATCCTAATCCTCCTCGTTCTCGTTCTCATCCCAAGCTGCAAAATTGAAATGCCTTGACTCTAAACCAACCAAAAATGAATTAGATAAATCAAAAACCCAAATAAACTTTTTATATAATACTTATTGTATACACTTACTACTTGTAGCATTTCAACTACTAAGTCAAATTGCTCGCGAGAGATATGATGGTTTTCCCGCAACCATCGCCAAGTATTAAACTCTATGTGTCTCTCTTGATACTTAACCTCTCCAACGTCAACCATCTCCAATCTCCCTAGAAACACCACTGATGAGCTCTTGAATGATCAAAATGCGTTTGGTCATCTACAAACCCCCCAACCCCCCCGCCCATCTCTCCCCTTTCTCTTATTTATAAGTGTTACGCATGCTTGGCATACTTAGGTAATTTTAACACATTCTTATCCGAACTTGCACAATTAAAAATAGCTTACATATTTATATTTCCAAGCCGCTTAGCCTCCCGAACCATAGTGCGTGGGAGTTTACTTGCCCCTAGCTTCCTGCTGTTGACGCTGGGAGGAGCCTGTTGCAGCTTGCTCAATCTTTTCTTACAGTACCCACTCCCACTTTACATTTGCCATGTTGCCACCACGATAGCTCCTGTCTGGATTCACAACCTGGTTGGCCACTGCACATTGTACACTTGATTGCTTGTTTTTAAAAAATATTTGATATACCCCTCCAACCACTGTGTCGAGAAACATTGGTCGGGGTATATATAAAAAATTGAGCATGCAACGCCTCCTCGATGTAGCATGCATGATCAGACACTTGGTCTTTGAATTTCATAAATCCATTCTTATACATTCTTATACGTTGACTGTATAAGAATCTGTATATGGCGTTGAAATGATCTGCCTTGTGCAATCCCAAAGTCGATCTTGCCACCATACTTTACTCTGTAGTAGTGTCCATGCATGTCTCCCTCAGGCGTGTCAGTGTCCTCGTCCTCTGCGATTGGAGAGGCACGCTTTGAAACAGGTGAGTTTGTCCCCCCTCCACCACCAAAACAACGTCCCAACAGGTCCATGATGTGGCGATGGTGATGGTGGTCTTGAGCTTCGACAATAGCAGCAAGTGCACTAAATCAGGATGATAATGATTTGTTCACATCTTACGTAGGGTCTTGTTGACAACATCGTTGTGGAGTTAAACCCCATTTCTTACATTTATATAGCTCTTGTAATCAACACATAATCAAGCAAAAAAGCATGAGCTCAAGGCTAGAAAAGCGTACGCTCTTGAAACGTACCCAGCACGTCATGTTTTTAAGGCAAGAATTTTGGTATAGTTTTTCACCTTCAAAATCAAAATTACGAAATCCTACATTGCATTTATTATTTTCCTCTCAGAACTTTACATTGCCCCAATTTGTCTTGAGTTGATGTATTTCGTTGTAATGCCTTGTGGTTTGGATTCTTCAAGGGCATTGTAGCTTTCTAGTTTTATTGACACATCAAATGCAAAAGGGTCTTTGCTACAAGGCGAATTGGTTCTCACCACTTGTTGACAAACATTGGAGACTACACTGGCCTAAGGCAAAGTGGGCAGTATTCTCAAACAACATATTAGATCCTCCTTGGCTTAGCACAATGAAAGTGGACTTTACCTACCAATCTCTTACCTAAAGGCCAAAGTTCCTATAAGTTACAATATGATGCAAATATTCCATGATCCATGGGGAGGCATGATGAAAAATGCTTCCCCTTGTGAGAAGATCCATGGGTTGTCATCATATCAATCTTGAAACTTGGATGTAGTTGTCCTCAAGCACTTTACAAATAAAGTGTTAGCTTGAATCAGCGTGCTTGGACTTTCCATGCAACACTAGATTTTTTCCCAAATGGATACCACTTAGAGTACTATCACTATGAAAACCCGAGTCCACAATAGTGGTTACTCAAATCTTCCACTATATGAGCAAGCCCTATTGCTACCTTGCTAGCCTTACATGTAGCAACATACTCAACCTCTTTGTTAGATTGACTAACACAATCTTGTAACCAAGATGTCCAAGCCAATAAGCTACCCCACCAATGAAATTAAAGGAGTGTTACCATTCACCGAGCGAGGTTTCTTGAGTGAGTCAAAAAACCGAGCAAGACCTGAGAGAGAGAGAGAGAGAGAGAGAGAGAGAGAGAGAGAGAGAGAGAGAGAGAGAGAGAGAGAGAGAGAGAGAGAGAGAGAGAGAGATTTCAACCAAAAAAAAAAAATCTAGCTCCCAAGTCCCTTTGATCTTATTTGTGACATGCCTTATAGCTCTTGCATAGGAGGGCAACACACAGTCATAGGGCAATGATTCCATTTTTATTGATCTTTACCATTTTTGGATGTGATTCTAAACCTAAATTCTACTCCTCTACTTCTTGATCATCTAGTAATAACCGGTTCAAAGATCTACCCCCATTTCATTTTGCGAGTGATACAACTTCTTTCTCTATGCATATGCTTGTTGCGTATGCATTGAAAAGATTAGTTGTGATAGCCAATTCCCTCTCTCAATCAGATGGTACCCTATTAAACGCAAGTTATGTGAATGTTTGTTTCCCATGTCTTCGCCATCTGGTTTGATTTCTCCAATAGTCTGGCTTTCATGATTTCCTGAAGGCTTTCCATCCAGATTCACTGATCTTTCCCCCAGATTTGATTGAGTGAATTTTTTTGGGTATTGTTGTCTTTGTTGTTCTACCCTTTCTTAATCTAGAAGAACTGCATTTCAATCTATCTCAACCATGGGAAAGATGTTCATTGATGCTATCATCCTTTTTATTTTCTTGGTCCCATACTTTTTTCATAGCTCTTCTCGCCACACTACTCTTCTCTAGCTTTTGTGATTATTTGTTTTAATCTCAAATCTTCTATTGGGCCCTTGTATTGTTAGTCTTTGGCCTGCATAATTGTATATGGCTCCTGCACTCCTAAGCCATGGTCTCCCTAAGATCATGTTGTATGCCCCTTGGACATCTAGAACTAGCAAATTGGTTTTGAACTTCTCTAATCCTACTCTCATCTAAAGATTCTCAATCAAAATCACTGGCCTAGACTATCCTTTAGTCTACCATATGATTTTAAGAGGACCAGGTTTCATTTTAAAAGGAGTGGGTTTCATTACTTGAACCCCTAATCTTTGTTTGACATACTCCCCCACAATGTTGACTCCAGCACCACCATCGAATGTCACCCTTGATAGTGGTTCCCATTGTTTTCTTATCTTATAGTCGGTCTAGATGACTGGTTCTTTGTCATCTTTAATTTTAAACAAGTCCACTACCATTGTGTCTGATTCTTCCTTCCTTTGCTTTCGGATGAAACTAGATAGATGGTTAGCTGTCAACACATAGAACTTACGCACAATGAGATGCACTTTTGAACTTCCTGCATAAAAATTATTGCCATCACCCACTGTTCTGCTTCGGTGTAGGTCACCCCCTCAAGACTTATTACCTTGCTTAAAGTAGATAGGCGTGTATCTTCTCCCTTCCTTTTGTAGCAACACTGCTCCAATGGCCGTGGTACCTAGCATCATGGCAGTATAGAAATTATCCTCACGGTTTAAAGGACACACTGTCAGTAGTTGACATAAGATTTATTTTACCCTGTCAAAAGCCTCTTGAGCTCCTTCATCCCATTTGAAACCATGCATCTGTAGAGCCCTATTCTAAAGAGGATACACATAAATTGACAACATCCAAAAAAGCTACGACAAATATTTAAACTTATGCACAAACAAGGCCAAACCTTGAGCACTTGAGGGAGGCTCCATCAAAACTAGAGCATCAACCTTCTCCGGATCCACTTCAATTCCATTTTGTGACACCACATGACCCAGCAACTATGCAGGAGGTTATGTTAGCTTGCACTTCTTAGGGTTCAATTGACCTCCTTCTTCATTAAGCCTTTGGAAACATAACTACAACTTTGATAGATGCTCCACCCTAGAGTTATAACAACCGATATTGTCCATAAACACCCTACTGAACCTCCCTAGATACGACCCAAACACCATGTTCATCCAATCTTGGAAGGTAGCATAGGTATTCACCAACCTAAATGGCATCCTTTGGTAGGAAAAACATCCCCATGGAGAGATAAATGCCATCTTCAGCTGGTCTTCAAGTGCGATTTCTATCTGGAAATACCCAAAAAACCCATTCATAATTGAGTACCTTTCATGGCCTGCCACCTCGTGTAAGATCTAGTCCTAGAATGGCAATGGGTAGTGTTTCTGCTTGGTAGCCACATTCAATGGCTTGTAGTCAACAGACACTCTCCACTTCCCATTCTTCTTAGGAGTGATGACCACCGCTGAAACAGACACTCAATGGCTTGTAGTCAATAGACACTCTTCGCTTCCCATTCTTCTTAGGAGTGATGTGACCACCGATGAAACCCACTCCGACTCCTTCATGGGGTATATAATACCTACATCCAACAAAAAATTGGTTTATCTCCTACCAAAGGGCTTCCTTCTAAATCTCTCCTATCTCTTCATCTTTGTGCCTTTGTCTTATACCCCCCCCCCGAGTACAATTCTGTACTATACACCCATTTCCCTCGTAGATCCTTGTACTTTGTCCCAAATAAATTTGGATAGGAGGTACACATCTGGACATAGCTTTCTTTCTCTCCCTTGGTCAAATCCTCACTCAACATATTGGCTACTTCCTCCAGACCTATGCCATGAACATGGGGTTGTACCTCTTCTTTTGCATTAGAGGCTTCTACAATGACACCAAAAAATCGGCATCAATCTTAAGCATGTCATCCTCACTCTCCTCCTCCTTGGTATCAATGTAGCCTTCATCATATGTCGTCTCGATCTTGTATTCATAGCTGGTCGTCGTATCACCCTCATCTTTTGCCACCATAGGATGGAAACGGCTCTCCGTGGTCTTTAAATCTAGCACTATTTGTTTCCCTTTATCTTTCAAGCAAGGTGAACATTCTGCTCTCCCAATCCTATTTGGCCCCAATTGCTAAAAGCCATGGCCTCCCCAAGATAATAGGGTAAGTTTTATCACAAAGAAGTTTTATCACCTGCTTTCATCACAAAGAAGTTGATTAGGCACTCAATCCCCATCACCTTCACTCTCACATCGTGAGCACACCCAGACACCTAGCTTTAGTATGGTTAGCCATATTCATGCGCACATTTGACTTAGCTATTGCTTTAACACTTATCTCTTTCATAGCTACTTTTGTCATGACATATACGTGCACTCCACCACCTATATAGGCATGTACCTGCATCCTCTTCTCAATGACTGCATCCATAAGAGGAAGAACACAACTAAATGCCCCACCCTGAAGGCCATAGTATGCATCAGATGCACATGGTTCTTAGCTCTTGGCAGTCTCATGCTAACACTCATGGACCAATTCCTCCTCCACCATCTATGTAGGCATGTACCTGCATCCTCTTCTCAATGAACGCATCCATAAGAGGAAGAACATCAACTAGACTCCCCACCCTTAAGGCCATATTATGCACCGCATGCACATGGCCCTTAGCTCTTGGCAGCCTCATGCTAACACTCGTGGACCACTGCCTCCTCAACTTGGGATTTAAAGCCAACAACTGCCCAAAAGTAATGTTAGCTTTTTGACTTTGCACATCACTTACTAGGTCATACACAGGGTGACCACATCCCAACTGGAAGTCCACCTGTTTGATCTTGCAGAGCCTCCTCCTTTTGCTAGTCTCCGACTACTCCCTACCTTTGTATACTTTCTCTTTACCCTTGTGAGCTGTAGTCTCCCACTCAATCTCTATCTCCCTTTCACCTCTTGCTCTTTTATCGGCCAAAACTTCAACATCCTACTTATTCACCCCGATAATATTCACTCTAGGCACTTCACCAACATTTGGCGGAGATGTTTGCATTGGATTCTCGACTACCTACTCTCTTTGGCCATTAAATTGTCCTTGCCCTCTTCCTCTACCAAACAATGGGTAAATACCACCTTTTTCTCTCAGAGGTTGGGGGAAATCCGGTGCATAATGTCCCTCTTCTCCACAATTGTAACACCTACCTGAAAACAACCTCCCCCTGCCTCTTGCTCCTCTTGATTGTCCTCTATCCATTACACTTAGCCGCAATTCCTGCATCTGCCTGTACAAATCCTGCATAGTATGCACCCAATTCTATGGAACAGCCGCTATGCCGAGATTATCGTGATTCTTCTCATGAAAAACACCTTGGGGACTCTAAGGTTGGTCAGGAACCATGGCTTTGTAGCTCAACAAGCCCTACTCAATTCTCCTTTTTATCTTTCTTCTCTTTTCCCTTGCAATTGCCACTATACCATTGTAATTTTTTGAGCTTTGAAAGTCCAACTTTTCCCTCACTTTAGGATGTAAGCACACCATGAACTTGTCCATCTTGAAATAGTTGCCATAGCTGCATGGCTACCGCTAACTCTGCCCAAAAATGATCTAAAAATAGATTGAAATCCTCAATTACATCTATCCTAAGAGATTTAAGCTTCGCATCCATCTTGAATGGGGGTACCTCCTTGCAAAAATTATGTATGAATCATGTCTGTAGAGCCAGCCAAGCATGCCTCGACTCACGTTCCAATGCTTTGTACCACACTTTAGGATTTTCGTGCATCACCAATGGAAATGTCAGCATCTTACTATCTTTGTTTATCATATGCAATAATAGCATATACACCTCAAAATCCGACATCCACTTGTCGGGATTCTCTTCACCTGTAAAAATTGGCCCATAGATTTGTGATGCCATGTCCACCAACGCAAAACTTGTACCTTCTCGTCTACCTCAGAGCAATCAATGTGCTCCTCTGTGGGGGCACCAAAATATGAGATTTGGGAATGGGGAACACACCCAACACACACAAATGCCTCTCTATAGACCAGTGTATCCACAACACCCCTATCCTCTCAGAAACACCTTCAAAAGATACAACACACACTAGCAGAACTCTACGTGCACACCTCTCAACCTCACACACGCTTAGCAAGAATGACCATTCAACACAAACACATCACCAATGCTCATTTCATCACTTCCAACACACACCACAACTCAATTTCACACTCTCTACACTACAAAGCGGTCCGCGAGCACACACATCCCCGCTGGCACCAACACACACATAAAGAGAGAGAAAGGGAAAGAGAGAGTGGGAGGGGGAAATGATGCCCAAAACCAAGGGGAATTTCTTGATAATACTTAGCAAAGTTCTCTTACAACCACCACAATGTCACAAACAACAAGGCTTCTCACTTGGATTTCATAGAGAGCTCTAGTAGTGCCAAAAGGTGAAAAAAGCCCCTCAAAAAGACTAAGAATTTGGTTTTATAGGGGACCATTGCCCATTTTTAGAAGTTTTGATTTCATTGGACCCCTTAAACTTTAAATTTTTCAATTTGTACAAGGTTTGAGGCCTTTGGATTGACTTCCCAACTCTCTCTCTCAACACCACCCTCTCATAACTTGGAGGAGGGGGGGCACTAGCGCTAGTGCTCCCAAGCTTGCCTTCAATAAAATATTAGGGCCCAATGGACGGTGTGAACCCATCCATGGATGATGATGCCATGTCATCACCTTGGAGAGCCACCCGACAGTAGCTGGGCTGCCCCTTGCGCCACCATCTTCACCAAAACTGCCCAAGTGTGCCCGCTAGGCCACCATGCGATGCCTGCAGCGCCGAGGCCATAGCCATGCTCAAGGGAGAGCTTCTCTCTCTTCCTTTTGATATAACCTAAAGGGCTCACATCTTGGCCTATATACACCTGCTTTTGTGCCCTTGCCTCTCCGTGTGGTCCACTCGATGTCCACATGGCACAACCACATTAACTCCCACTCCAAAGGCCTGAGAGCCTCTATAAAAACATTAAAAAATCTCTTTTTTTCCAAACTTCAACCTGTTGCCGATTCCTGCCCTTGAGTCCACCAATGCTCAAGCCACAACATCCCACCAGAAGCTGCCATCCCAAATTTTGAATCATGCAAACTCCTAGCAAATCGAGACCATAAAAAATGGAAAAAAAACATCTAGCATCTTCTCACCGCCAACTGCACCAAACTTCTACCTAACATATCTTTTCCACCACGACTCCGATTGGCAAGCTGTCAAATCCTATTGACTTCACACAGTGCACAACACATTACAAAACTTGGTTGAGACCAAAAAACGTCCCCAATGGCACATCTACCAATGGAATCAATCCGTCACATGCCTGGTCCCCCTCGAAATCTTCAATTGGCCATATCATTTTAGTTTGAGCTCAAGACTGGCATGCTCCACAACTTGAGCACTTCACTTCTATTCACTCACACCAACTTTGGACACCTGTCCCCACTTGCCCTATCCATTGGGAATCTGCAATGCATTCCATCTTTAGCTAGCCATAACTTTCACACCGTGGCTCCGTTTGAGGAGCTTCCTGGACCAACTTACATAGCATCACATTCCAAGGCACCATTCCCACACTTTATAGACTTGGACCTACCATCCTAATTGGCCCATTTTGGAGCCCCTTTTGGCCTAAAGAACCGCATTAACCATATATTCCCTCTATCACCTACCTGTCCAAGGCTTTCACATTTGCTTTAACACATTGGCATGTACCTTTATGCACCCCTAGAATTGTTCTTTACTGCTCGCAAAATTGACCAACTTTGGTTGCACCAACATAGCTCCTCTAGGGGTGCATGTACCTTTATGCACCCCTAGAACTGTTCTATACTGCTCGCAAAATTGACCAACTTTGGTTGCACCAACATAGCTCCATCAACGGTTGCAATGACATTCACAACCATAGAGCCACAAAATGTCGGCAATAAATCTTTTAGTGACCTCTTTGGTTTGGTTGTTGACACATTTTGGCGGGATGGATAGATGTGCATATAGTGTCATACAATCAACTATTGCCAATAATTCCTCTTTGTCGTCTCTTGGACACTCTGGCCATTAGAACAAACAATGAATGTGTTGTAGAGTTCATCATTTCTATACTTGAAAGAGGCTATCAACCTATGATGGTACATTTTTTTGTGTTCATGGGTAATATCTTGTATCTTTCGATAGGCGTAGTGTTTGTGGGAGAGAGTTGGTCATGTTTGCCACCTTTGACAATCAAATTGGGACCATTTATACCTTAGTCATATGGAAGAAAAACTATTCATTGTGTGGGATGGGAACCATCGGCTTCACGCGTGGAAAGATATTGGGCATTGCCACTGGGTGAATTCACAACCCCAAAGGTTGAGTGCACCCTCGTGAAGTTTGACCCTGAGGAGATGTTTTATTGATTCTTGACATGATCAAAAAGTAGATTCCCTACATGTGCTTTAGTGCACTCTAATTTTACATGGTCAGTTAACTGTTATAAAAATAATCAGAGTTACATGAGTTCACATGCCTCACACTATTGCTCATGACATTTTTATTATGTAAAAGTTTGCACTTACAGATTCAAAGTCCTTGTTGGCACTTATAGATCCAAAGTCCTAGTTGGACAAGTTCAATGACAAAGATAGGGCAAAAGTTGAAGGGCACTTTGTGGCATTGCCATGAATCAATCAAGGTGGCTTAAGCTCCCAATGTCTTTGCTATCCTAGCCCTTTTGGAAGGTGAGTGTAATTTACAGTGTACATGCATTGGATGTGTTGAATATATTGTGTTAAAAATTTAAACCACCTGTATGCTGCATACTGTAGGAAGAACTTGATGAAATGTGTAAGGTCTCCACCTTTCTACCTGTCAACGGGAATGAACTCAAAGCTTTAGGAGAAAGCATTGGTCATACAAACAGGTAAAAAAAACTATCTCAAAAACAATTAAAAATGATATTTTTGGAATCTTAAGCACAACAAATCCAAGGTTAGAAATTTTCAAAATTAAGTTTGGA
This sequence comes from Adiantum capillus-veneris, assembly GCF_014529385.1. Lineage (NCBI taxonomy): Eukaryota > Viridiplantae > Streptophyta > Polypodiopsida > Polypodiales > Pteridaceae > Adiantum > Adiantum capillus-veneris. The sequence goes on along the minus strand of NC_140947.1, from coordinate 90,949,369 downwards.
CAAAAATTGACCCCGCCAGTCCCTCCAGAAGATTCAATGTAAATTAATTTGCTAAGAAAAATTGGATGGTTGTAGTAATCATTTAAGCATAGACTTTTAGTAAGGCCTCCCAGATATTTTACAAATATTTACCAATTGAGCAAAAAATAGGTCAAAATTTAGCAGATTTGATTTTTAAAGCTGGCAGGTGATGGGAGGGGTCATCACTGACCTGCCAAGGACATGAATAGTAGCAGCAGGTGCTAAGTGAGTTGTATGGCTGCCTTGGGATGGAAGCTACTGCCATTTCCAGCCTGTAAATGCCCAGAAACCTATAAATAGGCCCCCCTTGCTTCACAATTTCACTTAGACTCGGAGATGTGGCCATTTCTCTCTCACATAGAGAGAAACTCTACTCAAAAATCACTAGAGAGCAAGAACTCTAGCTGATTATCAATGGTAATTAGCCTAATCCCTTTTTAATTAGCAAAATTATGCTAATTTGTCTTTATTTTCTTAATTAATTTAATTAATTAAGAAGATTAAACCTCTTTACATTATGAATTACTCTCTTAACTCTTAATATTTTGTTGATTATTTAGATTAAGATTAAGGATATTAATTTAATTAATTATTAAACCGGATTAGGACTAAACTTAATCTTTTTAGTCTTAAATTAAGAGTAAATATACTAATTAAGCTTAGATTAGTATAAGATAATTATTAGAGCTGTATTAGAATTAATTAGGCAGAAATTAGTTGTTTTTAATCAAAAAATTGATGGGAAACCTACTTAATTAACTCAAATATTCCTAACTTAATCATCAAACTTAAAAACCCGTGTTAGGAACACGGGAGAATTACGTCATTAATAGAAAATTAATCTAAGTATTAAATTAAGCTGAAGCTAGATGTTTTTAGCCAGAAATTAAGGGGGAAATTAGCAAATCAAATTAAATAATTATGTGCTATTTAGCAGAGTTAGTTTACATTGTATATAATCAATGGTATTATCTTAAGGTCACAAAATCAATTTAGCTATTTTTCAATGCAAAATTTGACTAATTCTAGCTAAAATTCAAACGGAAAAATAAGCTAACCTAATTAGATAATTATAAGGTATTTATTAGCGACAGTATAAGTAAGCCATGATAATTATCTTAAGATCAAAAAATTAATTTAGTTCTTTTTCTAAAATAAAACAGACTAATTCTAGCTAAAATTAAAAGAAGAAAATTAGCTAATCAAGTTAGATAATTATGTGCTATTTATCAGAGTTATAATACATTATAAGTAAGTGATAATAATTATCTTAAGGTCAAAAAATTAGTTTAGCTATTTCTCTAAGCCAAAATAAGCTAATTCTAGCTAAAATTAAAAAGGGGAAATTAGCTAATTAAGATAGATAAATATGTGTTATTTGTCAAAGTTAGTATATATTGTAAGTAAAACGTGATAATTATCATAGAGTTAAAAAGTTAGTTTAATTATTTATCTAAGTCAAAATAGACTAATTTTAGCTAAAAAAGAAACAAAAAAATTAGATAACTAATTTGGATAATTAAAAGGTAATTAGCAAAGTTAGGATATATTATTATCTCCTTGTGATAATCATAACATCGTTAAATAATTAGTTTAAGTAATTATAATTGTTCAAAAATCCTATTTTTATCTAAAAATTAATTAGGATAAATATAATTTATGGTCAAAATTTTCTAGGAAAAATAAAAAAAGTGTAAAGCATTGATATAAAGTTTTGGAAATGCAATCTTTAAGAGAAAATGAATATAATAAATATTAAACTTAAAATACGCAGATTTCAAGCTTACAATAGATGAGGAAATTAGGAAAAAGATGTAGAAATTTATAAGAAAATTAAGAAAGCTTAGAAAACCCTTAGGGAAGCTATGGAAAAGTTATCTTACCTAAATAAGCAGATAAGAAATTACTAGGTTTAGGGTAATTATCTTCATTAATTTTTATGTGCTAAATTAATTCTTAACCTTGATTGGGTTAAGAAGAGAAATTAAATTGAATACGAAGGTTAATTCTAGCTTTTGGATGATTTACCTAATAATTAGACGTCTTTTTTTATAAGGATAAGAAGTCATGGCACCAAAAGGACCCGAGCCAATCCTCAATCTGATGATGAGGGTAGTATTCCTAAAAGAGCTAGAGCGTCATGACGACGAGGCTAGCGGGCCTAGTAGTAGGCCTACTAATGAGACCATTCAGGCTCCATCACTACAACAAATTCTCGACCAATCCCAGGTGGGTCTTCTCATTATAATTTAAGTTTGAACAATTCAAGTTCTTCTTAAGTGTTAACATTGCATACGTAAAAGAGGATGTAAGGAATAAGGAAAAGTGAAAAGTGGCTGAAAACGGAAGGCATCTTCCAAGAAACCAACGTGCATTTGTTTGTAAACTAGGAAAGAATTGTTTGGGTTAAAGCCGGTTGAATTAAGAAAGATATGATTGATCATCCTTAAGGCAACTTGTCTCAAGACACCTCCGACTCCTTGGTATATGGCTTTCCAGCCACGGATAAGTCAATTACCCCCATGAACGATGAGTTTCTACTCCGTGTCATGTCTTGATGTTTCTATATAAGTTAGGATACCATTTTTATCCTAGGGGAAAACCAAAATCACTAACCGAAAAACCAAAAATCATTGTCTCATAGATTTCACGTGCGCTCATTCATTGAGAATGGAGCTTAGGAAATTATGGGACTCATGCTCTTTTAATATTTTTGTATATCGTGCAAGGCCACTTTCTTGGCTCTCCATTTCCTATTCTTCTTAGTCATTTGTGGTGGGGGAGGAAGGGGTTGCCATTTCCATGCAAGCTCATGTCCTTGTTTTACTCTTGTAGGGATATCTATTCCTCTATTGTTTTAGATGTATTCTTCTTCTTTCTTTGTCATGTTCATCGATGATCTAGTCTTGCATGTCCTCTCTACAAGAAGTCTACTTATCTGGAAAAATAGGGTCAATTAGAAAAGGATAGGTGGTGGAAAGATATGTACCAAAAAATCATGTACAATGGGTTTGTTGAGTATTGGGGAGAACCTAGGATAGTTAGTGCACCATGGCACAAGTTTGACCTATTGAATGTATTTTTGGGATTGGAAAGGGGAATTTTCCATGCGAGGCCATGTCTCTGGAAACTAGGCACCAAACGAGTGTCAAAATGGCCATCTGCGCGCCGTGGCACATAGGCCATTCTTTGGGGCCCTCGAGACCCACACACCCCCCGGTGTGGTTTTTACATGCATTTGTCATCCGATATTGACATATTTTCCCCGGAAACATGGCCTCGCATGGAAAATTCCCCTTTCCAATCATTTTTCGACCACCATCTAGCCAAGATACTTCAACAAAAGATAACAAGCCCGCTCTCAAGCAAAAGCTCAAGACCGGGTATGAATTTTTGGATTTCCGGTGAGTGATGATTAAAAATCCAAAACTCTTTCCGCCCTATAACTTCCACAAAATGGGCTAAGGTATTCTCAACCAACGCCTTTTTCCCCCTAACATATGTGAGGGCACAACGACTGGTAGACTTCTACTCCAAGTGAAGAAGTTTTCTAAACATTTTTAGTGCGCAGTGATGGATAGGTACCTAACTAATCAGGTCCACCCATCCATGATTGACAACCTTAGTCAATCCCCACTTACCACCCCACACTCACACATGATTTCTTTGTTTTCTAATCACTATCACATTGTTTTAACATTTAAGATTTTAAATAATGGATTCCTTTTTGAACTTTTCGTCACAGTGATTCCTTCGATCAAGTATTAAAGACAGCATTGAAAAGCATTTTTTTAGCAAACAAACATCTTCAAACTTAAGACAGGGTACTGTCAATCAAAACATTCTCCATAATAACCATGACAGTACTTTTCTTATCTCAAGACCACCTAAGGGTGAAAAACGACACCCATTCCTTGTTCACAATCCGGCGTGGATAAACCCCCACCCAAGTTTTTGAGGTGCCCATACACCAAACCAGTTGCCCATACAGGCGAGAAATTTTTTTCTTGCATGATGGTTCTTTCTCATCACAAGGGTCTCTCAATTGTGCTTTTCTAGAATAAGAATTACAAGGGTAAATCACGCTCCATATTTAACATATTTCCATGTCCATCTTTAAGGGGACAAAGTGTCAAATCTTAGGAATTTTCACTAAATCATAAATGTAGATCATATATTTTTTAGTTGGCTCTAAATCCATTTTTAGGTATGTAGTGGAGTTTTTAGATTTTTTTATTGACAGGTTTCTGTCAATCAAAACATTGTCCATAATAACCATGAAGTACTTTTCTTATCTCAAGACCACCTAAGGGTGAAAAACGACACCCATTCCTTGTTCACAATCCGGCGTGGATAAACCTCCACCCAAGGTTTTGGGGTGCCCATACACCAAACCAGTTGCCCATACAGGCGAGAAATGTTTTTCTTGCATGATGGTTCTTTCTCATCACAAGGGTCTCTCAATTGTGCTTTTCTAGAATAAGAATTACAAGGGTAAATCACGCTCCATATTTAACATATTTCCATGTCCATCTTTAAGGGGACAAAGTGTCAAATCTTAGGAATTTTCACTAAATCATAAATGTAGAGCATATATTTTTTAGTTGGCTCTAAATCCATTTTTAGGTATGTAGTGGAGTTGTAAAGCTTCTACCATGTCTCAATAACAATTTGATGGGATTCAATACTCATTTAAGCTCAACTCTGAATTACAACTTAGTGCATAACTTCTATTTTTTTTAAAACAATATCCTGAAACCTTTGAAATCAAACATGAGTCTTATCTTTTTTCCACATATTTAAACTATATTGTCATGTATATTTAATATTGTATAGAAAATTTATAGTCAAGTTACCAAAATCAATCATAAGCTACGTGTCCCAACTTGATTCAAAGGAATTTTTGTACATATGTCCTAAGGTCTACCACTAAATTGGTCCAAGGAACTTTTATACATACATCCTAAGACTAGTGTTAATAGACCCCACCATTCTAGCCTTTGGCTACTAAAGATTGATTAAGTTTTAAGCACCGAAACTACAAATTTAATAGGTCCTCCTATACCGCAGTCTTTCTAATTTCTATTAAAGTTGATTGCATTATTAGTAGCAACTATGTGTTTCATGTCCGCAATTTAGATTTATATGTCCTTTATAAGGAAATACAAATAATGTTTTTTTCTTATTTTTATGGTGCCTTATTACCATCCTTTCACTAGCCACTATTGACATCTAGTTATGTACAAGAACATGTCAACTACAAGAGTTCCTGGTGGCTGATCTGCATCTCGACCATTAGGAGATATATAAACCTTGCATGGGCCTTGTAAGGAATCTTAATTTTTAGGGATTAAGGGTAATATTGTGTAGGGTTTAGGGGGCAAGGGCATTGAAGAAGGTAGTTTTGAGTACGCTTTTCTAGCCTTTTTTTTAGACAAATGTAGGATGTGGACCTAAAGGGTTACTTTCTCTCTCTAACTTTTTTTAAAGTGAAGGAAGCATAGGGGTGTGTCCACATCAGCAAAAACGTGGGTCACAAAGAGACAAAATTTGACTTTTTAAAAAAAAAATCATTTTTACTTGTTTCTAACTTAAAACTCCCTCCCAACATATATACATATCCAAAAATCATTTTTTGACCCATTTTTTAACCCACAAGCTTAGAAAGTCCATTTTTTCAAAACTCTTTTCCCCCAAAAAGTAATAAACATTTTGTTCTCTCCTCCTCCTCCCTCCTCCCTCCTCTCTCTCTCTCCCTCTCCTCTCCATCCCTGCCCCTACCTTCCTCCTCCTCCCCAATCTCTCCCTCCCCCCCCTCCCTCCTTCTCTCCTCCCATCTTCCTCAACCTCTCTACCCTTCCCCCTCTATCTTTTCATCATTTGCTTCCTCACGGAACAGCTTCCATGGTGCTCACGGACATCAAAAATGGTTTGCTTCCACCACCACGTACTCCGCACACCAAAATCATACATATTCGCTTACCCACGGCATCTGCACCGAAGACCACTAGTGAAGGTGATCAAAGGTCATCACAAGAACGTCGCACCGCTTGTGAGACCAATGTTGACATTTGGGTGGATGGCCATTTGTACCTTTACGATCCTATAAGCTGCTTACATCCACCGTTTAATAGCCTGTCCACATTTCTTCAATTTCTTGGGAGCGGAGAAGCAGGTTTGTTAGGCTATTGCAAGCGGTTGTGTATGGGTGCAGGTGCTTCTTTGCATATGTGGATGCACGAATGTCAAGCTCTTCACCTCAAGACGATGGCATTACAAGAGAGTGTTGCCTCTTCGGAGAGGGTAGTTAAAACTCTTGAACAACAAATGCAAGAAAAGGAGTCCCACATCCAGAAGCTTACCAACAACATCACATAATTGAAAGAAACACCCCTTGGTGCAAGGGAACGCAAACACACGTATTCATCCATTGAAACTCTTGCACATTCGGGAGGAGCACGCAAAAGACGAGTTACAGCCACAAGGTGATTTGGTCTTTACTTGCATGATGGATTCTTACTTCACACTATTTTCTAACATTTATGTTTATTTGTTGCTAGAAACTCATCCAGGAGGCATGCGGTGGAACAAGCCAAGATAATCGAGTCAACCTTCTCACTAGTTGTCTCAATACCCAGGACATGATTTCTATCTTACAATCACCTGGAGGTAAGCACATCAACGATGCAGTTACCAAGGACCTTATGCGTAAATTAAGAAATGTGGTTAGTGATGATGACGTTCAACAAGCTTGTGATGAGGCTGGAATCAGCACCAAAGCCTATCAGGCTATTTTCCAACTCCTAAAGGATGTCCTCAAAGAACATGGCATTGTGGAAAACCTATTTCCCGTTCCTCACAAGGTCAAGCTCGCAAAGAAGGCCACAAACAAAGATGTGTTCTCCCGCATTGGGACATACCTACACATTGTGGACACAATGCCAACTTCCCTTTATGCTTCGTGCGCAACAAAGACAAGGGGAAAAGGTAAGAAACAATCCATAAGACCTTCGGAGAAGGGCTTTCCTTACACAATGTGGAACAATATTTTCGTGGATCTTAGAAGCCATGCTTAGATTTTACGAGTTACCTGAAGAAGGTGACACACTTTACTTTTTTCTTTGGTATTATTCTTATCATAGACTCTGAAGTTTAAGGTCTTAGCACTATTTATTTTGTAGTGCTTGGCACAAAAGTCGCTTTTGTGCTGAAACTCGATGAGTGTCAAATAGTGAAAGTCCGAAGGTTAGAGAGGCTAAGTGTCACTCTAATGAACGAGGCCCTTCTGCAAACCAAGCAAAGGGATTCAATAGAGCCATCTCCCACCCCATCTTTTAGCGTGCAATCAGAGAAAGACATTTGGTGGTTGGGTGCTATTGAAGTGCCCAAAGAGACCAATGGAGTACTTTCATGGATTTTTGAGAGAACTCCATGGATCACAGAAGTAATACACTCCCAAATTGCACGTGAGAAGTTGGAGATTGAGGGTTTTGGTAGTTATGATGTGGAGTGGCACTTAGGTGGGGATTTGAAGACCATAAAGTGTTTGCTTGGATGCAAACAAGGGGCTTCTTCTCTCATGCCTTGTCCATTTTGCACTCGAGGGTACAAACCTAATGGAAAAAAATCACATAAGAGCACTGCAAAGGCCGGTTCCATGCTTCCATGGCAAGGGCATGGAGAACAAGGGTTAGATTGTCGTGATGTCGGAGATGAATTTAGAGAATGGAAAGCATCTATTCTGAGATGTCCCATGCTCAATGCCCCAGACCGTGATCAAAAGGACCACCCTTGGAATCCAATCTTTTGGTTTCCTCTATCGAATGTACATTTTTGTACATTACATGCATTCATGCACATTTTTGATAGGCTATTGAAGCTCCACATTGACTTTTCTTTCACAATGAAACCGTTGGAAAAGTCCCAAGAAGCGATCGAAAGAGTGGAGGTACTCTTGAATTCCATTGGTTGCAAAGAACACAGGGGACGCCCATGAAATTGCTCAACAAGTGTCAATGAGTGGACAAAAAGCTAGACACTTTTTGAAGAAAGTTTCCCAAGGAAAGCCAACTCGATATGATGCTCAAAACAGCTCCAACCAGTAGGCAGGTAACCTTTGGGAGCTTTGGAAGGAGTTATGCAAAGCTACTACCGACAATGATTCAAATGGCGAGCTTGCAAACAAGCGCAAGCAAGTTTGGGCACATTTTGATAAAATGGTCAAAGCTTATGGGCCTTAACAACACAGCACAAGAACAACGCCAATCATTTCAAGAAGCCTTGGCGGATTTTACCAAGGTCTTCACCCTTTCTTGGGGTGAAAATAACATCACACATTACATGGTAAGTCATTTTACATGGTGTATTCATTACAAGGGATTGTTTTTATTTAATAATGTGGATCGTTTACTCATGTGAACAGCATATCTTGTTTGCGCATGGTGCATTTTTTATGCACAAGTATGGATCGCTTGAAATTTTTAGCACTCAAGGCATGGAGAAGTCCCATTATCGAGCAAGGGGAGTGTACTTCAAAAATACTCAACATGGTGGTGGAATGGTGCAATCCAATTATTTGGATGAGATGTTCAATTGGTTTTTTCACACAACATTTGCTCGTAAGCTCACAATGGAGCATGCGCGACAATCCAAGATTACTATTGAAGTGCAGAAATGGAGTCGTCAAGAGCATAGCAACAAGTGGCAAATGTTGCAAGGTCCCACAAAGCATGCTGCATGGCGGCGATGCAGAGTGCGACAAGGATCAAAGTGGATACTGTGCGAGACACTAAACGTGAACGTAGGGTCCAACTCTTAGCGACATGTTTATTTAAAAAATAATACTTTTTTTTAAAAAAATTAGTGTGAACAGGGCCCTTTTTAAATGGGCCCTTATAAATATTGCATGCTCTCATAAACCACTCATTTCTTAAGAACAAGTGAGCTCTTACCAACGAAATGGCGCGCACCAAACAAACCGCGAAAGAGCATCTTCCTGCCAACAAAAACACCCTCCAAGGATGTGAGAAGCCGTCATGGCTTAAAGGCACAAGTAAACAGCCACGAACGCCTGGCCGTTCCAGGAACTCATCTGGTAGTGGGCATGGTGGTAGGGCGCGAGAGTCATCGAGGACTGTTGAATCTCCACCTCCTCAAGATATAACACCTAGAAGGAGAGTGAAGCAACATGCTCAGTGCTGGAGAGAAGAAGAGGGCCAGCAAACAACAGAGTCCGATAGGGAGCAGCCGTCGCGCCACCAATCACAAGCAGGACCATCCAGGACTCAAGTGGTCCATACAGACACGGAATCAGAGAGTGAGCCACCATGGCTGCGAGAAAAAATACCGCGCACACACCAGGTGGCCGTTGGGGGGAAGACATTGCCTAGAGGCCAAGGAGCTCTCCTCACACGACAAGATCGGCAGCCAAGGGAAGAGGAAGAATCAGAAGAGGCTGCAGAACCAGCCCCTAAGCATGTAAACAGGCGCAAGTCTAAGTTTTTCAAGAAGCCTAAACGCCACCCGCCAGCAAATGTACAAGTGCCCCCAAGACAACCGCAGCGGCGTCGGAAAATAGCAAGGGCATTTGCAGAAATCTGCCACTACAAGAAGAGGACGGAGCTTTTGATTCAACGCGCCCCCTTTGCTCGCACTTTGAAGGAGGCGCTTCAAAGCTATGGAATCAGTATAGAATGCAAGCAATAGCGCTAGAGGCTATTCAAGAAGCTGTAGAGGCCCACATCATTTCGGTGTCGGAAGATACCAACCTATGCGCCATACATGCAAAGCGAGTGACAATACAGCCAAAAGATATGCAGCTTGCACGTCGATTGCGACGAGACTTCGAGCATTAGCCGAAGTTACCCCTCTTTTTGTATTGCACACCCTTATCTTTGTAATGATTTGACTTTCCAATGACAATATGCTCAACAGTTGTGTCTACTGTGTCTATTATCTTTGTAATGAAATGACTTTGTAATTTCAAGTTCTGTATGTAATTTCAATAAATTTGTGCTTTTTAAGTACCCTTGGGGGTAGATAAGCCTATAAGGGGCAAAAAAAAGCCTGGCCACAAGGGTGCGCAAATGGCCCATCCATCAGTTTTGGATGGGCCATTTGCGCGCCCTTGTGGCCATGCTTTTTTTTGCCCCTTGTAGGTTTATCTACCCCCAAGGGTACTTAAAAAGCACAAATTTACTAAAACCTATTGGTTTTGCAACATTATTTTACATGGATCCTTGTGGACACCCTTTTTTGGCCATTTCAAGCTTTGAATTCCCTATAGGATATCAAAAAAAATAACATATTGTGAAACCAAGTGTCTATGCAACATTAATTTGGAGATTTCAAATGTCCAATGTAATTGGACTTTTTGGTGCAGGGGTGTACTAGGTAGAGCTAAAGCAGGTGATAGTGTGCTGGAAACTTCATTTCATAATTGATTTCACCTTTTCTAGTGTCCTTGAGTGTGAACATATGCTGGAATTTCCATAGAAAGGGTGCATCTAAATTAATGATGCAAAATCAATTCATTTCAATAAATTGTGCTTTGTAAGTATCCTAGGGGGTAGATAAGCCTACCAAGGGCAAAATAAAGCCTAGCCACAAGGGCGTGAAAATGGCCCATCCAAAACTGATGGATGGGCCATTTGCGCGCCCTTGTGGCCAGGCTTTTTTTGGCCCTTGGTAAGCTTATCTACCCCCTAGGGAACATAAAATACCTAAATTTACTGAAATTACATACAGAACTTGAAATTACAAAGTCACTAATCAAAACCATTTTCATATCACCAATTGAAACAATTTTCAAGATTGACAAATCACATTCAAAAGAATTTGCAAGATAGAGAGACAATTTCAAATATTTTTTATTACTTCCAAAACGGTGATTTTACATCATGTATCTGAGCAGTTCATAATTTTTTTGACCATTTCCTGGCGCCTATTTTGCACGTAAGGCAACTCCCCAGTCAAGAGGGACTGTGCTATGGCCTTTGGGTTAGTTGAGCCAATGGAAGCATGTATCCCTATCTGGGCAAGCACTTTACCACGAAAGCTAGTACCAAACGTTGTGCATACAAGGGATCTACGCACTAGGAACACTTGATGCGCAGTTTGAGCAATGGTGCTCAAACACAAAAACTTGCTCAAAGCTTTTAACGACCAAGTCATAAAATGGGCTTGGGGAGTAAATTCATTATGGATACCACATCGCCAGGGGGGAGTTGTCCTAGGTAATGCGCAAGGGAAGCTTGAGGTCCAAATCCCGTCCACTTGCCACCCGTCCTTGCAGCAAAATCATCAACCTCCACAACATCCTTTCATAAATCGATGAAGGTTGAGAAAAAAGACAATGAAGGATAAAATAGTAACATGAAATTTAGGATACAGTTTACCTCCTGCTCCTTGTCGTCCTCCTCCCTGTTTCCCTTTGCATCCAAGTCAATGCTCCCATGCACAACAAAAACGACCTTTGGATCATCAGATGGGAGGTTGCATAATGGCATAAGCATCCTAGCAGCCTCAACCTTGGCTTGCGTGGCTTGAAATTCTTCATCAACCATGTGCAGCTGCTCTAATGCCAGGACCTCCGCACATACAACTGCAATAGTGTCAGCAACAGAGTCCCCATCTAGCAAGAGCTTGCTTTCTAGGGTATCTGGCGTATTGTCTAAGGGACATTTGGTGCTGTTGCATAGCAAGCTCAAGCATTCATCCATGCACAGGCCAAATTCTTTCTCCAAATCATGCAGGAACACATACTCCTCCCCATCCACTAACACGGAGGAGAAGCGGCTGATTTCTACCTCTGGGATAGCCACATCCGTCAGTGGTAGTGGCACTGGAGTGTCACTAGGGCCAGCCGCAACTATGGATTTCTCAACCACTTCCTCAAGACCCCTAGGGTACTCGAGCCGGTGTGCCTTTCCTTCCGCTGCAGGATTCATGGGGATAACCTGCTGCTCCTTGGTGTCATTGATAAAGGACCCAACCTGAAGGTGTGGTAAGCAAAGCTCCTCCAAATCAGGTTCCTCGCTCACCAAGAAGATAAATGTTGCTAGCCGAGAAAGGTACTCCACCCCCAACTTGCGCTTCTTGAGCGCTGACACCCCTGGGGCTTGCTCGTCCAAGTAATGGCCTGCATCGGTTGCAATTTCTCAGAATCGTTGCAACCGCTTGGAGAATGGGCGATCACCTTTGTGTATATAGCGCAAAAGATCGCAAGGCACCCAGATCCCTACATGTGGGGGGATAGATACAGAATATTTTATGATGTGCTCCTCCATGAATGCAAAAATCTCGACAAATGCATCCATGTGAAGGGCAACTGTGGCATCAAGGTCAGGGAGACGAGTAAAAAAGGTATGGAGGTCCAACTTCCCTTTGTATTTGGTGTCCTCGAGGAAGAGGATGAAGTGTGACAAAGGGGTGGATGTGGCTGCAGATGCAGAGCCTCTAGAAGCATCCATGTCTAGCCTGGGGTGTAGATAGAGAGTGGAGGAGCTCAAGAGTTGCAAAAGTGAAAATAGTGAATGAGTTAAGTGGCCCCCCTTTTATAATGGACCCTTTTTTTAAGACATTAAAAAAAAGGCACTTTCACCAAAAAATGATTTCTCATCCCAATGCAAAAAATTATATTGAAAGGCATGATTTGCCGAAGCAAATCATGTTGATTACAGCGGAGATCAGTTTGAAAATTGCAAGAGTTACAAAGTTATAAGATCAATAGCATAGTTCCATCCATCCCCCAGTCCTCCTCGACCTTCAATTTGTTTTCCATTCTCTTCCCAATCTGCGGACATTCATTACAATAAGCATCCAATGATCAACAAACCATGATGTATTGAAAATGTGGTGGAAGGATTCTCACCTTGTGACCTTGTAAACGAAATTGTGCTTGTTGAAGGGCCTCAAAACCCATAATAACCAAATGTTCTCGAACATTAGTGAGAGTCCAATGCTTGTTCACTTGGACTGCCTCCAAAGCATCGTTGGTCATCTTCACTACAATGTCAAAGCTTGCAATAGCGCCGTCTACACTCTGTAAGGGAGTCCACACTCCAAGCTTGCACATCCAACGATCATAGTGAAATCGTATGTACAAGGAGGTGCGGGATTTCAAAGAGCGCATTTCAATACCTGAAGCTCCAACCTTACAACGGTACCGGTCCCCGTTGTGCATGCCCTCCACAAAACCCCAGTCCTCTTCTAAAAGCCTTCCTAATTCCTCGTAATGCGCATCTTTATATACAAGCATTGTGGTAGTCTCCACAAATCCAAACTCTTTAAAAATGTGCACAAAACAATGAATAGGCAAACACCAACTCAAGCCCACAGACCTAGAAGCTTTAGAATATTTCAAAGAGTTTTGGACATCCATTATCATCTTTTGCTTAAAAGATGCTACCGACCACAAATCTGGCACCGGCCACTCCATACTTAATAAGGAAATTACTTTGATGGGTTCAAGCGTTCCAAATGCTTGTGTAGAAGTAGGGACAATATAGGAGTGAGAATAGAAGAAAATCCTTCTTTGAACCAGTTTGGTGAGGCAAAGATGTGGGAACATTATTGCTCCAATATCTGCATGTATAGCATTGAATGTGCCGGAGAGACTATGTAGTGGCTGCTCCTCCACCAACGTGGATGGAAATATGACTATAAATGCATGACAAATCTTAAGTATGAATCCATAATAACATTACACTGTGATTTCACACCTAGCTTTGTATTCTCAAAACATGTACTTACAATGTGTTGGAAATCGAGGTGGATGTTGCAAATGCATGGTTGACATTGAGAAAACATGTTGCACAATGGCTACGGTCCCCTTGTCTTTGCGGTTTTTGAAGCCAAGGAGCTTTCCTTTCCAATGAAGATCCAAGTTTGCACGATTCCGCACACGATGAGGGCCAGTAGCAGATGGTTGCATGTATATCCAAGCACCTTTGGTGAACTCTTGTGGCACCCACTCATCATCTACACCTCTAGTGTTGTGGCATGCAAGTGTTGTGACCTCATCATTTGGCCGCCTTTGCGAAGTAGAGTTGGCCATGGTTGAGTAAAGAAAACTAAGAGGAGGAGAAGGACCTTGCTTGTTGCTACAATGTACAGAGGATAAAGTGATATGAGAAAGTGGATAACCCTTGCTTGGTGTGGCAATGGGAGGAGAAGGTGGATAACCTTTGCTGGGTGTGGCAATGGAAGGTGGTAGGGGAGGAGAGAGGAGCTTCCTTGCTGCAGCAATGGAGATGGTGTAGAGAGAGAGAGAGAGAGTGTTGGAGTAGAGGATGAGTGTGATGGTTGCAACCAAGGAGGGGTTGGAAAAGGGGTTCTAGAGAGAGAAAATCACTTTTTGCCTAAGAACTACTTTTGGGGGAGCTCTAGATAGCAAAAAAAGATTTTTCAAAAGTTTTTTAAAAAAATTGAAATTTTGGGTTTTTGGGTGCACATTTTGACTTTTTGAGGTCAAAAAATGATTTTTTAACCATAAAATAGTTTTAGGGGGGTTTTAAGAAGATGAAATTTGAGTTTTGAAAATTTTGAAAAATTTCAAATTTTTGGGATTTTTTCAAAACCGGATCAAAAAGGAGGGAAGTTGGAGGTTCCATATGACCGACCCACCCCCCCTACCCCCCCCCCCCCCCCCACTCCACCCCACCCCACCTTCTCACTAGGTAAGAGCCCATTTAAGAAGTGTAAAACTACTTTGTCCCCCCACATTTTTGAGGGCATACAGTGTGTCCACCACCCTCTTCTCATTGGCTGGCCTCTAATTAACCTTAATCCCAAAGGGCCCCTAGAGGGTTCATATTTTTCCTAATGGATACATTTTTGTGGGGCTTATAAAAAGGAAAAAACTTTAGTATTCAAAACAAGTGCACACAATTAATCACTAATTGAATGACAACATAAAGTACTTTAAAACAATGATAAAAAGCAGTGTCAGCAAACAGATGACACTGTAATATGGAAAATAATACATTGTATTATCAAGTACATGAGCCCACTGGCTTGGCATACGAGTTTCCTACATAAGTGTTCTGTAAATGGGAAATACAGCTAGACTCTTGGGTCTCTCTCCCAACACTATGATGAAGAGGTCCTCCCTTTTTGTTATATTGCTCCACCTTTTTGGCACCTTTGTCTTGCCTTTCATTTACAACACCTTTCTTTCTTGTAACTTGAGCAAAAATCTTCAATTGATTCTTGGTTGTTGCTGAGGTTTGGTTCCTTACTTGAATGTCTATTTGCTTGGTTGTTTCTTGGTGTGCAACTGATCATAAGAAATTGGTTATATCTCCCCAAGGTTTGAGTATTCAAATGTTGCAGGCATGAAATTGCACATTATCTGGTTTTGCAATACTCCTTCTGCAAATCTAACATAAACACAAAGATGTATAGTATCAAAAACTAAATACAATGTGAGTCTCTTAAATCCACAACACTTTACCTCTTCCAAAAGCATTGACTAGCAGCTTACAAATGACTGTTTTGGAGGTACTAGTACTTGTTTCCAATGTTGTTGAATACATTAAATCTGCTAAAGAAGAGAAGATTAATAAAAAGAAATCTTCAATAAGTCATTCATGGAAAAAATACACTAACCACACATGATTTTCAGGAACAAGCACTTACCTAAGGATCCTTTGCCAACATTGAAAGTGTGTGACCCTTGATAAGCCTTACATACATCCCTTGCATTTCACTGCATTAGCACCATGTACAATTGATATCTACTCCATTGTAATCCTTTGGTAGCTATGAGAAAGTACACTCATTTTGTACCTAGTTCCCAGAGAGAGAGAGAGAGAGAGATGTTGCAGCAACTATTGAAAGAGATCTCAAAAGGAATAGGGAGCTAGAGAAGGAAAGCTGGTGGTGCAGGTTATGGAACTTGAAAGAGAGATCCAAGCTTGGGAAGAGATTGAAAGTGGGTTAGGGAAACTTTTGATGGATGAAGGAGATATTGGAGCTATGGAGAAAGTGGTTGCAGATCTAGAAGGAGATGTTGGAGCTATGGAGGAAGGGGTTGCATATGTCAAAGGAGATGTTGGAGCTATGGAGAAAGAGGTTGCAGATCTAGAAGGAGATGTTGGAGCTATGAAGAAAGAGGTTGAAAATCTAGATGGAGATGTTGTAGCTATGGAGAAAGAGGTTATGGATGTAGAAGGAGATGTTGTAGCTATGGAGGAAGATGTTGCAAATCTAAAGGAGATATTATAGAGTTAAAATTATGTGTGTTAGACTATTTTACAAAAAGGTGCCCTAGCATGAGAGAGAGAGAGAGAGAGAGAGAGAGAGAGAGAGAGAGAGAGAGAGAGAGAGAGAGAGAGATATGTCAGGGCATTTTAGAGAGATAGTGGAGATAAATATTGAAGCTCTGCACTTTTCAGTAGCAGCAGTTAAGGAGAGAGAAAGAGAGCATGGGTCACTTTTGGAGGGAGAGAAAGAAGAAGAGAGATAAGACAAAGAGGGGATAAGAGAGGGAAACTTTTAATATTTGAAAATTGAAAAAGTAATTTTTGAGGAGAGAGTAACTCCAGCCAAATCTAGTAAAATATGCATATATTCTTCAAGAAAAAAAGAAAAAATATTTTTAGAGATGCATGCCTAGGCTATCTACCCCACCATTCTAGCCTTTGGTCAAAGCTTGATTAAGTTTTAAGTATTTTCTTAAACTGCCAAATAAAGAGGCCCTCCTATACCCCATTCTCTTCCTAATGCGTACATCATCAGACATTGCACTGACAACTATAGTTTGTAGTTGGAATCAATTCATGACTTACTAAGCCAAGAACTCGCTCTTCTCCACATTGTGCTGAAAGGGTGATCCACAATGGTTGAGAATCCTCTTGAAATGGTTCCCAAATCAAATCACTATTAGCATCAAAATCATCACCCATCAGCTGCAACATCTCCATTGCGACAATCGTAGAATGGAACCACTAGGTGCCTATCACATCCACATACAAATAGAACTAGCACCAAAGTCTCAACCTATAATATGGTTCTAGGTTACAATGAAAACAAAAATGTATGGGCATCGTGACTTTTCTTGAGGGCATCCTACAACATAGATTATTGACTACATTGATAAAAACATACGACATTGATCATATAATAATTAAATGTATCACAATGTGCATATATAGTGCAATTGGTTCTTCCATTGTGTGTGTGGCCCATATCATTGACTTTCGCTACACAAATGCTTTGTCAAAGGGATCTTTGTGGAAAGTTGCACTGCCTCTTAAAGAGATAGGCCATAATTGAGTGCAGTACATGCTTGGAGATTCTTCATCATTGAATTCTTGGATTCCGTCTTCTTTGCAAATCTCAATACACCCCTACATAAGAAGCCTTAGCAACACCGTACTTATATATATTTCATTGTTCTCATTGCTCAAATGTTACTATACTTACCGTTCCAATTGCCACCAATAGACATGTATTCTCAGCCACTACAAGAATGGCTTCTCCTGTGTTGTAAGAGATGATTTGGTCATTGCAATGTCACTCTTGGCCAATATGTTCACTAAACAAAATTTCTTGGATGGAGATTTTATAACATTAAGCCACTTTGCAAAAAAATAATCACATCTAAAAGTAAAGTATACTCATTCTAGAGAGCTAATATGTGCACGTACAAACTCAGATACTTTAAAGGGGTCATTCTACACTCATTTTGTTCTAACCCATGAAGAAAATACACTTTCAAAAGAAATACGTTCCGTTCTCTAGATTAGCAATGACAGTAATTTTCAACCCCTTCTAAACAACGAAGTTCTTTGTAGCATTTAAAGTATTTGGACATGTGTGCCTCCATGTACAAACTTTTTGAATGCATCAATGTGAATGGCTGATGTTGCCTCCATGTCAACTGTGCCCTCAAACACGGGAATTAGTATATCGATGTGATCAATAAAGGCCCATTTTTGTCAGATAGGGAGAAACTGGCATAGAAAGCAGGAGAGCTAGAGTTTTATGACAAGGAGAAATTAAAATTAAAACTTCACAGATGACTTTCAAATTTGACACATTCACAACTCAAAAATTAATGAACTACCAAAAGCACCACCCTAATTGAATTGAAAACTAAAAGAACTTAACTTAAACTTTACAATCTACGATTATGACAGAGATGGGATGTTAAATAATTTTTTCGTTAAGATAGGGCTTTGTGGTTGAGCTAGTATAATGATACATCATGGGAATGAGATGCCCTTACAAGTAAAAACCTTCTCTTCTCCAAATGATACAACAGTGTTATTTACATAAAAGGAATATAAAAAATCATGTGTAGAGAAATATGGTAGCTTTGTGTGACCCATACGTACACTTCATTGTAGCATGCAGATCCACCTTCATCTTTCTTTTGGTTTTTGGTCCCAATGCATTGTTTGGTCTCCTTCATTGCAAACTATCCAAGCTTATTAAGTTAATGGAGACATATTACCGCATCCATTTTTCCTTGATGTGACATAAGGATAGCTATATAAGAATTTCTTCCATGAGACAATCTTGATCATCTGGTTGTATCTCAAGAATCCATTAATAAATGCATAAAATTACCTCTCAGCTAAAGCGTCTAGTCTCGTTCTCTCTCTCTCTCTCTCTCTCTCTCTCTCTCTCTCTCTCTCTCTCTCTCTCTCTCTCTCTCTCTCTCTCTCTCTCTCTCTCTCTCTCTCTCGTGCTCACTCGCCTTGGTCTCTGCGCCTCCGCACCGTCGACAATAAGGACTAATCTTGTAGGTAAAGAAAGAGGACCATGATATTTTATTCTGGGTCTTCCTTTCAAACCCTTATTCCTTATATAATTGATAGACAAATGGATTGAGGAGAGGTGTTGCATGTGCATGGGAGGGGAGATTTTCAAGTCCAATGGTATCTTACAGGTGACCTCAAAAATCAAAGGGTATGTATAATGGTGGAATGGGTGTCATGGCTGGGTCTCCGTTCTTGTTCTACATGGAGTCTGCAAAGGTGATGGATCCAAAGTGAACTTATGTGGTTGCTTACACCCATATGTGGGTAAATCATGGAATGATGGCTCAATAGATGGTGTCCAAGGACACCAACTATGCACGATCATTTCCTTATTGTCAGAGTTGAGGAGGTTTGAGGAGCACACTTCATCCTTAATTGACATAAGGTGACATCTCATTTTCATTTTCTTGCAAACCAGTCATAGAGGAGAGCTTCGTTGCCCTCCTATGTAGGAGTCCCAACTAGAGCACAAGGCAAACTGAGGACGAAGAATCTGAGTTAAATCTTGTTGCAGATGTGGGGACAAACCATTCAGGGCCCAGTGGTACCCTAGATGACAATCTATCCAAGAGAGGAGAAGACATGAGTAGCGATTCATCTAGTGACTCTTCACGGGAGATTGGCCATGCTCAAAAATTAGACAAGAGGAGTAAGAGATATAAGAAGTGACAATATCAACCAAATGTGCATGCTAGGATAAATGAAAAGAAATCTACCGCACAATGGCTTAGTTATATGGGGGCATATGATGCTCATCGAAAGTTGGTAGATAATTGGGGTGAATACCTTCAAAGAGTCATGTGGTGTAGTCCACAACCCATTGACATCACACAGCTAGAAGCTATAGAGTAGCCAAAGTTGAGAGCCGTACTGTAAGGAGATAACAAAATCAAGAGCTAGCTCAACAACAAAAGGAATCAAAAGAGAAATCACATTCCATAGAGCAACAAGACCCCACAGACTTACACCATGCACCTGATCATTTCAAATCCTACACCACGGAGGAGCATAAGGTTGTGTATACAAAGGCCCAGAGAACACCTATCAATGGAAGTAATGGAGTCTATGATAGTCCAACGATAAGGAAATAGAGTTAGTAGACCCAAGTGAGGAGTCCAAACCTGTTTTCATTGCCCAAGGTCTGATAGAGACTGAGGAATATGTACTTAAGGAGATTCTCAAGAAATTCAAGGATATATTTGCTTGGACATATCATGATATGAAAGGTGTTCCACCTTCCGTGGTGCAACACACAATTTCCATGAATAGCATGGCTAAACTAGTCCAGCAACGACCCTACCCAATGAATCCTAAGTATGCAAACATTGTTCAAGAAGAGATTGAAAAGCTTGTCAAATGCAGATTCATATACCCTATTGAGCACTCAGAATGGGTATCTCCAATAGTTATTGTGCCAAAAAAGAATGGGAAACTCAGAGTGTGCATGGATCTCAAGAAGGTCAATGCCGCCTCTAGGAGAGACCATTAACCCTTGCCAAATTTAGAACATGTGCTTGAAAGAGAGAGAGAGAGAGAGAGAGAGAGAGAGAGAGAGAGAGAGAGAGAGAGAGAATGAGAGAGAGATTGTGAGTGTGTGATTGAGCATTGCAACGGCATTGGCGGCGGCAAGGCGGTTGAGCGCGATGGTGACAGCGGCTCCTTCTTCTTTGTGGCACGAGATCCTTCACGACGTATTTCATGTTATGGCTTTTGGCTTAACCAATGCCCCTGCTACCTTCTAAAGATTAATAAACAGTGCTTCTAGAGATTATTTGAGGGAGTTTTGTGAAGCTTTCTTAGATGACCTTTGTGTTTATTCCTCTTGGAAATAACATCTATCATGTTTACAAAAAGTATTTGAAAAGTGCAGATTGTATTGCATCTCATTCATAAACCCTTTCAAATGCCAATTTTGGGTTAAACACGGAGTCATTTTAGGGCATATACTGTCCAAAAATGGGAATTCCACAGATGAGAGCAAAATTAAATCCATTTGCAATTTGCCACCACCTACAAACTATAAAGGAGTTCAAAGGTTCGTGGGCCATGTTGGCTATTACAGGCGGTTTATTTTAAACTTTGCCAAGATAGCTCGTCCATTGTACAAGCTTCTTATTGAGTTCCATTGGATTGTAGAATGTGACCATGCCTAAGAGTTATTAAAAAGGTCTTGACAAGTGCTCCCATCCTACGAGTGCCCATGATTGGAATGTAATTTTCCATGTGCATATTGATGCATCAAACTTTGCTATTGGTTGTGTTCTAGCTCAACCAGGAGAACATAAATTGGACTACCCCATTAGCTTTGCAAGTCGTCAATTAAATAATGCTGAGAGGAGCTACACCACTACAGAGCGGGAAGGTTTAGCTATGATTTATGCAGTAAAGAAATTTTGCTACTGCCTTCTTGCCAACAAGTTTGTTTTCTATACGAATCATCAAGCATTGTTGTATCTAGTAAATAAACCTTGTTCCATGGGAAGAATTACACAATGGTTGTCAATTCTTCTTGAGTTTGAATTTACCGTTGTGGTGAGACCCGCGGTAAAGACATGTCATGGTGGATCATTTGTCTCGCATACCCAATGGTGAATCCCCTACTGGAATTGATGACGAATTGCCCAATACGTCCTTGTTTCTAGTCGAGACCATGCCTGAATAAGTGAGAAAATTGTGAACTTTTTAGTTAATGGTTTTCCACCCAAAGAGCTTTGTAAGGATATAGCTCGAAAACTATTAAAGGGATGTGATATTCTTAGATGTTAAGGATATTAAGGACAAAGCTATGCTTAAAACTATTAAAACTATTAAAACTATGCTTTGTTGGTTGTCCCCTGGAGATTGTGAGTGACAATGGTACTCATTTTATAAATGGAGTGATAAAGGAACTCACGACAAACTCCGTGATAGCCCAACATAAGTCTACACCTTATTATCCACAAGCAAATGGCCAAGCTGAGAGCACTAGCAAGAATTTAATTTCTATCTTGACCAAAACAGTGGAAGCTCATTGCTCAGATTCGGATTTGAAGGTGGCATTAGCTCTATGGGATTATCGTACGTCTTACAAAGTGGCTATTAATTTTACACCATTCAAAATGGTGTATGGTCAAGAAGCAGTTATGCCATGGGAGTTTGTAAAAGAGCAAGAGCCACAAAACAAAAAGCTTGAAACCTACAAATTCTAGTACATGACCCAAAAATCATAATAACACATTATGCACAAGGACATTACCTTTTGACATGACCCTAATAATATTTTTACACTAACCAAAATCTATCTGTGTGTAGAGATATGGCTAGTATGCTAGAGTCATCCACTCCTACCTTGGGGGAGAGGTACCCCCTTTACTTTTCACAAGTGTTTCACATAGTCTACCCGGTGCTTGTGTGTGAATGAGATTTAGTAGATACGCTAGCATGCGAGAAGAATTTTGAGGAATTAGAATGGCTGATACGTCTATTGACCACGATTGTCCCTACTTAGTAGAGAACGTCTCTCCAATTACACAAGTTTACCCTTTTGACCAAGATGACTATAAACGCCTAGTGACATTCTTAGTGAACATATGTGCATCTAATGACATTCTTGGGCTCAACAGATACTCTTTCTCCTTGAATCATTAAGTTTTCCTCCAATTGGATCACATTGGTGGTGACTGCAGTGGTTATACCTCTAATGACTAGGCCATTGTAGATATCCTCATGTCGTAGTCCCCTAATAAATCTATCTAGAAATTGGTTATTATTGAAGCGCTCATTTAGATTACAACAAGAATTCAAATGCTTCAAGCGACTAATAAAGTCTCTCATGGACTCTTCTTCCTCTCGTTGGGCTTTTTGGAGCTGAGATGCTACACCCCAAAGTACTCCCTCTCTTATGTACTCTTTCAAGAACAGTCTCCTCAGAGTAGGGTAAATCATTTTCTCTTCCACCCTTAGGATCCTATACAAATCCCCAACCTTTCCACTCAAGGTCAAGCTTAAAGCATTACTCTTATGCAGGTCATTGTGTTCTCCTAGGGAATCGCATATTTGTTCAAATACTTCAATATGCTTTCTCACATCCCCGTCTCAACTAAATTTTTGTGTGAGCTTGGCTATTTGTACTATCTTAATTCTAGGATCTCTATCAGGCCTGTTATGCATATTTTTAGCAATAGATCGACCAATATCTTGATCAAATGTTGCCAAGTCACCCAAGTGAGCAAGTATAGTGGGGACAGGTGCTCTCGAGACTGCATGTTGAATGGGGGTTGGCATCGGGTTAGGCATACGGGTGATCCTTTGGGTCCCAAACTAGGTATGATGTTGTGCCATGTTGTGGCCCAAAGTTCATATGTGTGGACCTGGGCGTAGCAGATGTGGGATGTGACATGCTAATGCTAATTGGTATGTCTCATTGAAATAAGGGATTGGATGTTGTGGTCGTGGAGCATAAGTTGTTGAAACAATGGGAGGGGTAGGAGCTACATGAGTACGAAGGTCCATCGATGCATATGATTGATACACACTTGTAGGTACTATTGTAGGCATTGGGCCACCATGTAGCAGTGCTTTACTAATAAATGAGGTCCATGACGTTTTTTTTGTCATGCCCATCACTAGGGTAGGCATGGTAGCCATGGTGTCATCAAGAGAAAGATGAGCTAAACTTAGAAAGGTAAAGCTATTGCTTGTGGGCTGAGATTGTATTGAGACCCTAGCAAAACAACATGTGGAGGATCCATCGAGCTTACCGAGGGAGTCTCCATTTGTGATCAAGTTGGTTGCTTAGCCTTCCGTGTATCCAAGAATTTCATGAGACCCATTGAAGGCATGTGGATCCCTTTGTTTTGCCTTTCCAGCAATAACCCTATGGATGACATCACAAACTCTTTGTTGTTGCTCCTCTATGCTAGTAGCACCCAATATGGATTGTAGGACATCTAACCGACCCACGTGATAGGTGTGACATGTGTATAAAGTCTCCATTCGTAGTTCATACTCCCAGTTTTCATTTAGAAATGCTCCATCTAGGATTGAGGTGCTAGGGGTGTCCTTTGAACTAGATGCAATGTGGCTCTCTATGGGTTGACCCTTAATGGTTGCTAATTCAAGAGCACTCAATTGCTCAACTAGCATGGATGTTGACATAGGGGCATTCGCCTTTAGCTCTCTCCATAGCTCTACCATGTGTAAGCTCTCAATCTCATTTTCTCTAGCTGCAATGATATATCGCTCAACCTCTTGCACTTCGGCAAGGCTTCTACCATCAGGTAATATAACCTTGGAGTGGAATAGCTCTAAAGAGTCAGGGAGTGCAGTGAATGGAGTATTCACAAGCACACTCTCTAGGAGCATGGGGTCTACATTGGTTATAAATGGTGAATTTACTTTCCCCCCCCTTCATTTACATTGCTAGCTCCATGTTCGGAGCAAGTGGCTCTACTAAAAGTCTCTTTCAAGCGGCTAAGCATGCTCGGACCGAACCATGGACCCATGGCATGTATGTCTTGGCTTAAACTATCAGTATTCGACATCGAATAACTTTCCATGATGTCGTAGTCAGAGGAAGAGTCACTAGATGCAATATGTGGGTCGTGAGTGGTACTACCTTGGAGGACCGAGAGCCTAATGTGGAGGAATCATGGGTGCCCGCGTAAATGAAGACACTCTCTATGTGATCGTCCTCTAGCACAGGACCAAAGCGTAGGTGCATGTGACCTCAACATCCTAGAAGTGTTGGTGAGTGCCCGTGAAGACCGCTCAACTAGTTTTTTGGGTGTTTTGCAACCCAAATCTACTCTCAATTTTATTTTATTTTATTGTCCTTTTTTTAACCAAGCCACAAAATATGGCGTGTGATAACTCAAAACGAGCGCCTTGGTTAGAGGGACGTGTTGTGCTTTACAGCCCCTGATTCGGTTACTTAAAGCCCTCGAAATCCTAAAAATAGCCTTTTCCTAGTCGAGAAGAAGGCTAAAATTAGTAGGTTCAAGGGGTAAGTGTGAAGGGAAGGGTGGAGGACTTTAAGGACTTGTCCCACCTGCCCTCCCTTCACTTGAGGGCTAATCTTTATATATATAGTAGTGTCTATACTATATCATAAGACTGAGGACAAAGGCCTGTGCTTGGGCTTGTGCTTGGGTGAAGATCCCGAGATTTTTTCTTTTTTACTTTTTTTTTTTTTTTTTAATCTCACATTTTTTGAGCTTTTTTTTTTATCCAAAAAAACTTTTTGTGGATAAGGTGAGGTTGTGCTACGTGGGCACTGAGCTCACGCGCACACCTACAACTACAACTAACAGTACTAATTAACACTAATTAGCACTGCACACACACACTGCATAAAACAACACACTACACACTGACAGAATAATCAACTTGCTCACTGTCTACTGCACATTACAGAACTATACTAACTAACATACCTGCTAAAACCTGCACCTTACAGAGCTTAAGAAATCTAACAAAACCTACGCATTGCAGCACTTAACAGAGCTAACAAAGCCTGCTAAAGCATGCACATTGCAGCCACTAACAGATCTAACACAACTCAAAAAAATCAAAAATGACAGAAGTGAATAGCTTCATGAATGCACTGGGGAAAAAACCTCCTAAAGCGGGAAAAAATGCCCCGGCGGTCCTAAGTGTGTTCACACACATCACTACCACATGTATATATGGTAACAGGAAGCACCACTATCAAAGTACCAATCAAGATACCTAGAACCATATTATACAATTAGAGGACGATGAAGGATTGTAAGTACATGTAACCACACATGAAGAAAAACTTAGAGCAATGCTAGCTTCATCATGTTTGCATAGCCAATGTTGTCCCTATAACATTTTGGTTTTACCTCTTTCAAAGACAACCAACTAACAAGTTCCTTGACCAAGCCACTTCTATACCCTAGATTTCTCTCCTTGCAATAAAAGAAACAAAATATGATAAATCTCTCTCTCTCTCTCTCTTTCTCTCTCTCTCTCTCTCTCTCTCTCTCTCTCTCTCTCTCTCTCTCTCTCTCTCTCGCACACACACACACACACACCCCCCCCCACACATGAATGAAACTTTTCTATAGCACCAATGTATTATGGCTTGGGAGGAATCCAATAGGCCACGCTTCATACATTACATCATCCATATTGATGGCACCTACAAAACCATGTTCTTTGCCGAAAGAGGAAACATCACTTACCCTCTTATCCTTGAGCCTATCCTCTTGTCGATGATATGCACTATCGTAGACATTTGGCTTAGCTTCCACTCCTTTCAATGTGATATGGGACATTGGGGCCAATGGAGAAGATTTCTAGTGACTATGCACAGTGCTCAACTTTGTCTCATATTCGAACTTACTTTCCTCACATTTTCAGCCATGACTTTGACATACACACTTTCCTCTCCTAGCCACAATGTGGGCTCTCCATTGAGAGTCTCACCACCAAGATCCTTCAGCATCAAGAATCACTCATCATCAGCCCCCCACATAGTACATCACATGTATCTTGATCCCATAGGTCACATTTGACCTCCAAGGACAAAAATTCAATCTATTTATGTGTGTGTGTGTGTGTGTGTGTGTGTGTGTGTGTGTGTGTGTGTGTGTGTGTGTGTGAGAGAGAGAGAGAGAGAGAGAGAGAGAGAGAGAGAGAGGTAGTTGTAGCATAGGCCAACTCCAACAAAATCATCAATCTAGAGAGACAATCACCTGGCTAGGGCATGGAAACATCACACAATGAAGTGTGAGAGCATCATCGGACACTATGAGTAAGAGGATTCAAGAGAACGCCTCTTCAATGCAAGTAGAGTTAAGCCATGGCTTGACTAACTCTAATCACCAACCAAGAAACGCCTACACAGATGAAGTCCACCAAAGTCCGACTTGCCAATGTTCTGGAGTCATAACAACACAAGCATCCATGAACAAAGCACACATTAATTGCATTGAAGTTGGCTTCTTCAATCATGACATGCCAATCAAGGTACTCTAATTATATCACACACAAGTGGCATTGAGCTCAAGGCTCTTAAACCTACACACACTTAAGCACACAATTAGACACAAACTCAAATCAGATGGCCAAGAGTGTTCACACACCACACTAATCAAGGGAATTAGAGAATTCGTCAATTAATTGAAGTACTCATAGTAGAAGAGAGTTAGATTAAAGCAAGAAATCATTACTCTCTCAAATCTAGAATAATGAGAGTGTAAAACTACTTCATGACATGAATGAAATGTAGAGAAGACGAGATTAATGAGTAAAATAGAGATTAGATTAATCAAAAAGAGCTTCTCTAATTACAAAGGATTAACACTATCATTCTAAGCATGGGCATTAAGTTCAAGACTAGGCAAACCATAGAGTGAGCTCTCAAGAATGACTACTCAAGAATGAATTCTCTTTGCATTAAAAATCTTCTTATAAATGCATGGACTCCAAGCCTTTCTATATGGGATTAAGTTGAGCCCTCTAGCTTATACAATTTGGAACTCCTAAATAAGCCCAAGACCTTATACAATGTGAGTAGAAAATATTTTGCACATCCATACATAATCGGTGTAGCATGTGTTAGTTGCTGCTAACAAAGAGATTGCCTCCTAAACTAAATAAGAGGCATGTTTCTATATTCCCTTCACAAGGTCATATAACGTATATGTTTTGAGTAGGCACATCAATTTCATAAAAATTATAACTAATCAACCACACACTAGTGTGATCGTTCTAGGCACAACAATCTCACTAGATTAGCTAACTGCATTGGCATTACTATTGCTATGGGTCTATCTCATTATATAATATGCATAAGGCAAGATAGGCTACAATCGACAAATTGCACCAACATTAGCATCTAGCATGCATTGGCTCAATGATTTAATAATATTGCCTCAACGTACCATCGCGCAATAACGTTCAATTCTTTGTGTCAACTTTGTTCATGTGGTTTATACCACTTGCTCTTGAAGAACTTGCTTCTTCGGCGTTGTTGATACAAGAGCCCTTTTTAGTGTTCTTGTTAGTGAAACTACGCCGAATAGATAATGTCCTCGGACATTAGCGGTGCAGCGCTTCGCTTTTAAGAGCTAAGCCTAAGGGATTGTCATAATTTGTGATGCGGGTAGCAAGTCGTAAGGAGTCATAAGCACTAGTGGATGCTCTTCTCTCATTTCCTCTCATTACATCATTTTTCTTGGACATCTTTACAAAATATCCTCCAAAATAAAAATTAGAAAGGTTAAGAGGGATATTTTTTTCCCAAATTCACAATAGTGAGTGTATATTTATATTAAGAAATTAAAAAAGATTACATAGGTAGCCATGCTCCTTCCAAGCCAAGGCATTAGTAGCTTAGAAAAGTTAGACGGATTTTAATCTAAAAGCTACACAACATATGAGAAAAGTTCCACTTTGCTTACATTTCTAAAACTCTTAAGAGCCTACTCGCAATTGGCCTACATGGTAATTGTGTATTTCAATGGGGAGTCGTACAAATTGGGCATCGACATTGACATCGAAATTGATGTAAGGTTTCTTTGTTTTTCCATTTATCCAACTTCAGATGGAGTTCTCCATCCACCATCACTGCAAGCGTGGTGGTGGATGGAAAACCCGCAAGCGACATGTAATATCCACTCTTGTGTAAAATCAATTTAAAACAGCCAAGATGAGCACATTAACACCATGAAGATGCCAATGACAGGTAGGCTTGTTCATTTTTTTAAAATCCGTAGTGCCTTCAATAAAGTTGCCACCTTGTTCCACTAGCAGTAATTTAACCCCTTTAGATAAATCACCCTTAAGTCCACTAAGAAGATTCAACACTCTCCCACTAAGAGGCTCACAAGACCATTTCTCCATAAATTTATATTTGCACACATACATGTGCACATTGTGGAGAGAGAGAGAGAGAGAGAGAGAGAGAGAGAAGCAACCACTTTTTCATGTAAGTATGTGCCTACGATTTAAAAAAAAGAAACGAAGATGAGAATGAAAACATATTCGAGTTGAAAAATAACAGCGCGGTTGAGTGGATGACGTTGACGGAGAATCTCTCTATCTTTCTCTCAGTTGTAAACCGACGCCTAGTTGCATGCCAATCCACGTGTGTGTGTGTGTTTTCCCATGATGATGAAGGTGTAAAATTTGGCATAGATGCAGGCGGGTCGTCTGCATTCCCTCCTTCTCTCTCAGCTACGCAACAAGAAAACAAGTCTCTCTCTCTCTCCTTTCCTGCGCTACACATAGGGCAGTGCCCTAGCCGGCTCATAAAGAGGGCAGCCCTCCTATCTCCTATGGCAACCCCCACTCTCTCGAGCGCATAGTACAGGGCAGCGCGTTCTCCCTCTGTTTGTCCGTGGATGAGGAGGAAGAAGACCTAGGGCTGGGGGAGGTGTAGCATGCATCCGAAGGCAGAGGAGGAATATGGCGAGGACAAGGGGCAAGAGGTGCATCCGAAGGCAGAGGAGGATACACAAGCTTGAGGGAATCTGGCATCTTTAAAGTATTAATGGTATTTTTTTTTAAGTCTACCAGTATGTACGAGATTTCTTACGTTTTATTATAAATCCTACTCGTTGGACGCTTCATTCATAAAACAAGGTGACCTTTTGAAGGGTCATATTTGCATTCTAAAGGAAAGTATGAAAAGGACATGTATATATGAAGGTGTTGACCCATTTATCAATACTCTTTATAATGGAGCTTAAAATTTTCAAGGAAAGAGAGACCCTCCACATGTCATACCTTGCTTCATTTCAAAGATAGCTTTAAAAAAATATTAATTTGAAATCCAAAAGTGAAGGGTAAGTATTGAGATGGTAAAAAATGAAAAGGCCTGTCTGCTTCATTTCAAATATAGCCTTAAAAAACTATTAATTTGAAATCCAAAAATGAAACGTAAGTACTGCAATCAAAAGTGTAAAAAATCAAAAGGCTTTTCAATCGTGTCAATCTAAAGGCAAAAGAACTTTTATACTCTTTATAATGGAGCTTAAAATCTTTGAGCAAGGAGAAGTCATCCAAGTGTCACACTCTGCTATATTTGAAAGGAAACCTTAAGAAATGCAAAAATGAAAGATAGAAAATGAGAAGACTTTTGAGTTCTAGAAATGTAAAGTAGAAAACTTAATACTTTGTCTATATTTATAATAGTTTTAATTCTTGGGAAGGCCATATTATTTCACTTCAATATTATTTCACTTCAAGCACTGACTACTTTTGCTTTTGCTTTTTAAACCCATTTGAAGGGTGGGTTTACTTTACATTTTAAAGGAACTTCCCTCCATGGGTCATTTAAGGCTATGGTCATGCGAAGCTAAGTGGTTTATTACATCAGCCTTTTCGTTCGTTAGCATGTAGATTTTTATCGGCTTATTGTGCGTAAAAGAGCGTAATTTTTAAACTACGTCGGTTTCTTGCCGATCAGTTCTCTTTCTCTCTCTCTATTGTTTTGCATCTCACTCTCCCTCACTACTTGCTGCTATCTGTGACGTTTTGGACTGTCGATCCTACCTTAGTTAAAATTGTTGAGGCTTATAGGTAACTAAGCTTTGTGTGGCCATGTCCTAATGAACCCCCCTTCATAGGATTGCACAAACCTTCCATGTCGTAAATGATCTCTCTCTAGCCTTACTGCTCAAAGCTCAATAGTTGCACGCATGTATTCGTGTTTTGTTTGTATGTGTGTGTGTGTGTGTGTGTGTGTGTGTGTGAGAGAGAGAGAGAGAGAGAGAGAGAGAGAGAGAGAGAGAGAGACCTGCTACCTTTGTGTGTGTGTATGTGTGTGTGTGTGTGTATGAGAGACAGAGTTGACGTGCCATTCGTTGAGGTGTTGGAGCGTTGCAAGAAGGCCTTCCACATTTGCATTGCAATACTGAAGTGCAGTGAGCTCAACAATAGGAGTCCAATGATTTTTTGTGGATGTCATGCACGCATTGTGTGTGTGTGTGTGTGTGTGTGTGTATGTGTGTGTATGAGAGAGAGAGAGAGAGAATGCAACATTATTGATTGCAAGATTTTGTGTGTGCCGAGAAATAGAGAATGGTCTATGTGATTCATCATGTGTGTGTGTGTGTGTGTGTGTGTGTGTGTGTGTGTGTGTGAGAGAGAGAGAGAGAGAGAGAGTGAGAGAGAGAGAGAGAGAGGGCTATCACACCAACATGAGAGAGAGGGGGAGGGAGAATAAGCATTGGTCTTACAATCAACAATCAACAAAGCGACGATCAACAGAATCCACAATCAAGAATCATGAATCAACATTGACATCTACAAAATCGAGAATTAACGTAATTGGAAAATTTTGATCCGACAAATCCAAGGCAGAAGGCGTATAAGCCCCAAGGCAAGAGCGGACCTCAACAGATAGCAAAGACGGACGACAAGAGGCAACTCTGGAAAATCTTAGATATTTTTGAGGTTTTTATGCTAGATTTCTTGCTCTTGCCTTGGGTTGACTCAGAATTCAAAGGTAAATCTCAAAAGTCATAGGTGGGATTGCACTAAACCTAGGTTTTTGCAAGCGTCTAAGGACAAATTAGATTTTTTGAGACAAATCTCAAAAATTTGTAAGGGGGGTTGCACTAAATCAAGGTGAGGCACAATACTTTCTTTCAAAAACTCAAAAAACTTAAATATGAGAAATTTTAGGGGCCACTCCAACTCTCATCCCCTCAAAGCCCTTTCCTTATGTCACGTGGCAGGGGCCTCCAAGGTGTATTAGATATAGTCAAGGAATTTGTAGGTGGGATTACACTAAACGTAGGTTTTTCTGGAGCACTTGCATACACAATAGTTTTTGGCTATTATTCAATAGTCCATTATCTATAATCTTTCTAATGGAGCTTGAAAAATTAGAGAAAGGTGAGTGTCTCCACATGTCATCTTTTGGTTGATTTGCACAGTATGTTGGATCAACACCAAAATTGAGTTGTTGACTCCCTGCTGGTTGTCCTCCTTGCTATAGACACATTAAAGAGCCTTCAAAAATTACATGAAGTACTCCAAATTCAATGCAAATTAATTATTTCCCACACGGTGATGGTCACACACACACACACACACACACACAGTGTACATGCGTATGCGTACACACACATGCAAGTTGTTAGGCGTACAATTTTGGGTATTATACTTTGCACGTTGTTGAAAAATGGTGGATTTGCACAATCTCTCTCTCTCTCTCTCTCTCTCTCTCTCTCACACACACACACACACACACACACACACACACACGGGTTAACACGATGTCAGGTGTACGATTTTAACTTTTTCAAATTTGTAGGCGGGATTACACTAAACCTAGGTTTTTCTCAAGCCCTTGTGTACACAATAATTTTTTGCTATTGTTCAATAGTCCATTATCTATACTCTTTATAATGGAGCTTGAAAAATTAGACGAAGGTGAGGGTCTCCACATGTCACCTTGTGGTTGATTTGCACGGCATGTTGGATCAACACCAAAATTGAGTTGTTAAGTCCCTGCTGGTTGTCCTCCTTTCTATAGACACATTAAAGAGCCTTCAAAAATTACATGAAGTACTCCAAATTCAATGCAAATCAATTCTTTCCCAATGCCTTGAAATAGTCAAAATGGTACACCTGACATCGTGTTAACCTGTGTGTGTGTGTGTGTGTGTGTGTGTGTGTGTGTGTGTGTGTGTGTGTGTGAGAGAGAGAGAGAGAGAGAGAGAAAGAGAGTGAAAATCCACCATTTTTCAACGAAGCACAAACTATAGTACCCAAAATTGTGCGCCTGACAACTTGCATGTGTGTGTACGCATACGCGTGTGCATTGTGTGTGTGTGTCACCATCATTGTGTGTCAGAGAGATAGAGTAGATAGAGATAGAGAGAGAGAGAGAGAGTACACACGATATACGTGTGTGTGTACGCATATGCGTGTGCATTGTGTGTGTGTGTGTCACCATCACCGTGTGTCAGAGATTATAGAGTAGAGAGAGAGAGAGAGAGAGAGTACACACGATATACATGGTTTACCCAATGTGGGCTACGTTCACGGAAAAGTAGCCACTCAATGGC
Organism: Adiantum capillus-veneris; assembly: GCF_014529385.1. Lineage (NCBI taxonomy): Eukaryota > Viridiplantae > Streptophyta > Polypodiopsida > Polypodiales > Pteridaceae > Adiantum > Adiantum capillus-veneris. The sequence continues at coordinate 90,916,548 of NC_140947.1, read as the reverse complement.
TTTAGTACTTCAAAACAAGAAGTAGTTTACAAAGGGATTATACCCTTAATGGAGCTCCCGCCTTGCTTCACTCTCACCACCTCACACTCACCTTGTTGCATCAACTTCACACTATGAAATGTGTGTAGAAATGGCCTCCTTTTATAGGCCAAAAGGGCTTCCCTCTCTCATGAGAGGCAGCCATGCGTAGCTGTCCTTGTGTGAATAAGTCCAAATCGGACCCTCCAAACCGCCTATGTGTAGCCGCCCTTGTGTAGACAAATCCGCTTTTGAATTCGGCCACCGGCCATTGAATTCAACCACCGGCCACCGGCCATTGACTTCCGACCACCGGCCACTAGCCATTGACTACGGCCACCGGCCAACCAACCGGTCGATTTCCGACCACTTTTTGGCCGCCGTCCCGGCCATAATATTCCGGCGAAAATGAATATTCCGGCGAGGGAAAAAAAATCTCGGGGATGGAAGCCCCTAAAGTTGCCCCTGAATTTTGACTGTGAAAATTGTGGTTTCCGGTGAGTGATTTTCCTTCACGCACGATGGCTTCTCCTCATAATGGGGGCCTTAAAAATGTGCGCTTTTACCACAGAAAATTACAAGGGGTAAATCAGGCTCCATACTTAACAATCTCCCACTTGGAGACTGATCTCCAAACCAAACCTGTGACTGCTTTCCATCCTGGCTTCTTATCCTCAAATGCCGATTGAGGATGAGCAAAAGCTCAACTTCTCCTTGTTGACCACCTTTGTGAACATGTCTGCAGGATTTTCACTTGTATGCACCTTTCCTAGCTTTAGTTGTCCCTCTTCCAAAAGAGTGCGTATGAAGTGATATCTCACCTCAATGTGCTTTGTCCTTGAATGAAAGGCTGAGTTCTTCGCAAGATGGATAGCACTTTGGCTATCACTGTACAAGACACAATTGTCTTGTTTGAATCCAAGCTCTTCTAAGAATCTGTAAAGCCACAGAATTTCTTTGCTTGCCTCCTTCATTGCTACATACTATGCTTCCGTGGTAGAAAGTGAAACCACTTTCTGCAGCTTTGAAGCCCAGCTTACTGTTGTGCCTCCAACCGTGAACACATAGCTAGTAGTGCTCCTTCGAGTATCTTTGTCACCTACCATATTTGCATCAGTATACCCTTCTAGAAAAATATCAGTTCCTCCAAAATACAAAGCATTTGTTGTTGTCCCTTTTAGATACCTAAGTATCCACTTCACAGCTTGCCACTGCTCTTTACCTGGGTTGTCCATGAACCTGCTCACAACTCTCACTGCATGTGCAATGTCTGGCCTTGTCCAAACCATAGCATATATTAGAGAACCTACCGCTGCAACATATGGAACTTTAAACATATATGCTATCTCCTCTTGTGTCTTTGGACACATATCCTTCGTTAGTTTAAAGTGATCAGCCAAAGGTGTAGAAACTGGTTTTGCATTTTGCATTGCAAACCTTTTTAGTACCTTCTTGATGTAATCTTCTTGAGATAGCTTTATTGTCTTCTTCGTTCTATCCCTTGATATTTTCATACCGAGTATCCTCTTTGCAGCACCTAAATCTTTCATTGAAAAAGATTTAGACAGATCCTCTTTTAGGTCTTTGATGTCCTGCATGTTAGCACTTGCAATCAACATGTCATCAACATATAACATTAGGATGATGAATTTCCCATCTCCCAAATTCTTCGTGTAGACGCAGTGATCCGAGTTGCATCTTGTGAATCCATGATCCAACATCCATCGATCAAACTTCAAGTACCATTGTCTTGATGCTTGCTTTAAACCATACAAGCTCTTCTTTAATCTGCAAACCATTTTCTCCTTACCTTTTACTTCATACCCCTTTGGTTGAAGCATGTAGATTTCCTCCTCTAAGTCACAGTGAGGGAATGCCATATTTACATCCATTTGCTCGAGATTTAGATCATGAGCAGCCACAAGGCTTAAGACAAGTCTAATTGAGTTCATTTTTACAACAGGAGAAAATATTTCATTGAAGTCAATACCTTTCTTTTGAGAAAAACCTTTTACCACAAGCCTAGACTTCTACCTTTTCTTCCCACCTTCTTCTTCCTTCACCTTGTACACCCATTTGTTTTGAAGTGCCCGCTTACCTTTAGGCAACTCAACCAATTCCCATGTTTGGTTGCGATGTAGTGAGTCCATCTCCACTTGCATGCTCTTCGTCCATTCTTCTTTGGATTCATGTTTCATAGCTTCTTCGTATGATTCCGGCTCTCCAGAATCTGAGATCAAGAGATGGTTAAAGGAAGGAACAAACCTTTCTGGAGGTCTACTTGCTCTTGTAGATCTTCGGGGAATAGGTTGAGGCTCCTCATTTGGTTGACGTTGTTGCACATTGTCACCGTTTGCAATCCTTGAGTCTTCACCGTCCTCAAGCTCCATGTACTCATCACCTGTTTCTTTTGTTTGATTTCTTTCCAAGTAATCTTTGTACATATTTTTTTTAAAAGAAATTACATCCCTACTCCTTAAGCTTTTACCATCTTCAAGATTCCATAGGCGATACCCAAAGTCACCTTCTCCATAGCCAATGAAGAAACACTTTTTGGACTTTGCATCTAGGTTTGATCTTAGGCTTCTATCTATGTGCATGAAAGCCTCACACCCAAACACTTTGAGAAATGCATAATTCACTGGTTTACCTGTCCATGCCTCTTCCGGAACTCCACCATCCAATGTCGTTGAGGGTGACCGATTGATTAAGTACATAGACGTACTTACAGCTTCCGCCCAAAGCTCAAGCGGTAGGCCAGCATGTAGCCGCATGCTTCGTGCTCCCTCCATGAATGTCATGTTCATCCTTTCCGAAAACCCATTTTGTTGAGGTGTCCTTGGGGTTGTCCTTTGCCTCCGAATGCCATTGCTAGCACAAAAGCTTTCAAAAGCTTGGCTGCAATATTCACCTCCATTGTCGGATCTGAGGCATTTAACCTTGGTACATGTTTCATTCTCCACAAAGGCTTTCCATCTTTGAAATATGGAAAATACATCGGACTTATTCTTCATGACATAAACACATGTTTTTCTAGTTGCATCGTCTATGAATGTTACATAATACAATGAGCCACCAAGTGATGGTGTACTTGCAGGACCCCAAACATCAGAATGAACCAACTCAAGTTTTTTATTTTTTCTTTCATTTCTTGATTTTTGAAATTTCACCCTCTTTTGTTTACCATAAACACAATCTTCACAGAACTCTAAGTCCACTTCTTTCAAACCTGGTAGAAGCTTCTTTGTTTGAAGGATTTGCATTCCTTTGGCACTCATATGCCCAAGCCGGTAGTGCCACACTGCACTGTCAACTTCTGTAGTTGCTGCACAAGCTGGAGGTTGCGTGCTAATAGTACACAAGTAAAGTGTACCGACCTTTTCTCCTTTGGCAACCACCAAAGATCCCTTTGAGATCTTCCACCGTTTGTTTCCGAATGCAATGTTGTGACCTTCATCGTCCAATTGTCCCGTAGAGATCAAATTTTTGCGAAGAGAAGGAACATGCCTAACATCTTTAAGCTTCCATTCATTTCCATTAGCAGTTTTGACAGAAACTGTACCTTTACCGACAATCTCACAAGCTTCATCATCTCCCAAGTATACATACCCAAAATTACCTTTGGTGTAGTCTTGGAAATGTTGCTTGTGTGGTGTCGCATGGAATGAAGCCCCGAAATCTACTATCCAGGAATTAGACACATTGTCTAATGAGAGAATTAGAGCATCTTGTTCTACTTTCCCTGCCACATTGGCCTCCGATGTTGGCTTGTTGTCTTGAGACTCTGACTCCTTTTTCTTCTTGGACTAGCAATCCTTCTTGACGTGGCCCTTCTTGCCACAGTTCCAACATTCAAGAACTGACTTTGTGCGTGACTTGCTCCGCCTTGAGCGATCACGACCCTTTTGGTTTTTGAACCTCTCCTTAGGCCTTCCTCTTGTTTCTATTGACAGTGCAGCACTTGATGATTCTCCTGTGCTTCTCCTTCGTATTTCCTCGCTTAGGAGAACACCCACAACATCATCAAACTTAAGAGTATTTGTGCCAGAAATAGACTTACTTACAGCCATCACAAGGTTGTCCCAACTATCCGGTAGAGATGATAGTATAAGGAGAGCTCGCACTTCGTCATCGAAATTGATTTTCATCGATCAAAGTTGACTTATGTTTGTGTTAAAGTCATTTAGGTGTTCTGCAACTGAACCATGCTCTGCCATCTTTAGATTGAACGAGCACTTCATAAGAAATACCTTATTGGATGCCGATGGTTTCTCGTAGAAGCCGTCAACTGACTTCATCAAGTCCTTCGTGGTCTTCATCTCCGAAACATTGAAGGCCACCGTTGACGCTAAGCTTAACCGGATTGTTGCCGATGCCTTTCGATCAAGGACAATCCATGATTCATGTGCCATCGTTGCGGGCTTCTTTGCAAGACCGCCTAGTGGCAAATAGAGGTCCTTCTGGTAGAGATAGTCTTCAATCTGCATCTTCCAATGTTGGTAGTTTTTGTTGTTGAAATTCTCAATCTTGAGCTTCCCTTCCTCCGCCATAACTCCCACTCAATTCAAGGAATTCTTTCCTTGGGATAATTTAGCTATGAGCAAACCTTGCTCTGATACCAGTTGTTAGGAAATAAGGCGTAGCTAAATAGATAATTGAGTAGATTATTTAATGGAGAGAGACAGATTTACATACACGAGATTATAGATTAGAGAGAGAGAGAGAGTACACACGATATACCTGGTTCACCCAATGTGGGCTTCGTCCACAGGAAAGCAGCCACTCAATGGCTTTAGTACTTCAAAACAAGAAGTAGTTTACAAAGGGATTATACCCTTTATGGAGCTCCCGCCTTGCTTCACTCTCACCACCTCACACTCACCTTGTTGCATCAACTTCACACTATGAAATGTGTGTAGAAATGGCCTCCTTTTATAGGCCAAAAGGGTTGCCCTGTCTCATGAGAGGTAGCCATGTGTAGCTGTCCTTGAATAAGTCCAAATCGGACCCTCCAATCCGCCCATGTGTGGCCGTCCTTGTGTAGAAAAATCCGCTTTTGAATTCGACCATCGGCCATTGAATTCGGCCACCGGCCATTGACTTCCGACCACCGGCCAGCCAACCGGTCGATTTCCGACCACTTTTCGGTCGTCGTCCGGCCATAATATTCCGGCGAAAAGGAATATTCCAGCAAGGGGGGGGGGAAGTGATTGTGAAAATTGTGGTTTCCGGTGAGTGATTTTCCTTCACGCACGATGGCTTCTCCTCATAATGGGGGCCTTACAAATGTGCGCTTTTACCACAGAAAATTACAAGGGGTAAATCAGGCTCCATACTTAACAATCATCAAGCACATATGAAATATCGTAGTTGTTGGAGCATGTTTGAGGTCAGCTTTTGCAAAGGCATTTGGATATAGCATCCCAATTGGGGCTCCAAGAATTACCTACATCAATAAGGTCATCATGTGCCTAGTCTCTTCACAAAGATGGTCATCGATCTGGAATCCACTAGTGCATGCCAATTTGGATTCTCATGAATATGCTTTTTGGATTGTATGACAATATTTGGAGGTGGAACCAATGGAGGGGATTGCTAGCTAGAGTCTATTGGAGTAACATGCTGTGCTTGGTGATCCTTTGGTCCATGTGATCCCCTCATGAAATTTCTAAAGTGGGCAAGGCTTGGTGGGAATGAACCCGTGTTTGAAGAATTAAAAGGTAGTGAAAATGAATTTTTGAAGTCGTCTACAATGATTACAAGGAAGGTGTGCACATGGAGCCATCACCATGGAGAAGGGGTGCCAAAGCAAAGAAAGGGAAGGAGTATGGGTGGTAGAATCATTGTGCTTATGACCATCACGCAGGCTTGATCCATAGCAGCATGAAGAGGATGCCACACACAATTTAGGGGGCGTCAATACGAGAGGAGCTGCACCACAAGGAAAAGCGAAGGACATCTCCCTGACTCGGGCAACTCTCAGTACTCCAAGGATGTAGTCAACTGCTAAAGAAGAAGGTGAATGGTTGTGGAAATATAAAGTAGTTGAAGTGGTGGATCGTGGCCATTTAGTGCATGAGGGTGGGCCATGTCAAGAAGACGTTGAGGTGGAAGTTGTTAGAGAGGGAGGGAGTTGAGATCCGGTTCAAGAAGGATGGCCGACTGGAAAACAACAAGACGGGGCAAAAAATCAGGGGAAATGTCTAGTTGAGAGGGGAGGGAGAAAAATATGAGTTGCACAGAAATAGGTGGGACAAGTCATAGATCGAGTAACCTCTCAAGGACCACGAGAGGTCGTGATTTCCAAGGGGTAGTTCAACAAGGGGGCTGAAAGATTACTGTTGGGAGGATTCAAGGAGAGGCGAGCTGAGGTAGCACTATAAAGAGGGTGTTGATAAGCTATAAGGAAGAGGATGGCTCACAGAGCACAAGAAGAAGAGTCAAGGGACTACCAATTAAAGAGGGGTCTCATATGGTGCTAAGCCTACTTGTTCAGGAGGAGAGATCATTTTAGAGGACTTTATTGTTGAAAAGCTCACTTTTGTGGAAGAAGGCTTACAAACTTTCTTTCAAATTCCAATAATGTCTTTCATGTTTAACTACAAGACAAGGCTTTACATAGAGTCAAGGGACTACCAATTAAAGAGGGGTCTCATATGGTGCTAAGCCTACTTGTTCAGGAGGAGAGATCATTTTAGAGGACTTTATTGTTGAAAAGCTCACTTTTGTGGAAGAAGGCTTACAAACTTTCTTTCAAATTCCAATAATGTCTTTCATGTTTAACTACAAGACAAGGCTTTACATAGAGTAAAAATGTTCCCATCTTCTCTTCAATCTGAGTATGAGAGGGTGCGAGAGAAAGAAAGAGAGGATCTCATGTGCCAGCGTGTGGAAGAAGTTGCACCTTAATGAGAGAAGCATCATGCATCAAAGCCAAAGACCTTTGACCACGGAGGGGGATTGATACGGAGAGAGCTTTTGAATCAAGCTTTGAAGTGAGTTTTTTCTCTCTTTTTGCTTGCGTTTCATAGCTTTCTCCAAAATCTTCTAGAGTGAGCTTTTGGAGCAAACCTTTTTTTTCATTTTCTCCCTCTCCCCTCTCTCTTGCTCTCTCTCTCTCTCTCTCTCTCTCTCTCTCTCTAAGTAAGTGTGGATGAGACTTGCTTAGAGAGAGAGAGAGAGATTGAAAAGCTTCTAGAGAAAGCTTCTGGAGCGAACTTTTTTTTTCATTTTCTCCCTCTCCCCTCTCTCTTGCTCTCCTTCAATCTCTCTCTCTCTCTCTCTCTCTCTCTCTCTCTCTCTCTCTCTCTCTAAGCAAGTCTCGTCCACACTTGCTCCCTCCCTCCCTCTCTCTCTCTCTCTCTCTCTCCCTCCCCCCCCTCTCTCTCCCCCCCCCCCGCCCCCCCCCCCCCCTCTCTCTCTCTCTCTCTCTCTCTCTCTCTCTCTCTCCCCCCCCTCTCTCTCTCTCTCTCTCTCTCTCTCTCTCTCTCTCTCCCTCCCCCCCCCCCCCCCCCCCCCCCCCCCCCCCCCCCCCCCTCCCTCTCTCTCTCTCTCTCTCTCTCTCTCTCTCTTAGAGAGAGAGAGGGAGAGAGAGGGAGGGAGGGGGAGATAAGGAGAGGGAGGGAGGATAAGAGAAAGTGAAATAGACAAAGAGAGGGAGAGGGAGGAAGAGATAGAGGGCACACACACACACACACACACACAAAGGTATAGAGAGAGAGAGAGAGGGGGGGGGGGGGGCGGGGGGGGGGGGGGGGGGGAGGGAGGGAGAGAAGGAGAGGGAGGGAAGAGAAGAGAAAGTGAAAAAGACAAAGAGAGGGAGAGGGAGGAAGAGACAGAGGACACACACACACACACACACACACAAAGGTATAGAGAGAGAGAGAGAGAGAGATAAATATAAATAGGTAGAGAGAGTGAGAGAGAGAGATAAATATAAATAGGTAGAGAGAGTGAGTGAGACACACACACACACACACACACACACACACACACAAACACACAGAGGGTAAGGTAGAGGGATACAGAAGGGGAGTGAGAGAGAGAGAGTGTGCGCTCCTTGCCGCACTGTCGAAGCAAGGGACTTGCCGATACTCCGTGTGCGAGCCACAAATGGTTCCAAGCACACAACAAGACTAATCTAGCAAGCTCAAGAGAGCAAAGGGTGTGTCACTCACCGCTCTACGCTCGCCTTCATGGTGGATTCCTCGCCGCGATGAAGAAGAAGCTACAGTCGTGCCGCGCTCAACCGCTTCGCCGCCGTCGTGCCTTCGTAATGCTCGATCGCACACACACTCTCCCTCTCTCTCTATCTCTCTCACATACACATACACACACACACACAAGGAGGTGAAGAAGAAGAGGATGGAGATGGAGATGGAGCAAGAGCACTCTTCTATTGCACAAATGAGAGAATGAGTGAATTTTAGGTTTAGTTGGCTTTTATATGAGCTCACCCCATTCACACTTGGGCGCCCATGCTTAGCCAACTAATCCCTTGAATGTCCCAGTTAGAGTGCGCCTCTCATCGGCGATCACTCTTACCCTTTTCCTATTGGTCCGACAAGCCCGGTCCTGACTCTACCAAATACATAATACACGTCCGTCGTAGGTGATGGGGTGTCCGTGAGCTGTGAGGGTTAACATGCCCCCCTTCCTGATGTAGATTCCATCCTCGGAAGCTATTGAGTTGAAGTTCGTTCGTCAAGGTGGAAGAGCATTTGAGATGAATGTCCTTAGCCTTCTTCAGTCACTGCAAAATCAAACAACATTGGCACAGTAATTGCATTCTCATAAGTGATTAAAAAGCATATGCAGTTTTAGGTAGACAAATTGATTGGTAAAAGAATTTCAAACAATTTGTCAGCAATGAACATTAAATTGCAATGTAATCAAATGCATAAACAGATGTAAAGGTAAAAAATTAAACAAGTCTGGGGTCGCTAATTTGACGGTCGAAAGGCACTAGAGATCGAATATTAATACCATGGGTAAGCTTCTTAATTTTCTGTGGTCAATTAAGTTGTTTAATCGCGAGAGCCAAGTATTCATGTTCGAGGGCTGACTAGTGGCTATATCTAGAAGACCCTGTAGTTAAGCTACCATAAAAGGAATTTCTCATGAAATCATCGCCTGATTGATTACTTTTTCTTTGACCCCCCAAAGTCTTTTCACAGTGATTCAATTTTGATGTGTGTGCTTATTTTGTATGCCTTGGGTTTTTTGCTTTTCAAGTAAAAGCGCCCATACGGGGAACCTCTAGGGCTCTAGTACGATAGGCAATACATGTGAGTGAAGTACCAAATCAAGTAGATTTCTCTTCCCGCTTAAGATTTTACAGTGTGGCACTTTGATTTTTTGTTTGTTCATTTTCAACATTTTAATTTTGTAACTTTGGGGGGTCATATAACACTGATACACCTCCCCAGGCTCATCACACTAGTAAACTCCCTTTATAATACTTAAGTTAAAGGTCAATAGGGTCAAGCCCACTAGAAAGCCCTAGTACATTTCACACAATGCTGCCTAAATCGGATTAAGAACCTAAGTAACCATTAATTATTAGGAAGGCATTCCCCATGGTATTAAGAGAAGATTTCTAACACCTAACTTGGTCAAACTAGTTTGTCGGACTGCTTGATTTTTAAACCTAGACAAGTGATTATGACAAAAAATTACATTGAATTAAATGTTTGATACTAAGCAAATGCGGTGAATATTAGGCTACCAATCACAATTAAAGATGACAATCATAGATGTAAAAAAGATAAGGGGCAATACTAATGGACAAGAAACACCTGTTTGTGTCGATGGTCGCGCTTGATTTGAAGAGTGAGTCGAGATAAAGATTCCATGAAGGTCCAAATCCTACCAATAGCAACATGCTCCTGTACACACTAGGAAACAAAAGGAATACCTCCAGGAGGCACATTAGTGGAAAAAGGTACCAACACTTATTGAACACAACAAAAAACATAAGGAACCCTAACCTAATTATTTGCACCCCCCCTAGAGAGTCAAGGGAATAGGATATTGTAGAGGTTGGGGGGAAACCCTAAGGCTAAACCCCTATCTTCGTCGTCGAGATAAACAAAGTCATCATCCATGAGACCATATGTGCCATCCGTGTAGTCGTGTAAATTTTCTTCTTCATCATAGGTGCCCATGTTTACTAAGAAGATCACTAGACGCCTATAGTCATCTTGGTCAAAAGGGTAGGCTTGTGCAATGGGAGAAACGCTCTCTACTAAGTATGGATCAGACGTGGTCAAGAGACGTATCAGCCATTCCAACTCCTCAAAATTCCTCTCACATGCTAGCATACCTATCAAATCCCATTCACATGCAAGCACTGGAAAGACCATGTGAAATATTTGTGAAAAGTAACGAGGGTACCTCTCACCCAAGCCAGAAGTGGATGAATCTAGCATACTAGCCATATATGTACACGCAAATAGATGATGGTTAGAGTGCAAATATTACAAGGGTCGTGTTCTTGTGCATAATTTGTCTTTATGATTTGTGTTATGGCTCTTGCTCTTTTACTTTTTTTCTTGTTTTTGTGAGTATAAGGCTTTATATATACATTCCCTAAGATCGGAGATTAAGAGGTCAAGGAGAAAGGTTGAGAGGGAAGCAAGTGAATGATGGATGTCCACAAACACTCCCCTCTTCCTTGGGTAGATCATACCGTTTGAAATGATGTCACCCTTTGAAACCAATTGTTCCAGTTGGTAATAGGTGATGATTTTTGCCAGTAGTTTTCTATTACCCTAGGTGCCTCGTCAAGTTGCAAGGGTGGTAAGGTACTCTCCCAGGATCGAACTTGAAGTGGTTCATCAGGTGATTCTTGAACACTGGGAGGTGTGGATTCTTTTGTAGCTTCATGGAGGTCCACTACTATAGATGGAGGCTGTGTAGAAGCTTTTACCTCTATGGATGTATTACATGAGGAGCTAGAAGCTTTATGGAACTCCCCCCTTCCTGAGCTAGGTGGAATAAATTGGTTTTGCCTTGGAGCCCAAACTAGCTCTGGACTAGGTGTGTAGAATTCTGTGATCTTTCCCTTCCCACAGTCTGCCATTGGCTTTAGCGTTACACTGTTTGACTCATAGGGGTTTTTTGTCGATAGGTAAGGACACATTTTATGTTTAGGTACCCAAATTTGCTCATTTCCATCATAGTAGCCTTGGGCTTCTAATAGCTGTTTTGGAATGATTTGGTCTTGACTCTCCTAGGGCGCGCTCTTGGTTTTCCCGGGAAATTTTTTCTTGGAATGGATGGGAGGGTTGAGGTAGTTGGAAGTAAGGCCTTGGGGACCCATTGATATGTACTCTTAGGTCATGCAGGTTGAGTACTTGCAATATTACTGCTTGCTGCAACTACAAGTGTTGAAGTGCTAGATTCATGGGTAGCCGGCAAAGACGAGTTAATCACCTTGGCTTGTGAATGTTGGCTATCCTTCAACTTTGCTAGAGTTTGCAACGTAGGTGACTTTGCTTGAATGATAGGGGTAAGAGTCGGTGGTCGCGTCGTGACACTACCAGTATTCCAGTCAATAGTGCATTTGGTTGCCAACATCCACGTGCGTCCCAGGTTTACGTTGCCTTCCATAGCTCCTGCGGGCATGACTAGAAACCTCTGCACTATGCTTCCATTGCCATAGACAACAGGGGTCTGAAGGACTCCAAGAATAGCAGTTTTCTTTTTATTAATGCCCTTGACTTGCATCGTACTCGAGGATAGGGTCGGTTTCCCTAATTGACACCAAACTCCATAGGATAACAAATTGTGTTTAGCTCCCGTATCTAATAAGGCATTGTATAGTACTTTCCCATAGGGGCTATTTAGCTCAATTGGGTGTCGTAGGGGTGGCTCAGATTCTAATGAGTCGTCATCTGTGTCCTCGAAAAATGCTTGCGTGATTCCCAGATTAGCCTCTCGTTGGCGTCTAAGACGTTGTCGTCGTTCTCGAGCCTCAACTCTTGCTTGGATTTTTTTAAGCTATGCTTGTTCCTTAGCAGCCTTCTTTTGATGGATGGCTTGCAACTCTTGCTGGCTTAGAGGATCATAATATCTTTTGAATTTACTCCCATTAAGGAATCCAATGGTTTCAACTCCATCTAGAGTCTCCACACGAATGGTACTTTGCGGAGTAATTTCACACACTCGATATGGTCCCTTACCAACGTATTTCAAATTCTTCTTTTCATTACGTACCCCGTACATAAGAACTTTATCACCAACCTTGATGTCTTTATCCTTTAAATGGCTATCAAACCACTTCTTTCTCCTATCCTTCTCCACTAGAGCATTTTGCACAGCTAATTGCCTTTCTTCATCTAGCCTTTCCAGGATATATAATCGCTCCACTAAGGGGTTACCATCCCAACCTTCTTGAGAAGCTACTCAAAGACTAGGAATGACAAAATCCCATGGAATAACTGCTTCTTGACCATACACCATCTTAAACGGTGTGCAATTAATAGCAACTTTATACGCAGTACAATAAGCCCATAAAGCTGATGTAAGCTTTAGGTCCCAATCAGTGCGATGAGCTTCGACTGTCTTTGTCAAAATGGAGATGAGAGTTTTGTTGGTACTCTCAGCTTGGCCATTTGCTTGGGGATAATAGGGCGTAGACTTGTGGTGAGATATCATGAAGTTTGATGTGAGTTCTTTTATTACTTCATTTATAAAATGAGTTCCATTGTCACTCACAAGTTCAAAGGGGCATCCAAAACGTGTGATAATGTTCTCAAAGAGGAACTTAGCTATTGTTTTTGCATCCGCCTTTCGTGTTGCTTTTGCTTCAGCCCATTTGGTTACATAGTCGGTAGCCACAATGATATATCGTGATTGTGTGTTACGTGCAGCCGGACTAATCGGTCCTACAAAGTCTAAGCCCCACTTTTCAAATGGTTAGGTTACCTTGATGGGATGTAGAGGCATCCTATCCCTTCTTTGTGGCTTGTTGAAGCGTTGGCATTCATCACATCCCTTTGCAAAAAGTGATGCATCCTTAAACATAGTGGGCCACCAATAGCCTGACTGTAAGATCTTTCGAGCGGTCAACTTTCCTGCAAAGTGACCACCAGCTACACCCATGTGTGCCTCTTGTAGAATATATAAATACTCATCCTCGCGGGCATAGCGTCTAAGAACATCATCTTTTCCTCTCTTATAGAGAGTTCCAGCCAGTAAGCAATAGGGTTCGCATTCCTTGATTAATTTTCGAACTATATCTTTTCGCAGTTCTTTGGGTGGAAAACCATTAACTAAGAAGTTAACAATCTTTTCACTCCATTCAGGCATTGTCTCAACAATGAACAAAGGAGTATCAGGCAATTCATCATCAACCCCCGTAGGAGCTTTGCCATTAGGGATACGAGATAAATGATCCGCCATGACATGTTTCCTCCCAGGCCTCACAACAACGGTGAAGTCAAACTCAAGAAGAATTAACAACCATCGTGTAATTTGACCTGTGGAACACGGCTTGTTTACCAAATATAGCAATGCTTGATGATCAACATAAAACACAAACTTGGTAGCAAGAAGTAATAGTGAAATTTCTTTACTGCGTAAATCATAGCTAGACCTTCGCGCTCTGTAGTAATGTAGTTCATCTCGGCATCATTTAATTGGCAACTTGCAAAGCTAATAGGGTAGTCCAATTTATGTTCTCCTGGTTGAGTTAGAACACACCCAATAGCAAAATTTGATGCATCAATATGCACATGAAAAGGTACATTCCAATCGGGTGTTCGCAGGATTGGAGCACTTGTTAGGGCCTTCTTTATTAACTCATAAGATTGATGACATTCTTCCGTCCAGTGAAACTCGATAAGAAGCTTGTACAATGGACGCGCTATCTCGGCAAAGTTTAAAATAAACCTTCGATAATACCCAACATGGCCCATAAATCTTTAAACTCCTTTATAGTTAGTAGGTGGTGGCAAATCAGCAATGGCTTTAATCTTACTCTCATCTGTGGATATCCCGTTCTTGGACACTATATGCCCTAGAATGACTCCATGCTTAACCCAAAATTGGCATTTGAAAGGGTTCAATGAGATGCGATAAAATCTGCACCTTTCAAATATTTTTCGTAGATATAACAAATGCTTCTCCCAAGAAGAATAAACACAAAGGTCGTCTAGGAAAGCTTCACAAAACTCCCTTAGAAATTCTTTAAATGCAGTGTTTATTAATCGTTGGAATGTAGCAGGGGCATTCGTTAAGCCAAAAGCCATAACACGAAATGCAAACACTCCAAACTCTGTGATAAAAGCAGTTTTAGCTTGGTCCTCTAATGCAATTGTGATTTGATTGTAACAAGAGTACCCATCTAAAAAGCTATAAGCCTCCTTGCCCGCAACTCTTTCGAGCACATGTTCTGAATATGGCAAGGGATAATGATCTCTCCTAGTGGCTGCATTAACTTTCTTGAGGTCCACGCACACTCTTAGTTTCCCATTCTTTTTTGGCACAATGACTATTGGAGAAACCCATTTTGAGTGCTCAATAGGGTATATGAATCCACATTGGATAAGTTTTTCAATCTCCTCTTGTACAATTTTGGCGTACTTAGGATTCATTGGATAGGGTCGTTGCTGGACGGGTTTAGCAGTGTTGATCATGGGAATTGTATGTTGCACCACAGAAGGTGGAACGCCCTTCATGTCATGATATGTCCAAGCAAAGATATCCTTGTCTTCCTTGAGGAGTTCCTTAAGTACAGCCTCTTCAGTTTCGGTAAGGTCTTGAGCAATAAATACTGGTTTAGACTCCTCACCTGGTTCTGCTAATTCTATCTCTTTAACTACCGCTGGACCATCATAGACTCCACTGCTTCCATTGGTAGGTATTCGTTGGGCTTTGGCATACACAACCTTTTGCTCCCCCGTGGTATAAGATTTAAAATGTTCAGGAGCCGTATGTAAGTCAGCAGGCTCTTGTCCTGACGAAGACCTTTCTTTTAGTTCTGCCTCCTTTTGTTGTTGTGCTAACTCTCAGTTTTGACGTCTTCTTATAGTTCGACTCAATTTCGGCTCTGTAACCTCCAATTGAGCGAGGTCAATGGGTCGCGGGCTACACCACATGACACTCTAGAGATGTTCACCCCAATTGTCTACTAGCTTTCGATGAGCATCACATGCCCTTAGATAGCTAAGCCATTCTGCAGTAGATCTTTCCTTGTTTATCCTAGCTCTCACATTTGCTCGATATCGTCGTCTCTTATATGACCTTTGTTTCTTGTTAAGGTTTTGATTTTGGTAAATGTTTGAACTCGACTCGCTCGATAGGTCTTCGCTTGTATCTTCTTCACTCTCATATAAATTACCATAGATGGTCGTACTAGACCTTGAGTGTTCAGTTTCTATACTTGGCTCACTCGATGTTTCCTCAGGTTCTGAATCCATTTCTCCCTGAGATTCCGTTTCTGATGTGTATTGGCCTGAAGCCTTTGAGGAATCATCGGTTTCACTCTCAGGTAGGTGTGCCTCTTTCTTATCATCGGATGTTACATGCGCTACACCTAACATGTTTACTGGTGCAATGTGTGGTATCTCTTCCCCATTTGGTGTTACCCAGGTTGTTCCTCTAGCTCCCCATGTAACTATAGTTGCCGCTAGGTGTACCCAATCGACATTGTCTGACTCAGCCATTCCGGGTAGGATATCCATATAAGGAGAGTTCTCCCCAATATCCGTGTCTTCGTTACACGTGTAACAATACTGTAATGGAGCTAAGTGAATTGTTGTGTCTGATTGATTATCAATGATGAATTTATTTCCTAGAGGATGCGTTCGACCACTTAAAAGATCAACTCAAATGACAGAATCTTGGAACTGTAAGTAGACGTGGTTTTTGGACCAGTCATGCACCATTTTTGCTTCCCTCATGAATGGACGCCCTAAGATCATCTCAAATGACATAGGATGCTTGGAAAAATCCATAACAATGAAAGTTTGCCTTACCTTGTGTCCCAAGACCTTGATCCTGAGATCCTTAAGCATTCCAATAGGCGTAACAATAGATCCATTAGCCATTTTTACCACTACGCTTGTGGCTTCAAGGTGAGGTCGCCCCATAGACTCCCAACAACTCTTTGTCACCATGATGACTCCCGCACCACCGTCAAGGACTCCCTTTACAGTTAATCCTTTAGTAGTGATTGGCAGAGTAGCATTAGATTCATCACCTTCAAAGTATTGCCCCAACTTGTTAACGGGTACTTCAATTACAGATTCATGTCCCGCTAGGTTAGATGGTGGTGCTAAATGTTCCTCATCATTCATTACCAAGTCAGGTTTGTTCATATGTGCAAACTGTGGTGATCCGGTCTGTAATTCTCCATTGAGGAAGGCTCGAAGAGCTGAGACTAGCTCGGGGTCTTTATATAGTTTGGACATGATGGTGGTTCTAACTTTTGAAGACATGAAATCCATCAATTTGGCAACATTTAATGGCATCTTGTGGGACGTAGGACCCTGAAAAGAGAATGGTGAAGATGGAATCTCCACTTCCTCAAGGGGGTCGGGTATTCCCTCACCAAACATTCTCTCTAGTAGGAAAGGTGTGTGTCCACTTTCAGATGTCCTACCCTCACTCTCTTCCCGAATGATACTGGGTATAGCTAACGGCCTGTAGTTCTTGTGAGGTTGAACTTGTGTGGGAAACACTGTGTCTGACATCTGGATATGTTTGGGTTCAGGTTCTAATGTTCATTGAGTTTCTTCCACCAAACCCCTCAGTTGCTGGACTCGTTCAATTTCCACTGTTGGGTTTGGATAGGTTCCAATCTTTCTCTTGCAATCCTCATTTTTCGTCTCTCGTGGCTTATCTTGGGGGTTCGCAACTGGGTGGTTTAACTTTGAATACTCTTTTGGTGTTCGTCGGATTTCCCTCTCGTGATCCTCCTCACTGGCTTTTTCCTTTGTAGTAATAGTTTTGGTCTCCGTGGTCTCTATCGAATCTGAGTCATCCTCAGGGTCATTCATATACACGGGATCCTCTCATGTCCCTATGTTAGTCTTTGAACTAGGTTTTGAGCTAGAAGCATTAAGGGATTTCTTTCTTCGTGTTTTCTTCTTTCTCGCTCGGCCAATGGATGCAGCATCTCTCTCTTCGAGGATGTAATTTTGCTTTTGGAGCATCGATCGTGTGAGTGCATTCACTGGTGCTATGTTTATAGTTGGTGGTGTCCCATCAACAATCTCTATTAAGTTCAATGGTGTGATTTTCGGTGCGTTTGGATTGTTAGGACACTGTGCGATCAAATGATCTATGCCACAACGATTACAAATGAGTATTGGCATTGCTAATGCACTCCCTTGACTTGTTTGCATTAGTGCAGCATTCTTTTGCATTCTAATGGGGCACTCAGCTACTCGATGTGGTCCACCACATTCGTAGCACTGAAGAGGTGGTCTCCTGGCAAAACTATTATTGTTTTGGCCTCTTGCTGCTAGCGCAGTAGCTTGATATACCGGTTTGATTTGTCCCCAATGGTCTTCCATATAGTACATGGGACACTCCTCAAGCATGTCGACTCCATAGGTGATACTAGAGTCTATGTCCTCTTCGCAATCTACATAAGTATTAGATGACTCGCAACCTATTTGGTTCATAGGTGTAACTCTTGGATGAGGGGGTTGCGGTCCTAGCACTGGAGTTGGCAACGGTGTGGTTTGGACCACATTTTGGGTTCTAGGGACCATGTGCTGTAATGGCAATTGTTTCTCCATGGGTAGGGTAGGCATCAATGCAGGAACTCGAGGTGAGTCTGCCCAAGCTATAGGCGGTCTATTTTCCATGATGCGTTTAAGCATTAGGCAATCCTTCGCTTGATGTCCATACCTACCACACGCGTTACAAGTCCCGTTAAACTTTACTCTGAAAGTAGGGCATTCACTCGTAGTATGTGGGCCCAAGCAAATTGAGCACCATTGTTGCTCCCTTCTTGGATACATATGAGTGTTTTGTGGAGCACGATTACCCCTAAGGCTTTCTTGGATGGCCTTGGTGAGATCTGCCAAAGTCATCTCAGATATCGTTTGCTCTTTCACGATTGGCTTTATCTTCATTGGCTCATGCCCTGATGCTTGCGAGCTACTTGACTTCGGCTCGGCAGACACTCTTTCTCCTGCAATCATTAAATTATCCTCCAATTGGATTGCATTCATGGTGACTGCTTCCCAAGTAGTGATACCTCTAATGACTAGGCCATTATAGATACTTTCATGTCGTAGTCCCCTAATGAATCTATCGAGCAATTGGTTGTTGTTGAATCGCTCGTTTGGATTGCATCGAGAATTCAAATTCTTTAGGCGACTAATGAAGTCTCTCACGGATTCACCTTCTTCTCGTTGGGCTTTCTGGAGCTGAGAGGCTACACCCCAAAGTACTCCCTCTCGTATGTATTCTTTTAAGAACAGTCTCCTAAGAGTAGAGTAGATCGTTTTCTCTTCTACTCTTAAGGTTCTATACCAATCTCCAGCCTTTCCGCTTAGGGTCAAACTCAAAGCCTTATACTTATGTAGCTCAGTGTGCTCTTCCAAGGAATCGCATACATGTTCAAAGACTTCCATATGCTTTCTAGCATCTCCGTCTCCACTGAATTTCTGTGTGAGCTTAGCTACTTGAACTGCCTTGCTCCTGGCTCTCTATCAAGTGTACTATGCATGTTTTCCGCAATAGAGCGACCGATAGTTTGAGCAAATGCTGCCAAATCTCTTATTTGAGCAGGTATAATGGGTGTATGTGCTCCTGGAACCACATGTGAGATGGGAGTTGGCCTTGGCCTTGGCATACGCGCGGCTCTTGGGTCCCAAATTTTGTATGGTGGTGTACCAGACGGTGGTCCAAAGTTTATAGATGTGGCCCTAGGCATAGGGGGTGCCTGATATGGCATGGATCCACTTGTATAAGATCTTGGATAATTCCATTGTGGATTGTAAGCTCTTGGAATAATCGAAGGTGTAGGAGCTACATGAGGCTGAGGTACAACAGGTGCACATGATTGATACATACATGTAGGTATAGTTGGGGGCACTGTGCTACTAGGCATCGGCGCAGTGTTAACAAATGAACTCCATGGTGTACTTCTTGTCATGCTCACCATTGGGATATGCATGGTAGCCGTAGTGTCATTAAGAGAAAGATGAGCTAGATCTGGGAAGGTAAAGTTGCCACTTGTGGGCTCAGATTGTATTGAGGCTCCGGCGAAACAACATATGGAGGATCAATGGGGCTCACTGAGGGAGTCTCCATTTGTGATAGGGTTGGTTGGTTGGCCTTTCCCGTATCCAAGAATCTCATTAGGCCTGTTGAAGGCATGTTGATCCCTGTGTTCTATCTTTCTAACTCGACAATCCTATGGAGGACATCACAGACTTTCTGTTGTTGCTCATCTATGCTAGTAGCACCCGATGTGGATTGTAGAACATCTAACCAACCCACATGATAGGTGTGTCCTGTGTACCGATCAGTTAAAGCTTCTGCTTGTAGGTCATACTCCCAATTTTTGTTTAGGAATATCCCATCTAGGCCTGGCGTGCTGGAGGTTTCCCTTGAAGTGGAAGCATTATTGCTCCCCATAGCTTGCCCCTCCGTGACTGCTACCTTGGGAGCACTCGGTTGCTCGGCTGGCATGATTGTTGTCATAGGAGCCTTTGCTTTTAGGGCTCGACTTTGTTCTATCCTTCGTAGGTTCTCAATTTCCCTCTCCCTTGTTGCTTGCATATAGCGTTCGATCTCTTGTACTTCGGCAAGACTCCTACCATCGGGTAGTAAAACCTCAAAGGGAGATAGTCCTAAAGGATCAGGAGGTGCAGTGGATGGAACATTCACATGCACACTCTCAAGAAGCATAGGGTCCATTTTAGTCATGAATGATGAATTTACTTCCCCACTCCCTTCATTTATTTCATTAACCGCGTGTTCGGAGCGAGTAGCTCTACTAAGGGTCTCTTTTAAGCGGCTAAACACGCTGGACCCGGGCCGTGGGCCCATGGCATGCATGTATTGACTTGCACTATCAGGGTTTGGTGTAGGATACCCCTCCATGACTTTGTAGTCAGAGGAAGAATCACTAGACGCGATATGAGGATCTTGGGTCACGCTACCTTGAGTCCCGGCCGAAGGTCCAGAACCTAGGGTGGAGGAATAATGGGTGCCCGCGTAAATGGAGGCACTACCAATAGGCTCGTGCTCTAACACTCGTCCAGAGCGTGGGTTCATATGACTTGGATCCCCTAGAAGTGTCAGTGAGGGCCCGTGAAGGCTGCTCACCTAGTAATTTTGGGTGTTTTGCAACCCAAGTCTTTTCGTATTTATTTATTTTTTGATTTTTTGGTCCTTTTTTTCTGACCCAACTATAGAATAGAACGTACGATAGCTCAAAACGAGCGTCTCGGTCAGAGGGACATGCTGTGCTTTACAGCCCTCCGTTTGGTCACTTTATGCCATCGGAATCCCTAAAACCGTCAATTTCTAGTAGGGAACTAGGCCCAAATTAGAAAGTCTAAGGGTGCAAGTGGGAAGAGAAGGGAGCAGAGTGGAGGACTTGCCCCACATGCTCTCATTCCCTCTTGAGGGGGTAGGGTATATATATAACAGTGAGTCTAGTACATACCATAAGACTGAGGACTGAGGCCTGGGCCTGGGCTTGGGCTTGGGCTTGGGAAAATGATCCCGATCCCGATCAAAATTTTAGTGTAGCCCCCCAGTCACTCACGCTTAAATATTTTTGGTTTTTTTTATTAAAAAAATTTATTATTTTTAAAATTTTTTTTGCGATGACCGTGCGCGGTTTAGGTGACCCTTTCTTGGCCACACACACTCTCACCTACCTAACCTCCCAGTCAACAGCTCACAGACAGCTCACTACCTTATCTACTTACTAACAGTGCTGCTAACCACTGACTAATCTGTTAACTGCTTACTGACAGTGAGCTAACTGTCCACCTACTTCCTCTCTCACTACCTTACTGTGCAAAGACTGTGTGCAGCCAAACCTTGACAGAAAACTGTGTACAGACTGTGTGCAAACAGAAATTGCTAACTGCCTTCCTACTTATTCATTCACTGCAAACAAGCTAACGACTACTAATTGTGCAAAGACTGTGTGCAAACAGAAAACACAACATTATGCAGAAATCACAGAACTTGCAGACAACACAGAAATTAACAACTTACAAAAAAACAACTCATTCCTCTTCCTCTTCCTCTTCTTTCCTACTACAAACAACTCATAGGAGAAGCACAAAGTGCCTCTTGGGCTTAGTGCAGGGCGATTCCCCGGCAGCAGCGCCAAAAATGTGCACTCCTTGCCGCACTGTCGAAGCAAGGGACTTGCCGATACACCGTGTGCGAGCCACAAATGGCTCCAAGCACACAACAAGACTAATCTAGCAAGCTCAAGAGAGCAAAGGGTGTGTCACTCACCGCTCTACGCTCGCCTTCGTGGTGGATTCCTCGTCGCGATGAAGAAGAAGCTGCAGTCGTGCCGCACTCAACTGCTTCGCCGCCGTCGTGCCTTCGTAATGCTCGATTGCACACACACTCTCACTCTCTATCTCTCTCTCTCTCTCACATACACACACACACACACACAAGGAGGTGAAGAAGAAGAGGATGGAGATGGAGATGGAGCAAGAGCACTCTTCTATTGCACAAATGAGAGAATGAGTGAATTTTAGGTTTAGTTGGCTTTTATATGAGCTCACCCCATTCACACTTGGGCGCCCATGCTTAGCCAACTAATCCCTTGAATGTCCCAGTTAGAGTGCGCCTCTCATCGGCGATCACTCTTACCCTTTTCCTATTGGTCTGACAAGCCCGGTACCTGACTCTACCAAACACATAATACACGTCCGTCGTAGGTGATGGGGTGTCCGTGAGCCGTGAGGGTTAACAAAGAGGAGATAGAAAGAGGGGAGAGAGAGAGAGGGAGAGAAAAAAATGCTCGCTCTAAAAGGGTTTGGAGCGAGCTGTTTATGTTCATTGTGAAACTTAAGCAAAAAATCCTTGCTCCAAACCCATACTCAACAGAAAGATAAGAGGGAGGAGAGAACGAAGCTTTTGGACTATTGATTGAGTCAACGTTGTGGTATGGGTTTTGGTATCCCAAATCTCACCAACATGCCATATATACATTATGCTCTCACTTGTTGATGCTGATGCAATGTCATAGTAGACTTTCACACTCCATTGCCTAGCCATCATATCCAACAAGATGGTCAAGGACTGCCTCACAAACCCTCATGAATGTCCTCAAATGCCACTTAAAGAAGCACACCATTAAGAAGGGACTGGGGTGTAGGAGGGTCTCTTTATTTGCCATGGGATTAAAAATGAGATTAAGGAATGAGCAAATGGGGATTTCCATGTGGACTGAAATGGTGGGTGTGGTAGGTCCTAAAAATGAGTGGTCAAACTTATAGGCCTAGAGGTGGAGGGGTCTTTTCTTTATTGATAAAAGGAGAAATTTAGAAATATTGAACCTTTTTTCAAAAAGTTGGGAAAAACTCTACTCTTTCTCTCTCTAGAGGCTACTGACTCCTCCCCCCTCCCTCTCAAAAAGGGGATCTTTCAAAAAACGTGCTGACATTCTCTCTCCTCTTTACTCTCTCCAAGTATGCTATCTCTATCCTCTCTCCCCTCAAACTATGAGATCTGCATCTCCTTCTTCAAGACTCTCTCTCTTCTTTACTCTCTGCAAGGCTACTATCTCTATCCTCTCTCTCCTCCAACTGTGAGATATGCATCTCCTTCTTCAAACCTATCTCTCCTCTTTACTCTCTCCAAGGCTGCTACCTCTATCCTCTATCCTCTCCAGCTATGAAACCTGCATCTCCTTCTTCAAGTCCACTTTTCCCTCCAAATACCTATTGTAGCAAAGGTTTGACACCTCCCTTCTCCATAGATGACCCAACCTCACCTTCACACCTCTGTGTAAACCTATAGATCTGAAGCATTGGATGCTTCTAGAGTATTTTTCTAAACACCTTCCTTGGTCCTTTGTCATCCTCTAGATCTGAAATGGTCTACGCTCATATATCAACATTGTTGTGAAGATTAGGCACAAGAGCAAGATCATTAGGCTTCTTTCACCATATATATTGGTAAGAACAAGGAGCTTTGTACCTATTTCTAATGTTCTCATTACTTTGTGCACTATATTGGTTTTTGTTTCCATCTTTCAGGTAAAGATTTGTAGCGGTTTCATTGTCTATCATTGTATACATCTTAGCATAATTGGTTATGTTGCACTAAGAATAACCGTGTATATGAATTATTCTTGATTTTTTTTTTTGCAGGGTTCATGGATGCTTGAGAGTCAATCGCTGCCTACATCATCGCTTGTGTCATCGCCTACATCATCGCTAGAAGGATCTAGAAGATTCTAGAAGGTTCTAAAAGTATCAAGGAGATTCTAGAAGTTTCTAGAAGCATGGAGAAGATTTCGAAAGAATCTAGAAGTTTCTAGAAGTTTGGAGAAGATTCCGAAAGAATCTAGAAGTTTTTGGAAAGCTCTAGAAAGTTGAAGAAGGATCCAGAAGGTTCTAGAAGAACTAGAAGGATCAAGAAGGTTCTAGAAGATTCTAACCTCCTCAAGAACAACCTAGAAAGTCCTAACCTCCTCAAGTAACCTCCTCAAGCACTAGTATAAATAGGGGTCTTGGCTTACAAGCCCCTCAGTCTTGCCAACACCAGTTGTGAGGCTCCTATGAGGAAAGCCCTCTTCTAGTTCTTATGTTCAAGTCTTGTCGTTGCAATCAAGCCTTGTCTTGTGCTCAAGTCATGTAATTCAAGTCTTGCATCTAGCTCTCTTAATCAGGTATTAAGTCTTGTAATCAATATTAAGCTTATCATCAAGTCCAAGTTCTTGTACATTGTGAGTGCCTCCTCTTGCTCTCTTCTAGCTCTATACGCACTCATAACAGTTTGGCAAGACTACCATCTCTTAATCTTCTCAAGCCATTATGGAGCCGGCAATGGAAGGTGTCATCAACGCATTGCAAAGAATCCAAGCTCAGTTACAAGAACTTTGTGAGAGTAACGCTCAACTTCAAGTAGGGCAACCCCTAATCTTGGGACCGGCATTGCAAGATCTTCAACTTCAAATTCAAGAGATTCAAGAGACAAGCACACATCAAGCACAAGCTTCAAGATCTAGCTATTCTCAACAACATAAGAAGGAGCCGAAGGTCAGCATGCCTATGAAATTTGATGGGACTAGATCAAAGTTTAGAGGTTTTCTCCAACAAGTGTGTCTCTTCATTCAAATGCAATGAGAGCGTTATCCAGATGATGCCTCTCAAGTGGGCCTTATTGGGACCCTCCTCTCGGGTACGACTCTCTCTTGGTTTGCTCCCTTACTTGAAAAAGAATCTCCTCTCCTTCATGACTTTGAAGCTTTTGTGCGGGAGTTCTCCGCAACCTTTGGGGATACTGATAGAGCAAGGGTTGTTGAAACCAAACTAAGAGATCTCCGCCAAGGATCAAGACCTGCATCCGTCTATGCATCCGAATTTCAACAGCTCACTTGTGATCTGACTTGGCATGAGGAATATTTCATTTATCCAATTTTGGTGGGGATTAAAGGATGATGTAAAAGATCTTTTATTGACTATGCCAAAGGTTCACATACTAAGCCAGTTCATTTCTCAAGCAATAGAATGTGATAATCGACTATTTGAGAGGAGACAAGAGAGGCGTCTTGGGGCACCATTGTGATCCCAAACAAAAGTGACACATAATGGCTACACACCTCAACAGGGCCATGAATCAAGCATTCAGCCCATGCAAATTGATTCATCACGGTTTCAACCTCTCTCAGTCTAGGAGAAGCAAAGGTGACGCATTGATGGCTTATGTATGTATTGCGGAGAGCAGGGGCACATAGTTCAACAGTGTCCAAGGAACAAAAGGATGAAGGTTCATGGTGCAATGGCCTCAACGTGTTCAAAAAACATGGACGTCCAACCCCAATAGAGACCGACCGGTTGAACAAAAGACAAACAAAAAAAGGTCTCTTTCTTCTTGCTGATTCCACTTCAAGTTTTATGCTACCAGTCAAGATCCATATGCCGGGTAGGCACATGGATTGTGAAGCATTACTAGATTCAAGCGCAACTGCGTGCTTCATGAACAAAGAATTTTCAAAAGAACAAGGCCTACCACTTGTGGAGAAGTCTAATCCAGCAACTATAGAAGTCATTGATGGTCATCCCCTCGCTTCAGGGGATGTCAGGTATGAAAATTGCCCCATAGAAGTAACATTGCAGGAGCAGGTTTCAAGAATAGCGTTCAATATTATACAAAGCCCAAGCAGTCAAATTGTTATTGCAGCTACCGTGGCTTGAATTACATAATCCTAACATCGATTGGAGGGCTCAGAGAATTGAACCACAAAAAGTCCAAAAGAAGAAGGGAAGGCATAATAGGCCTATATATCTTGGAGCCAAGGTCTTCATGGGTGCAACCAAAAAGTATCCAACTTTCCTGATATTTGCAACACCAACCGACATGTCGACAACAAAAATCATGGAGGCATTGCCACGTCAATATCAAGATTACAATAATTTTTTTGAGAAGAAGAATGTAGACCTCTTATCGGAGCATCGACCCTATGATTGTGCTATAGAGCTTCAGGAGGGAACCCAACCCCCTTTTGGCCCAATATACAAGTTATCTCAAGATGAATTGGTAGAATTACGAAAAAATATTGATGAGAATCTTGCTAAGGGGTTCATACAGCATTCAAAGTCCCCATCAAGATCTCCAATACTCTTTGTAAAAAAGGACGGAACTCTCCGGATGTGCATGGATTATAGGGGCCTGAACAAGATCACCGTCAAGAATCGCTATCCCCTTCCCTTGATCCCATAGCGTCTTTAGCGCCTTGGCAAGGCAAGAATATTTACAAAAATAGACCTTCGTGGTGCTTACAACCTAGTCAGAATCAAAGAAGGTGATGAATGGAAGACAGCCTTTCGGACAAGGTATGGCCACTTTGAATATACCGTCATGCCATTTGGTCTCACAAATGCCCCAGCTATTTTTCAACATTTAATGAACGATATCTTTCGAGAGTATTTGGATTATTTTGTGGTAATATATTTGGATGATATCTTAATATTTTCCAAGGATCAAGAAGAGCATGAGCACCATGTACGATTAGTGCTTGAAAAGCTTCATGCATTAGGGTTATATGCAAAGTTGGAGAAGTGCTCTTTTCATCGATCTAAGGTGGAATTTCTTGGTTATGTAATTTTTGAAAAGGGAATCTCCATGGATCCAAAGAAGGTTCAAACCATCTTTGATTGGGAGACACCCACCTCGGTAAGAGATGTTCAATGTTTCCTCGGATTTGTAAATTTTTATCGTATCTTCATACAGGGATATTCCAAGGCGGTTACAGCACTCACAAGGTTGACATGCCATAATAAGTTTGTCTGGGACTCAGAGGCCGTGAAAGAATTTCAGACTCTCAAGCAAGCTTTCGAGACCGCACCTATTCTAATTCACACAAATCCTACAAAGCCTTTTATCTCAGATTTTGCCCTTGGCGCTATTCTATCCCAAGTAGGAGAGAATGGTCAAGTACATCCAGTGGATTTTCATTCCCGCAAGTTCTTAGCTGCACAAATCAATTATGAAATCCATGAGAAAGAGCTCTTAGCAATCATCGACTCCTTTGACACTTGGAGTCACCTACTTGAAGGAGCTCCTCATAAGATCCCTATCTATACAGATCACACGAATTTGGAATACTTCATGGCATCCCACGTCTTGAATCGTCGCCAAGCCAGGTGGAGTGGTATCCTATCAAGGTTTGACTTTCTTATCTCTTATAGACTTGGTCGTCAACAAGGTAAGCCAGATGCCTTATCAAGAAGATCCTACCTTGCACCTAGAGAAGGCGACGCAACATTTGATCAACAAGAGTCAGTGATTTTGAAACCTGAGTAGCTTAACCTAAACACCAATGAGCCAAGCTCCTGAATATTCTACTTTTCTTTCTAAGGTGAAGACGCAAATTGCCAAAGACCCACTTGCTCAAAATATTAGACAACAACTACAAGGACAAGAGGTTAATGAGGACTTTCAAGAAATTGATGGACTAATTTACTATAAGGGTCTTCTCTATATTCCGCCAGGACCAACACGCTTGGAGGTACTTCAGCAATGGCATGATCTTCCATCAGCAGGGCATTTTGGGGTTAATAAGACAATTGAGCTTCTCTCCCGTGACTTTTGGTGGCCTCAAATGTGGAAGCTTGTCAAGGAGTATATAGGCACTTGTGACACTTGCAATAGATCAAAGGCCCCTCGTCATCATCCTCATGGGTTACTCCATCCCTTGCCCATTCCAAGCAAACCATGGTCATCCATCTCCATGGATTTCATTGTAGAGCTACCCTTGTCACAAGGATTTGACTCCATTTTAGCAGTCGTGGATCAGTTTACAAAAATGGCACACTTCATATTAACCGCTAAAACCATCACCAATGAACGTACGGCCAAACTCTTTCTACAGCATATCTATCATTATCATGGATTACCGGATGACATAGTTTCTGATCGAGGCCCACAATTCATCTCTAGCTTTTGGAAAAGATTATTCAAGCTACTCGGAGTACAAAGCAACCTCTCTTCAGCCAATCACCCACAAAGTGATGAACAAACAGAGAGAGTAAATCAAGTTTTGGAACAATATCTCCATTGTACAATCAATTATCACCAGGATAATTGGGTCGAGCTCCTATCGCTAGCAGAATTCTCCTATAATAACAGTTTTCATGCCTCCACCCGTCACACTTCATTCTTTGCTAATTATGGTCAACATCCCAAACAAGATATCCACAAACACCATCAAGTCAAGAATCCAGCTGCTATTCATCTTACACAACAATTATCTGCAATTCACAAAGAACTTACAATTCATATCAAAGAAGCTCAATCCAAGTATAAGGAAAGTGCAGATCTCCATCGCATGCAGCATCCAAAATATAAAGAAGGGGATAAAGTGTGGCTCCTCCAGCGTGATCTGCGTTAATCTCATCCCTGTCAAAAGCGTGATTATCGAAGGCTTGGCCCGTTTAAAATTATATGTCAAGTCAATCCAGTCACCTATCAACTGTGTTTGCCCTCATCCATGAAAATCCATCCGGTCTTTCATGTCTCAATCCTAGAACCTTGTCACACATCTAAGATCCCAGGAA
Source organism: Adiantum capillus-veneris (assembly GCF_014529385.1). NCBI lineage: Eukaryota > Viridiplantae > Streptophyta > Polypodiopsida > Polypodiales > Pteridaceae > Adiantum > Adiantum capillus-veneris. The sequence continues at coordinate 90,888,292 of NC_140947.1, read as the reverse complement.
GAGCCCTACAACCACCTCCTCCGGTTGAGATTCAAGGACATGACAAATATGAGGTCAAGAAAGTCCTAGATTCTCGAGTTTCGCATGGCACGTTACAGTACTTGGTGCATTGGAAAGGCTATGATGTTAGTGAATGAACCTGGGAACTAGCATACAATCTTCAGCATGCATCTCTCAAAGTCCAAGAGTTCCATCAACAACATCCATGGAAGCCCCAGTCAAGGAACACCACTGCTCCTCATGGAACTCGTCATAGAGGAGGGGGTAATGTCATGGATGCTTGAGAGTCAGTCGTGCTACCTGCATGATCACCTACATCATCGCTAGAAGGCTCTAGAAGAATCTAGAAGGATCTAGAATATTCTAGAAGGTTCTAAAAGTATCAAGGAGATTCTAGAAGTTTCTAGAAGCATGGAGAAGATTCTGGAAAGCTTTAGAAATTTGAAGAAGGATCTAGAAGGTTCTAGAAGAACTAGAAGGATCAAGAAGTTTTTAGAAGCTTGGAGAAGATTTCAAAAGAATCTAGAAGTTTCTGGAAAGCTCTAGAAAGTTGAAGAAGGATCCAGAAGGCTCTAGAAGCACTAGAAGGATCAAGAAGGTTCTAGAAGATTCTAACCTTCTCAAGAACAACCTAAAAAGTCCTAACCTCCTCAAGTAACCTCCTCAAGCACTAGTATAAATAGGGGTCTCGGGCCACAAGCCCCTCAGTCTTGCCAACACCAGTTGTGAGGCTCCTATGAGGAAATCCCTCTTCTAGTTCTTATGTTCAAGTCTTGTCCTTGCAATCAAGCCTTGTCTTGTACTCAAGTCATGTAATCCAAGTCTTGCATCTACCTCTCTTAATAAAGTATTAAGTCTTGTAATCAATATTAAGCTTATCATCAAGTCCAAGTTCTTGTACATTGTGAGCGCCTCCTCTTGCTCTCTTCTATCTCTATACGCACTCATAACAGCAGGGTGTGCTGCATTTCTTTCATGGCTTCTTTAGATGCTTGTCAACCCAAGAGTGTTATTGAGTCATTAATATGCAACAATGTGCAAGATGATAGTGGGGATTACTATCGATGATTTATGCAGGTCTTCACAATACAACCAAACTCAAGAGGTATATTGAAGGGGTCAAGGAGATATATGGCTTCTTAGGTGCACCATTGCAAGGGGAGAATCATGGATTTCAAAAAGAAAACTCAAGATGGCAAGTTGCTAGCAAGGTAAAACCTGTGTATATAGATTCTCAATTGAAGCTTGACACATCCTTCTCTCAGCTTAAGTTTTCTGCAAACTATTAAGTGCCTTACTTTTGCTTACATGTTTTGGATTGTCCCATTTATGCTTTTACGTCTTAGGTTGTTTAAAATGTGTACATGATTTGGCGTATTTTTATGTTAACCACTTATGGACACCCTATTGCGTTTGACGAACGCGTTATCACTTATTTGAGTCATGGACCGGGCTTGTCAGTCCTATAGATGCGTAGTGATCATCGATGAGAGGTGCACCACTTATCCCATTTTTACATGATTTTTGCTATGACCAGCCATAGTGGACGCCCATGTGTGAGTGGGTCAGATTCATATAAAAGGTCCATCTTGACCTAAAATCCTCATTCTTGAGATGCCTGCTAAAGAAGTGCTCTTGCTCTACCTCTGCCTTCTTCTCCATTGTGTGCTCACGGGTGTGTGTGTGTCTCCTTCTTCTTAGCGGCATGGGATTCTTCACGACGGCAAGCATTGAACGATGAGTGACACACCATTGCCCCTTTGAGCTTACTAGAATAGTCTAGTTGTTTGCTTGCATCCGAAATTACTTTACCTGCAGAAATAAGTTGCTCATTGATATCCTTGATACTAGTAAGGAAAGTGTTCATATCATCTTCCTCATGCATAGTCTTTGACTCCAGCTCTTTACGCAGCAATGCAATTTTAGCCTCATTGTGACTTGCACAAAGACCAGCCAAAATATCCCAAGCTTGTTTTGCAGATTTCGTTGAACGAATGAGAGGAGTAATGGTGCGCTTCATAGACAATGCAATCAATGCATGATCCTGCGCATCCTTTACATTCCAACGAGCTTGTTCTGTCATAGGCAAAACAACTCTAACAGTAGCAATTGTTGCAGCAAGACCTGCAACATCCTCAACATCGCCTACACTTCAGAACTAGAACGTACATCAATGCCCTACACTATATTCTAGACACCCTTTGACCCAAGAACATGTTGTATCATGTAAGCCCACATAGGGTAATTATCCCCATCCAATCTTTCCTCACCAACAAACATCTTGAACACATCTGTGTTGTTGTCAGCCATGGAAAATGCTTGCACATGGTGCCTGAAATGAGGATAAACTCAGTGAGACTAACACGTGCTATAAAGCATACCCCCCCAGTACACTGTATGGGACTTGTTATGCAATAATTCGCATTGACAAAAAATTTGCATGAAATGACAAAATTGCTTGTACAAACCTGGCTCTAGTGGAAACAGAGGTCGAAATGAGCCCGAATCAAAAATTTAAGCGGACTCAGTCTACAAGCTTATCCAAATTTTTTGTCGACTTGCTGACGATTGCAAAGCTTGTTGAAATCTGATAAAATGAGTAGGGGTGTTCTAGAGATGCTAGCAACTAAGCCCAGGAGGACGCAACCTGCTCTGATACCAATTGTTGAAATTAGGGTTGTAGGGAAATGCACACAGCTTGGAGAAGACAAAGGAAGCTCAAGGCACACAATAGAGAGTCTGTTACTTAGTGTGCAATGGAAAGATAGATAGCCCTAGAATGATGGGTGTATATACAATGCACGGGGGGAAAAACTCCTAAAGAGGGAAAAAATGCCACAACGGTCCTAAGTGTGTTCACACACATCACTACCACATGTATATGGTAACAGGAGACTCTTTGAGGTTGTCAATCTCAATAAGTGTACCTAATAAGCAAACACACAAACTCAATAAGAAAACCACCACTCAATGATTGGAAAATCTTTCTATGTCCTTTCTCACCGCTCTAGGTCATCACGCCATCTTAGCACTCAAACGGACGCGAAATGCTATGAAACTTTAGAAGGAGTTCTAAGACACCTAGGGCACTATCCTACTAAGTCTAGTCGCAATCCAACAAGGTATCAAAATCACCATCCGTCATGAAAAAGGTCTTTAAAATTGTAATAAAACTATCCAAAACGATCGTCGTATGGTTTAGGAACACTCTCGTATGGTCAAAACATCAAAAAATAGTAATTTAAGCACTCAAATTTGGAGATTAGTCTCACTAACACATATGCGCAAACCGCACCAAAACTAACAATGCTTACACTTGACTGTGTTGGGGTATAAAGCCCAATGTGGTCGCCCAGGTAAGTGGGCAGGCTGCCAGGTATGTACACATATTCTTTTGTTAACACCTAATAATAACTCACTATGCTCTAAACATTACAGTAGAGCGAGTTCACCATATCGTCATGCTCTTCTTCTCGCACTCTCTCTCGCGTCGCACTTCCACTCGTACTCCTTCAACTAGTATCAGAGCTCAGATCGAGGCTCGGGGCAGCATTGCAGGAAGCTAGAGTCACCTGCTCATATTGGAGTGAGATTTGACAGGCGAAGACACGGCCACCGTTCGGCTTCGACAAAGTTCTGTGCAAGCCATTTTCGACTACGTGGTCTCAGCGGGTGCAGATCCGACTCTGCAAATTAGGGGTTTCGGCCTACGACTGCAAGTGCTAAGTATATCTACACTTCCAGAGTGCTGATTTGTGGCTGTCTACACAACAAAGGACGGCTCATAGTTCTTGGAGGCGTGTCACATACAACACAGGCGCACCTACACACAGACTGTAGGCGACATCCACTAGTTCATCAGGTAGCTTGTGTTTGCTGCTTGATATTCCAGATTTCATCCTGACATTGCAGGTACTTCCAAATAGGATGTATTATAAGAGATGATGTATGTCTGTTGAGGGTTTGCTGACTGTGAGTCACACAGCAAACAACCATCGCAGCGGTTACAGCATACAGTGGGAAATTTATGGATGTATGACTTTGTGGGAAGTCTATGTACTGTCAGATTTACTGCAGCCTTTGTTGAGGGTCGAGTGAGGTTTTATTGAGCTGGGGGATTCTCGAATGTTGAGATACTTTCGGTGATATAGGTCTTGGAGCGATCCCTCGAGCACCCTTAGATAGGCAGCTAGGATGTATTGACTGTGAGTTAGACAGTTGGGATTACATCTTTGCTTTACTGCCGTTGAGGCATTGTCGCAGTCTATGCTTACAGGACAGTGACAAGACAGTGAGAGACAGTACAGGTGTAGGACAGGTTTACCCACAGCTTACAGTGTTAGAGAGACAGTGGTTTTTTGAGCTCTTTTTGGTCTGTTTTTAAGTACACCATAGCCATTTTACAAAGGAGACTCTGCTGAAATTTTTGCAGAATCTGAAGCTTTCTTGGTTCATTTGACAGGTTGATATTGGTTCAGAGCACAGTTTACAGGGGAAACTCTGCCGAATTTTTCCCAGGAAAGTAAACTACTGTGAAGCGTAGTTATGGCTGGATCACAGGACACTGCTCTTTACAATATCAAGAAGCTAGATGGAACCAATTTCCCATTGTGGAAGAAGCAGATTTGGCACGTGTTGGTACAAAAGAAGCAGATAAAACCTATAAGCTCAAGGGGATAAAACCAAAAGATATGGACGAAGATGAATGGAGCGAAATGGATGAATTGGCACTTTCTACCATTATGCTGACTTTGGCAGAAAGCGTTTACGTCAATGTAGCAGACGAGATATCGGCTTATCAAGCATGGACAAAGCTGAGTGATCATTATGAGAAGCAGAGTGCAGCTTCACAAGTATACTGGCTTAAGAAGCTTGTTGACTTGAAGATGAAAGAAGGGACCCCTATGTCCAATCATCTGAATGAATTCAACACCATCTACAGTCAGTTGTCAGCTCAAGGTGTCAAGTTTGATGAACCTGTTAGAGCTATGTTCCTGTTGATCACATTGCCGGAAAGTTGGGACACTTTTCGCACAGCTTTGAGTAATTCTGCACCTCCAGATGGTTTGACCATAGCAAGTGTAGAAGGTAGTCTGCTTACTGAAGAAACCAACAGAAAGACAATGGACAAAGGCAAAGGAACAGCCTTAGTTGTCAGGGGAAGGACCAAAGAAAAGGACAAAGGTGGAAAGAGGAATCGATCTCGTAGCAAGTCCCGCAGTGCTAAAGGCAAGAGTGACATAGAATGCTACCATTGTGGTAAGAAGGGTCACATGAAAAGAGACTGCAGAGAATGGAAAGCAGAAAAAGGCAAAGAGAAAGCTGAAGACCATGGTGAGAAGAACAAGTCCTCAGTGAAGATTCAAGAAATTAATGTAACAAACACTGTTGCAGAGGATGACAGTCTAGTGTCAGGAGACATCTACTTCTTGAAGAATACAATGGACTTAGCTCTTCTTACAGCATCTGATGGAAATGCATTGAGTGACTGGATTATAGACTCAGGGACATCACTTCATGTGCCTCAGGCTCTCAAGCGCCAAATGGACTAGTCATCCATTATGGAATGATGTCGTAGGGTAACATAGGGATCCTCTACCCGCTAAGAAAAGGACTCATGCATATGCTTTATCTTCTCTACACCATAGTCGAGGACGACTATGATTTCAAGAGAGAGGTAATGTCATAATAATCAATATCTAATTCTCCTAAATGATTTTCTCATATTAAACTGATCATTTAATGTGGGGAAGTGCCAAGGGAGAAAAAGCTAGAATATTGGTTAAGTTAGCAGACCGGCCACAGTAGGGATCCAAAGGAGGGAAAATAGGGATCCAAAGGGGGGGCCATCTGCAAAAGAGCCATGTGAAACAACGGGCTAAAAAGACCCTAAGGTTCAGCCCATTAAGACTTCCAAAATGCTAAGGTTCCAAAATTCAAAGGTTGTGTCCAAAGGTCAACCTTAGGGAAAATTGGATGCTTAGTGTGTGCCCAAAAAGTCTTTCTACATCCCTACATGGGAGGGGGCGAGCCCCAAAGCTAGGGGATGAGAGAGAAAGCCACACACACACACACACAGGCTCCCTTTACACAAAGGGAATGAGGGACACATGTCAGCTCCCTAGGCCAGATGCCCACAAGGTATGCCCAATTCCTATTGGAAGACCCTTGAAGTGGACCAATGAGAATTAGGCTAGAGTAAATCTAGTTTAATTAATTTAAAAACATTTAATAAAAGAAACCAATAAGAATTAAGTGTCCTAGAAGACTATTGGGCAGTCTCCCAAGGGGTCCAATGAGCATTCAGGAGCCCCATGGCTTGCCTGATTCCTATTGGCCAGGAGGCAAAGGGGTCCAATGAGAGTTTAGTTTAATTATTTAATTATCTAAAGCTCTCACAAAAGGGGAAAGGGGCACACATGTCAGAAGGCTATCACTTATGCTGCTTAATCCCTATTGGCTTGACCTGGGAAGGTCCAATGAGGCAAAAGCCAGACTAACTTAGCAGCTAGGGCTCGCCCAAGAGAGAGAGGGGGCTGATTTTTGCTTGGCATTGACACACACACTCTCACACTTGACCATGTGTGAAGGGAAAATACTCTATCTCCTCCCAAGCTTTAATGGAGAGCTCATCACCTACTCCAAGCTTGTGAGATAGAAGCCTACATCAACACTCTCTTGGCATGTGGATGCAAATCCAACCAAGAGCCAAGCTTCAATGCATGCTCATCTTCTCTACCAAGCTAATTACTAAGCTAAGCTATGCTAATATGAGTGATTATGTGAGGAGATGTACTTCTTTCTCGTAAGATACTTCTTTTTCCTCTCAATCTACTCTCATACCCTGCTAGCTCTCACCATCTTCGAAGGTGTGTGAGGTCTTGGGTCTGAGAACGGGGATAATTCAAGTTGTGTTTGATTAAGTGTTTTGCTTGGTGTATGAAGCTTCCATCTTCATTGCACTAGCTCGTCTTGAAGGAACACAAAGAATTGTATTGTACAATGTCTCTCTTGATGGGAGAAACCATAATACAAAGCCTTTTGGAGGGGGGACCGGCTCCATGCAAATCCGGTCCTCAACTGTTGTCAATAGCTTAATTGCTCTCTCTTTTGAAAGTATTGTCGATGCTATCTAACTAGGTGTTATGCTTTTTGTTGCTCTCTCCACCCAAGCACTCTTGTAATTCTCATTAGGAATCAAATCTAATGAAATGCTCACTATGTTCATGCTAATTTCCGCTACACATAAGATTTTAGGCCATTAAATGTTACAGCAAAATCGTTTCACATGAAAGACATGGGTGAGGCAAGTCATATACTTGGTATGCGCATTGAGAGAGACAGATCAAAGAAGTTGATTTGGTTATCTCAAATAGAGTATATTGACAAGGTTTTGCAACGTTTCAATATGGAGAAGGGAAAGGCATTGAGTGTTCCATTGCCACCATATGTGAAACTTAGCAAACAAGATTTTCCTGTGTCTGAGGAAGAACAGGCTGAAATGGATAAGATTCCATATGCGTCTGCAGTGGGTAGTTTGATGTATGCAATGATTGCTACTCGCCCAGACATTGCATTTGCATTGGGAGTAGTAAGTCGATACATGTCAAACCCAGGCAAGAAACATTGGGAGGCAATGAAAGGAATATTGAGATACCTGAAAGCTACAAAGAGTATGTGCATATGCTATGGAAGTCAGGAGCTAAGTGTAAAGGGTTTTACATACTCAGATTATGCAGGTGACTTTGACAACCGAAGGTGTACGTCAGGGTATGTATTTACATTGGCTGGTGGAGCAGTATCATGGCGTTCTAGATTACAAGATTGTGTTACTTAGTATACTACAAGGCTGAATATGTTGTAGCATCAGAGGCATGCAAAGAATCAATTTGGCTTAATCGACTAGTAACAGATTTGGGAATCAAAGAAGAGATGCCTGTGTTATATTGTGATAGTCAAAGTGCTATACAATTGGCTCGCAATCCAGTTTATCACTCAAAGACAAAGCATGTGGATGTGAAGTATCATTTCATCAGGGAAATGCTCGAGGATAAGCAACTTCAGCTTGTCAAAGTTCACACCACAGAAAATCCTATTGATCTACTTACAAAAGGACTTCCCTTAGAGAGCTTTGCGCCATTTCGCAAGCAGTTAGGTGTAGGGTAGGTGTAGGGTACAGTTAGTTGTAGGGTAGGTGTAGGGTAGTACATCACTTCTCTACATCTCTTGTATATTAGCTTGTATAGTAGCTTTTCTCACACTTAAAGTACCACATTGGACTTTAAGTGGGAGGTTGTTGGGGTATAAGGCCCAATGTGGTCGCCCAGGTAAGTGGGCGGGCCGCCAGGTATGTACACATATTATTTTGTTAAAACCTAATCACTATGCTCTTAACATTACAGTAGAGCGAGCTCAATATATCGTCGTGCTCTTCTTCTTGCACTCTCTCTCGCGTCGCACTTCCGCTCGTACTCCTTCAGATTGAAGGAGCAAAGAGAGAGGAACACAATGCAAGCTTCAAAACTGAAAATGGATAACACAATCATTAGTTATATTGATTACAAGTTGGGGCTTCTTAGTCGCTTGATTGTTCGTACAACAGAGCTTTCTTCTCTTCAAAAGATAAGCCTCCTTTTCACATTGAAGTTATTGACCTTTATACCTAGGGCTTTATAAATGGCCAATGGCCGACTCACACGGGCCTTTATAGATACCATGATAAAATTACAACTCAGAAAATTGACCTGCTACTCTGAAATTACGATTTACACACAGTGTAGCTGCACTAGATTGGAAAAATAACAGAGTACAAATGTGGTGTCTGGATACACGTGCGGCCAAGTGGGTGCCTATTCGGTCAATCCGCTAACAATTTACTAGCAACATTTTCTTGTTTTGGTAATAGAGAAGTGGCAAGAGTTGGAAGAGAAGAATGAGAAGAATGTGGCATTGAGACATCATCATTTACTCAACCATTGTCAGCATTCAACAAAAAATAGCACAACGAGTAACACAAAAAGAGTTCTTCTAATTCATCTTGAGAAGAGAACTTCATAAGCTTGATTGTACAAATTAGTGGTGAGAAAGGCACACCCTTTTTTCCAAATAGCAACAGGTGTACACCATTGGATTCAAACATCAAACTATTATGCTCATAGGTATGCTTTAATGAGGACCCTAGCTCGTATAACCACTCTTGACTTAGTACCACATGTGCCTGATCCATATTCATGAGTTGAAAAGTCAATGACGTATGATACCATTGAATTTTCAATGGTACACCCTTTTCTTGTGTATCCCACACCTCAACATCATAGTCGTTAATCATGGCCACCTTGGAGGGGTGAGAACTAGGGGTCTACCTGGGGGATTCACTCTATATACAAAACGGGACGCCACCTGCGAGCGGACAATTTTGATAAAACCCCTATATACGACTCATATTAGGGAATATGACCCCCCTTTCTACGCTTATACGACAGTCAATGAAGAAAACTATCATAGCTGTATCTTACATATAAATTTTAGGTCTCACATAATCTAATTGAGTAAAAATTGTCAAAGAGTGTGTAGCATAGTGACTGGTAACGTACTAAGACACCACTTCTAATGACAACTAGATGTGCCCTCGATGTGTCTTAGTTTGACTTTCAAACTATGTGCCCAATCATGCGGCACTCTACCTACTCGTCCAATTCTGACCCATCCAAAGTTGGTGTAAATCAACCCTTGACCTGAACCCTTATCTATGACCTGAATGATGCAAAATTTTATATGTGACCTGTAAAAAAACTTCCCCTAAACTCATCTGAGTTCTAGTGCACATCGCTAACCAATTGTTACAAGTAATCAGCCCGGGTGAGTCCCCCCCTCCCCCCCCCAAAAAAATTGATACCCCCTCCCTTATTTTTAAGCTTGAGAGATAAATTATTGGGGGTTTGCCCCTAGCTTATATGCTTATGTAACTTGTAAAAAAAACCTCCTCCCCTGCACTTACGTGGTGCGGTAAGTTTTTCATGGTGAATCCCTCGGGGGGGTCTAGGACGAATTGAACCGTTTCACTAGCTTATAACCTAATGAAATTGTGTGAAGCAGCATCATCTACGAGGATTCTCACCTTGTGACCTTAGATAAACCCATGATTATGCACCAACTCATGTGGACCAAAGGTCGGTTGCCACATGGAGGTCGTAATACAGTACTCATGCAGTGCTTTGATGTGTGTTACTTCCACATTGGAAAATTGAGAAGAGGACTCTAGGGGAAGCACTTATACCATGGGTCATATGGGTGTCCATGCCATATGACCCAGGGTGAGCACTTACTACTCTAGGGGAACCCATGCAGTCCAATTTTTTTGCCCACTTCATTTGTAGGCAGAACTTCTTTTCTGAACAGATCCTCAAAGGCCACCCATGTTTGTGGTATGTTGTCCTTCTCCTTGAGCGACAGGCTACCATTTGTAGGCCTTACCCTCTAGTGTTAGACTTATTGGCAGTGCCTTATTTGCATTCGGAGTTCGTCTGAGATCGTGAATACTATCCCAATTGCTCAAGAATATATTCATAGTATCCTTGTTGCGCTCCTTTTCCTCCCCTCGAAAGGTTGGTGGCTTAATATTTTTTAACAAGTCATCCACCTCTTTTTGAGAGAGAAAGGGAAACCCCTCTACATTGGAGCCTTGCTCTTGCAAAGACCGAGGGTGTTTATTCCAACATGGGGGCTGAAGAAACCCTAGTCCACTCATTAACTAGTCTCTTGGCTTAATATTGCATGAATTGCATAAGCAAGCCATATATTTTGCTCACATTCGCATTCAATTGTGCAAAATTTGGCTCTAAAATAGGCATTCTTGTTTGCACTACCCTAAATTCTTGCATATTAAGAAGTTCAATGCTATCTTCCATGCCAATTGTCATGCGGGAACCTTTCATGAGAAACAAAAAAAAAAAAAAAAAAGAAAGGCAAAACTGGTGTAGGGTTTTCAAAATCAAGACTATAATGCATGTCCTTGTCCAAATCCATGGTGTAAACATGATGTGCTTGCAAAGGAAAACAAAATACCTTGTATCAAAAATTGCTTTTGGCAAACTTCACCCGTGAAAATAGAAGAGAAGTTGTGACAATACATGGCAATTGATCCCACCAAAAAGTCCACATAGCTTGCCGAAATCACCTTTTGATGACAATTATGGATTTCAAAAGTAGCCAACGACCAAGCCTTGTTGGATAAGTAGTAGAAGCCGGTAAATAACTCATAGTAACTTTAATTGTGGGAAGATATATATCAAATATTCAATAAGTACTCCAAAAAACTTTAAAATGAAGTTGCCCAAAACTTGCAAGCCTTGCCAGAGAATTCGAAGCACTTGCAATTAGCATATTGCCTTGATGGTCGATCCTCTGGATACAAAGAAACCTCCCATTGTTTTCACACTCATGCAATCAAAGACCCATGGGGTTTGTATGCACCCTTAGTGGGTTTGGAGGGTTAACTTTTGATCCTCTCACCCCAAATCAGGTGCTTGCTTATGAACCGAAGCTCCCAAAAAAAACGTCAATGGCATCGATTGCAGGTGTCTTAGGGAGAGAGAGAGAGAGAGAGAGAGAGAGAGAGAGAGAGAGAGCAATCAATGGCATACTTGGTTGCAACCACCACACAGAGACGTGAAATGCTCCACAAATCCACACAAACTTAGCAAGATGAAGAGGATGTTATTTGGTGTTGGTCAACTCCTCCCTCCCCCTTCGACTAAGGGATCATGCTCGCTAAGAATACCTCCTCTATCTTCTCCATGATTTGTATGAGCATTGGAGAGGGGGAATGGAGAGCACGCCCAGCGCGCCTGCACAGAATGCCTCCTATAGCCCAGGGCACACACTGCACCCCAATCCACTTTGCGAGCACCTTCGACTAGCTCTTTTCACCAAACCACGCGCGCACATGCGCTCACATAGACACACACTAACTCACACAACCCGCGCACCTCAATGCAGTAGCTTTTATCCTCTCCCACACGCTCAAAACACCACACGCACTCTCTCTCTCTCTGCAACACTTCGTCGGGGCGGCACACACTTGCCGACACGCCCGCACGCGCACACACGAGAGCAGAAGAGAAGGGGGGAAAGGGGGGCGAGACGACGTCAAAATCAACTGCAATGGGGGCTTCTCTTCTTCATTCACACCAGAAATAGGTACAACACCGTTGCCGTGCAAACCAAAAAAAAGCACAAAGGGCAAGCCCCGCTACACAACCATACACAAAGGTTTCCATAAGACCTGCTCCTCGTGAGCTTTCCCCAACTTCTAACGACCGAACCCTCGAAGGTCTTTTCCTTTGCAAAGTGCTTGTTCTTTTCGCGTCGTTTCACGGACCATGCCTCTCGGCTTCGACTGCCGAGCCCGAGCGTATGAGGATCTTCCTCCTTCTTCTCTCGTCCTCTTTTTTTCCCAAGAAGAAGCCAAGGAGCCCACGAAAACTCCAAGCCGCTGCCCTTCTCTCTTCCTTGTTCCCCCCCTCCCCCCCCCCAAAAAGAAAAAAAATCTTCTTTTGCAGTGACGCCTGGAGCCACTGTGCCTTGGGCTTTTTTCCCTTACTCCAGCTTCCCTTCATTAAATTAGCCTTGAAGTTCACTTTTTCTTCCTTCCCTTTTAGTCCAGCCACACTTTGTTTTTTGACCTTTACAAAACAAAAAAGCCTCAAACATGTGATTCACGTACCATCAGTGCTACGCGTGCTCGGGCTCGCCCATCAGCTCTTCGACTATGTCACATGGGAGATCCACCTGTCGGCTCCCCATCATGATGCCTCGATAGCTTCAAACGGCGTGTCTCAAACATCGAGAAAAGCATCCGATCATCCACGTTGGTGCAACCAAAGTTGGTCCGCGCTATAAAGTGTGCTATGCAATGCAAAGGGTGCTAACAGGTGCATGGCAAAGGGCTAAAGTAGGTATGAAGACCCTGGGCAGGAGAGTGGATGTGGAAATGTATGCTTAAAGTGTTTTTTTAGGCCAGGGGACCTTCGAAGTGGGCTGATTGGGACTGTAGGTCAAAGTGTTCGAGATGCGTGGAATGTGCCCCAAAATGTGGTGTTCAAGATGCTCTAGAAGCTCGTCCTGACGGCTCGTCAAACCGAGCTTTGGTGTGAAAGATATGCCAGTCCAAAGTTAGAAGGCCTAGCAGGTTCCGACGGACAGGGCAGGTACAGACAGGTGGCAAAACTAGGATAAGTGGATACACGTGTAAAGCTTGAGCTGTGGAGCATGCCGCTCTTTTCGGATTGCCATTCGGAGCTCAGACGGGCAAGTATGGCCTGTGGAATATTTACCGGGGGTCGGGTAAATGCTCATCGGGCCACGTCCATAGGCGTGTTGAGAAAGATATTTTTGAGCTCACTCAAGTCCTGGAAAATCGCATGCAACATGGGGGTTCAGCCAAAATTTGCGAATCACTGATCGGAGTTATGGACATCGAGATGGGCCCAGTTCAAGTTGGCAAGTGGTGACAGCGAAAAAGGATCAAGTGGTTTTCCCCGTCTTTGGACATGTTTTTGGAGGCCATGGTACGGAATGCTGGGGAAGCGCAAGGATTTTGGGGCCGGCAAATGGATCTCCCGTGCAACATAGTCGGAAAATTTGGATGGCAAGCCCTGGTTGTGTTGTGAGCAGTGAACACTGGCACCATGGGAAATAGGTGCAAAAAAATCCTTGGCTATAAATTCAAAAGGGAAAAGGGTGACCCCTTGACTTTGGTGTAGTTTTCTCAAAAGCAAAGCAAAAGGACTTAGGGTAAAGGGGCCAATAGCTTGCCTGGTTTCAGTCCAAAAACGCGGCAGGCCCCTTTACTTGTACAAGTTTCCTCCAAAAGAAGAACACGAGCTAACGGATGATGTACTGGTTAGCCGAGAGTTGGGTGCAATCCTGATCGTTCAATATCAAGATCGAGCCTTGTTGGCCACAATGCACTATATACACCCCGCGGCGTCTCCCTTTCCACAATCGTTTTTGTTACACATGGAATTTTGAATTGTGTCGTACCGCTTCTGTGTCGCACCATTCAAGTTGGCCTTACTATCCTAGATAGCCCTTGTGTTGAGCTTTTGATCGCGCCCTCCCAAGCTGCAAATTGTTGTGTACACTGAGTGCAATTCTTCGCCTTCCTTAGGTGGCCTTATATTGGCCCCTTTACCCTAACTCATAAAAGAAATCCCAACGGCACTGGTGCCAGGGCGCTACCGCCAAAGAAGGAAACTTTTTTCTTAGCCTTGGAAAAGAAGAGGAAGAAAAAGAAAAGTGGAGGGGGTAGCGGTTTCGAGTTTTTTGGCTCCTTGGGCTTGGGGAAGAAGGAGGAAGAGGAGGAAAGGAGGGTTTTTTTGTGCGTTCGGCGATCAAGGCCAGCGCACGCGTTGTTCGTGATGCAGGTCGAAGGAGCGAGGTCCTGGCAAAGGAGGCAGCCCACAGAAGAGAAAGGGAAGGGGCTTTCGGGTGTGCTCGACAGTCGGAACCCACGATGGTGAAGTGTGGTCCGTGAAGCAATCCGAGAGCACGAGGGCTCATAAGAAGAGGGAGCCAACGAAGGCTACCAAGAGGAAAGGCTGATGTCGAAGCGAAGCCATAGTTGAATTCTCTCGTCAATGTGTGTGCCGACGTGGTCAAGTGGCGAGGGAGGTGTGTGCCCCTCTATGTGAAGCAGGTGATGGCCTTGTTGCGACCAAGAGCAGGCCATATGGATTTTGTACACGTGTTTTTGTTTTGAAGGAGAAGCTTTCATTGTCAGTTTTGGCGTCGTCTTTCCCCCCTTCCCCCCTTTCTTCTTTGCTCGTCTCCAGGGTGTGTGGTGCCGGTGTGTGTGAGCGTGTGCGCCCCCTCGGGCCTTCTATGTGTGTGAGAGAGAAAGAGAGAGAGGTGTTGAGTTGTGGAAGAGCTGGAAGCGGACAATATCGGTGTGGTAGCTTTCTGAGGATTGTGCAAAGCGTGTGTGCGTTGACCGAAGTGCAGGCGAGGCCCTGCTAGTGTGAATCATCTTTTTTGAACGTGTTTTTGAGAGGACAGGGGTGCTGTGAATACCCTGAGCTATATAGGGGCAGATGTTTGTGTGTCGGGTGTGTTCCCCATTCCCCCTCTCCAACGTTCCCTACGAACTTGTAAGGTCTCTGACTCCGATCAAAAGGAACACCCTTGTACCATGAAATAATCATAATGGAATAAGTTACTATTTTTAGCAGTTTTCCAGATTCTGTCAGTGCCATGATGTTTAGAATGTTATAAAGCTTCGAAATGTGAATTAAAATAATTTCTATGAAAATTTTCCAAAAATAGTAAGTTTTTGGTCACCCGACCCTTCTAGTTTTGACCGTCTCGAAAATCTGCACCTGTACCCCGAATTTGAAAAAAATGCATTTTCGGACCCCGGGGGCTGCTAAATATGGCAGGTACTCGGGCGAGTACGCCTTAGTTAGAGCTTCGTATAGCAATTTTCGGCATCAAAATCCGACTCGTATGACTCGTTTTAGCCTAGAACTAAATTTCCTAAAAATTGTCCGAGGAGGTACCGGGGGCCCGGGACTGTGTGGGAACAGGTCCCAGGCCACTCGAGATCAGCTTTAGCAGCTAGGGGGCGCCCTCTTGCTTTGTGGGAGTCTTGGGAAAGATTCCAAGCCTGCAACTCAGTCTTAGAACCAGTTAACCAAGCCAACCTGACACTTGGTGGGCAGAGAACTGGACTTGCCATGCTTAACTAGAGAAGCTCCCATATGCATTTAGCAACCCAGATCGATTTTCAGCCTGTAGGAGCCTATTTAAAGACCTGCACACACACACACACACACACACACACACACACACACACACACACACACACACACACTTATGATCACACACACACACACAGTGCATACACACACACCCACATACATTGGGAAGGTGTTGCCGGATCATACACCTATTGAAGAAGAAGCTAGGAGGGAGGTGCTGCCGAATTTTCATCTCAAGAAGCTCGATTAGATCAGAAAATCGAGAAGATTACTATCTCTTAATCACGGTAACGACAGTTTAATTAATTCCATCTGAAAATCCCTTTCTCTACCATCAAAATTTCTCGTACATTATGCCTATTCCTAGCCGAAAATGTTAGGAAATAAGACGTAGCTAAATAGATAATTGAGTAGATTACTTACTGGAGAGAGACGGATTTACATACACAAGATTATAGAGTAGAGAGAGAGAGAGAGTACACACGATATACGTGGTTCACCCAATGTGGGCTACGTCCACGGGAAAGCAGCCACTCAATGGCTTTAGTACTTCAAAACAAGAAGTAGTTTACAAAGGGATTATACCCTTAATGGAGCTCCCGCCTTGCTTCACTCTCACCACCTCACACTCACCTTGTTGCATCAACTTCACACTATGAAATGTGTGTAGAAATGGCCTCCTTTTATAGGCCAAAAGGGCTGCCCTCTCTTATGAGAGACAGCCATGTGTAGTTGCCCTTGTGCGAATAAGTCCAAATCGGACCCTCCAATCCACCCATGTGTGGCCGCCCTTGAGAAGACAAGTCCGCTTTTGAATTCGGCCACCGGCCACCAGCCATTGACTTCCGACCACCGGCCATCGGCCATTGACTACGGGCCACCGGCCAACCGACCGGTTGTTTTCCAACCACATTCCGGCCACCGTCCGGCCATAATATTCCGGCGAAAAAGAATATTCCGGGGGGGAAAAGTCTCGGGGGCCTCCGCCCCCGAGGCCTTTAAAGTTGCCCCTGATTCTTGTCCGTGAAAATTTTGGTTTCCGGTGAGTGATTTTCCTTCACGCACAATGGCTTCTCCTCATAATGGGGGCCTTACAAATGTGCGCTTTTACCACAGAAAATTACAAGGGTAAATCATGCTCCATACTTAACAGAAAATCTCTATGACTACTCTCTAAATTCTCCTTATTCGTACTCTATTATGTAATCATCATTCCATAGCTGAATTATCAGCCATTCTTCACTCTCGATTAATGATTAGAGCATAATTATCAGAATCTTCTCTCTCTAGATAGCATAGTAATTAATTGGCAAGCTAGTATTTGTGCAGATTGAAGAGAATCACTATTGTAATCACTCATTAACATTGTAGCTTAATTGAATTCATTTCTCTTATGCATTAAGACGTAATTAAGGAGAAATTAATCCGTCATTAAGTCTCTAAGAATTGGTTTTTCCTCACACATATGCATAGGGTAAATCTGCATCATCTAATTGCTAGGAAATAGTTTAATAATATATAATCCAATTCTCTGGTAATTCCAATAGTGAAATCCTAATTATTCTTGATCATGTAAGCCGAATAATTATCTTAGAGCCGATTCCCATAGGATTATGTGCCATCCTTAATGATTGCTTTATGAAAAATCTAGATCTATCATATAGGAGGGATTAATTAATGTCACTAATCTACCCATTGGACTGTTATGATGCTTGAGAACCTTAGCTCTTTCTCCAAGCTAATCATTTAAAGTAGTGAGAAATGGCCCCGGTTAAGAGGACTCGCTTCCGTGGTGCCCACGATCGCGAGGCAGGAACAAGCAATGTCAATGGGAAGGGGAAGGCTCCCATGGAGGAACAAATACCGGCCATCTCACAGGCCATCGATGAAGAAGGGGAAGAGGTAGATCATATTTTTATTCAAGTTGTTTAAACTAACATTGCATACGCTAGTTAGGAATGCTCATATCCCCAAACATGTTGGAGAAATCCGACGGAAACCTCGGCATTGAAAGCATTGTACATTAAGTTCTAAAGTAGGAAGGAAATGATTGATGGGAATGCTGTTTGCAATAGGAAAGAATGTCTGCTAGGGAAAATTTCGCTCGGCATGTTCATTCTATTTCCAATGTTGAATTAGTCATGAACCCCCTCCTGATCACAGGGGGCAGAGTTCCTGGTTAAGGGCTCTTGAATCTACGACTGCTGGTTAAGCGGTGGATACCCACGACTGCTGGTTAAGCGGTGGGAACCCACGTCTGCTGGTTAAGCGGTGGGAATATCCATGTCGTGCTTTCTATGCGGTGGACATACCTAGTTGTATGGGCAGCTAGGCGACAACGGGAGGAGTAAACTCTCGCTGGAGGGGGGATGTTGTACCTCCAGAACATTGGAATTTTACTGAATAAGTTTGAGTAGAATTTTTACTAGAATACTGTCTTGGTGTTGTTTGCAATACTGGTTGAAGGGCTATCTTAACGAACAATGTGCTTCGGAATTAAAACAAGGAATGTCTATGTTGAACAACCTTTGTGGTAGTAATTAGGTCACACAAGGAAGTGTGAGTGTGGGGGTGGAAAGTGGGGGTTTGGCTCAGGTTGCCAATGCCTACGAGATGGGTGGTCCCGATTGGTCGGGAACTCTCTGTCCCCATAGTGTTTAAATCGATACTAGTAATACTCATTGCCCCTAGAGCGGTGAAATCTCGAGAGTACGTGCCTCTGAAACATGGGAAAAAAGGCACTCGGGGTTTCTCTCCTCTTGGAAGGTAGGTCTTAGGATCGCTAAATAGTTTAAGTACGCTTCCCCTACGAGGTGGAGCTAGATCTCATTACTAGTAGGCTCAAACTCGACTCACTTTGTGATGAGAGATCGTCCACTAGTTGAACCCTGAACCACATTGTTGCTTCCGCTATAGATCTAGTGGCCACCAGGTTCACCATCAGATCCGTTGTTTGATACGGCGGGGTGGGGACCTCACAGAACTGTCAACCTCGGCCAAGCATATCTCCATGCTCCGGACTCCGATTCAGGTGTCGTCGACTTCGACTAGCGTCAGATGTTGCATGCTATCCACCAGACACCTGGCGAGCTCGAGAAAACACCAAATGGCACGTTTCCCAATGTGGCCCAACCGCCTTGAAATTGACCCCTGTCAAAACTTGATTGTCCATAACTTTGCATCCAGAAGCCTGATTTTCAATCCGAAAAGACCTATGTGCTACACAACTCGAGGACTTCCCAAGTATCATTTCACACCCACCTTGACCAACCACCTATGCCCGCCCAATCCGGCAAGGATCTGCAAACGCATCCCACTTCAACTTCCCATATCTTGCACATCCGGGCTCCGTTTGACGAGCCGTCTAGACCAGCTTATAGAGCACATCAAGCATCACATTTTGGCACACAAAACCATCACTTCGGACACATGAGGCCACCATCCAATTTAGCACCTGGCAGCACACCCTTGGTAAAAAAATCCATCATGTGCATACATTTCTCGATCCACTCTCCTGCCCAGGGCCTTCATAAAGACGAATATTGAAGCCAAGCTTTTGAAAGATTTTGTGCTAGCAATGGCATTCGGAGGCAAAGGACAACCCCAAGGACATTTCAACAAAATGGAATTTCCAAAAGGATGAACAAAACAAATCATGGAGCAAGCAAGAAGCATGCAGCTACATACAATACCGCTTGAGCTTTGGGCAAAAGCAGTAAGTATGTTCGTGTACTTAATCAACCGATCACCCTCAACGGCATTGGATGGGGGAGTTCCATAGGAAGCATGGACAGGTAAACCAATGAATTATTCATTTTTCAAAGTGTCTGGGTGTGAGGCTTTCATGCACTTAGATAGAAGGCTAATGTCAAAGCTAGATGCAAAGTCCAAAAAGTGTTTCTTCATTGGCTATGGAGAAGGTGACTTTGGGTATCGCCTATGGAATCCTAAATATGGTAAAATCTTTAGAAGTAGGGATGTAATTTTCAATGAACAAAATATGTACAAAGATTACTTTGAAAGAAAACAAACAAAAGAAACAGGTGATGAGTACATGGAGCTTGAGGACAGTGAAGACTCGAGGAGTGCAAATAGTCACAAAGTACAACAACGTCAACCAAATGAGTAGCCTCAACCTATTCCCCAAAGATCTACAAGAGCAAGTAGACCTCTAGAAAGGTTTATTCATTCCTTCAACCATCTCTTGATCTCAAATTCTGGAGACTCGGAATCATATGAGGAAGCTATGCAACACGAATCCAAAGAAGAATGGATAAAGAGAATGCAAGTGGAGATGGACTCATTACATCGCAACCAAACATGGGATTTGGTTGAGTTGCCTAAAGGTAAGCGGGCACTTCAAAACCAATGGGTGTACTAGATGAAGAAAGAAGAAGGTGGAAGGAAAAGGTACAAGTCTAGGCTTGTGGTAAAAGGGTTTTCTCAAAAGAAAGTTATTAACTTCAATGAAATATTTTCTCTTGTTGTAAAAATGAACTCAATTAGGCTTGTCTTAAGCCTTGTGACTGCTCATGATTTAAATCTTGAGCAAATGATGTAAATACAGTGTTCCCTCACGGTGACTTAGAGGAGGAAATTTACATGCTTCAACCAAAGGGGTATGAAGTAAGAGGTAAGGAGAAAATTGTTTGCAAATTAAAGAAGAGGTTGTATGGTTTAAAGCAAGTATCAAGAAAATGGTACTTGAAGTTCGATCGATGGATGCTGGATCATGAATTCAGAAGGTGCAACTCAGATCACTGCGTCAAAAGAATTTGGGAGGTGGGAAGTTTATCATCGTAATGTTGTATGTTGATGACATGTCGATTGCAAGTGCTAACATGTAGGACATCTAAGACCTAAAAGAGGAGTTGTCTAAATCTTTTCAATAAAATATTTAGGTGTTGCAAAAAGGATACTTGGTATGAAGATATCAAGGGATAGGACGAAGAAGACAATAAAGCCCTCTCAAGAGGATTACATCAAGAAGGTACTAGAAAGGTTTGCAATGCAAAATGCAAAAACGGTTTCTACACCTTTAGCTGGTCATTTTAAAGTAACCAAGGATATGTGTCCAAAGACACAAGAGGAGATAGCATATACGTCTAAAGTTCCATATGATATAGTGGTAGGTTCTCTTATGTAGGCTATGGTTTGGACAAGGCCAGACGTTGCACATGGAGTGGGAGTTGTAAGTAGGTTCATGGTCAAGAGCATTGGCAAGCTGTGAAGTGGATACTTAGGTATCTGAAAGGGATAACAATATTTTGAAGGAACTGATATTTTTCTTCAAGGATATGCTGATGTAGATATGGCAAGTGACAAAGATACTTGAAGGAGCACTATTGGCTATGTTTTCAGGGTTGGAGACACAGTAGTAAGTTGGGCTTCAAAGCTACAGAAATTGGTCTCACTTTCTTCCACGGAAGCAGAGTATATAGCAATGATAGAGGCAAGCAAAGAAATTATGTGGCTTCACAGATTCTTAGAAGAGCTTGGATTCAAACAAGACAATTAAGTTTTGTACAGTGATAGCCAAAGTGCTATTCATCTTGCAAAGAACTCAGTCTTTCATTCAAGGACAAAGCACATCGAGGAGAGATATCACTTCATACGCACTCTTTTGGAAGAGAGACAGCTAAAGCTAGGAAAGGTGCATACAACTGAAAATCATGCAGACATGTTTACAAAGGTAGTCAACAAGGAGAAGTTAAGCTTTTGCTCATCGTCAATCGGCATTCAAAGATAAGAAGCCAGGATGGGAAGCAGTCACAGGTTTGGTTTGGAGATAAGTCTCCAAGTGGGAGATCGTTAAGTATGGAGCTTGATTTATCCCTTGTATTTTTTTGTATATAGAAATGCACATTTGTGAGGCCACCATTATGAGGAGAAGCCATCGTGCGTGAATAAAAATCACTTGCCAAAAACCAAAATTTTTATGGCCAGTCTCGAGCTTCACTCGAGACTGGCTTCATCGGAATATTATGGTCGAACAGTGGCCAGACAATGGTCGGAATACGGCCAATCTATTGGCCAATTGCTTGTAGTCAATGGACAGTGTCCAGTGGTCGAAAGTCAATGGCCGGTGGTTGATTTCAAAGGAGGACTTGTCTTCTCAAGGGTGACCACACATGGGCGGATTGGAGAGTCAAATTTAAACTTGTCTACACAAGGGCAGCTACACACGGCTGTCTCTCATGAGAGAGGGCATCCCTTTTGGCCTATAAAAGGAGGCCATTTATACACACATTTTGGAGTGGGAAGTTGATGCAACAAGCTGGGTGTGAAGTAGTAAGAGTGAAGCAAGGCGGGAGCTCTATCAAGGGTATAATCCCTTTGTAACCTACTTCTTGTTTGAAGTACTAAAGCCATTAAATGGCTGCTTTTTCGTGGATGTAGCCCACATTGGGTGAACCACGTATATCGTGTGTCCCCTCTCTCTCTCTCTCTCTCTCTCTCTCTCTCTCTCTCTCTCTCTCTCTCTCTCTCTCTATAATCTCTCGTATGTGAAATTTCTCTCTCCATTAAGTAAGCTATTCAAATATCTAATTAGCTACGTCATATTTCCTAACACCTCAGATACTCATGAAGGCTCTGAAGATCATTTAAACGTTTTCCACAACCTCAAGTTTTAAGTATAATATTGAGAAATCAAGATTGATTTCACTTGTAGAAAACAACTCGTTTGACTCAACTAAATAACTCTAGAGGTTATCTCAAAAGGAAATATCTTTTGACACCTTAAGGCCCGAGTTGGGATTGACATCACTCACAAGCAAAGGTTCCAATGGGTCTTGGACAACAAAGTAAGGAGCATGATGCGAAGGTGGATTATGTGCTTCTTCCCTTCTAGATCATGGTGAAGGTGATTAATTTGTTTATGCCCTCATACATGTCTTTCTCTAGTCCACTCTTCAAAATAGCTAAATGCAACTAGAAAGAATTCTTAAAACTGGTGAAAATATTCTTGTGGAAAAATAACACCAAAGATTTGTTGCTCTGGCACACTGGGCCAAATAGGAGTCTATTGCTAGAACCATGGAGCTAGGTGGTATCAAGATTCTCAATTGTGCTATTCATGCAAAGGCCCAGTGTGCCAAGTTTATGGTCTCAACCGCAAAACAAGACCAAGCATGGGCCATTATGACAAGGGACATGATTGACAAGGTGAAGCTCTTTTCTCACTAGTGGAAGGAGTTAGGGATTCATAACAAACTGTTGGCCCCTTGGTGGTCAAAACTGAGATTAGATGGCACCATAGGCGAGCTAAGTGTACACCAGAGCAACAGAGACACTTGAATAAGGGTAGTGAGATATTTCAAAACTCCATAGCACAAAGGTTCCCATGGATCTCTGAAGAAGGAAGCAAATTAATGAACCCATTTTGGAGAGAAGTTGCCAGAAAGGTCAATATTAAAGGACTTTGATGAATGGTCGAATTTTGGGGTAGCAACAAGAGATGGAAATAAACAGACCAATTGGCTACCTAGTTTCACCTCAATAGAACTAAAGACTGTTGATAAACAAAGCCATATAAGGGTTTGACAATATTTGCATGCCTATTTGTAAGTCTGAATTCGAGTGGAAAGCCTAGTGGTGGCCCAAGAACATACAATTCTCTAACTAAAATCAAAGATATTGATAGTCATTTTTTGGCTCTCTGTATTTGCCATAGTGAGTCGCCTCACCCAAGCAAAATCACTTTAACACTATGGCTATCCTCACCTATTCATATATACATATATGTGTGTGTGTTATACGACCTATTATTCCATGGAAGAATCCTCAACTAGCTAGTTATTTAGCTAGGGGAGACAAAAAATATATAGATAATTATTATGGCCAATTTTATACATAATAGTTCACCCTAATTTTGGCCCAAATATAGTTCATGTTTATGTAAGTATTATACAAATTTGTGATGTACCTATATTGAAGTGTGGGTTTTTACTGAGAATATGTACGTTAATTTTAACCATTTTACCCTACATAATAATTTGTTATTTTTTCTTGTACATACATGTGTATACTTGTATGGAAAGATTGCAAATAATAATACCAAAATGGCTATAACTTAGCCTTGGTGGAACTCCACGCCAGCATAAGTTACAAAAACTAGTTTTAATTGTGTGAGTATATTTTCACAATTGTGATTTTTTCCTTTCTACAATTATTCTCCTTTTCACTCTCATAAATTAAAGCACCAAAATATTCATCTTTTTATGGTAGCCTCATAATGAGAGATCTATTTTTTTAAGTTGACCTCTTTATTTTTTTTCTACCGATATTATTTTTATTTTTATTCACATGTACATATTTTTAGACCCCCTCAATATTTGATTTCTTAAGTTATATCATGAGCTCAACAATATCTTCATTTATAGACCCACAAAATAAGGTCAAGGATATGTGGCATCCATGAATGCATTATGGAGGGCTCACTCTTAGAGGCATTCAAAATAATCATCCAAAGAGGGACCCCACAAAGACTCTGTGCAGTGGAAGAAGATAGTCTGTTTTGCAGAATTTTTAGCATCCACTTCCTCTTCGATTTTGGAAAAGTAATAAAGACAAGAATTGTAGCTCATAAGCTGAACTTTTGCCTCAATGTTTTTTCATGATTTTTCAAGCTATGAGCTGTGAGACATGATATAATTGGTGGATCCAGCTTGCCCATGCCATGTAGCCACACTCCCTCTTCCACTTTATCATTTTCCTCTTTCACACGCACTTCTCCACTCATCATCCCCATCTCTCTCACCTCTGCTCTCGACATCATACTCACCTTCTACTCAACCTTGAAGAATAAGAGAAACCATGGTGAGCTCATGCCTCTTACACAGAGTTCGATTTCAAAATTGACCTCCTAGTCTCATTTGTTCTCCTCTAAATTATCAATTTCTATTTAAAAAATCCACAAAATTCACCTTCTTCTCTTAAAGAACAACATCATGGTGATGGCTTACTCATTTTCAATCACCTTGGCTCCCAAGAAAAGTCAAGAATGGAGAGCAACCGTGCCGTCAAAGTTAGTGGACCATCAACAAGCGTCAAAAGTTGGCATACTCAAGCTTCTTTGAGTATCAATATTGTAAGAAATTCATTTTTTCTTACCTCTCAAGCATTTATCTTTATTATTTGTATCTTACATGGATACCCTCATTGTAAATATCCAAATCCATTTGTAAATCAATAAAAAGTATCCTAACTCTACTAATCTACTAACACTAACCCTACTATGTGAAGTCATATCACCTCCATTTCTCTCCTCTCTCTTTTATCTCTCTATCCCCACCACCTTCTTGATAATTCTAAGTAAGAAAATAGATAAAATGTTGAAAATATAACCCAACCACAATTAGAGGACTAACCCTAGTCCTCAAAAATGCTATAAAAGGAGTGTGTAACTAGCACAAAGGGAGACAATACATAAGCAAGAGCACCATGATATAGCTTTAAAAGCCAAGCTCAATCTCTTTAGAAGGAGCTCTTGAGTGAAATCTCATTAGCTTATGCGTATACATGTGTTGCCCTTAGGGGCGGGATAAGCAAGAAAGTTTTACGCCATTGTAAGAGAGCGATCATTAATTAGAGAGTAGGAAGCCTTCATTTCTCCTCCCAATTGTAAGCACAATATTTTGTTGAGTCAAGGAGGTGGATTTGGACGAGTCTTACCATAGCCCGAGCAATATTTCTCGAGCGAACTGAAATTCGAGCGAATATCAAAGCTTACTTGCATTTCATTACATGTCATGAACATGTATTTGAGTCAAATTTTGTAGAGAGAGATAACCAAGCTTTCCGCCATTTGCAAATCAATTACCTTGTGAACTGACTCTTAGCTTCCATTACATGAGGGCCACAAATGGCTAGTGCACTGAAGCATTTGAAGAAAATTGTGGTCTAGTGTATTTTTACTGGCTAAAATTAACCTCCTAGTCTTCAAGAAAACTAGCAAAATATTAATTTTTTTAGTATAAATACCAACAAATGCTTCAAATTTGACCTATGAGCTAGAAGAATTATCAAGTGTAACCATCGTGCGTCTTTATTTTCTTCCGTTGAAAAAAATGTTCTTGGAAAGCCCTGGTGTGGTGTACTACCCATAACAAAAATATAATCTCCCAATAGACCCCTGTATTGGCTGAGGGGCCTTGTGGGCAATGCGACGTTTCGGGAGCAAAGGCCGACACCTTATGTAGACAGGTAATTTATCCCCATCCGACCCCCTAACCACTAGGTGCAGTACTCTGGCAAGACACAAGCGTACATGATTGAAAATCCCTTGTTTCACGCTTGACAAAAACAAGATCCTCTAAGGTGGCCTTTACCATGCATGGTAGCACTGATCAGTAGTGTTTCCTTCCCTCCATCACCATTATATTGAATTGCTTTGAGAAGTTTTCTTTTCTTATATGTACATTTGGACGCTAAGAGCCAAGAAGCGGTTTGGTTGGTTAGCTTATGAGAATTAGTCATGCAATCTTGTGCGTGAGATCAAATCCCTCTAATGAGCAAATGACTCCCCAGCCCCATGAGCTTGTCATAGACAATGAATTCATGAACAAAGCTAAATACGAATCAATAAAACCAACATGGGGCAACGCGGAACCAACTCAAATCAAATAAAAAAGTCGATCACTAGTGGAAGGGTGCAAAAAAACTAAAAACATCTAACTTGTATAATGGAGAGAGTGTTCTTTCGAAAGTGCCAGGTGGGTATCATAGGTAAAGCTCTCTCTCTCTCTCTCTCTCTCTCTCTCTCTCTCTCTCTCTCTCTCTCTCTCTCTCTCTCTCTCTCTCTCTCTCTCTCTCTCTCTCTCTCTATCTATCTATCTTTCTAGAGGATATGAGACTCTTCATCCATGCTTTTATCCTGGGGTTTGCTTTCACCCTTGGCAATCATTACTACAAAAAAAATCTCACATGTTTGAGATCTTGCTTTCATAGAGCTTCCAACCACGGCATTGGTTAATTAGGCGGGAAAGGCCTCTTGGTTAAAGTACCCTTGTAAAGGACTTTTTTTCATTATACTTTTTTTTCATTATTATTTTTTTAGTTGGTTTACTGTGGCCAGGCGTGATGAGTGAGACTTGAATGCAATAATGGTTTGGAATGAAGGGTTTCTCCCCAGTCTGACGTGCGCTATTTGGGGCTGGCTTTAGCTGTAACGCTGCCCAGAATTGTGGGGGTATGGTGTAGTTTGATGAAGGCTCTGCTACGGTGGACCTTCTTCCTGGATATAGGCCATCCTGTGTGGGCTCCGAGGATGTGGCGAGGTGGTTTTCTTCCCGGTTTTACTCTCTCCCTCTCTCTCTCTCTCTCTCTCTCTCTCTCTCTCTCTCTCTCTCTCTCTCTCTCTCTCTCTCTCTCTCTCTCTCTATTAGATAGGACTTTGTATCGTATCTACCACATTGTAAACCTCTGGTTTGCTTAACCCTTGTAAAACATTGACATATCTCATAACTCTAAATTAGTGGAATTTTACCATACTTTCTTAAAACAGGGGAATACTACCACTGGACTTAAAAGGATTACTCCATACCCCACCACATGGGGGGAATGCATGAGCTGCCACTTAAAATGGTTGTAATATTGGGCCAATTTTGATGGGAATTAAAAGGGAATTACCCTATTTGTAATGCCTTGTTCGGTGAGGGTGGTTTGATAGTTCTGTCGATACGTGACTGTGGTGAATGCATCCCCCCCTCACGCACTATTCTTAGGGGTTCATGAGGCTAGAGCTTCGTTCTCTACTGTACCGGAATGGTGGGCAATCAATACAACCTTACTGCCATGAGATGCCCTTCAATATATAGGCTCTATAGCCAGCTACGAGCGGGATATGCGGAGTTGGCGCTGCTTTATAAGGTGAGCTATATGCTCACTTGGTTTTCATTCAACAAGGGTGGGTGTGTATTTCCTTGTGTGCATACTCTACATAGTTACTCTCTCTGTACAATCTGCTACTTCATTGTCTTCAAAATTATGGCCCCAAGCAAGAAAATCGCAGTGGAATCTACAGAGGTGAGTCAGATTTTATTACTTCAAAACACCTTAGGCTTTGGTTTTTATCAATAAGGCATGATATGCTCTAGCTCTCTCAATGGGTGGTATTTCTGATCTTTGCGAACACCATGAGGGGTTTAAAATGGTATTAGTAACCATTAGCTAGAACACATATTTTTGGTTGAGTTGAGGCCTAGAGGCTGGCTAATCTCTTACTGTTTCTCTATTTGTGGTTGCCAATTTTACCAACAGAAACTTTGCTAAAACGTATAGAATGATCATGGGTTAAGCTTTGGTACTGGTAATTATAGTAGGTGGTCCTAACGGACTGTCTTTCGGCCTTTTATGATTTTACATATATATTCTTTTTTATGTTGTTGTTGTAGATATCGAAATAAATGACATCAGGTGGCCTTTCAATGGTATATTCTTGGTTGGGGTTGCCTACTACTGACCCTAAGCATGGTTTTCACTTGAAAGGCTGATGGCCCGTAATTTACTACAAACTAATATGGTTTTTTAAATCATTAACAATAACTCATAATTGATCTGACTTGAGGACCTGTTTGCGAGCTTATCTCTTTATGATAATCTTCCCTTTTGTTGGGATTAATGACAAGATACTCTGCTTACACACAAAATAATCATAGATGTATTTTACATGCTAGAAATTGGGATAATTTTTATATACGGGCTTTTTTCAGGCCTAGTATAGGTTTACTTAGCTGGATTCTTCATTTAGCACAGGTTTGCCTTTAGATGATGTATACCGGTTGGAGATGCCTACTGTTAATCCCAATCATGGGTGTTGTGTTTTTTTCAGAGGGGATGATGGGCCGGGAGGTATTGGAAACTGATATATGCTTTTTAACTAGTTGTTTGGTGTAGCTGATCATACCTGATGCACGGTTTACCAACCTTAGACTATGGTAAACATATAGATGTATTATGTTGGTGCTTGACTGATGGAAAGTGCCTCATCTGAGATTAACGGACGTCATTCAGCTCTGTTTAAGATTTGGTTTGGCCGTGTATCCGGGCTATTCAGGTTATTCTAACCGTTTATGAGTATCATTTTCTCATCTACATGGTATTTATGGGCTCTTCTTGAACCAGGCTATGATTTAACGTTAGCAGCTGTTTTTTTGGCCTAATTTCTGGTCGGTACGATATATCTTGTAATCCAGTTTATACAGGCTCTCTTTCGGCCTAATCTATGAGATCACTGAAATATGGCCTGCCTGGCTCTTCGAGGTTATTGCCTGGTTAGGAATGATAACTACTAACTTGAAAACTAATTTTTGCAGATCAAGTGATGGTTTAAGTTATACTGGAACTTCAGTGGTTCATTAACTTACTAAAATAAGCTTTCTAAATGAATTTTAAGATAGCGGATTGGTTTATGGGATTAAGAGCTTTTTTAGGTGGTATTCTATGTCAAATTGGAAAAATTTGAGGCTTTATTTTGCATTTGACTAAAGGAATGTTGCTTTATAACTTCGCATTAGAATACGGATTGTACATATCAGATAATTGAGCCTAACACTTTGAGGATTTATTTTATAAACAAACAAGAGATTATAGTTTTTAGAATTCGTGGTCTTTGAGAAGGCGGTTACACATCACTATAATTTTAGCAGCATGCTTTTCTTCTTTGTTAGTACCTAGGTGACATGGATGACAACTAGGTCACCCCAGTTACCTCTTATGCGGTTTGAAAACTAACGAATAGTTTGTTTTCTTACTGTGGATGCAGGTAAGGGTGTCCTTTCCTTGGCTGCTATTTGAGAGGATGTAATGTTGTACATTGATACTGTAATACTAATCACGACCTTCTTTCCCTAATATAGCATGATACTGTGATGTATTTGTTTGGATATTCAGTCGAAAGGAATACATGATTTTGTACTATGGACTGTAGACATTGGCCTTTGTAGTTTGTCTCATGTGTTATGCACAATGTGTACAGATTAAACTCTCTCTCCTTAAGCACATGGGTGCTTTGGGTTTTAGACCTATGGCACCAGGACCTAGTCTGCAGGATTTTTATCCTTAGGAGCTGCGGCTTGAAAATGGATTTTCTAGGGTAGGGGGTATCCCACACAACCATTATAACCTATGTCTTGGTTGGTTTTAGGATGGAATACCTACCAGCTCCTCTTTGATCTTACTAATATTGATATTTTTTACTTCAGATTGTCCCTGTGTCTGTTGCTCTTGACCTTTCCACCCTTCCCTTCTCCCCGGCATCCCTGCTTGTGATTAAACTTATCCAGGACCCTTTGGCAATTTCTCTACTAAACCAATTCTCAAAGGTTACAGAAACCCATGACTCTATCATGACTCTATCATGAATCTATTAACCTTTAATGATTGAGTTCTTATCCTCCCCAATCTGGTGGCTGAGACGAAAGAAGGAGTACTTCACCTTCAAAAGTTGGCTTCTAACCTTGCTGCAATTGAAATGAGTCATAAATCCGATCTTCTTCAGTTCTCGGCTAAAGGAGCCGACCTTTCTAACTTTATGAGGAAACTTTGTGGCCTTGCTTCTTGTTTTGCCACCACAAAATCTTTTGATCCTGCTAAGGCTCCAAAAGGCCTCTTTTGTAGGGATGATGCTACTCTTGAAGCAGTAAAAAGCTTTCAGCAAGAACTCAGCTTGTCTAGTGAAACTTCTTTACTAGATATGGTTCCAAAAGTCTCGAAGTGTTTTCCCTTCTTACCTCCGATATAGATTGCTATCGAAGGAATAGAGCTTGACCATCAGCTTTGGGAGCTTCAAAACAAAGCTTTTGTGGCACCCATCTCGATCGAGACTTGGGTTTTTCTTGTAGCCCTAGCTGCCTCCACAAGTGAAGACTGTCGACTTGAAACCCTCAAGGGAGTTCAGTTCTTGGATAAAGGTGATGTCATTAAAGCACCTTTTACTATGCATTTCTTAGATTCAAGAAAATGCCCTATCTTATCTGGCATTTATGTCAGAACCAAGGGAACAATGACCTTTTCTAAACAAAGCAACGAATTCTATTCTGAATCAGTCCCTACATCACAAAGCTTTGGATGCAAAAGCTGATTGTTAGAGTAACATCCTTTGGTTTGATCATGCAATTTGGTTCCTCCTCAACCATCTGGAGGACCTCTTCCCATCACACACAGAGGAGCATTTTCTACCTATTATTTGTTCTTGGCTTGGGGATCAGGCTAAGGAAGCTGTGCGAGCCCAGATCACTTAGTGACCTTCACTTCAAGAACTTCATGTACAAGGCTCTGAAAGAGCTAAAGTTAGACGCACCAAGTCATTTCTCTCTACTTTAAGTGCTTCTAAAGGCATCAAACATATCCTATCCCTTCTCAAACCTTCTCTAGATGCAGAGGAGTCCCCTAACCTCAAAAGGCCTTTGTTAACTAGTTCTGCTTCACACTCGATCACATCTTTTTCATCCCTTGCTTCTATACCAGGGTCCTCTAAAGGACATAATAAAGCTAGAAGCTATGTCAAAGGTAGGGGGAAGAATCTCCCTATCTTGATTGTATTGCTCTTTCAGATCAATCAGACTGCTTCGGGAAAGCTGTTTTTATGCAAGGAAGAAAATCAAAAGAAGCGAATTGTTCATTGCTATTTTGTGAATCTTATTTTTGATATGTTTACTCCAAAAAGTTTGATACAGTATGCTTTTTCACATGTGTTTAACAACACCGACAAGGTGGATGAACTAACCTTTGGTTGGACCTTTGATCCTCCCTTGAAAAACTTTCTATATTCCACTGAATTTCTTACTTCAGGAAAACAACCATCTTGTATGTGCTCTATCTTTGGAAATTTTTGTTCTGATTTCCAAGATTTTGGACAACACGTGTGCACTACGGATTTGTCTCTTATTAGTTCAAAGGAAATCAAGGACCTATTGTGTAAAGGTCTGAATCATATCCCACTCCAACCACTAAATCCACACTTGGCTTTTGCCACATTACTTACTTGCTTGACTAACATAGTCAAGTTACTGAATTTGGACAGTCTACAACATGTTAGACTTTCTGATTCTATATCTGCTTGCTTTCAAACGTGTATTGAGTCAATCCCACCTGCATGGTTTAGTCAGAAGCAACATGGCTTTCCCCTCACTATCCTCTCTGATTCATAAACTCAAAAAGGATTGGTTTGTGGTAGGACTTGACAAAGCCCCTCATATACCCACTATTGTCTGTAAACACTTAGCCAAGATGATGGCTCAGTCAAGGCTTAAAGGAACGGAATTTTTTCTTTTTGAAATGGGTCCTGAAGAAGCCATTCGTTATCTAGATTCCTCCCTGAGGTACTTTAAATTAGATACTCAAGGTTCGAAACTACCTATACTTTTTCCTACTTACAAAGGTCACAAGCATAAGTTCAGATGGATTTTAGATGCCTCCAACTGTATCATGTTACATGCCACTAATGTGATCACTGCTTGCCTCAATCTTATTCTTACCAACTTTAATAACATTTGTGAAGAAAAGTTTCTAACGGTGAAGACCTTCACTCCACTTATGATTAATAACTTCTGGCTTGTGAAGAACTCTTCTGAGGTATTCATTAATCTGCCGCAAAACATTGTTTCAATGTTTTCAGCTGATATCACACAATGCTATGAAAACATATCCCTCTTTGGGCCTTCTGGGCTTTCCTTTGTTCTACAGCAGATTGGCAAAATGGTTTTTGCAAGAAGGAATGAGATGGGACACCAAACTATTTCACTAGCTAGAAGCCCAAGATGGGTAAAAACCATACAAAAAGGACCACCCATCCATTATAATCTCTATAATCTAATAGAGATTATTGAATGGCTCTTTTGGAATTGCTTTGTTATGCTAGGTGAGCAATGCTTTCAACGAATCCATGGTATCCCGATGGGCTTCTCATGTTCACCAGTCATGTGCAATCTATACCTGGCTTTTTTTGAGTATAATGGGTACTTAAACATTTGGAGACAACTGACACTACCATTGATCTTACACAATTTCAACACACTTATAGATATATGGATGATCTTCTAAGCTTAAACAATCCCAGCTCTGCACAATGCTTACCGTTAATCTATCCTGATACTCTTAAGATTGAACCAACCTTTTTGGAGTACCTTAATATTGACAACAAAATTGTTGTTACTAAAACATTTTTTTTAAATCTGGAGTTGGCACTCTATTCTCTGTTTACTGGGAGTTATATCACTAAATTCTCCTGGAAGAGAGACAAGCTAGAACTAGGCCTGGTTGATCGTCCACAAAAGATAGCATTAAAAACTTGTCTGGGCATGATACATCTAATTATGTATTCATCCTCAGATTCTTTCATTGCGTTTCAGGCAATATGTCATCTTATGAAGAAGTATGTAGCAAATGGGTTCGCTATGAAAGAGTTGCTTGGCACTATTAGGCATTTTCTTAATAAAAACTCTTGGCCATTATGCTTAGCTAAAAAAGAGACGGTTATTGAACTTTTGGAACTTGTTCACTGATACACTGGTTGTAGGGGAGGTCTCACCACCTGGTGATGACCCTCCTCACCATGTGGTAGGCCTTTCCCTGGGTAAGGGTCTCTCTCTCTCTCTCTCTCTCTCTCTCTCTCTCTCTCTCTCTCTCTCTCTCTCTCTCTCTCTCTCTATCCTTTTAGAGGATATGAGACTCTTCATCCATGGTGTTATCCTGGGGTTTGCTTTCACCCTTGGCAATAATTGACTACAAAAAATATCTCACCTGTTTAAGATCTTGCTCTCATAGAGCTTCCAACCACGACATTGGTTGATTAGGCGGAAAAAGGCCTCTTGGTTAAAGTAGCCTTGTAAAGGACTTTTTTTCATTATACTTTTTTTTTTCATTATTGTTGTTTTAGCTGGTTTAATGTGGCTAGGCGTGACGGGTGAGACTTGAATGCAATAATGGTTTGGAATAAAGGGTTTCTCCCCAGTCTGAAGTCCGCTATTTGGGGCAAGCTTTAGCTGTAACGCCGCCCGGAATTGTGGGGGTATGGTGTAGTTTGATGAAGGCTCTGCTGCGGTGGACCTTCTTCCCGGATATAGGCCATCCTGTGTGGGCTCTGAGGATGTGGCGAGGTGGTTTTCTTCCCGGTTTTATACTCTCTCTCTCTCTCTCTCTCTCTCTCTCTCAGATAGGACTTTGTATCAAATCTACCACATTGTAAACCTCTGGTTTGCTTAACCCTTGTAAAACATTGACATATCTCATAACTCTAAATTAGTGGAATTTTACCATACTTTCTTAAAACAGAGGAATACTACCACTGGACTTAAAAGGATTACTCCATACCCCACCACGTGGGGAGAATGCATGAGTTGCCACTTAAAATGGTTGTAATATTGGGCCAATTTGCTGGGAATTAAAAGGGAATAACCCTATGTGCACGTCTCTCGCACGTGTCAATGCAAGGAACTTGCCGATACACTATGTGCGAGCCACAAATGGCTCCAAGCACACAATAAGCCTAAACTAGTAAGCTCAAAGATAGCGATGGTGTGTCACTCACCGCTCTACGCTTGCTGTCGTGGAGGATTCCTCACCGCGAAGAAGAGGGAGACGCCGCTATGCCGTGCTCAACCGCCTCGCCGCCGTCGTGCCACCGCAATGCTCAATTGCTCTCTCTCTCTCTCTCTCTCTCTCTCTCTCTCTCTCTCTCTCTCTCTCTCTCTCTCTCTCTCTCTCTCTCTCTCTCTCTCTCTCTCTCTCGCGTATACACACACACACACACAAGGAGATGAAGAAGAAGAAGATGGAGATGGAGCAAGAGAACTCTTCAATTGCACAAATGAGAGAATGAGTGAATTTTAGGTTTAGTTGACTTTTATATGAGCTTGCCCCATTCACACTTGGGCGCCCATGCTTAGCCAATTGATCCCCTGTTAGCGTGCGCCTCTCATCGGCGATCACTCTTACCCTTTTCCTATTGGACCGACAAGCCCGGTACCTGACTCTACCAAATAAATAATACGGCGTCCGTCTTAGGTGATAGGAATGTACGTGAGGGTTAACATGCCCCCCTTCTTGATGTAGATTCCATCCTCGGAAGCTATTGAGTTGAAGCTCGTTCGTTGAGGTGGAAGAGCATTTGAGATGAATGTCCTTAGCCTTCTTCAGTCACTGCAAAATCAAACAACATTGGCAAAGTAATTGCATTCTCATAAACAATTAAAAATCATATGCAATTGTAGGCAAACAATTTGATTGGTAACGGAATTTTAAACCATTTGTCAGCAAAATAAACATTAAATTGCAATATAATCAAACGCATTAACAGTTAAGAAGGTAAAAAACTAAACAAGTTGGGGGTCGCTAATTCAACGGTCGAAAGGCACTAAAGATCAACTATTAATACCATGGGTAAGCTTCTTAATTTTCTGTGGTCAATTAAGTTGTTTAATCGCGAGAGCCAAGTATTTCATGTTCGAGGGCTAACTAAAGGCTATACCTAGAAGACCTTGTAGTTAAGCTACGATAAAAGGAATTTCTCATGAAATCATCGCCTGACGGATTACCTTTTCTTTGACCCCCCAAAGTCTTTTCTCAGTGATTCAATTTTGATGTGTGTGCTTATTTTGTATGCCTTGGGTTTTTTGCTTTTCAAGGAAAAGCGCCCATACTGGGAACCTCTAGGGCTCTAGTACCATAGGCAATACATGTGAGTGAAGTACCCAATCAAGCTGAGATTTCTCTTCCAGCTTAAGATTTTACATTGTGGCACTTTGATTTATTTATTTTTTTGTTCATTTTCAGCATTTTAATTTTGTAACTTTGGGGGGTCATATAACACTGTTACACCTCCCCAGGCTCATCACACTAGTAAACTCCCTTTATAATACTTAAGCTAAAGGTCAATAGGGACTAATCCCACTAGAAAGCCCTAGTACATTTCACATAATGCTGCCTAAATCGGATTAAGAACCTAAGTAACCATTGATAATTATAAAGGCATTCCCCATGGTATTAAGAGAAGATCTCTAACACCTAACTTGGTCAAACTAGCTTAGTCGAACTGCTTGATTTTTAAACCTAGACAAGTGATTATGACAAAAAATTACATCAAATTTAATGTTTGATACTAAGCAAATGTGTTGAATATTATGCTACCAACACAATTAAAGCAGACAAACATGGATGCAAAAAGATAAGGGGCAATGCTAATGGACAAGAAACACCTGTTTGTGTTGATGATCGTGCTTGATTTGAAAAGTGGATGAGAGAAAGATTCTATGAAGGTCCAAATCCTAACCACATCAACACGTTCCTGTACACACGAGGAAACACAAAGAATACCTCTAGGAGGCACATCAGTGGGAAGAAAGAACTTTGCTAATCACTAAACTCTAAAACAGAAACACTCGATTCTACCTACCCTCCATCACTCAAGTGATGAGGATCAAAGGTTTTTTATGATATAGGTTTCTGTTTCAGTGTACCGGATGTGAATGTGTAGGTCTGGTCAATGTTTTGACTTTTATTGTGCACACTCGTTTGCTAATTGCTCTTGCTCTTTATTATTTTTGTTTTTTGTGAGTATAAGGCTTTATATATACATTCCCTAAGATTGGGAGATTGAGAGGTCAGGGAGGAAGGTTGAGAGGGGAGTGAGTGAATGATGACTATCAGCAAACACTCCCCCTTCCTTGGGTAGATCATACCATTTGAAATGTGCTCGTTGCCCTTTGAAACCAATTGTTCCAGTTGGTAATAGGTGAGGATTTTTGCCAGTATTTTTCTATTACCTTAGGTGCCTCGTCGAGTTGCAAGGGTGGTAAGGTACTCTCCCAGGATCGAACTTGAAGTGGTTCATCAGGTGATTCTTGAACACTGTGAGGTGTGGATTCCTATGTAGCTT
Source organism: Adiantum capillus-veneris (assembly GCF_014529385.1). Lineage (NCBI taxonomy): Eukaryota > Viridiplantae > Streptophyta > Polypodiopsida > Polypodiales > Pteridaceae > Adiantum > Adiantum capillus-veneris. Next base: position 90,851,659 of record NC_140947.1, on the reverse strand, counting down.
TATGGAGGTCCACTATTGTAGGTGGAGGCAGTGGAGAAGCTTTTACCTCTACGGATGCATTACATGAGGAGCTCGATGCTTCATGGGACTCCCCCCTTCCTCAGCTAGGTGGAACAAATTGTTCTTTCTTCGGTACCCAAACTAGCTCTGGAGCGGGTGTGTAGCATTGTGTGAATTTTTTTTTCCGCGATCGTTGATTCGTTTTGGAGCTATGGGATTGGGCTCACATGGGTCAGGTGACAGGTAAGAACAAAATCTACGTTTTGGCACCCAGATTTGATCATTTCCTTGCTAGTAGCCTTGGGCTTCCAATAGTCGTTTAGGAATCCATCGCCATGTTTCCTTACATTTCTTAGAGCGAGTGAGACGTTTCTTACAAGGCTTCTGTTTTTTAGCACTAGCTATGGTCGCTAAAGAAGCTTTAGGGACCCACTTGTATGTTTTCTTCGTTATATTAGGATGAGTCTTGTCAGAAGCTATATGCATTGCTTCTAGCATATTTAAGGGTACGAATGGTGGTATTTCATCCCCCTCATGTGTTACCCAGGTCGTCCCCCTATTTCCCCAAGTGTCTATGGTTACTGCTAGGTGGACCCAATCCACATTTGTCCGACAGTTCTCCATTGAGGAAGGCTCGAAGAGCTGAGACTAGCTCAGGGTCTTTATATAGTTTGGACATGATGGTGGTTCTAACTTCTGAAGACATGAAATCCATCAATTTGGCAATGTTTAACGACACCTTTTGGACTTCAGTCCCTTGACATGGGGAAGATGGGATCTCCATTTCGTCGATAGGATCAAGTAGTCCCTCTGTAAACATTCTTTCGATCAAGAAGTGAGTACGCCCACTTTCCCATGACTTTAAGTCACTTTCTTCTTGGATAACACTAGGTATGGCTAAGAGTCTATGGACTTGGTGAGGTGGTTGTTGCATAGGGAACACGGTGTCTGTAATCTGGATCTGCCTAGGTGTTGGTTCTAGATCCCTTTGGGTATCTTCTATCAAACTCCTTAATTGTTGGACTTGCTCAATCTCCTCTGTAGGGTTTGGATAAGTTCCCATCTTCTTCTTGAATCTTGTCCATTGTGGCTCGTGAAGATCTTCCTTGTTGGTTTCTATCTTAGTGGTCGTTTTGGTCTCCATGGTTTCACTTGAATCAGAATCCTCCTCGGTGTCGTTCATATATACGAAGTCATTACCAGTCCCTATGTTGGTCTTTGAACTGGGGTCTGACTTCGCTGCTTTTTGCAATCTCTTCCTTTGTGTGTTTTTTTTTTGAGATTGGGTAATTGATGTCGTGTCCCTTTCCTCAAGAATATAATTTTGTTTTTGGAGCATCGATCGTGTGAGTACGTTTACTGGTACCACAGGTGTACTTTGTGATGGCTCCTCGATAACTTCAATCAAGTTTAATGGTGTGATCTTCGGTGCATTTAAATTAATTGGACATTGGGCAATCAAATGATCTATGCCACATCGATTACACATGAGTATCGGCATTGTAGACGTGCTCGCTTGATTGGTTTGCATTAGTGTGGCGTTCTTTTGTAGCCTAATAGGACATTTGGTCACACGATGCAGACCTCCACACTCATAGCATTGAAGAGGTGGTCTCTTAGCAGTGTAATTGATATTTTGGCCTCTTGTAGCAAGAGCAGCTACTTGATAGACAGGTTTGACTTGTCCCCAATAGTACTCCATGTAGTATTGTGGACTTTCTTCACGCACATCCATCCCATAGGCAATATTAGGGTCTATATCTTCCTCACAGCCTTCCAAACAAGCAATAGATGACTCACAACCCACTTGATTCACTGAAGTGATTCTCGGATGTGGTGGTTGCAGTCCTAGCACTAGAGGTGGTAAGGGTGTTGTTTGAACAACATTTTGGGCCCTAGGGACCATGTGTTGTGTTGTTTGTTCAAGAGGTGGGGCCGGCATCAATGCAGGCACTCGAGGTGTGTCTATCCATGCTAAGGTTGGTCTATTAGCCATCGCGCGCTTAAATACTATGCAATCCTTAGCTTGATGACCATACCTTCCACAAGCATTGCAATTCCCATTGAATTTTAGTCTAAACGTAGGGCATTCACTGGTACTATGCGGTCCATAGCATACTGAGCACCATTGTTGCTCCCTTCTTGGATACATATGATTGTTTTGCGGAGCACGATTGTCTCTAAGACTCTCTTGAATAGCCTTGGTGAGATCTGCTAAAGTCATCTCAGATATCTTTGGCTCTTTAGAAATAGGCTTTAGGGTCATTGGTTGATGCCCTGATGCTTGCGAGCTGATAGATTTAGGCTCAACAGACACTCTTTCTCCTTGAATCATTAAATTATGCTCCAATTGGATCGCATTGGTGGTGACTGCTTCCCAAGTGGTGATACCTCTAATGACTAGGCCATTGTAGATATCCTCATGTCGTAATCCCCTAATGAATCTATCAAGCAATTGATTATTATTGAAGCGCTCATTTGGATTATAACGAGAATTCAAATGCTTCAGTCGATTAATAAAGTCTCTCACCGACTCTCCTTCCTCTCGTTGGGCTTTCTGGAGCTGAGAGGCTACACCCCAAAGCACTCCCTCTCGTATGTATTCTTTCAAGAACAGTCTCCTAAGAGGAGGGTAAATTGATTTTTCTTCCACCCTTAGGGTTCTATACTAATCCTCTGCCTTCCCACTTAGGGTTAGGCTTAAAGCATTACTCTTATGCAGGTGATTGTGTTCTCCTAGAGAATCGCATATTTGTTCAAACACTTCGATATGCTTTCTCACATCCTCGTCTCCACAAAATTTTTGTGTGAGCTTGGCTATTTGTACTGCCTTACTTCTAGGCTCTCTATCAGGCGTGTTACGCATATTCTCAGCAATAGATCGACCAATAGCTTGAGCAAATGTTGCCAAGTCACCTAAGTGATTAGGCACCGCGGGTGAAGGTGCTCCATAGAATACATGTGGAGTAGGTATTGGCATTGGTCTTGGCGCATAGGAAGCCCTTGGGTTCCACATTTGGTACGGGGTTGTGCCATGTGGCGGTCCAAAGTTCATATGTGTGGCCCTAGGCATAGCAGACGTCGAATGTGACATGCTAATGCTAGCCGGTATAGTCCCATGGAAATAATAACTTGGGTGTTGTGGTTGTGGAGCATAGGTAGTTGAAACAATGGGAGGGGTAGGGACTACATGAGTGTGATGACCCATAGGTGCATGCAATTGGTACACACTTGTAGGTACTGTTGCAGGCATTGAGCTACCATGTAGCGGTGCTTTACTAACAAATGAGGTCCATCGCGTGTTTCTTGGCATGCCCATCATTGGGGTAGGCATGGTAGCCATGGTGTCATCAAGGGAAAGATGAGGTAGGCTTGGAAAGGTAAAGCTATCACTTGTGGGCTCAGATTGCACCGAGACCCATGGCGAAACGACATATGGGGGATCCATCGGACTTACCGAGGGAGTCTCCATTTGCGATAAGGTTGGTTGTTTAGCCTTTCCTGTATCCAAGAATCTCATGAGACCCGTTGAAGGCATGTTGATCCCCTTGTTCTGTGTCTCTAACTCAATGACCCTATGGATGACCTCACAAACTCTTTGTTGTTGATCCTCCACACTAGTAGCACCCATTGTGGATTGTAGGACATCTAACCAACCCACGTGATAGGTGTCACTTGTGTATAGGTCGGTTAGATTTTTCGTTTGTAGTTCGTACTCCCAGTTCTCATTTAAGAACACTCCATCTAGGATTGAAGTGTTAGGGGTGTCCTTTGAGCTAGATGCAATGTTGCTTTCTAGGGGCTGGCCCTTAGCGGTTGCTAAGTCAGGAGCACTCGATTACTCTCCTAGCAAAGATATTGACATAGGAGCTTTTGATTTTAACTCTCTTCGTTGCTCCGCCTTGTGTAAGCCCTCAATTTCCTTTTCCCTCGCTGCAAGGATATACCGCTCAACCTCTTGCACTTCGGCAAGGCTCCTACCATCAAGTAATATAACCTTGGAGGGAAATAGCTCTCAAGAGTCAGGAGGTGTAGTGAATGGAGTATTCACGTGCACATTCTCTAAGGGCATAGGGTCTACGTTGGTCATGAATGGAGAATTTACTTCCCCACCCCCCTCATTTACATCATTAGCTCCATGTTCGGAGCGAGTGGCTCTACTAAAGGTTTCCTTAAAGCGGCCTAGCACGCTCGACCCGGACCGCACGCCCATGGCATGCATGTCTTAGCTTGAGCTATCAGGATTAGGCATTGGGAAACCCTCCATGACGTCGTAGTCAGAGGAAGAGTCACTAGCCGCTATGTTCGGGTCTTGGTTTCCACTACCTTGGGTCCCCGCCAAGGGCCCGGAACCTAAGGTAGGTGGATATTGAGAACTCGTGTAAGTCAAAATTCTCTCTAGTTGCTACGTCTCTAGCACACGACCAGAGCACAAATGCATGTGCCTTTGGCACCCTACAAGCGTCGGCGAATAACTTCAAAGGTTAACCGCTTACTTTTTCAGGGGTCCGTTTTTAATCGTTTTTTTATGTTTTTTTAATGATCGATTTTTTTATTAAAGTGTATGATAGCTCAAAACAAGCGTATCAGTCAAAGAGTCGCGGTGTGCTTTACAGCACAACGTTCGGTCACCTAAAGCTTCGTTGGTCCTCAAAAAAGTTGATTTTTAGCTACGTGTGAAGCTAAAATAATAATTTTAAAGGGGGACTGAGGCCTGAGCCTGAGCTTGGGTCTGAGAGATATTCCCGATCCCGGTCCTACCTTTTTTTTTATAATAAAATTGGGATAATGTCGCTTCGGCCTGCGCGCGAGCACACACACACTCTACCTACCTACTTACAACTAATACACCTACTGTTACACACTAACACACTTCAGTAGCTCTCACAGATCTAATTTCTACTTACTGTACTTTACATTACATAGAACTAACAACCTTAATACTAATACCTTATCACATAGAAAACACGGTAACCTTTAAAAACTTCATTAACAAAGAAATACACAGTAGCAACACAAAATCCTTCTTCTCAACACACACACCCTCCTTCCCTACCTTTCCTACAATTGAAATTGCACCACAAAAGAAGCACAGAGTGCCATTCAAGCTTAGTGTATGGCATTCCCCCGCAACGGTGCCAAAAATGAGCACGTCTATCGCACGTTTCAATGCAAGGAACTTGTCGATACACCGTGTGCGAGCCACAAATGGCTCCAAGCACACAACAAGCCTAAACTAATAAGCTCAAAGATGGCGATGGTGTGTCACTCACCGCTCTACGCTTGCTGTCGTGGAGGATTCCTCGCCGCGAAGAAGAGGGAGACGCTGCTACGCCGCGCTCAACCGCCTCGCCGTCGTCGTGCAATCGCAATGCTCGATTGCACTCTCTCTCTCTCTCTCTCTCTCTCTCTCTCTCTCTCTCTCTCTCTCTCTCTCTCTCTCTCTCTCTCTCTCTCTCTCGCATACACACACACACACAAGGAGATGAAGAAGAAGAAGATGGAGATGGAGCAAGAGCACTCTTCAATTGCACAAATGAGAGAATGAGTGAATTTTAGGTTTAGTTGACTTTTATATGAGCTCGCCCCATTCACACTCGGGCGCCCATGCTTAATCCCTTGAATAATCCTGTTAGAGTGCGCCTCTCATCGACGATCACTCTTACCCTTTTCCTATTGGACCGACAAGCCCAGTACCTGACTCTACCAAATAAATAATACGGTGTCCGTCTTACGTGATAGGAATGTGCGTGAGGGTTAACACCCTATTTGTAATGCTCTGTTCGGCGAGGGTGGTTTGATAGTTTTGTCGATACGTGACATTGGTGAATGCATCCCCCCTCACACACTATTCTTAGGGGTTCATGAGGCTAGAGCACCGTTCTCTACCGTGCCGAAATGGTGGGCAACCAATACAACCCTGCTGCTGTCGTGAGCTTCCCTTCAATATATAGGCTCTATAGCCAGCTATGAGTGGGATATGAGGAGTTGGCGCTGCTTTGTAAGGTGATCTATATGCTCACTTGGTTTTCGTTCAACAAGGGTGGGTGTGTATTTCCTTGTGTGCATACTCTACATAGTTACTCTCTGTGTACAATCTGCTACTTCGTTGTCTTCAAAATTATGGCCCCAAGCAAGAAAATTGTAGTGGAATCTACAGAGGTGAGTCAGATTTTATTACTTCAAAACACCTTAGGCTTTGGTCTTTTTTTCAATAAGGCATTATATGCTCTTGCTCTCTCAATGGGTGGTATTTCTGATCTTTGTGAATGTTATGAGGGGTTTAAATGGTATTAGTAACCATTAGCTTTTTGGTTGAGCTGAGGCCTAGAGGCTGGCTAATCTCTTACTATTGCTCTGTCTGTGGTTGCCAATTTTACCAACAGAAACTTTGCTAAAACTTATAGAATGATCATCGGTTAAGCTTCGGTACTGGTAATTATAGTAGGTGGTCCTAACGAACTGTCTTTCGGCCTTTTATGATTTTATATATGGAAATAAATGACATCAAGTGGCCTTTCAATGGTATATTCTTGGTTGGGGTTGCCTACTACTAACCCTTAGCATGGTTTTGACTAGAAAGGCTGATGGCCCATAATTTACTACAAACTAATATGGTTTTTTAAATCATTAACAATAACTCATAATTGATCTGACTTGAGGACCTGTTTGCGAGCTTATCTCTTTATGATAATCTTCCCTTTTGTTGGGATTAATGACAGGATACTTTGCTTACACACAAAATAATCATAGAAGTATTTTACATGCTAGAAATTGGGATAATTTTTTATGTACGGGTTTTTTTCAGATAGCGGATTGGTTTATGGGATTAAGAGCTTTTTTCGGTGGTATTCTATGTCAAATCGGAAAAAGTTGAGGCTTTATTTTGCATTTGAGTAAAGGAATGTTGCTTTATAACTTCGCATTAGGATACGGATTGTACAGATCAGATAATTGAGCCTAACACTTTGAGGATTTATTTCATAAACAAACAAGAGATTATAGTTTTTAGAATTCGTGGTCTTTGAGAAGGCGGTTACACATCACTATAATTTTAGCAGCATGCTTTTCTTCTTTGTTAGTACCTAGGTGACATGGATGACAACTAGGTCACCCCAGTTATGCGGTTTGAAAACTAACGAATAGTCTGTTTTCTTACTGTGGATGCAGGTAAGGGTGTCCTTTCCTTGGTTGCTATTTGAGAGGATGTAATGTTGTACAATGATACTGTAACACTAATCAAGACCTTCTTTCCCTAATATGGCATGATATTGTGATGTATTTGTTTGGATATTCAGTCGAAAGGAATACATGATTTTGTACTATGGACTGTAGACATTGGTCTTTGTAGTTTGTCTCATGTGTTATGTATATTGTAAATAGATTAAACTCTCTCTCTCTCTCTACACGCTTGTCCTGACACATGGCAGGTGTCTTCCTCCGGCTCTGCTCGCAGCATTCCCCACCATTTGCATGTTGCCAATTTGCTTCCACCTTGGAATTGCATTTTCCTATTCAATCAAAAGCGGTATCTCATTAGATACCTCATAAAATAACCCCAAATTTAAAGTTAAACCCCACCTACACGTCCAGAGATACTACCTCGCCGTTGCCATAATCCCATCTATACAACGTCCCCCTCTTTCGCCATCGTTGTGCAGGCCAGCTTTGTCTACTCACACTCATCTTCTACACAATTGACAGGGCTTCGCTCTTACCTGCTGCTGCTGGGACAACCACAGCTCGTAATGGCAACACTGAGACTGACCCCACAGGGGATGTTGGTGCTTGAGATCACACTGGATAGCATGGGAGTGAGAGCCACAAAAAAGTGCTATCAAATCACTCTGCAAAAAAGCTCATTCCCTGCTGGAACCAGTCCACGCCGGCGCGGACTAGTTTCGACAGCTTACACAACACAGAGGCGGCCTATGTTCTGCATGTTGAAAAGCCATAATGGAGCTGGGCTGGTGGTTACAGGTTACACCAGGCAGTAACGGCAGCACAAGAGTTCAACTGAGGTGCAAGATGGAGGTCGACAAAACTGGCTACAGGTTGTGCAAGGCCGGCAGTTCCAGGTCGAGACTCGCCCTTGCGACTACAAAGCTCCAAAAGCTAATGCATTTGGCGGCAGATGAAGGATCATCACAAAGCTATGCATTTGTATAGCTTGTTAAGGAGAAATACTTGTAGACCCTTGCTAGAACCAGTTCGCGCCGGCGCGGACTGGTTTTGACAGCTTACAGAAGTCTATGGTCGAGGCAAAATCGGGTGGCTTGTTGCGAGAAAACATGTCGGCTAGAGCACTGATGACACAAGGCTACAAGCAAGTGGATGATTTGAACTTGCTATGGTGGAAACTAGCGTGCCTTGTAGCGTGTTGGCTACGCGATGGCATGTGGAGCTCTAAAGCACTGAGTGGGGCCGAGCATCATTGAGCAAGCGCATTTGAGGATGCTCGTGCATGCACACACACACACACACACACACTACCTCATACAAATAGGTCCATACTTGAATCAATGACGGCAGTGTTGTTTTGTCACAAATTTGGCCTTCACAATATAAATGTTGTAGATATTGATGCGAAGAATGATCATGTGAAGAAAGAATTCAATCCAGTGCATTCGAGCAGGACTATGTCTACGCTAATGAATGCTTGTAGACTTCACGAAGAGCTGACATACCAAATCTTCACAGATTGTGACTTTGTCATTGTCCATTTCAGCTCCTCCTCCTCTTGCTACCACCATGCTAGTGTGATGCTTCCCTTATCTATTTGTCCATCCGAGCAAAAGCCACTGCTTCTTTTGTGATGTGAGACACCTCTTTTGCTAACGTGGCCATTTTCCAACTTTTCCACCTAGCAGCCCCACTGTTGCCATGGCCTTTGCAAGGCTATGGTCTGATGTGGCCCCTAATGTTGCATCCAATGTAGTGTGGGTGTTGTATTGCACTGGCAACCCACTCTTGTGCGGCATCCCCACTGTGTCATTTTACAGATGGCCATAGACATCATTCGCATGCCTATGTCCCTCCTTACATGGACAAAAAGGATAACACGTTTGTAGACGTGTCACACATCGCTCATTAGCTTGCCCTTCCACATATCATGGATTAACCTCCTCACACTTTGCCATGTTGTTGAAGGAGTACGAGCGGAAGTGTGACGCGAGAGAGAGTGCGAGAAGAAGAGCACGACGATATGGTGAACTCGCTCTACTGTAATGTGTAGAGCATATTGAGTTCTTATTAGGTTTTAACAAAAGAATATGTGTACATACCTGGCGGCCCACCCACTTACCTGGGCGACCACATTGGGCTTTATACCCCAACAACCTCCCACTTAAAGTCCAATGTGGTACTTTAAGTGTGAGAGAAGCTACTATACACGCTAATATACAAGAGATGTAGAGAAGTGATGTACTCCCCTACACCTAACTGCTTGCGAAAATGCGCAAAGCTCTTTGAGGGAAGTCCTTTTGTAAGTAGATCAACAGGATTTTCTGTGGTGTGAACTTTGACAAGCTGAAGTTTCTTATCCTCGAGCATTTCCCTGATGAAATGATACTTCACATCCACATGCTTTGTCTTTGAGTGATAAACTGGATTGCGAGCCAATTGTATAGCACTTTGACTATCACAATATAACACAGGCATCTCTTCATTGATTCCCAAATCTGTTACTAGTCGATTAAGCCAAATTGATTCTTTGCATGCCTCTGATGCTGCAACATATTCAGCCTATGTAGTAGACTGAGTAACACAATCTTGTAATCTAGAACGCCATGATACTGCTCCACCAGCCAATGTAAAGACATACCCTGACGTAGACCTTCGGTTGTCTAAGTTGCCTGCATAATCTGAGTCTGTAAAACCCTTTACACTTAGCTCCTGACTCCCATAGTATATACGCATACTCTTTGTAGCTTTCAGGTATCTCAATATTCCTTTCACTGCCTCCCAATGTTTCTTGCCTGGGTTTGACATGTATCGACTTACTACTCCCACTGCAAATGCAATGTCTGGGTGAGTAGCAATCATTGCATACATCAAACTACCCACTGCAGGCGCATATGGAATCTTATCCATTTCAGCCTGTTCTTCCTCAGACACAGGACAATCTTGTTTGCTAAGTTTCACATATGGTGGCAATGGAACACTCAATGCCTTTCCCTTCTCCATATTGAAATGTTGCAAAACCTTGTCAATATACTCTGTTTGAGATAACCAAATCAACTTCTTTGATCTGTCTCTCTCAATGTGCATACCAAGTATATGACTTGCCTCACCCATGTCTTTCATGTCAAACGATTTTGCCATCTTTGACTTCAAAGCTGAAATTTCTTCCAAGTGCTTGCCAGCAATCAACATGTCATCCACATACAAAATAAGGATCAGCCAACTGCCATCCTTAGCCTTCTTTGTATATAGACAGTGATCGAACTCACTACGTTTGTAGCCTTGAGAAATCATAAACTTGTGGAACTTATGGTACCATGCCCTCGGTGATTGTTTTAAGCCATAAAGACTCTTTAACAACTGGCATACCAAATCTTCCTTGCCTTTCTCAACAAACCCTTCTGGCTGCTGCATGTAAATTTCCACATCTAAATCACCATGCAAAAACACTATCTTGACATCCATTTGGTGCAACACCAAATCTAATATGGCAACCAATGTAAGAAAGCATCTCAATGTAGTCATCTTGACCACCGAAGAGAAGACTTCATCAAATTCAATGCCTTGTTCTTGCTTAAAGCCCTTGGCAACAAGCCTCGCTTTGTACTTTGGCTGACTATCATGAGCGGTGATCTTATACCTGTAAACCCATTTACAAGGTAGAGCCTTTTTGCCCTGTGGTAATTTAACTAGCTTCCATGTCTAGTTTTTATGCAGAGCTGTCATCTCTGACTGCATGGCCAATTGCCAATTCCCGGAGTCCTTCATTTGCACTGCTTCCTTGTAACATGAAGGCTCATTGCAATCAGTCAACATGACATAGTTCATAGATGGAACAAACCTATCACGAGGTCGCGTGATACATCCAGATCTACGCAAAATAGGTGGCTCAGGCTCATCCACAACCTATGGTTCCACTCTATCCTGTCCTTGCTCCTCTTGAGCCCTGACATTTTGTCTTGCACGTGCAGGTCCATCTTCTTGGAAGACAACTCTTCTAATCTCCTCAACCCTCTTTGGTTTAGAATAATATTTGGCTTCATTAAAGTGAACATCATTGCTGCGGATAACCTTTCTGGATTCGGGATCCCAAAGTCTGCACCCCATCTCACCAAAATTACCATAGCCTAGAAAGATGCACTTTCTACTCTTTGGCTCAAGTTTGTTCCTAAATTCCTTTGGAACATGAGTATATGCCTCACAGCCAAAGACTCTAAGATGCTTGTATGAGGGCATTTTGCCTGACCATACCATCTCTGCCACTGAATCCTTCTGTAAAACCTTGCTAGGAGATCTATTTATAAGATGAACAGCTGTTGATACAGCTTCAGCCCAAAACCCATTTGGCAGTTGTGCATTAGACAACATACTTCTGACCTTCTCTTGTATGGTCCTATTCATCCTCTCAGCAACACCATTTTGAGGAGGATTGTAAGGAGCAGTAAGTTCACGTTTTATACCTTTTGACTCACAAAAGTCCTGAAAGGCCTTTGAAACATACTCTCCACCATTGTCAGTGCGTAAGCATTTAAGCTTCTTGCCACTCTGATTCTCCACCAGTGTCACAAACGTTTTGAAAACACTAAATGCTTCATCCTTGTGCTTGAGAAAGTAAACCCATACTTTCCTCGAGTAATCATCTATAAATGTCATAGAGTAAGAAGCTCCCCCTAGAGATAGGTTAGGCATAGGTCCACACAAATCACTATGAACAAGTGCCAACTGTGTATCTCTGCTACTGCTTCTATGCTTATGTGGCCATTGTGTTTGCTTACCATATAGACAATGTTCTCTGAATTCAAAATCATTAAATGACAAGCCAGGCAAGTAACCAGAACGAGACAAGATTTCCATTCCCTTCTTGGACATATGTCCTAACCGGCTATGCCACAAAGAAACGTTCGGCTGCTCGGTTACATTGATTACATTTTTAGAGACATTTGATACATAAATCATGTAAAGTCTTCCAGAATTTACTCCATGTGCTACTGTCATAGAACCCTTGGATATCTTCCACATATTCTGTCCAAAAGTGGTGACGTAGCCAGCATCATCAAGTAAACCTGTGCTGATCAAGCTCTTTGTAATTGCGGGAACATGTCTCACATTCTTCAGCGTGAAAGAAGAGCCATTCTGAAACTTCAATTGAACATCTCCAACACCTAAGATCTCACATGTCTGCCCATTGCCTAAGCCGAACATGATCTTTAGTGGTCACATAAGAGGTAAACCACTCCTTGTTTGGAGACACATGAAGTGATGCCCCTGAGTCTATAATCCAGTCACTCATTGCATTTCCATCAGATGCTGTAAGAAGAGCTAAGTCCATTGTATTCTTCAAAAAGTAGATGTCTCCTGACACTAGACTGTCATCCTCTGCAAGAGTGTTTGTCACATTTATTTCTTGAATCTTCACTAAGGACTTGTTCTTCTCACCATGGTCTTCAGCTTTCTCTTTGCCTTTTTCTAATTTCCATTCTCTGCAGTCTCTTTTCATGTGACCCTTCTTGCCACAATGGTAGCATTCTATGTCACTCTTGCCTTTAGCACTGCGGGACTTGCTACGAGACTTATCCCTCTTTCCACCTTTGTACTTTTCTTTGGTCCTTCCTCTGACAACTAAGGTTGTTCCTTTGCCTTTGTCCATTGTCTTTCTGTTGGTTTCTTCAGTAAGCAGACTGCCTTCTACACCTGCTATGGTCAAACCATCTAGAGGTGCAGAATTACTCAAAGTTGTGCGAAAAGTGTCCCAACTTTCCGGCAATGTGATCAACAGGAACATAGCTCTAACAGGTTCATCAAACTTGACACCTTGAGCTGACAACTAACTGTAGATGGTCTTGAATTCATTCAGATGATTGGACATAGGGGTCCCTTCTTTCATCTTCAAGTCAACAAGCTTCTTAAGCCAGTATACTTGTGAAGCTGCACTCTGCTTCTCATAAAGATCACTCAGCTTTGTCCATGCTTGATAAGCCGACATCTCATCTGCTACATTGAAGTAAACGCTTTCTGCCAAAGTCAGCATAATGGTAGAAAGTGCCAATTCATCCATTTCGCTCCATTCATCTTCGTCCATATCTTCTGGTTTTATCCCCTTGAGCTTTATAGGTTTTATCTGCTTCTTTTGTACCAACACGTGCCAAATCTGCTTCTTCCACAATGGGAAATTGGTTCCATCCAGCTTCTTGATATTGTAAAGAGCAGTGTCTTTTGATCCAGCCATAACTACGCTTCACAATAGTTTACTTTCCTGGGAAAAATTCGACAAAGTTTCCCCTGTAAACTATCCTCTGAACCAATATCAAGCTGTCAAATGAACCAAGAAAGCTTCAGATTCTGCAAAAATTTCGGCAGAGTCTCGTTTGTAAAATGGCTATGGTGTACTCAAAACAGACCAAAAATAGCTCAAAAAGCCACTATCTCTCTAACACTGTAAGCTGTGGGTAAACTTGTCATGCACCTGTACCGTCTCTCACTGTCTTGTCACTGTCCTGTAAGCATAGACTGCGACAATGCCTCAATGGCAGTAAAGCAAAGATGCAATCCCAACTGTCTAACTCACAGTCAATATATCCTAGTTGCCTATCTAAGGGTGCTCGAGGGATCGCTCCAAGACCTATATCACCGAAAGGATCTCAACATTCGAGAATCCCCCAGCTCAATAAAACCTCACTCGACCCTCAACAAAGGCTGCAGTAAATCTGACAGTACATAGACTTCCCACAAAGTCATACATCCACAAATTTCCCACTGTATGTTGTAACCGTTGCGGCGGTTGTTTGCTGCGTGACTCACAGCCAGCAAACCCTCAACAGACATACATCATCTCTGACAATACATCCCATGTGGAAGTACCTGCAATGTCAGGATGAAATCTGGTATATCAAGCAGCAAACACAAGCTACCTGATGAACTAGGGGATGTCACCTAAAATCTGTGTGTAAGTGCGCCCGTGTTGTATGTGACACGCCTCCAAGAGCTATAAGCCGTCCTTCGTTGTGTAGATAGCCACAAATTAGCACTCTGGAAGTGCAGATATCCTTAGCACTTGCAGTCGTAGGCCGAAACCCCAAATTTGCAGAGTCGGATCTGCACTCGCTATCAGGAGTTTTTAGGAGCAAGGAATTGCGCATATGTACATATACATGCATGGTGCATCAAATAAAGAATTGCCCATTTTTCAGAGCCAGGTGGTTACGTGGGACCCACATGTGTACAGGTAGGACAGGGTGTACATAGTGCATCGATTTTCACTATTACCAGTACCACTGTGTTTTTTTCTACAATAAGGAGGAGTTGGTAGCGCGTAAAACTTCTCGAGGAAGCTATCCGCGGGCCGACGACATGAGGTAAGCAGGTGCGTCAGATGGCATCGAGTGGCGTCAGGAGGTCGAATGGGGTCAATACTTGCACGCGGAGAAGTATGGACACGGCGTGGGTGTTTTCTTGTGATACTTATGCAGAAAGGTCATCATGAGGACCACTTTTTGGGGCCACTTCATGTGGTTGCAGGATGCATTATTTGGAAAAACTGAGTGCCAGGTGTGCGGATGATGCAAAAAGGTGACAACTATGCACTGCGAAGTCAGTTTTTGGCATGTTCGAGGTTCGTTTGAGGTCATCTAAAAGGCCATGGGTGCCCAACACATAAAGCTAAGTGTGGGAACTGAAAAAACGTAGAGAAGATCTGTTAACCCTCACGGCTCACGGACACCCCATCACCTACGACGGACGTGTATTATGTATTTGGTAGAGTGAGGTACCGGGCTTGTCGGACCAATAGGAAAAGGGTAAGAGTGATCGCCGATGAGAGGCGCACTCTAACTGGGACATTCAAGGTATTAGTTGGCTAAGCATGGGCGCCCAAGTGTGAATGGGGTGAGCTCATATAAAAGCCAACTAAACCTAAAATTCACTCATTCTCTCATTTGTGCTCTTGCTCCATCTCCATCTCCATCTTCTTCTTCGTCACCTCCTTGCCGCACTAGATCAAAAAAAACATGGAGAAGAGAGGAGGAACAGCCGCAGGTGTGTTTTTGGGGTTTTTGGAGCCTGTTTTGGCTGTAAACTGCTCATCCGAGGTCGGATTTGAGCACTTTGACATTGTAGACTGGGGTTTTGGGCCGTTCCGGACACGATGGCGCTGTCCATTTTGCCAAATTCCTCACTCTTTTTCTGTTGTTTTGGCTGTGTAAGTTTCTCCTATGAGCGAAGCTTCTACTCCAATTTGTGATTGTATCTGGTATCTTTTACCCATATTGTGTGAGCTATTTGCCCCATTGGTGTTGGCCCAAGCTCAATTGTATCTAAACATCAGAATTTCTCCTCTTTTGAGCTGAGTTTTTTGGGTGTGTGTGTGTGTGTGTGTGTGTGTGTGTGTGTGTCTGTGTCTGTGTGGAGTGGGCAAGTGGATAGTCTCTCTCCTCTCACTCCAGAGGTGTGTTCCCTGTCTCAGCCAGGTGTGTTGTGTAAGCCGAGTGGTGCCCCATAGTGTGTATGTGTGTATCATTCCAAGAGTGTGTGTCGGGTCGTTATAGAGGCGATGTGTGTGTTTTCATCCCGCTCACATTCTTTTGGTGCCCCCCCGGAGGATCTTCTTCGAGTACCTTCTGCTTCAAGCTTCAAGCTTCAAGCTTCAAGCTTCGAGATTCGGGATTACAGGTTGCAGGTTGCAGGTTGCAGGGTGCAGGGTGCAGGGTGCAGATTGCAGATTACAGGTTACAGGTTACAGGTTATAGGGACAGGTACAGGTATAGGTGATTCACACGAGTACAGGTAGCTGGAGTTCAGTGATACATTGGCAAGTGGGTGTCACTTGCAGTTGTTGTGGGTATGCATCACTTGGCGCCTATTTGAGCGCATTGTCTGATGGATTGTACGTTACTTGTGGAAACTGCCATTGTACGCATTTGTGGATCCATACTTGGTTGTATTTGGCAGTCCCAGCAATTTCTGAGACTTGGTCTGGAAGATAGTCATTTCTGAGACTTGACTATACGCGATTTGCATTAGCCTTCGTGTGAGGGTCGATAGCGTGAGGTTTTTATTGAGCTGGGGGATTCTCAAATGTGGAGATCCTTTCGGTGATACAGGTAGCTAGAGCACCCTTTTCCTGACCTCGCCATAGGCTATGTACTAATGAGTCCTATTTGATGCTCGGGTTCTATTGTTGACAGTTTATGCATACATATACAATCTATATTTTGGGTTCCTACTGCTCTACTTCTGGGGAACTCTGCCAAAATTTTTCCGAGTTGTGATGGCTGGTTTTGTGGTCTTTTGAGCCATTTATGCTGTGATGCTGCTGAAATTTTGGCAAAATCAGAGGATAAGTCAGGTGTGCCTTCTTGGGAGCTGCATGGTTGGCTTTAATGGATGATCAAAATGGCCCTCAATTCACTCCATTTCATTTAACTCAAAGAATCCAGATAAATGTTCATGTGTCCAGGAAGATTTTTTTCCAGCAGCGCATAGTCTTTATGTTCGGGCCAAGAAGATTAAGGGAGATACTGGAATGTCCTTTGCCTGTTGTAATTCCAATGATCAACTATGAAAACTCATTTGATGTGCATGTGTTTGTCCTTATCTAAAGCTGAGCTCCATTGAATTTTCTGGGGATTGGGTAGTGAAAAGTTTTGGGTTCTTGCAAGTGTGTTCAAAGGGGTTCTCAAAGCATCATAATTTGGGTAGCCATGGCTTTCTCTTATCCGGAGTTTCATGGAAGAAGTGATGAAGATGTGGAAGACTTTTTGGAAAAGATGGAGGTTGCCTGCATTAGCAACCAGATTCATGACCCTGCGCAAATGTTACGTCTTCTCCAAATTTGTTTGAAGAGTGATGCACGAGTTTGGTCTAAAGCATTTGAAGAGGAGTTGCATGTGGCTGATCCACCTGTAAGATTGAGTTGGGACAATCTACGGTATGGGTTGGAAGTGGAGTTTGTGAAGATAGAAGATCCTGACAAAGTGTGGCAAGAAGTACAGGCTTTAGTGCAAAAGGAAGGTGATCCAGTAGATGCGTACATACGTAAGTTCTCATTGGCATGGGAGAGGATGTGCAAGGCCTTAGCACCACAGGTACCCCCGCTTGACATGATGAAGAAGGACACGTTCTTGGCTGGTCTTTGGGAGAATATACGTTGGAGAGTGGAGCTAAAAAAGCCTAGGACATATGAAGATGCATTGGAGGTAGCAAGGAACAAAGAGTGGAAGTTGAGAAAAATGAGCCAGTTAGGGGTGGAGTCTTTGCCCATGAGGTCTGAATTTCAGCCTATAGAGTCTGTACAAGGTCGCATGTCAGGGGTTCATCATGAACCAGTGGTTCCTGTTACTACTCAGGTTATGCCAGCAGTGGTCACTACATCGGTGCAAGATGATGGGCTAAGGCAAGACATGAGGCAAGTGGTAGATTCGATGAAGAATCTCAGCCTAAACATGCTAGGTCAAGTGGGAAATAATCGAGGTCAAGGGAGGTTTGCAAATCAGCCAAGAGGTGAAGAAAGGCCTAGGAATGGTGTTGGACAAAGCAATGGTAGGTTTTGGAGGCAAATGCCCACATGTTATAATTGTGGAGAGTTGGGTCACATCAGCCCGCAATGTGATAAGCCACCAAGGATAGGGGGAGACATGTATCCATTGCCAAGACAGGTGCTAACTAGGTCAAATGATTATGGCATCGAAATTAAGGGAGACGAAGGAACCAGTGGACTGACCCAGGAGGAAAAGGGAAAGACAAAAGTGCTAAGTGTAGTCACCTTGGAGAAGGCATCAAAGCTAGAGGATACATTAGTGATGCCTATTGGGAAGAGGACCACAGAGGATAAGGAAGGAAGAAGTGCCCCAGGTCCTAGTAAGAAGAAAGGAAAGAGCCATGAAGGCGAGGATGTCAAGGCCAAGAGGAAAAGGAGAGCTCGTTGAAAGTTTCATGTTTCAGATTTTCCACTAGGGGATGGGCAATTAAGCTATGACTTGAAGGAGGATCTGACGAGCAGGAAGGCACATGTTACTTTTGGGCAGCTTATAGAGATGGTGCCTAAGCTAAAGCGACAGTGAAAGAGGATGGTTAACCCAATGGAGAAAGAGCCAGAGAGAGGTTCAGTAAAGGTGTTGGCAATGGATGAGCTACCAGACATTTGTCCAATAGTAGATGTGTGGCATAAAAGGAAAAATTTGGGACAAGGTTATGTGGATGGCGGAGCCCAAATATGCGTCATAACACACTCATGCGTTGAGAAGATGGGTCTAACAGTGTCTGGGGTGTCAGGTTTTCGGATCAGATTGGCAAACCATCAAAAAGTAAGATGCTTGGGTGTTGTAAAGGTGCTTGGGTGTTGTAAAGAGCTTAGAAGTGGAGGCATATGATGCAAAGGCAGTGGTTGATTTTCATGTGATGCTAGCAGGGTTGGGAGCATATCCTATTATACTGGGCAGACCATGGTTACGTGCAGTGGGAGCTGTTCAAGATTGGTGACATGGTACGATTAGCCTCTATGGAAAGACAGGTACCAAGAAGCTATACAATATGGACACAAGGAAACGATTAGAGGAGCTTTATGAAGATGAGGATGTGTCTAGTGATGAAGACTATTCCACGGTGACAGATGAGGACAGTGATGAGGATGCTGATGTTGCATTTCTTTTGATGGACAAAGGAATCCAGGAGTCTGGTTTAGTTGCATTTGCGAATGAAGTTGAAGATGAGAGTGAAGGGCCTTATGAAGTGATTGAAGGGCTGAAGCAAACCGAAGTTGAGTTGTCAAAGAAGCAGGAATTGATGACACAAATGATCAGCGGAGACCTCTCAGCTATGGAGAAGGAGATATATTTGCACATGCTGTCTAGTTTTCCTGGTTTGTTCATTACTTCATATGAAGAGATCAGAGGGTTCAAGGGTGAAGAGATGCATATAGAGCTGAAAGAAGGTGCTAAACCAGTGCGGCAAAGGCTTAGAAGGATGGTTCAAGAGCAAATGGAAGCCTTGCGAGAAGAGGTGGACAAGTTATTGAAGGCAGGGTTCATAGTCCCTGTGGAGACCACAGAATGGGTGAGTCCAGTAGTGGTCAGTCCAAAGAAGGATGGAAAGTGGAGGATTTGTGTAGATTTTAAACCCTTAAACGCAACCACTAAGAAGAACCCATATCCTCTTCCATTCATTGATTAGATCTTGGATTCAGTGGCAGGTTATGAGAGGTACAGTGTGTGTGATGGTTTTTCAGGCTATTTTCAATTGAAGATTGCTCTTAAAGACCGCACAAAGACAACTTTTATTACGCCATGGGGCTGTTATTGCTACACGGTATTGCCATTTGGGTTGACAAATGGACCATCTTTCTATCAAGAGAGAGCAAATTGGGTATTGAAACCATTCATTGGTAGTTGTGTTAAAGCTTTTATGGATGACTTTTGTGTCTATAGCAGTAGGGCTGAACACAATGAGAAGTTGCAGATGGTATTAGCTCGATATGATGAATGTGGAGGACAACTAAATCCAAAGAAATGTCATCTAGCACAGCCAAGGGTGAAGTTATTGGGCCACATGGTGTCAAAAAATGGCATTGAGGCTGATCCAGACAAGGTTAAGTCTATTATTCTTCTTCCATCACCTACGAGTACAAAGCAATTGGCAACCTTCATACACAAAGTGAAGTACATGGCATGGTTTATTCCATTGTCTTCGCAGCTTCTTTATCCATTACAACAAGTGGCAAAGCATGATCCATTGCAATGGGATGACAAGTGTGAAGAAGTGTTTCAAGAGGTGAAAGAGGTGTTAGGGGGGCTGTCAGCCATGCAGGCTCCTTATTGGGAGAAGGTTTTTTATGTAAATCCATCAGTAGGGGATGATGCCATTGGAGCCATGCTATTGCAAAAGGGGAAGGGCAGCCATTATATGAGGCCAGTGTATTGTGCAAGCCGAGTGAAGTTGGTAGCGGAGAGAAAGTTCTCGAAAGTAGAGCTAGTGATGGCCAGTGTAATATTTGCTTGTCGACGATTTCGTCATTACTTGCTACCACGACCTTTTGTTTTCTTGACGAGTTATGCCTTTTTGCCACATTTAATTAATGGTACTAACATGTCAAATGTGGTGAAAAAATGGGTAATTGAGCTGCAAGAGTTTGAGTTCTTTTCTAGTGGAAGATAGTACAAGGGCTATCCTAGCTGATTTGTTGACCTACAAGGAGAATCCCCTTCTTGTTAAGGAAGAGGTGGTGAGAAAGGTAGTTGAAGAAGTGCCACAGATCAGCAATGCACATGTGTTGTTCTTTGATGGTTCATACAGAAAGAGCCATGATGCAGCTTCAGGGGGTATAGCACTTTATGATCCAGAGGGGAAGCTAGTATGCAAGAGAGGGTTCAAATTGGATGCTCATAGTAACAATGAGGCTGAATATGCTACATTGGAAGCTGGATTACACATTTGTTTGAAGCATGGGGTTAGAAGGTTGAGCATAAAAGGTGATGCCTTGCTAGTTGTGAAGCAAGTGCTGGGTGTGTGGAAGAGCAAGAACACCTCATTGAAGTAAATGTGCTTCAGAATTAAAGGCCTGTTAAAAAAGTTTGAGGCATGGAGCATCAGACACATTGAACGTGCTCTAAATGGGGAGGCACATGAAGCGGCTCAAGGCATGATTGGGGAGCTATTTGTGTTGAGGATCAACTTACCTCTTTACCATGGTCGGGAAAGTTTGGCTCAAGAAAAAGAGTTTTTGCTCACAGGAATCATTCCAAAAGACATTGAGAAGTCTAAGAAGTATGGTTTTGTGCGTAGAGCATACAGG
The DNA here is from genome assembly GCF_014529385.1 of Adiantum capillus-veneris. Taxonomy (NCBI): domain Eukaryota; kingdom Viridiplantae; phylum Streptophyta; class Polypodiopsida; order Polypodiales; family Pteridaceae; genus Adiantum; species Adiantum capillus-veneris. The sequence continues at coordinate 90,830,697 of NC_140947.1, read as the reverse complement.
TACAAATTGATTGGTGATGTCTTGTACATGAAAGGGGCTAATCTCGTGTTGAGACGTGTACCTTGGCGGGAGGAGCTTTACAAAGTGTTGGAAGAGAATCATGAAGGCGCATGTGGTGGCCATTTTGCTCTAAAGATCACCTTGCATAAGATTTTGCAAGAGGGGTATGTTTGGCCTAGTTTGCACAAGGATGTTCACCATTGGTGTAGGTCTTGAAATAGGTGTCAAGCATTTGGGAAGAGAGTGTTGAAGCCAGAGCTACGAAAAACCATTATGGCGTTTGATGTGTTTGAAAAGTGGGGGATTGATGCAATAGGCTCGTTACCTATCACAAGCAGGGGCAAAAGCTATATTTTGACTGTGGTGGACTATCTCTCTAGATGGGCAAAGCCTATAGCAGTAAAACATATCACTGCAAAGGATGTGGCAAAATTTGTGTATGATGAAATATGTTGCAAGTTTGGGGTGCCACTGGAGCTACTTTCAGATAAGGGGCCTGGCTTTAGAGCTAAACTGCCTGATTTTTTATGTGCAAAGATGAAGATTAGGCACCAGCATACCACTCCTTATTACCCACAGTGTAATGGCTTAAATGAAAGATTCAATGGTGAGTTGGTACAAATTCTTTCTAAAGTGACAGAGCACCAAGGAAAGAATTGGGATTTGGAATTGCCTAGTGCATTATGGGCTTACCGTACTTCGGTGAAGACAGGTACAGGGTTTACTCCATTTCATTTGGTGTATGGAAAGAAAGCACTATTGCCTGTGGGGGTAGAGTTGCCTGCGGTCAAGATGTTAGAGAAGTTGCTTGGGCCGCCTAGTGATGCATTCAAAGAGAGGCTCTCGCAGTTACAAGAGGTCCAGTTGGATAGGATGAGCACATTGGAGCATTATGGGCAGATGCAGGATAAGGCTTTGGCAAAGATAAATGAAAAGGTCAAAAGTAAGGGTATCAAGAAACATTACTTGGTTTTGCGCTACAACAGTAAGCTGGACAACACCTCCCAAAAGAAGTTTCAAATTAAGTGGGAAGGCCCTTTCAAGGTAGTGGAGTGTTTTCCAAATGGCACATATCAGCTGGCTAACCTGGATGGTGTTCTACATAAGTCAAGGGTAAATGGATTGCGTCTTAAATTGTATCATGCTAGATTGATGATGGTGGAGCAAGATGAGTTGTCTGTGGATCAAGCAGTGTTGGTGAGGGATGAGGAGACCTGTAATGCGGAGAGTCTCATAACTCTCTTTGCTGCTGCTGATCATGAATGATCTAGCAGGCTAGGGGATGGGCAAATTATGTCAGGAGTTTCTTGGAGCAAGGAATTGCGCATATGTACGTATACATACATGGTGCATCAAATAAAGAATTGCCCATTTTTCAGAGCCAGGTGGTTACGTGGGGCCCACATGTGTACAGGTAGGACAGGGTGTACATAGTGCATCGATTTTCACTATTACCAGTACCACTGTGTTTTTTTCTACAATAAGGAGGAGTTGGTAGCGCGTAAAACTTCTCGAGGAAGCTATCCGCGGGCCGACGACATGAGGTAAGCAGGTGCGTCAGATGGCATTGAGTGGCGTCAGGAGGTCGAACGGGGTCAATACTTGCACGCGGAGAAGTATGGACACGGCGTGGGTGTTTTCTTGTGATACTTATGCAGAAAGGTCATCATGAGGACCACTTTTTGGGGCCACTTCACGTGGTTGTGAGATGCATTATTTGGAAAAATTGAGTGCCAGGTGTGCGGATGATGCAAAAAGGTGACAACTATGCACTGCGAGGTCAGTTTTTGGCCTGTTCGGGATCCGTTTGAGGTCATCTAAAAGGCCACGGGTGCCCAACACATAAAGCTAAGTGTGGGAACTGAAAAAACGGAGAGAAGACCAGAAAAAACATGGAGAAGAGAGGAGGAACAGCCGCAAGTGTGTTTTTGGGGTTTTTGGAGCCTGTTTTGGCCGTAAACTGCTCATCCGAGGTCGGATTTGAGCACTTTGACATTGTAGACTGGGGTTTTGGGCCGTTCCGAACACGATGGCGCTGTCCATTTTGCCAAATTCCTCACTCTTTTTCTGCTGTTTTGGCTGTGTAAGTTTCTCCTATGAGCGAAGCTTCTACTCCAATTTGTGATTGTATTTGGTATCTTTTACCCATATTGTGTGAGCTATTTGCCCCATTGGTGTTGGCCCAAGCTCAATTGTATCTAAACATTAGAATTTATCCTCTTTTGAGCTGATTTTTTTGGGTGTGTGTGTGTGTGTGTGTGTGTCTGTGTGGAGTGGGTAAGTGGATAGTCTCTCTCCTCTCACTCCAGAGGTGTGTTCCCTGTCTCGGCCAGGTGTGTTGTGTAAGCCGAGTGGTGCCCCATAGTGTGTGTGTGTGTATCATTCCAAGAGTGTGTGTCGGGTCGTTATAGAGGCGTTGTGTGTGTTTTCATCCCGCTCACACCGCGAAGACCACGTAGTCGAAAATGGCCTGCGCAGATCTTTGTCGAAGTCGAACGGTGGCCGAGATGACCTCAGAATAAAATTCTGAGAACACCAAGCCCTTCGGCTTTCCCACAAGAATTGGGGCTGTGTCTTCGCCTGTCGAATCTCACTCCAATCTGAGCAGGTGACCCTGGCTACCTGCAAATGCTGCCCCGAGCCTCGATCTGAGCTCTGATACCAGTTGAAGGAGTACGAGCGGAAGTGCGACGCAAGAGAGAGTGTGAGAAGAAGAGCACGATGATATGGTGAACTCGCTCTACTGTAATGTGTAGATCATAGTGAGTTCTTATTAGGTTTTAACAAAAGAATATGTGTACATACTTGGCGGCCCGCCCACTTACCTGGGCGACCACATTGGGCTTTATACCCCAACAGTTGCTAGGTGCAACTCTTCAACGCCAATCAGAAGGACATTCATTAGCCTGGGCCTTCCACATATCATGAATAGGCATGTAAGTTGATTCTAGTTTGGGAGGGGCTAAGCTGAGAGGGACCGAGTTTATTGGGACTGAGCTACAACGGAAGAGTTGAGATGGGCCAAGTAGGGTCTCTTACGAGTCGAGAGCTATTAGAGAAGACCTTGTGAGCTAGGTGATAGGAAGACAAGCAAAGCGAGATGGGAGAGAAGCATTAAATAGAGAGGTAGTCAAAGAGAGGACTTTGAATAGAGAGGTCTACACAAAGAGCGCAATGAAACCATATCTCTACAGTGGGTTCACACGTGACGATCGATTGAGCTTTCCACTATAACTATGATTGTATCAATTTCTCTCTCAAGCATAGATATCAAGTTTCCTTCACAAGTATTAACTTCCAAAGGAACACTCTCAATGTGATGCGGCCATTTTGAAAAGAGCTGACAACCTACTATGCTTCCTTGGTTGATTTCTCCTATTTCATGGTCTTGTCTATACAGACAAGCCCCAATTTGCACTTGCAAGCTTCCCTTAAAGAATGTCTTTGTTTGTAAATCTGTTTCAATAAAGGAGACAACAATACATGAGCCTCATAGAATGGGCCCTTCCCTTGTGTTCCTAGCAAATCTCAACATGGATTAATTTTTAGTCAAGTCTGGTAAAAATCAGTAGAAAATCATACCTCAAGAATGAGGCAGTTGGGTATGCTTGAGTTCATCATGCATTCAATGGGCACATCACTTCATCATTGCCACTACATATGCCATCAATGTAGTTGTAGCAGGTGCATCCACACCTTACTGCTTTCATTTCCTCCACCATTTTAGTGTCGAGCTGACAAAAGGAAAGGGAGGACCGCTCAAGGGTGTTGCACTATGAAGCAGAGAGAGAGAGAGAGAGAGAGAGAGAGAGAGTTTCTAAAAATTTTACGAATCAGCCTATTAATGATGCAAATGTACATGATGTACTTGATGAGCAAAAGGCTGAAAATGAGCACGCTAGAGGTATACCAAAATGGTTGGTGCACACTTTGCGTGACAGTAAATTGGATGCACCTTTGTCTAGTCGTACTCGTTCAAGTTCTCACCATGCCTCTTATGCATCAGATTGTTATGCTTTGGCTGTGTCTAGCTTATGTGATATAGAGGAACCTCTATCTTTTGATGAAGCACAAAATTCAAAAAATTGGATGGCTGCCATGCAATCAGAATATGATGCACTTATAGAAAATGACACATGGACTTTATGTGATTTGCCTCTTGGCAAAAAGGCCATTGGTACAACGTGGCTTTACAAGTTAAAACGCAAGTCAGATGGTGAGGTTGATCGCCATAAGGCTCGACTTGTTGCAAAAGGCTATGCGCAACAAAAAGGCAAGTTGAAACACAAGTCAGATGGTGAGGTTGATTGCCATAAGGCTCGACTTGTTGCAAAAGGTTATGCACAACGAAAAGGCATAGATTATGAAGAAACTTTTGCTCCCACTTGTCGTATGACCACTGTTCGTTTTCTATGTGCATTAGCATCTCATTTTGATTGGGATGTACATATGTCAGACATTGTTACTGCTTTCTTGAATGGTGACATATTTGAGGAAGTCTATGTAACGCAACCTCGCGGTTTTGTCAAGGAAGTACAAGAGGACAAAGTGTGTAGATGTAAGAAGACTTTGTATGGGTTGAAGCAATCTCCTCGTGCTTTTGGTATGAGAAAGCTCACACTCATTTGGTCAAACGAGGCCCAACAAAAAGCACATTGTAATTCAAGCATGAGGGCGATGTACTTCTCATTGTTGTTCTTTATTTGAATGATTTGCTGATCACTGGTCCCAATGAGGCACATATTGCTGAATTTAAGGCTGATTTGAATGCTACTTTCAAGATGAAGGATTTGGGGTTGTTGCATCATTACTTGGGCATACATTCTAAGCAATGTGATGGTGGTATTGCCATGTGTCAAAAAAGTTACATAGAGACATTGCTATGTAAGTTTGAACTTGAGGATTGCAAACCTATTGCCACTCCCATGGAAATAGGTTTGAAGTTTAGTCTACATGATGCTAGTGATCCTATTGATGTCACTCTTTTCCAAACTATTGTTGGCTACCTCATTTATGCATGCAACACAAGGCAGGATATTCAGTTTGCAGTCTCATAGGTCAGCAAATTTATGCATAGCCTAGGGTCTAAGCATTGGCAGGCAATCAAGAGGAGTTTTTGCTACTTAAGTGGCACTTTGCATCTTGGATTTTTTTATCCCAAGGGGGGATCATTGCCACAAGATTTACATGCTTTTTCGGACTCAGACTGGGCTAGTTGTTATGACACGCAAATGTCCACGAGTGGTTTCTGTTTCATGCTTGGCAGTTCATGTATTTCATGGTTGAGCAAGAAGCAACCTATTGTGGCCACTTCCAGTTGTGAGGCTGAGTACAGGGCGGTCTTCATAGCTATGATTGAGTGTGTATGGCTCAGACGCCTTATGGCTGATTTGTGTGTTGGACAAGACATTGCCAACATCATCTACAATGATAGTCATAGCGCATTGGCAGTTGCGAGGAACCCCGTTTTGCATGCTCTCACAAAGCACATTGAGTGTTAGGAAATAAGACGTAGCTAAATAGATAATTGAGTAGATTACTTAATGGAGAGAGACAGATTTATATACACGAGATTATAGAGTAGAGAGAGAGAGAGAGAGAGAGAGAGTACACACGATATACGTGGTTCACCCAATGTGGGCTACGTCCACGGGAAAGCAGCTACTCAATGGCTTTAGTACTTCAAAACAAGAAGTAGTTTACAAAGGGATTATACCCTTAATGGAGCTCCCGCCTTGCTTCACTCTCACCACCTCACACTCACCTTGTTGCATCAACTTCACACTATGGAATGTGTGTAGAAATGGCCTCCTTTTATAGGCCAAAAGGGCTGCCCTCTCTTATGAGAGACAGCCATGTGTAGCCGCCCTTGTGCGAATAAGTCCAAATCGGACCCTCCAATCCGCCCATGTGTGGCCGCCCTTGAGAAGACAAGGCCGCTTTTGAATTCGGCCACCGGCCATTGAATTCGGCCATCGGCCACCGGCCATTGACTTCCTACCACCGGCCACCGGCCATTGACTTCCGACCACCGGCCATCGGCCATTGACTAGGTCCGGCCACCGGCCAACCGACCGGTTGTTTTCCGACCACTTTCCTGCCGCCGTCCGGCCATAATATTCCGACGAAAAAGGAATATTCCTTTAAAGTTGCCCCTGATTCTTGTCCATGAAAATTTTGGTTTCCGGTGAGTGACTTTCCTTCACGCACGATGGCTTCTCCTCATAATGGGGGCCTTACAAATGTGCGCTTTTACCACAGAAAATTACAAGGGTAAATCAGGCTCCATACTTAACATTGAGGTGCATTACCACTATGTCAAGGAGAGGCTCTCAACAGGAGAGATCAGCTTGGCTTATGTGCCAACGCAAGACAACCTTGCAGATCTTTTCACAAAGGCATTGTCTCGTGAGAAGTGAGAAGCTTTTTGCAAAGCTTTGGGCTTGGTCCCCTTTGTGGAATGATCTTGTCCTCAGGGCATGGCACTTCCCTTTACTCTTCGTGCCAGCCCTCGTTCACCGCATCACTCCAGGGGGGGATTTGTTACCATATACATGTCGTAGTGATGTGTGTGAACACACTAGGACCATCGTGGCATTTTTTCCCACTTTAGGAGGTTTTTTTCCCCGTGCATTGTATATACGCCCATCACTCTAGGGCTATCTATCTTTTCCATTGCACACTAAGTAATACACTCTCTATTGTGTGTCTTGAGCTTCCTTCATCTTGTCCAAGTTGTGTGCGTTTCCCTGCAACCCTAATTCCAACAGCAAAGTCAAAGTACATTGTTGTGAGGTAGCACTTCATTCGTGAGGTGCTTGAGGACAAGCGTGTAGAGCTTGTCAAGATTCACATAGATGAATTTACTAACCAAAGGTCTACCCTTCGATAAGTTTGCACATTGACAAGTGCTTGTGGGCATTGGTGGATACAGGTTTAGACTTTGCATTCCTCTTCGTAGCTTGCTTAAAGGCACATTGGTCTTTAAATGCGAGATTGTTGGGTTATGACCGGCAACACACTAATAGTTTTGGATTTGGTTGATGGATTTATGATAATATCAAGATGACATTGTTACGATATTGATGGATCTTGATTGTTGGATAATAATTGAGACCAATGTTATCTTGATGCATCATGATATGACATGTAGAGCTTATTCTAGTGGCATGGAACACTTGAATATGCAATGTGTGGACAATTTAAAGCATAATAGAAATTGTTTCAAGTTCATAAGATTTGCCTCTCCTCTCTACTCCCTCAAGTGTATGCGTAGCACTCCATTCTAAGAGGTGCGCATGACCATTTCCTCTCTCACAATTAGTCTCTCTCACATGACTTTCCTTGGGAGGTGTGTAGTGATCACCATTAAATGTATGCATGCTTGGTGTTTCTTTCTCGATATGATAGTTTGTTAGTGTTTTCACACTAGCAACGTCATGTTGCCTTGGTTTTTGAAGAATTTTAGACTCTTGAAACTGGTTATCTCTGCCAACAACAAGAATGAATTCTTTGTGCAACAAATCCACTACCTTGGACATATCATATCACCAAATGGTGTTCGCAAGTATCCAAGGTGAAGGCCATTCAAGAGTGGCCCAAGTTGAAATATGTACATGAAGTTCATAGCTTCCTTGTTCTTGTTTCTTATTATATACGTTTTGTTGTGCACTTTGCTTCTATTTTCATTCTCTTGCATGAATCGATGAAGAAAGGAGCAATTTCTAATGGATTTATGAGGAAATCCATGCTTTCATGAAGCACAACTCTCCACCGAATTAGTGTTTGCCCGTCTTGATCTGCAAAAAACAATTGCCATCAATTGAGATTCCTCAATGCAGTGTGCACAAGTAATTATACTTGAAATAGAGTCACAAAAACCATCGTAAAGTATTGAACAAAGAACAAAATAGATAACAAGAATACACTACTAAACTTGAGAACAAAAAAAGTAGCGGACAAAAAGTGAGTTTGCAAACACAAGCAAACTACCATATTCAAGAGAGAAACGTCAAGTATGCATACCTTCAACGATGATCACCACTCAACTTCTAAAACAAATAGAGAGAGAGAGAGAGAGAGAGAGAGAGAGAGAGAGAGAGAGGAGGCCAACATGCACATCTCCTAGAGTGAAGTGCGATATGCATGTACACAAGAGAGCAGGGAGGAGAGGTGGATCCCTTAATGAGTGAGACTATTTTTAGAACGAGAAGAGTTCCACAAATAGAAAGAGAGTGATTGTAAATAGAGGTGTTTGTGTTATTAATAACACAACCTTATTTGTGTGCATCTAGCATCATCCATAGAGAGACAATCACAATGATCGAACTTGCCTTTCACCTATCAAACAATCATACAATAATGTATACAAGTGTACCATATATAACACCCCCCCCCCCCCCCCTCGTGTGGGAAAAAAGGAACACACTACGAGTTGGGTTGTAAAAAATATTATGCCCTTGCTCAGTATACAAACTAATCACATTGGTTCCCAAAAACAAATCTTCTCATCATTTGTCACCTAGTGCGCCTGATCAGTCTTTAATATAAAATTTTGACACAACATTTTTTTCCACAAAGTGGACAAAGACCAAGTGTCAATTGCCTTGTCATAATGGTGATATTCACAGCAAATAAGTTGTAGCTTTAATTTTTGAAAAGCCATTGACATGGCTTTTCACAAATTAAAGGTTATACTAACACAAGGAACTCTAGGTCTCTCACCCACCCTACTTCTTATCATCACTCCCCATACTTGCTCACCTCTTACCCCCCTTCCTTTCCTACCACACCGTTGCTACTAAGCATCAAACAAGGCCATTCTTCCCCTCCCCTCTCCCCATACTTGCTCACCTCTCGTCTCCCTCTTCTACCACACCTTGCGAATGAAGAACCAATTGAGGGCATCACTCGTCATTTTGTGTCTATAGCTACACAACACAATTGTAAACCTTTGATTCCTCCTTCCCAACGATGAAATAGACTCTCACATCATCTTCCCTATGAATACAAACTTAGTGTGCGGTTCCTTGTGTCTAGTTGATAGACTCATACTCAAAAAGATCCTAACCTTTTGCACAATAGATTCAAGATGCCACTTGGTGTGTGTGTGTGTGTGCGAGAGAGAGAGAGAGAGATTCGAACTTTGAAGTGTGTGGAAAGAAATATGCCTTCTTTGTTATGAGAGAGAAGAAGAGAAAAATTGTCGATTTGGAAAACAATTCACCCTTTTGAATTTTGCTCCAGATTTGGAATATGTATCCTTTGGGTTACTCAATTGAAAGAAATCTGCCTGCATACTGGGTCATTTGGTCTGATTAATTAATTAACACGAAAGATTCCAGTGCGTAAATTTTGACTAAACAAAAAGCCAGGCGCCTAATGTTCCCACGCTCTGTCGCGATGCCGCAGGCGCTAATTTTCAGCACTGCAAAATTGCAGCAGGTGGGCGCAAGTTTTGGCTGTCTCAGTCGCGCATGGCTGCAAGGCAGGTGAGGTGCACACAGACGACCAATCAGCTTGACGAAAACAGACACTGCGAAGATGTAACATTCTGAAAAGCAGATCGAAGGCAGATACACAGATCACAAAAATCTGATACAGCAAAGTACACAGTGCTCATGGAATACAGAGCATTGATGATCGTGTTACTGGAGTCCAAAAAAGTCATTGAAAGACTTGCCTGTGATTACAGGACAGTGCAAAGCAAGAGAATGACCAAGCCATATCTCAAAACAGACCTGATTGATTAATTACTTACAACAGTACAAAATGAAAAGTGTAGTATATACATGGTTCTAAATACAGGCACCAAAATATTGACGTATTTGTTACATACTAATCATGGTCAGTATATTCGAAAGCTTGCATGCTATGGCATTCAAACGATTCAATTGTCCTTTCAATACTGTGACCTCCCTCCTTAGCGACAAAATTTGTTCTTCCAGTTTCGTAACTTGTATGTCAGCAACATTTACATTATAATTCTCGACTGTGTTATTAATGCCATGGATCGCTTCAAGGAGTTGCGAACGCAGTGACAGCTGAGTTGTTGTTTGGTCACCGAGGAACTCCTTCAAAATGTGCACCAAAACATCCTCAATCCTATCGACCCGTGCATCTTCAACTTGTGTAAATGAGTCATCTGGTTGTGTGTCCTCTGATGCCAGCAACTGATCATGCTCTTGGTCATCCATTGTGTCTCTGCAAACATCAAGATATTAGCATTCCATTGCTTCTTACAACAAAAAACAGATAGACAAGAGAACATAAACAACCAGAATCATTGGACTAAGCAACCGTTGTGACGCCAATTTCATGAACAAGTGGAATGTATTCGTCGCCTACTTGTGAATCTTTGACGTATACATCCATCTCAGTGTCATCAACAACATGAACAGTCGGGCTGCTAGACATACTTGCGATCAAAAAAAGTTTTGGTTCCTCAGTATTATGTCAAGAATGTCATCGTCTTACCTTTCCCTATCTTTCCAGCGAGACAAAAACCAGTCTGACCGAGGATGTGTTGTACTATATGTTTCATAGTTGACAAACATGTTAACGATGTCTTGGTAAGAAGTAGTCGTCGGATGAATCATGCATCTCCAAAGTGCCTTCATTTTACCCAGCTCCATGCCTCGACCTTGGTGTGGAGTTATCCATGATGAAGATGGGTAATATTTGCCACTCTTGATTATCTGATGTAGCGTCGACAAAAAATCATGACCTGCAGGGTGCCGCAACCTATACTTCCAAAACATCATTGCCCTATGGAAAATGTTCCCTGGTGTTAGGCAAACTTTGTTCTTCACCTCATCAGCACCATATAGACTATATAACTCTATGCCTCTGTTCACATCGTCAACACTAACATTATGCATGGCTTTTTGGAAATGTGGCTCATTGCTTTCCTTCAGGCAGTACCCTATCATGCCTTCAAAGGTGTGCATCTTTCGTTGTTTCAATCCACGACACAACACCATCCCACCAGCAGGCAAACACTTATCCCATCCCAAATATGCTTTGACTTTTCTATCGACAGCAATAAGCGATGTTGCCCATAGCCTGACGACCATTTGCAAGTGCAAGTGGAAAAGTGCTCCTCCCCTCTCAACCACACATAGCACTACAAGAGGCTATTCATATTAGCGACGCTCAAAAAAAAAAAAATCCTGGCGTCGCTATGAGCATCGCAAAGTTACAAGTAAATATGCGACGCTCATAGTGACGCCGGCTAGGCTAAAAAAAATAACAGAGAGCGCCCAAAAACTCAGATCTCAGATCTGAGTTTTTCGGCGCCCTCAAGCAAGGAGCAGGTAACGCTCTCCCTCTCTCTCTCTCTCTCTCTTTCTTCTCCACACACACACACACACACACGAGGAGAGGAAGGAGAGCCAGGTATGCTCCTTCCCTCTCCTCACTCTCATGTTCCCTTCCCCTGTTTCTCTCTCCCTCTCTCTCTCTCTCTCTCTCACACACACACACACACATAGTGTTTTTGAGAGAGAGAGAGAGAGAGAGAGAGTACAAACATAAACAAAAACGCACACACACATATATAAACAAAGAATGCACACACACATTGAGAGAGGAAAAGAGAGAGAGAGAGCATGCATAAACAAAAAACGCACACATTGAGAGAGGAAAAGAGAGAGAGAACATGCATAAACAAAAAACGCACACATTGAGAGAGGAAAAGAGAGAGAAAACATGCATAAACAAAAAAACGCACACACATTGAGAGAGAAAGAGATAGAAACTAATTTAACGTCGTAGGAAACTAATTAAAATTAAAAGACCTAAAGATCTAGCCGACGAGGAGTTGAACTCAAGACCTATTATTCAAGAGGGAAATGGCATAACCAATCTATCATACTTGGCATGGGTGATAGAAAGGTTATACCATTTATCTCTTTTTATTGGCACACACATCTACACACGCGCACACACACAAGAAGAAGAGAGTTATAACGTCGTAGGAAACTATCCTAAAAGACGTTAAAGATTAGGTTAGATGTAGACTTACGTTAAATTAGATTTAGGTTTATTTAAGTTAAATTAGATTAGATTTAGGTTTATTTTTAGTTAGATTTACGTTTATTTATGCTAGATTTAGATTTACGTTATATTAGATTAGATTTAGGTCTCCATAGACTGCGATGCCTGCATGAAGCGAGTGAAGAAAGCCCTCAATGGAATATAGGGTATTGCTGCCTTCACTCATGGTGGGCTCCGTCGATCAAAAAGTACTGGTGAAATTTCTTCAGAAGATAGGGAAGAAGGTGGATCTTCAGGGCGGCAAGAGTCACTACATCCTCGACAATGACCATCTAGACAACCTCTAGTCATTCAACAACAACTTCAAAGTTAGTAACAAGAGCAAGAACGGTCCAAAGGGCCAATTGTTGTCGTCAGATGTGGATGGAGATGAGGCAGCGTCATCGCCGGAAGTTAACTCTCACATCTTTAGTGATGAGAATGCCAACTCTTGCATTGTTATGAGAAAAATTATGTGTTAAATCAGTTTTAAGGTTCTTATAATCCCTGTTAGTTTAGTTCTTTGTTTTTAATATAACATAATTTACGTTAGATTAAATTTATGTTATATTAGATTAGACTTAGGTTTATTTAGGTTTACCCACACACACACACACACACAAGAAGAAGAGAGTTTTAACGTCGTAGGAAACTATCCCAAAAGACGTTAAAGATTAGGTTAGATGTAGACTTACGTTAAATTAGATTTAGGTTTATTTTTAGTTAGATTTACGTTTATTTAGATTTACGCTTATTTACGTTAGATCGAGTCCACGCAAGAATTACTTACGGTTTAGGGTTTAAAGTTAGACGAACAGTGAAAAGATCTACAGTGAAAAGATGTTAAGATGCTGTGAAGTGCTACAGCTAGAGAAGAGGCAAAGGCGTTTTGTCCACTACATGCAGTATCATGTAGACGTGGATTTGTAGATTTCTTGTACCCACAAATATAGGTATTGACCAATAAAGACGAGATTATAACCCGGTGGTTCTGATCTCCGTGCACCTCTAGACCGAGGTGTGCGGGGATTGGACATGACTAGAGAATGTGTGTGAGAGAGAGAGAGAGAGAGAGAGAGAGAGAGAGATAAGACGAAGAATGCCAATAGAATATTAAATTTGTTGTCCAGGTTATAAGATTTTTATCCTCATTATGAGTAGCGACGAGGATGTGGGACCGTCCAACCGAAACACCTATCTCTCAACGAGGGTCTTATGTCCTTGTAATCAATGCAAGCATGCTGTGCGACGGACAAGACGTGTTTCTTTGCAGCACGTTCATGAATTTGGCGAGTTCGATCCATCTATTATAGATCGAGTTGTTGCCAATTATAACTCGTCGGACTCTGACGCTGGCCAACAAGCAGCAATCTTGCAACCCAATAGACGTGTTCACAGGCGCTTTGGTCAATCAGCATATGTGAGGCCACAAGATGTAGCCTCTGACAGCTCGAGGGATGATCATGCAGAGCACATTCCCAACGAGGCAATGTTTGAGCCCGAGATTGATGAAATGATCGAGACGATCATGGATTCAGAAAGGCTTATTTATGATGATATGAAAAGTGAAGCCGATACGCCATTGTATAATGGAGCACGTATGTCTAGATTGAAAGCACTCCTGGTTCTTCTCAACATGCAAGCAAAGTTTGGATGGAGTGACATTAGCGTCACAGCGCTTTTCAGGTGATCTATTACAATTAGTTTACTTTAATAGCACTCTAAATGGCCCGTTGTCATCGTCAACTACAACATTCCCCCGTGGTTGACTACGAAGAAGGGGCACCTATGGCTAAGCTTGATTGTGCCAAGGCGATATAAAGTGGAGAATATGGATGTGTATCTTCGTCCACTATTGGAAGAGCTACAACAATTGTGGATTGGCATAGAGGTGGTGGATATGAGCCGACACACAGGACGACGGAATGCTTTGATCAGAGGCATTCTAATGTGGACCATGCATGACTATCCCGGGCTAACAGAATGCTAAGGTGATCTATTGACACTCCTCACTCAGACACTGTAAATCTTGTTTTTTCCCATAGCTGATCTATTATCATGTGTATACATGCAGGGCTTCAAACCAGCGGATACAGAGCATGTGTCACATGTGGACCTAGACTGAATGCACGTAGGGCGCCCTCACTGAAGAAGCAAATCTACGAAGGTCATCAAGCGTATCTTCCAGATAATCATGTGTTACGCGGCGGCTTTTTGGGAAGAGAGCCACCAAGGATGTCTGCACAAGCATGGTTAGAGCAGAAGGAGATGTGCGATGACGGATTGCCTCCAGGGATGAAGAGACTATCTCTATGGTACGAGTTACCATACTGGCCCCGACTCATGATCAATCACTTGCTCGATCCAATGCACATATTCAAGAATGTGGGTAATCTACTATGGGACCATCTGACCGGCAAGAAAGATACTTTGGGAGCCAGAGTTGACCTTAGAAATGTGGATCGTATGGAACAATATTGGCCGCAAACAGCGTCTAATGGATCGATAAAACTCCCTAAAGCACCATGGATTTTCACAGGAGCCCAAGAACGCAAAGTAAAAGAGACCATTCGATCTTTGCGGACCCCCATTGGCGTAATGCACTCGCTCCGAACGTGTTTTACTAAAGAAGGAAAGCTTACCGGTTTGAAGTCACACGATTGGCATAAAATGTGTCAGGTACGTTCATCGTGGACTTTAATATCATTGCATAAAATATGGACTTTAATATCATTGCTGCACATACTTTATTGTTTATTTTACCGGTTGCCATTGAAGGATGTTTGTCTCTCGACATCTGTAACACAATCTACAAACTTGCAAAGTTGGTGCAGTGGATCTCACAAAAGGAGATCAACGTAGACTCCATACCATTCGCCAAACTAAATGCTGCGGAGCTTGTGTGCATGTTTGAGAAACATTTTCCTACTACCATGCTAACCATTTAGGTGCATCTTCTTGTTCACATAGTTGATGAGGTGGAAATAGCTGGCACAGTTCTCTAGCGGCATCAATGGAGGAGATCAGAGAAGATGCTCAATCAGAAGCCGCTGCGGTGGTGCCAGACGAGCATCAAGATGCTACTACTCTATATGGGGTGCATGCAGAGGAGCTACAAAATGAAACAGAGGATATGTGTTTAAACGGAGAGCTCTATATAGATATAGGAAGTTATGTTGAGTTATGCGAGGATGAGAGAGAGATCTCTTAAAGCCACAAATATTGTATTTGAACAATTTTGCTCCGTGTTGTAAAAGCTCTGGCTCTCTAAGTACCTTCCATGGTGTATAACGCTCTTTTCTACTCGCGCTCACATCTTTTGATTGAAAATTCTGAGTTTTCGACTTGCCTCTTCTATCACTCAATTCATTGCGTCATTGTATTTATATGCGTCATTACATCATTGTATTTAATGGTCTTTGCGTCATTGTCTACTCTATTCATTCAATATTAAGTTTAAATATTCGTGTGTTTAATGCAGGTATGGATGATGAGGAGTTTCTTTCTTCTTTGTCACCGCAGCAGAGACAGTGGTACGTGGAGCGTCATCGCTCTGGCACATCATCGCGCGTTCCTACTCCATCCGCATCTCCCTCTCTTTCGGAGCATTCGGCGCGCTCCGAAGCTTCGGTGTCCACGAGACGATCTTCACACTCATCTAGACACCGGTGCTCTAGTGGTGGCGGTGGCGGTTGTTGTGGGGATTTCGCCGCCGATGCCTCCACACCGCCTCGTGTTCGACGAGGCTCTTTACCCTCCCCTTCTTTGCCCGCCCCCACACCAGCCACAACATCGCCATCTACGCCAGGTTTTGCGCGGCTGACTGTTCCTAGCAGCTACACACCTCTACCTACTCCGCCAGGAGCCACCCCACTCGACACTCCTCGCTTCGGGGCCCAGACGCCGGTGGAGACACCTGACGTCCGTACCCCCATCGACACGCCGCTAGAGATCCCTGTCGGGACACCCAGGTTCACGCATCACCGGCCAGAGGGCTTGCCTTACTCCGTCGACTTCAGCAGCGGCATCATCATGGATGATGACGGCAAGAAGGTGATCTCGCGCATGCGTGCTCTTTGCTCTCAGCTGTTTAGACACTACATACTAAACAAATGGAGTGAAGTACCAAGTGATTTAAAAGCCAGAGTCATCAGCATAATTCATGATGAGTTTCCCGTTCCAACACGGGATCAACGCTCCAATGAAGACCTGATGAAGATTCGAATGCGCGAATACTGCAAACACAAGCGTTCCGAAGTGCAAAAAGCAATCAAGCATGGGTGGAACAGGCCAAATTGGCTGGCCAAAGAAGATTGGAAGAATGCGAAGAAAGCAGCGCGTGAGAATCCCGACAACTTGAAGCAACAAAAGGATGCAGCCAGAGCGCGAGTAGAGGCAGGGAGCTCGCACCACTTGGGGAGCGGTGGATGGGCATTATTTGAGCCCGATTTTGTAAGTGTTTTCGCATTGCTCTTTATGTTCGATAGTTTAGGGTTTAGTTTTTTAATTCTAACATAATGAAATCTTTGTATGTTTTGACAGTGGTCGATGACAGGACGTGATCCCACATCGTACGAGCGCGAGTACGCAGGCAGGAAGGGCTTAAACGCCCTGATGGACATTCTCAGTTCTCGTGGCGGCATGGTTAGTATTAGGGTTTACTCTTTTCTATTTTTTGTATTGTTTTATAAATGTCGTTATATGTTTATACTTACTGAAAGTTGTCTTATTGTCTTTTTTTGCAGAATCCGACAGATACGCCGCTTGGACGCGATGAGACGTCTGACTAGACGACGTCAGTTTAGCCGTAGCTAGATAGCATTAGTTTAGGGTTTCTCATAGCTTATGTATCATGAGACGGATTTTATACGTCTTTTTGAACCATGTATATTATTACATTTGTCACCGCAGTTCATTTTGCCAATCAATTCTTTATGCCTATGATGTTGTACAATTGTCATTATTACATTTGCCAATCAATTCATTTTGCCTATGATGTGTACAATTGTCAATTTTACGCTTGTCAATTTTGCAAACAATGCGTCTTGTGGGTGACTATTTTGGGTCTATTATCTACCCTTGCACTTTTTTTAAAAAGTGAATCAAGTACAATATGGTTGATGGGTGGCAGGGCATTCAATGCCCTGTCACCAAAAAAAAATTCTCTCGGGCGTCGCTATAACCGTCGCTATTTATGGCTCTGGAGCGTCGCTATAGACTTCTGTGTAAACGTCGCTATAACCATCGCTATGAGCGTCTCTATATAGCGACGCATATAGCGATGCTCTCGTAGCAACGCTATTAGCGACGCCGGGGGTTATAAAAACCCAGTGTATTTCCGTCGCTAACAGCGTCACAAGAGCACACAACCTCTTGTAGTGTAGCCCTCCGCACATAGCCCTGCCAAACTTTCATTTTCAAGAAACTGTTGCATCTCGTGCAGCAAACCTACATCTATATCGCCGCCCCCTATCGAAATAGTAACGCTAGCCTCCATTACTTTGCTACTTGCCTTTGACAGTGTGCCCTTACCACGGTCCACATCAACAGACTTGCATTTCTTTGGAACATTAGATGACTGATTGTTTGCTATAGCACGAGCTTCGGACTTTAGCCGGACCATTATGCACAGATAGAAACAAGCACTCCCAACAGAACAAACAGTTTATGCTGTCTTTATCTTGGCACTCTTTATCCTGCCACGACACAGGGAACATCTAGAAAGCACGCACAAATAACAACAACAAAAGCCAAACAGTATCTGGACTTACAGGAAGCGCGTCTCCAGTTTGCTCGGGACCACCGCAGATAAAAAAAACCACCCAACGACTATGTAAAAAATGCCCAGCAGAGAGTCAAAACGTAAAAGCCACTACCAGGTCCCACCATGGCAGGTGTCCGCACCTCTGCCAATTCCCACTGCGTTGCCACGTTGCGAGATCTTTTTCTCTCACTCTCGTTTTCTCTTTATCTCCGAAGGCATCTCGTCAGATTCGCCCCACTCGACCTGCTTGGAAGATTGTTGGGACATACTGGGTTACTCAATTAATAAACCTCAATTGATCGTATGGGATGCAAATTCTTATTTAATTAACAAAAAGAAGACATATTTATAATGTTGGGCACATCTTAGGTCTTCATAAGATGATACTTGGTTAATGCATCTTTTCAAAGAAAAAGTAAGAAACCTCTTGTTGTGATCATGGTAAATTTCATTGTCTACCGCTAGATTGGAACGAGCTCCGCATCATGGTGATAATGTAAAAAAGTAAAATCTTACATATCTATACTATTATAAAAGGGGGAGGGATTCCGCCCCCCCCCCCCCCCCCCCCCCCCCCCAACATGTGGAAGCAGCACGATGATCCGACCTGTGTGCCCTGCAAATCCGGGCGAGACAAGACTCCGAGAGAGAGAGAGAGAGAGAGAGAGAGAGAGAGAGAGAGAGGAAAAAGTTTTTCATGAGTGGCCTCACGTGGCACTAATCGACAAGCTTCATCCAACGGTCCACAGGTGCTCCCGAGAGTTCAACTCTTTACCATGACCTTATGTTGTAAACCACGAAGAGTTGTGATTGTAGGAGTTAATGGCACGACACGTTGGAGTTTTGACACTTCCTTTTGCGGGGCGTCTGTCTGCTTTCGTAAAATAGAGACAGGGGTTCGACGAGGAGGGGGATGGGGCGGGCACATGATGTGCCTGTCTCATTCGACAATGTCCGCGACAAGAATCTGATGCTGCTCACCAAGCTCAATATCGCTATTTTCCCTGTCAAGTACGATGGCCGCTACTACACCGATGCCATCTCTTCCGGTGACTTCACCAAATTAGGTACAGCCCCCCCCCCCCCCCCCCCCCCCCCCCCCCCTCCCAACACACAACAAAAAACACACACACACACACACACACACCCACTTTTTTTTCCCTTTTGTACACACACTCACACACACACAACATTTGATACTTATGTATGAATGAATACGAGCTCACACTGACTTTGAACTTTGCCCATATTCATTCCACTTTTGTAAGCATAGATTGATGCCAGAGTAAACAACAGCAAGACTGCTGGCAATGTTTATTGCATCCCGCCATTGTCTCAAGCTGCATATTCACTTCATATTCTTGCCACTAGCCCCATGCGATTTTACCATTGTATCAGCCAGTTGGTGAAGTCTATCTAGTCTTTAATGTAGATGGAAGTCCTGTTGATTAGGAGCTCATCTCGACTAGCAAAATTGAAAGGGTACGAAGGCATTTTGTTTAGTCCATTCAAAGCTAAAACATGGTTATAAACACTACCAGGGTTTGTTTTGCAGCTGCTTCTTGAATGAATAATGTCTTCCTCTTCCTATAAGCTGCAAAATTGTATGGTAGGAGGTTTTTCCTTTCCACTTGAAAAGGAAAGTAGTCATAGCAAGGAAAACACATTGCTACATAACTCTTGGCTGGTTTCAAAGTTTTAAGCATAATTTTTTGAAGATTTAAATGCAGAGAGTTCAAGCATTACTTGTATGATTGAATGACAGCCTACTATGGAGACATCTGTGTGGGCTCTATCGCTTGTCGCCTTGACCGGGTTAATGCCAATGTGATGCGGCTATACATCATGACTTTTGGTATTCTGGCTTCTTATCGACGACTTGGTATTGGTACGTTGCATAGTGTCTTTTTGAGCTATTGTGAAGCAAATTAGTTTGTGAAAGCTTCATATGCTTTTGCTCTTTGCTTCTTTGTACTTTGAGAGAGAGAGAGAGAGAGAGAGAGAGAGAGAGAGAGAGAGAGAGAGAGAGAGAGAGAGAGATTCACATCCTTTGGAGACTGAAATCGACCTATAAGACTGACAAATACATCATTGATTTGGGCATCATAATAAAAAGGAAAAAAAGGTGCAGTGGAAATATCCTTAAGGCTCTGATGAATCATGAGAGCTTAACATTACAATGGTAGAAAATCACCATGTGCATAAATGTGTCTACTTGTGGAAAAGACCTTAGTCCATGTCTTTGAGACTGGTGGTGTACTCTTGAAATCTTTGATCATAGCTTTTCCTCCTTTATAACCGTTGACTTTCCTTGTTTCGTTGCTTCTTGGACCTCAGCCAGCTTTGTGGCCCTCATCTTAAGTTGGAGGGGTGTCAGTTCATCTGAGTGTTAGAGTTTCAGAAGTCATCAATTGGGTTTTCTGTTTGGATCTTGAGAGTGAGGGCTTCTTTGTGGTTGTGCCCGCCCTTGTGAGGCTTTTCTAGATTCTAGGCATGTGGGGGGGTTTTCCACTTTTTGTCTGCCTGGCCATTTGTAGGCCTTTTTGTTGGGGACCCTGTTTTTCCTTATTTTTCCCCCATTTATGGGTTTAGGGATTTTAGGATCTGGGTCGGTAGTTTTGTCGACCCCCTATGTAGGGTGGGTGGGGTGACCCCATTTTTTTGGCATTCCATTGTGCTAGAGCCTTGTACTCTCTTATTTTGCAGAGTTGTGCCCCTCTAGACTTGACCCCCCTCTCTCTCTCTCTCTCTCTCTCTCTCTCTTCAAAGCTAGGCTTGGCGATGTCTCGTGGATCCGGAGCATGAGGAGGGTTGTTTGAGGCTGCGATTTTTAGCCAGCATGAGGGCGATGTGGTGGTGTTTTTCATCGTAGAAAGCTTACCGTTTTTGCTCCGAGAGGGGGCTGAACGGTGTTTGCTACGAATTTGTTGCAAAGAACCGTGGTGTACAATCGTTTTTCAGCCAATAGACGACTGAGGAGTGTTGCTGATTTTCAGCGTGAGTTGGACGAGATCTGAGCTGCATTTTGAAGATCAGAAGGTGATTCAAGTGCAAGGATTCGTGATCAAGACCTTTGCAAATACTCAGCCAGCCGTGTCAGATGCAGCAGAAGGGTTTACAGATTTGAATTTAGATCTAGTACTTCGCAAGGTTACTTCATTTGAGAGAAACTGAAGTGAACACAATGAAAGAGAGAGATAAGAGAGATGACACTGCATGTCAGGGTCCTAACCACCCTCAAGATCCCTTTTGCTCTATTGCAAGAGCAAGTACTTGCTTTAGATTACTTGCACAAATGGTAATACAATGGCTAAATGTCACGGGGACGAGCACCACGTGCCAACGGAAAAGAACAGACTGAACAACTTTAAGCACTTCAACTGAACTAAAGGAGATAGACGACACACGAGACGGGGAGTGATGGAGTTCCAACCCGAGAGAGCACTGACCCCAAACCTTGGTGCCCCTTTCGGTATTTTTTTATATTGCTTGAACTCTGTACAATGCCGGTACTTGCGCTCTGCACTTCCCCAGAAGCATGCCAGAGAATGAGCCCTCGGCACATATTTAAAGGCCTTTTGCCTTGAAAAGCAGTTACATGAAAATCTTCAAACTCAAAAGAAACAGGTCCAAAAGCTGCCAACGAAAAGTTTGAAAATCCGTACAATCTGCATGTCAGTAGCCATTGCAAATTACGGCAGTCCGTACAGTGCCACCTCAGCATGCCAGCGCATTTTGCGGGGCATCCATACAATTGCCACATCATCACCAATTTCGCAAGAGATTTAATGTGTGCTCCCGCATTATTTTACTGTGTTTAGTCACTTGGGTCCCATCACACGGGGTCCCCTAAGTTGGCGGGAACTCTTCTTTAAAAAACGGCCACTCGACAAGACTTTGCAAGTTGGTAAAACTTCTATTGCTTTGGCTTCTTTTGTTGCTTCTAGGGTTTAGGCCCCTTGGCAGGGCTGTGCAGGCTTACTCCGTTCTTCAGTGGCTTGACACATCAGCAATTTATGACACTAAATGCTGAATACTGAGTGTTGATGCTTTATGTCCTAAAACTGAAGGCCAAGTGACTCTCTTATAGGTTTTTTAGCCATTTGTCCTACCTACTTTTTATAAATGTCATGTCAAAGTCGCTCATTAATAAATGACCTAAGTGATTGTTCATATGCCTATATGTTTAAGTGATTGTAGTGTGCAAGTGAGGGTATGCAACTATGACTTGCTTGATCATGGATGTCCTTCCAGAGGCTCACAAGGTGCCAGGCTAGATCCTAAGCTAACTAAGACTGATGCTCGTGGCCCAAGTGCAATGCGCACGTGACAAGCCGGTTGGAGACTTTTGTGTGGCAGAGGGGGTTGATTTTGGATTGATTTGGGCAGGTTGTAGTCGCCCTTGCTGAGGAGTTTGGAGATTTCTTTTGACGAGAGGTTGCTTGCATTATTGAAGCCCGACTTGTGTTTGGCTATGAAGGATTTCTTTGCAACCTTGGAGTGTACAATGAAGAAGAAGATTGTTGCGGAGAGTTCTCATGATGGGGACACAAAAGAAGAAGTCTATGTAGCTTTGTAGTGTTTGCGAAAGTCTATTCACAGTGAGGAGTTGCACGAGTTCCATGAGAGGAAGGTTCCAATGTTTCCACAGCATCAAAAGTTGGATGCCATCAACTACCAAGAGGTGCTATGGAGGTGGTATTGGAGGCCTATAACCTTATCTTGATGATGCAAGACAAGATTGAGCGGCCAAAGGCTCCTATGGACAAGTCTCTTTTTTCCAAGGAGTTGGAGAAGCTTGCTAAGCTTTAGCATGCTTGGGATCGGCTCAATGCAAGGATTTGGTCTTTCATCTTCGTCAATCGTACTCGACAGACACTCGGACATTTTTGGAGTATGACTAATGCTCGAGAGATCTTGAACCACTTGGAATGTCACAAATGATGTACCATATTGGCACTAATGAAGTGAACTAGACATTACGGCTGGACAAATTTGAAGCATAACCCAAAATTGGCAAAAAGATGACGTGGCAACCATTTTTATAAAATGCGCTGTGCGTGCAATCGCTTGGCAGCTTTTGCTTGAGGTTTTGGCGTGAACTTTTGGAGGCCTTGTGTTTAGCAACTGAAAAGCAAAGTTAGGGCCCCCTTGTAACATTTATAAGTCTTCTGTGGAGGTGGTGCTGACAGAGGAGCTTAGAAGCGATTGTAGAGCACTCCTCCTAGCTGTTGTACTTTATGATCATCAATCAAGGATTGGGGCTAATGCATTTGGAAGCGGAATTCTACCGCTTTGTGTTGACTTTTCTCTCTCTCTTACAGGCGTAATTGAGGGCGATTACAATTCTTTCAAGAGGGGGGTATGTCACAAAGTGATGACGTGTCATGACCATCTGTTAGAGAAATGGACAAGTGGACAAGGGAAACTGAACAGACTAACTTGAAGAACGTATGAAGCACCGGCCGTGGGGCCCGAAACCCTAAATGACAGACGCTTGAACCTTGAAAGGGATTTCCATAAAATGCGTTGACATGTTGATGTGACAGAATGTACGATGTTGACGTGGCAGGGACGTACGGAATTTCCGTGATTTGTGCTGCAGGTGCCACGTGAGAGGCTGTACGGATTTTCGCAAATTACGCTGGCTGGTTTTGGGAATGTTCAGTGTTAGCTTTTGGCGACTAGAGCTTTTGGGTGAAAGTGCTTCTGAATTAATTGCTTTTGGGGCTTTGCTTTTGGGCATCCCATGTATTGTTTATAAGAGCCCTTGGGGCCTCACTTTGCAGAGAATTTTTGATGTAGAGTCTGAGAGCAGAGGTCCCTCGAGAGTTGTATTTTGCAATGATTAATGATAAAGAAACATTGAAAGGTCCGCCGTGCCGTGTCGACTCTCTCTCTCTCTCTCTCTCTCTCTCTATATATATATATATATATATATATATATATATATCAAAGTTCAGTGCTTTTGAAGTTTCTGTTCGTGTGTTGCTATTGATTTCTTGCTTGGAGTGTCCAAGCCTGTTACAAATGGGATGTACATCAATCAGACATTGTTACTGCTTTCTTGAATGGTGATATATTTGAAGAAGTTTATGTATCGTAGCCTCGCAGTTTTGTCAAGAAAGGAAAGTGCGCAATTGTAAGAAAGCTTTGTGTAACACAGTGCTAACGTGTCAAAACCCTGAAGAATGGAGTCAACTTACAGATGCCGGCCGAGGGGCCTAAACACTAAGAAGAACAAGTAACAGAAGAAGAATTCCTACCAACTTATGGAGACCCCGTCCGATGGGGCCCCAAGTGACATAAAGAATTAAAATAAAGTAGGACACACACACACACACACACACAAGAAATTGCAAAGCTGGCAGTTGACGTGGCAAAATTTCAAAAATCACACTGACAGATGACGTGGCATGCTATACGGATTTCTGTCTTTTGTGCTTATTGGTAACGTGGCAGTTGTACGGAATTTCGGATTTTACGTTGGCAGCTTTTGAGCATTGCTTTTGGACCAGATGCTTTTGAGTTTTGATTAAATATGAGGTTAGGGCTCATTCTCTGGCATGCTTCCCGAAGAGGGTGCAGAGTCTGGAGTATTGGCTTGTACTGAGTTGATGCAATATAAAGAAATACCAAAAGGGGCGCCAAGGTTTGGGGCCAATACTCTCTGGGGTGGAATTCTACCACTCCGTGTCGTGTGTCGTCTCTCTCTCTCTCTCTCTCTCTCAGTTCAATTGTTAATGAAGTGCTAAAAGTCTGTTTAGTCTGTTCTTTTCTATTGGCACGTGGTGCCTGTCTTGTGACGGTAGTATCAGAGCATCAGGCGTGTGCTTTTCTGAAAGCATACCGGTCCCACAAAAGAGTAGACAGAGCAAACGAGAGACTTCTGGAATTTATTCGAGGTACCTTCGTCCTTCGACCCGGACTTATTAGCCACTCCTACCCTTACTTCATCGCGCATTGGGCGCGCTCCCGTCTTCACCGCTCATGTCTTACAGGGCATAAGCCATTAAGATCACTTGCACGAGAATGCCCCGAAGATGTGTTGTAACCGGTTTGGAAGGAGAGGTGTGAAAGTGAATCAGCTTAGGGCAAAGCGGCTTGGGAGTTGTGTGTGGCCAACCCTTTGGAGTACGAGAAGGCATATATTATTCTCCAGACCACAGTTACCCGGAACGGATTTTCGGAATGGGGAACGACAATGAGCATGAAACGCCATTCCCTGTTATGGATACTCACGTTTTAAACATGGAACAGGGATTCGAAACAGGAAGTTGGAGGGGGAGTGGAGAAGGGAGACTTGAAAATGGCCATTCCTTGTAACTATGCGAGTCTAGACCTCGTACCTTCAACATAGCTGTAAAGGCCTAAATAACCCCGTTTTTGTATATTTTTATACTTTGTGAACCTGGACACATTTTTTAAAGTCACTTATAATAAAAGTGGGAAAACCAAAAACTCAAAAACGTGAGCTCTCTCTCTCTCTCTCTCTCTCTCTCTCTCTCTCTCTCTCTCTCTCTGTGCTTCGATCCCTAGCGCTTCCTCTCTGCTGCACTCCGCCTCCTGCTTCTTGCCCCAATCTTACACTACATCGCGACGCGCACCTACCGGTACCTTCTGCTTCGCGCTTTCAACTGGTATTAGAGCCCTAGGGTTTCAAAACAGCCGTACGCAGTCTGCTGGACAGCGAGTTAAATTGCTCTCCCGCGATCAATTTCGCTTCCATCGCGAAGCCCCTTGCTTCCGGGGTCGCAAAGGTCACCAAAACTGCCAAAACAGCCCAAAACAGGCTGTTTTTAGGTCAAAACAGGTGATTTACAGGTTATAACAGGTCAAAACAGCAATACGCAGGTGTATGAAAGTTGTGGGGTCACATGTATTGATGTTTGTGGCGACAAATTGAGTGAAAAGCTGAGTACAGGTGCTTGAATTTGCACTTTTCAGTTGAAACTTCAGATTTGGACAGTTTCATTGTGGTCTATTGTATGCAAAGTCTTGTGGTTGCTCCTATTTGCTGAATTTTCAGCCTATTGCATCTCTCTTGTATACACACTTGTGGTTGAATTAAAATGGCTTCTTCCATCCGTGTCTGATACTAAAAGTTTGATGGAAGTCAAACGTTTCGATGGTCAAGGTTTCGACCTTTGGCAAGAACGCATGCAAGGTATCCTTTTCTTAAAGGATTGTGAAGATGCATTGGAAGAGAATAAGCCGCCAGGTTTGTCTGACGAAGAGTGGGCCAGGTTGAATAAGAAGGCTATGGCCTATATCAAAATGACTATCAACGATGACATTTTGACGGACATCAAGCGTTTGGACTCTGCTTATGCAATATGGCAAAAGCTAAAGTCGAATTATGAAAACACCATGCCTGTGAACCAGTTGCATTTGATGCGAAAGTTCGTGAATATGCAGCTTGATGACTCGAAGTCAGCTTCTGAGCATTTGAGTGCTTTTACAAGTGTGCTGAGTCAGTTGCAGGACAGTGGGCTTCAGCAATTCGATGATAAGCTGAAAGCTATTTTCTTGCTTATGACATTGCTAGATACTTGGGAAACCTTGGTTGTCTCTTTGAGCAACAGTCCCACCCTCATGTATGACGGTGTGAGAGGGTCTATTTTTAATGAAGAGATTAGACGCAAGTCCAGTGGGGAAGGTGGCAGTTCTTGCCACGTCCTCGGGTTCATGCTTTTGTGCTGAGGCAAGAGCCTCCTTGAGCAGGAACAGGGTAGCTAGTCCAGTGGGGAAGGTGGCAGTTCTTGCCACGTCCTCGGGTTCATGCTTTTGTGCTGAGGCAAGAGCCTCCTTGAGCAGGAACAGGGTAGCTAACTGCTACTCCAAAGCAGACACCGGTGAGGGTCATAACCTCACCGTACAGGTGCGTTTTCAGCGCTGTGTATGCGCTGTAAATTGATTGTTTTTCAGCCATACGGACACTAGAACCATTGGGAATAGTGCCCCACTGGCAGAGGATAGTTAGGGGACTGTTTGGGGGTGAAAACAGGGCAAAAACCAGTAAATACAGCGTGCTGAATTTATTGTTTTTGGGCAAGAATCAGAGGGTTTATGCCAGTGGAAGCGAGTTCTAGCAGGGGAATTGGTTTCGCGCAAGTTTTGGGGTTGTTAATTTGGCCAAATCAAGTGGTATCTAGTTGGATATAGACAAAGGATTCCCAGGACTCTACTTTGTAAATTTACCCTCTCAAAGTATAAAGAAATACCGAAAGGGGCGCCAATTTTGGGGCCTACAGGTTGTCAGCGTCTGCTCGGGGCATTCTAGCTTCCGAGCCGTGTGTGTATTCAAGTGTTAATTCCCGTCGCAGGTTCTCTTTGTAAAGTGCTTTGTGTGTGTGTCTAAAGTAAAGAATTTCGGGTGAAAGCCAACGCCTACCGCCCCACCACGGGCCGGTTTCAAGGTTCCGTTGCCGGGACATCAATCACTTTTTCCTCAAAGAGTGAGCCTCGGTTGTTTTGGGTAAAGACACAGAGTACAAGAACGCGGGATTACACTATGGCCGACAAAGGGAAGGGCATTATGGAAGAGGGTTCCTCTTCACAGGACAGACAGGAAGTTCTGCATGTTCGCCCTGCCAAAAAGTGGTCAAATTAGGGTTGATTTTTTACTGCGTTTTAGGGTTTGCAAATATGAACCAAGATGAGATAGGGAGAGGTCTCACAATGCTAGATTGGCCATTAGATCTCCTGCGGGAGTGATGTGGGTTTGCTAGGCGACACGCTGCTTACCGATTCTCTGAGGCGATTGCTTGGATTCTTTGCGCATCGGTAAATCATCTTGAAATTTGAGCTTACTTGGTCGTGGGTAGTGACGCTACAATGTTGTGAAATTATGCTCGTTTGCAAAGGCAAGAGCCTCTTGCACAGGTAAAAAGTTAAGGGACAGGTTGCAAGATGCTATGTGGTGAAGTTCAAGAACTATCCATCTATGGATGGAAAGTGGATGGAAGAGCATGAAGTGTCAGAGTCACCAAATGTATTGTAGCTTTACCTTGAGGTCTTTGGGTTGCAACCTATGTATGTCCCAACCCAGTGTTTGCAAAGGAGGGGTAATGATAGAGCTAGCGCATCAAATGTACTCATGGATTCAGTGCAATAGCAGTGTACAATTTGACAAAAGTATGAAGGTCTCATTAAGTAATTTGTACACATGTTTTGACAGTCTTTCTTGCAGATATATGCGATGATAAAAGAGTGCTAACAACACAAGATCATCAGTGGCATGTATTTATGGTATGCAATCGAGGACGTTTGCGATTTCAAGAGGGGGGTATGTCACGAGGACGTGGCAACTGCTAACTTTAGTTGTTGGTTTCTTTCCAATGATTTTTGTTTAATTTTTGAGACCCTCTTTTTGAAGTTGCAAATGGTCGGACATTGTATGGCCAATGTGAATGATAGTTTCACCCGCAGACAGAAAGTTGATCGGCACTGGAACTCGTAAAGTAAAAGGATGTTTAGGCTCAGTTCAAGATCAGGTAGGTCCCCTCGTCGCACTTAGCAAGTTGGTGGATACTAGGAAGTGAACTCAATAAAGACATAAAGTCAAGGTGGGATCACCAACAGAAAGTATCCGACAGTTGGGCCACATTTCACTTTTGGATGCGGTCCCAATGAGGATAGATGGTCAAATGATCAGTGGGAGCCCAACGGAAGCATCTCCTAAAAATCAGGGAACTGCTATTTTGGGCCGTGAAATGTGTTCGTGTCATTACCTTCGGTATGACCAGGGGAACATTTTATTACTCTGCTGCAAAGTCAACTGATGCACCAGTTGAGAGATTTTAAGCAAGAAGCCCAATGCGGGAAAATTGTATGTATGAGTGCCAAGTGGCACTTTTTGGTCAATTTACCAAGTCTGGGAGAAGAGAACTCGTAACTGACTTTTTGGGGCAGTTTTGGAGGCTGATAACTGTGATTTTCAGCCATTTCTCTCCTTTTTTGAGCTTCCCATGACTTGACCTAGGTCCAAGGAGCTCATTTTCAGCATTAGAAGGCACATATACGTGTTTACAGGGCTGTTTTGCTGTGTTTTCAGCGATACGCAAGTTTTGGCAGCCATGGAAATCTTCCTCTTTTTACATCTATTTGTTCACAAATGCATTACAGGTCAAGGGCAGCAGAGGGGCGCTCGATTTATGCTGGGGGGATGCTTCATTGAGAATCTGTCACAGGTTAAGATCTATGGAGTGCTTTCTTTCCCTCCCATGTACAGTGTGGTGCTAGGAGTGATGCCCTGCACGCTACACACTGCTCTCTCTCTCTCCCCTACGTGCAGTTATGTGATGCCCCACAAGAGGGCTCTTCATTTGATTGATGTACAATTGTGTGGGTTCATGCTTTTGTGCTGAGGCAAGAGCCTCCTTGAGCAGGAACAGGGTAGCTCCAAAGCAGGCACCGGTGAGGGTCATAACCTCACCGTACAGGTGCGTTCTCAGTGCTGTGTCGCGCTGTAAATTGATTGTTTTTCAGCCATACGGACGCCAAAACCATTGGGAATAGTGCCCCATTGGTAGAGGACAGTTAGGGGACTGTTTGGGGCTGAAAACAGAGCAAAAACCAGTAAATACAGCGTGCTGAATTTACTGTTTTTGGGCAAGAATCAGAGGGTTTATGCCAGTGGAAGCGAGTTCCAGCAAGGGAATTGGTTTCACGCAAGTTTTGGGGCTGTTAATTTGGCCAAATCAAGTGGTATCTAGTTGGATATAGACAAAGGATTCCCAAGACTCTACTTTGTGAATTTACCCTCTCAAAGTATAAAGAAATACCGAAAGGGACGCCAATTTTGGGGCCTACAGGTTGTCGGCGTCTGCTCGGGGCATTCTAGCTTCCGAGCCGTGTGTATTCAAGTGTTAATTCCCGTCGCAGGTTCTCTTTGCAAAGTGCTCTGTGTGCGTGTCTAAAGTAAAGAATTTCGGGTGAAAGCCAACGCCTACTGCCCCACCATGGGCCGGTTTCAGTTCTGCCTACAATGCAAGAGGTAGAAATCAAAAGTGTGATGTGGGCAACAGGACTCAAAATAGAAGTAAGAGCAAGACAAATGATAAGTATGTCACTTGTTATCAATGTGGCAGAAAGGGTCACAAGAAACCCGATTGCAGGTATTTCAAGAAAGAGTAGGAAAGGAAGAAGGAAACGCAACATAAGAAGAAGAAAGATGAGAAGAAAGGGGAAAAATTAGCAGGTGATTCCTCCTGGGATGCTGAGAATGCAAATGTATACTCTAGTGTGGTCATTGTGGAGTTGTCAGACATTTAGGAAATCTTGGTTGCGGCTTCACGTCCCTCAGATTTGGTGATAGCTAATGCAAAAGACATGATTATCTCGAAGAAAGATGTCATTGATGCATTGCTCAGTGCTAATGATGGCCTATCCCAGTCATGGATAGTGGATTCTGGTGCTTCATTCCATGTGACTCCATCTTTGGAGCGTTTTGCTACATATACTGCATGCAATTATGGCAAGTGTACTTTGGTGATAATTTTGCTTGCAATATTGAGGGAATGGATACTATGCGTTTGGCTCTCAACAATGGTCAAGAGCTTGTGTTGAATGATGTCAGGTTTGTACCAGGCATTAAGAAAAGTTTGCTATCTGTTGGCCAGTTAGATGCACATGGTTATACTACCATCTTTGCTGGGGGTTCATGGAAGTTGCTTAAGGGCTCTATGCTTGTTGCACAAGGGTCTAAAAGAGGTACTTTGTACTATCTTCGATCAAGGTGGAAAGGTACGGAGTGTACGGTACGTAATCAGTACATAGTAACAGGGAATGGCCATTTTCAGGTCTCCGTTCCCCGTTCCCATTCCAAGTTCCTGTTACGAATCCCCGTTCCGTGTTTCAAACGTGAGTACTCATAACAGGGAATGGAATTTTGTTTCGCGTTCCCGTTCCGCATTCCCGTTCCTGGTAACTATGAATCAGTACGTAAGGTACGTACTTCTGTACGGATCGGCCTTAAGGTACGAGACCAGTACGTAACATTTATAACAATAAAAAGAATAGTGACTTTAGCCTTTTTCAGTCTATACATACTAGGAACTACATAGAGTCTAGACATAGATACTACTTCAAACATCCATTAGATACTGCTTCAATGTCCATTAGATATTTTGCTTCAAATGTTATCCGTACTTAACTCTTAGATTACATCACTTAGTCAAATTTCAATAGCACTAAACATGAGTCACGATTGCGAAAAGTTAAAACTTAAAACTTCAACATACCATGATACCGGAATCAAAATACATAAAACATCAAGAGTCAAGATTGAGGACTGATTATCAATCCTCATACAAATTTGGATACATTAGTCCATTGCTCAATGGCAAGATGTCCCTAAAAAAACAAAATAACAAAAAAAAAATTTGTGAAAGGGGGGGAAAAAAAAAACGTACACTATCTATCCGTACGTACAGAACCGTACCGTACCGTACGGATGCAACCTTGTCTTCGATGCAAAGCTTTGCCTGGCAAGTTTCTTGCTATTGTTGACGTTGCTTCACACACGGAATTGTGGCATAAGAGACTTGGCCATATGAGCCAAAAGGGTATTGATGTGCTTTCCTCTCTAAAGAGGGTTGATGTAAAAGGCAAAAACCCTCTCTAAAGAGGTGATGTAAAAGGCAAAAACTTGGATTTTTATAACTATTGTCTTTATGGAAAGCAAAGAAATCTTCTTATTACTCTGGTGTCTCTTGCAAAGCTAATCCTCTTGATCTTATTCACTCCGATGTATGCATTATGCATGTTAAGTCTTTTGGTGGTGCGTTGTATTTTGTTACATTCATTGATGACTGTACTAGGAAAGGATGGGTGTGTTTGTTGAAAAGTAAGAGTGAGACTTTTAATGCTTTTAAGAAGTTTCATGCTTTTGTCATTACGCAAAAGAGTACTAAGCTTCAATGTCTCAGATCTGATAATGGAGGAGAGTATGTATCTGTCGAATTTCAGCGTTTTTGTGATGAAAATGGAATTAAAAGGGAGTTGACAGCCCCTTATAATCCGTCTTCTAATGGTGTGGCTGAGAGATAATCGTACTTTATGCGAGAGAGTGCGCTGCATGTTTTCCACCGCTAATCTTTTCCAAGAGTTTTTGGGGGAGGCGTTGAAAACTGCAGTTCATATTTGCAATCGCTCTCCTAATAGTACGCTGAAAAATGACATTCCAGAGGAGGTTTGGTTTGGCAAACCTGCCTCTTATGATCATTTGAGAGTATTTGGTTGCGAAGCTTTTGTTCATGTACGCAATGACTTGAGAACAAAGCTTGATATGAAGTTCATTAAAGGAGTCTTCTTAGGTTATGGGGAAGAAAGTGAAATGGGCTATAGAGTGTGGTTTCCACAATTTAGAAAGGTAATACGCAGTCGAGATGTAATGTTCAATGAGGCAAAATTGCTTAAGAATGCTACAAAATCTGATGCTGACAAGAAAATAGTCAGATTTCAGTCTTCCGTGCCACCCATTGATGT
The DNA here is from genome assembly GCF_014529385.1 of Adiantum capillus-veneris. NCBI lineage: Eukaryota > Viridiplantae > Streptophyta > Polypodiopsida > Polypodiales > Pteridaceae > Adiantum > Adiantum capillus-veneris. Next base: position 90,798,407 of record NC_140947.1, on the reverse strand, counting down.
TGAAAAAGAGCCTCATGATGCATTACCGCAAGCTGAAATTGATAATCAGCCGGTTAACCTTGAGCCAGAAGAGGTAGGACATGATTTTGATGCTCCTAATGAGGATGGACAGCCACCTGAATTGGCTGAAAATGATTCTCAGCAGCATGATAGAGTTGAAAATGAGTTGCCTTATGATGTAGAACCGTTGCCTGAGAATGTAGGTCATTGGGTACGCAGGTCAGCTCGTTTGAGAAGGCAACCACAAAGATTTAACCCCTCTTTGGATCATGTAATGTTGACTGATGAGGGTGGACCTCTTACATATAAAGAGGCCAAATCATGTGAGTCAAGCAGTAAGTGGGAGCTTGCGATGCAAGAGGAAATGAAATCCTTGCATGCAAATGATACTTGGGATCTTGTACCATTGCCTAAAGGGAGAAAGGCTCTTCCTACCAAATGGGTATACAAGGTTAAGATTGTGGATGAAAAACCCTAGTACAAGGCAAGATTGGTTGCAAAAGGATATGCACAGAAAGAAGGAATTGATTTTCAAGAAATCTTTTCTCCTGTTGTAAAGCTTACAACTTTACGTATCCTTATGCTCTCGTTGCGGTGCTTGATTTGGAATTGAATCAAATGGATGTAAGGACAGCTTTTTGCATGGTGACATTGAAGAGGACATATACATGAAACAACGTGAAGGTTTTGTAGTTCCTATACGCGAGGAACTTGTATGCAAACTGAAGAGGGCTCTGTATGGTTTGAGACAATCATCACGACAGTGGTATAAGAAGTTTGACACTTTTATGCTGTCTCAAGGCTTTAAACGCAGCCATGCAGATCATTGTTTGTATACGAAAAGGGATGAAGATGGTAGTCCCATCATACTTGTTCTCTATGTTGATGACATGTTGCTTGCCGGGAAACATAAGATTAGTCTCGATGCTCTGAGACGTAAGCTAAATTCAGCATTTGCTATGAAGGATTTGGGTGATGCAGAGCATATTTTGGGCAAGCATATTAGAAGAGATAGAAAGCTGAAATTGCTGTTTTTATCTCAAGAAAGGTACATTGCAAAAGTACTTGATAGATTTAATATGGCTGATGCTAAGTCTCTTGGGGTACCTTTACCTCCATACACTAAGCTTAGCAAAGCAGATTGCCCAAAGGATGAGGTGGCATTGAAAGCAATGAAGGGAATCCCTTATGCATCAACTTGTGGTTCTCTTATGTATGCTATGGTTGCCACTCGTCCCGACATTGCTTATGCAATGAGAGTTGTTAGTCGATACATGTCGAATCCTGGCAAAGCGCATTGGGAAGCTGTCAAATGGATTTTAAGATATTTGAAAGGTACACAATCAAAGCGTATTTGTTATGGGAAAAGTGACTTAAAGTTGCAGGGATATTGTGATGCAGATATGGCAGGTGACATGGATACCAGGAAATCTACCAGTTGATATGTATTTGCCATTGTTGGTGGTGCAGTCTCTTGGTGTTCTAGGTTGCAAAAAATTGTGGCATTGAGTACTACTGAGGTTGAATATATTTCAGCCACAGAGGCTTCAAAGGAGGCCATTTGGTTGGGCAGACTTGCAAAAGAACTTGGCATGCCTGCTCGTACACCCGTGTTGGGTTGTGATAGCCAGAGTGCTGTCTATTTAGCAAAAAATGCCATGTTTCATGCACGTACCAAACACATAGATATGTGGTACCACTTCATACGTCAGGTATTGGAGGATTGTCTAGTCACCTTGACTAAGATCCATACACAGGATAACCCTACAGATGTTCTCACCAAGAGTTTTGCTAAGGCTCAACATGAGCATTGCATACAGTTGGTGGGAGTCGGTTAACTTAAAGGCGTCATTTATGCCTTTAAGTGGGAGGTTGTTGGGTCAAAGGCCTAAATAACCCCGTTTTGTACATTTTTATACTTTTTCTAGGTTCAATGTGAACCTGGACACATTTTTTAAAGTCACTTAGAATAAAAGTGGGAAAACCCAAAACTCACTTTTTAAGTTTTCCCAAAAAACGTGAGCTCTCTCTCTCTCTCTCTCTCTCTCTGTTTCGATCCCTAGCGCTTCCTCTCTGCTGCACTCCGCCTCTTGCTTCTTGCCCCAATCCTGCACTACATCGCGACGTGCACCTACCGGTCCCTTCTGCTTCGCGCTTTTAGCTCTCTCGCATGCAGATTTTGGTGCAGCTTTGTGGAGTTGTATGCGGCCCTTGGAGTGCGAGTAGTAGTATAAAAATCCAGATTTTGCAACTTCAACAAAGCCCACCCTTGCTCAGACGCCAACAACATTGACCAAAATCAACAAAGAGCCATGGATAGCAAATTGACCACCATCTAGTTAGCGGCCAATGCTCAACCACAACTCTCAAGGAAACTGGCAAATTGTTTGGCTCGAGATTGTGAAGTCAAAAGCAAATGGACAAGTTCGCTAGGGGACAGAGGCAAAGGCAAGCTTGACAAGGATGGCAAGTATCAGTACTTAGTTAGCTACCTCGGTACCCACGAGGTTCGACAACAATTGTTATGAATGTGACATGACGCTTTGTTTGGCTCCGGAGTTTGAAACGAAAGGCAAAAGCAGGAACTCACATGATGACAAAGTTCAAGGCAAGTTGGACAGAGATTACGGCAATAAAGATTTGACAAAGATCGGCATGGCACACGTGGTGGTGACCGCAGTGGCCACGACACTAGATTTCTAGTCAAAGGACAGTTGCCGCCTCTGCTTCAGCCAGAGAGGCTTGTGAGTGGTAGGGGGGGCTAGAAGTTCTCCGTATAAATAATTTGGACCCTTGTGTTGGAGTTCAAGTTATCGGTGTTTGAACCCGTAGGTCGAAGTTCAAGGCACTTGCATCTGGCAAGGAACCAATCAAACGTCTAAAACACTATGTCTGCGTGCACCAATCCATTGTTGTTGGTTGGATCATGGACAAGATGTGTTCCATTAGTTCATTATCTTGGAGTATTATTTTTGGACGTGAAGTTCACGAATGGGGATTTTTGGACATAGTGTGGTCTACAGTTCAATTTTCTACAAGGCAACCGATGCACAAGATGGCATTTTCTAAGGTACAAAGTCGAGGGTAGCAAAACCAAGGTGTATTCAGTATCCCGTCCGATGCTCGGGTGTCCATGGTAGCTTCTACATCGACTTGGTCTCACTATTGATGTCCACTACGAGCTGCAGAGAGGGTGTAGGCATCTCAAGTGAACTGCCCAAAGTGATCCCAATATTTATATTGGCTTTTGGGGATTTATTTCACTTATTTGTCAAAATCTTGGTAGGGCAATTTATTGAGGTCTCTATATAAGAAACCCTTAGCCCCCATTGTATTCATTTGTTATCTCATTGCCAAGGTTGGTTGGTTCAGGAGTCTCTCTCTCTCTCTCTCTCTCTCTCTCTCTCTCTCCGTGGTCTATACGCTTCCGCATCGTCAACTTTGACACCTCCAAGGGCCCCCCTCTCTATCGCTAGAGAGGTACATAGTTTTTCCATACGTCAACCACATGTCGGACGCACACGGGTGTTGAAGTACGGATCAAACTACTCGGAAATTCCACACGTCAGATAGTCTACCACATAGGATGCTTAAAAGCCTACATACTACACCACCATGTTTAAAACTTTATACACAAACACAAAACCATAAGAAACTTTAGAAATTTGAATTTAGAGACTAGCTTGTTGCTCAATGTGCACTTCTTACACCAATCAATCAATGACCATCAGTCAATCAGGCATGTAGACGAAGAACAAAAAGTGGAGAGATGAAGCCTCAAAGTAATGTAGTAACCTCCAAACAAAAAGGAGTCGTATAGTAGTCTCGTAAATCCAAAACATAAGTAGAGACTAGAGGCTAGAATCTAAACTGTAGAGTCAACACCATAAGTAGAGGTTCAACACCATAAGCAGGTGGCCAGGCGCAGTGAGCTTTAACTCTCACCATAGCTCACATCCTCATCGTCATAAGCGGCACCGTCATCACCATCACCATCATCCTTGTCCTCGTCCTCATCCTCATTCTCATCACCAAACTGAGCATGATGTCCCAATACGATTGATACCAACACTGGAAATAGGCTCTATCGCACTTGTAGTACTCTCTGCAATGGATTCCTAAATCTCTTGCAAGGCAAGCAAGCCATCCTCATTTCCTTCTTGAGCATTTCCAATGTGACCTCCATTCTCTCATAGCCTCGCTCTTTGATTTTGGATATGAGCCTCAAGTTCATGTGCATGTACACAAGCTTCTCTGTATGAAATGGGAGTAGCCTATTTCTTCTCTTGGTATGAATGAGAGAGAAGGTAAATGAAGAGGGCAAGTAAATGACCAATGGGCAAGGTGTTAGGTCACCAACCTTTAAGTATGAGAATGCTCTGTCTCAATTGAGCTCAAAGCTGCAACCTTTCAGCTTATGCAATTGACGAGCCTTATTACCCTCGGTAAATTTCTTTCCATTCCGTTTGTGTCGACCTATAATAAGGTCTTGGGTAAAGGGAAGGCCCAAGAGTTTGTCGCTCGGGAAAGGACCTGCCGACTCGCCGTTCAAGATATGGGGAGTTCCCTTCTTCCCGCATGCCTTGCTATCATATCCGCGCATCTCTTCGTCCGGGAGGTCGAGTTTGTTCAGATTGCTAGTGACGACGACTATTATTCCGACGCGCCTGACCACTTGAGGCTTATCGTGAAACGAATTATGTTTGGTGGGGGTAAACTGAGCTTTTCCATACCTTATAACCCCTTGATATTAATTGTTGCTCAGTTTCTCGTAGGTGTTTCGGTCTTCCAGTCGGTCAGCTTTCTCATCCTTCTTTTGTCTTATAAACCCTTCGATAAATCAGTGGGGCCCGCACCGTGATTAATAGCCTCCTCTTGACTCATGCTACTATTTAATATATACTAGCTGTGTACACTTATGATCTATTACCATACATATGATCTATTACCATACATATAACCCTACTCCAGTTGGGGAGGGTACAGTTTAGGGAAAAGGGGAGTGTGGGCCTCTACCAGCCCCTTTTCCAAGTGTCGTCCTGGTGAAGGCCTCGGCGCCTTCCTCCTTAGGGTCTCTTGTGTCCCTCCCCCCCTTTAGAATTGTAACCATATAAAGGAGGGGTAAAAGACAAAAGGTCAATTATGAATGAAAGAATAACTCTCAAATGGGTACCTAAAGTGCCCAACGAGGATGCTCTGAGGAGACAATCCTTGAGGTATATAGCCATGCACTCCTCGGTGCGTAACCATTTTGTTGAAATGGCCTCCGCCCAAGGTTCCTATCCAGGCCTTCAATAGGGCTCTAACATGCCAACCCACCACAGAATGGCCCATCGTTTCTAGGAAGCGGACAGCTATCTAAACCTCACCCTGCGTAGTTGGGCAGATGCAACTCCCTCCCCGGAGGAGGGTGGCCAGCGGGTGTCGTCTAACTCACGATAGCTGCCTGTATCCCACCACCGGGCGGCGGCTATGCCCATCTAAACTGAGCTACCCATATCTTACAAGCGGGTGGTTGCTCTCTCTTGAATACGATATGCTGGTCAACTAGCCAGGAGAAGGTTGAATGAACGACGAAAAAATGCGTGAAAACCTCGCAAAGGATCTTCACAAGCGCATGGCTCAAAGTTCCAGGGAGGATAATTCCTCTCAGATCCCTTTAAATATTGGCTTTGGTTTGGGTTTGCAGAGCTCTGAAACTAATAGCTCATGTGGCTCGGGCCTTTTTGCGGTTTATGACACCAGGTGGTAGCACGGCCACTCACGCTCCAAGGGTGTCGCACCAGCCGCCGTCTTCCTTCGCCGATTTTCGAAGTGCTGAGGTTCACCACCGGGAGCCTCTAACGAGGCCTTTATCCCCATCCCGTCGGGCATGGAGTGTGCAAAAGGATCCTCTTGATGTAGACCCTATTTCTGTCACTGTTATTGGCCTTGACGACGACTCCTTCGTTTATAGACAGGCTGGGGGTGACTCTAACCCTGTCCCTCTGAAGCGTTTTATTATTGCATTGCGCCAAATATGGCCATTGTCGGCTCTCGCGCAGGCCCCCGGATCGTTTGAACGATGGTGGAACAGAAGTGCGCCCCAGCCGGCGCGCCCTAGAACTCAAAGCACTTGGGCACTCGTCTGCGCAGGCGATATCAGCAGGCTCTGTTGCAGATAGGGGCCTTCTTATTGCTCGTCCTCCTTGTCCTTTTTTTCTGGTATACCTATGGTACGACAGCCCTGTGCGAGGCGTACCGGGGGTGGCCGTCTCTGCTTCATGCGCGTGATCTATATAATTAAAGGGCAGTTTAGGAGAAAACGGGATCATCAAAAGGGTAAGGAGCGGCCAGCTGAGCAATCCCTAGGAACCGCCCCTTCTACAAGGACGTTGCCAACCCCAGACTACGCTGCGCTTTATGAATACCCACCACGGTGGGTCCCTTAAGAAGGAATAGCAGCAAGACCGTTGGCCTTAGAAGTTGTGCATTCCTTATATGGAAGTAATGAATGTCAGTGTTTCGAATGCTCCATAATTGATTTGAAGTGTGGTAACAGTACCTTCACGGTATAAAGTTACCCTGCCTTTTTGGATTGGCACTGAATCTTGTTCATGGCTTGATGTTGTCATTGTTTATTCCTCAGTGGATTTTTAAATGGGCTCAAGAAGAAGAGTTGAGTTTATTGTTAAATGTTTTCTCAGGCTCTCTGCTGATTTGGAGCAGATTAGATTTGCTAGCTGGTTTAGGGATGGAGATGTTATTGTAATATAAGTCTATACTAGCACCCACTTACGAGGTTATTGATTGTTGCAGGGTCAAAACTGATGAAACACATACTGGATCTTTGCAGGCAGGATGTGACTGTTTCAGAGATTTATTTGCATGTTCAAACTAATAATCAGGAAGCCCTTGCTTTTTATCAGAAATTTGGATTTGAAGTGAGAGAAAAAATAGAAAATTACTACACTGATATTGAGCCCCCAGATTGTTATTTACTTGTAAAGAATTTACCTTCTAGCAGCAAGGGAAGAGGTGTTGCCTGAAATCATGTAAGGTCTCATCACACATTCTTTCAAATCGGTGAAGAGTAGTATTCTTTATAGAAATACGGGACGTTTAACACCGCTAACAGTTGTTGGATGTAAGCATTTTTTGTATGCTGACTGTGGCTTTGTCGATTGAGATGAACTAACGCCAGTTGACAGAATAGTAATTATGCGAACTTGAAAAAACTTCCGTGAATGGGGTTACTTTGGCATTTTCTCTGTCAGTCCCCCTCTCTGTGACAATTTTGTATAAGAAGGCATTTGGGTGGGTGCCTGTGTAGCCTTTGTTTGATGCTTTGATTTCTGAATGGTGTATCAGAAAATTTAATTATTGTAGGCATTGTGGTGCTTACTATGGCATTTGTTTTGTGGTTTGATTTTCGAAGTGTCGGAACATTCAATTCTCGCAGTGATACTGAAGGAGAATTTGTTATTAGCATGTTTGATGCTCTTCAGATGTCATGTAATTTGCAGCAAACTCATTTGCTTGATTTATCTGGATATTTTGGTGCACCTAGAGATTACACATTGCTCTTTCGGTGACAGTGCGATGGAAGTCAAGTCTGTTTGGAAATTTAAGGCTCCTTGGACTTTTCCTATCAGGTCTAGGGCTGGAATGAGACAAATGGCCTCGATGTGTCACAAGAAAGAAGCATCGTGATTGATTTGGGTCTCCTTGTAGAGATTTTCCCATGGCATGTTTTTAGGAACACTTGTCTGGGCGTGACCCGGTTTGGTGATTGATTTTCATTGCACATTAATGAAGGTGCTATTTAACTGATATTAGAATGATTAATGCAGATATTGCCCTTCAAACTGAGTTGCTCTTTGGGACTGATTCACTCTAGATTTTGACTGAATGCAGAAACCTTGGAACTGGCAGGCGATCGTGCCTTTACAATCCTCACTTCAGGTTCCTCCTGGCCTTCTTAGGATATCTGGCACTAGGGCCTATCGGCTAGCTTTGTCCCCATTACTATTTTCTGGTTTTCTATTTTACTTGTTAAAAATTTAAACAAGTAGCTTAATTAATGGACGCAGAACAGGTGTTGTTATCTGGTTTTTTATTTTACTTATAAATTTAAACAAATAGTCCTTAGAAGCATAACAGGGTTCATTATGCGGTGCACCAATTCAACTAGAAATGGGCCATCTTAAAGCAAACCTATTCTGTACTTGCAAGGGTTTGCTGTATGGTGTTATTTTCATGGTATAAAGATGTTGATGTTTTCTTGTCAACAATTACCACTCTGTAAGGAACTCCAATTTAATTTATTGCTAGTAATAGTTCCTTTTTATTGGGAGAGCTTCCATCAATTATCGAAATTGTACTGAAACTGGCTTGCACTTCAAACACAGATGGTAGAGAGCTTTGAAAAGGACTCTAAAAACACTCTTACATTGACTTCAAGGGCTCGTTTACAAGAGGCACGGTTTTTCACTAGGATATGATGGCCACTATGGTGCCCCTTTCTTGCTAAATTGATGTTTTTGCAAAATAGTACAATTGCTCTCAGCTCGGGCTCTCAGAATTTGAGTTGCGAATTGTGCATAGGCCACTCTAATTGCTATAAGCAACTCAAATGTTGTATCGAGAATAACTGCCCCAATAAAGATTTTAATCTTCAGGCCCGCTCATTCATTTCAATTCTATCAGCTTAGTTGTAGTTGCCCAATCTGGTACGGATCTGCATTAACTCAAACTTCAAACTGCCATAACTTCTTCACCGTAGTTTCAATTGACGAGTCGTAAAGACAGGCCGGTAGAGCACTTCAAACAATGTAGTTTTAGATCATAATCTTCTATTTGTTCTCACATCAAGCATAATCATTTTTGGTATCATTAAGGCATCTGTTGGCCCTTTTAAGCTACATCTGGCATATATTAATAATTAAACTTGGCCTGTTAACAAGCCCTCATCACTGACCATTAATCAAGTAGGCTTTAGAGAAGCTTAGCTTGCATTTCTTTGCTCTTTTTGTTATGAAAGCTCCATGTATGGACTACACATGCTTTATACCATCTATACCCTGTAAGACAAATGACGCACACACCATTGAGCATGCATTAATACTGATTCAACATTTCACACTGAACCTCACATCTTGGTCCTACATTTCGCACTGGACTTATCCGCACGTTTAGGTGCACAAGTATCTTAGAGATGCAAACGAGTACAGAAATGCAAGAGCAAAGAGAGAACATGAAGATGTGCACAAGCTCAAGTAAAACCTTGCAAAAAATCAGCAACCACATACCATTTTTGAGAATCTACCTACTATTAGTAATGGAAATGGATATTGTCTATTGTTTTTTGGTATATTGTATTGATGATGCAATGGGATTGATATGATCACATGCTGTGGTAGGGTTGGTTTAGCACATTAGTTAGTAGCTAGGTGATGGATGTTTAGTAACTGCTTGAAGTATCGATGCAGATAGCATGGACCAATTATTATTATAGAGTTCTATTTTTGTTGTACATAAAGTCTATGGTTAGTTCATATTTTACCCAAAGTAGATTGTATCTATTTTGAGCTGCATCACGAGGAGAGTAAGTAGAACAATAATGAGTTTTGAGTGGGTTTTGACTTGTGGGCTTGATTGAGTTGATGGTTATATTGTCTTGTGGGTGATTACCATGAGCTTTACCTTGCTCTTCCCTCAATGGGTGAATCTGTCTTATGCTATGCATAATGGAGTTGATGGTTATATATATTGTCTTGTGGGTGACTACCATGATTCTTTAACTTGCACCTTCCTCAATGGGTGAATCTGAGCTTTTCCTCTTTTCCTTGATATGGGTGAATTTGGACTTCTCCTCTTCTCCCTACCATGAATAATTACCTTGCACTTCCCTCAAGGATCTAGCTTATGCATTATGAGCTAATGGGTACATTGTCTTATGGGTGATTAACACGAGTCTTTACCTTGCACTTCCCTCAATGATGAATCTGGCCTATGCTTACCATGAGTCTTTTCCATGCGTTGTCCTCAATGAGTGAGTACGGGCCTTTCCTCTTCTCCCCGCTATGGGTGTGATGGAGCTGATGGTTATATTGTTTAGTGGGTGATTAACCCCTATGGGACCCTCCCCCTTGGATGGGGGTGAGTGGTGGCTTGGATAAGCCTTGGGTGTTTTTATCTCTCTGCCAATAGCGGTTCCTTCCCTTTCTAGCCCTGAGATGTGCCACGATCGTTCTCTCTCTCTCTCTCTCTCTCTCTCTCTCTCTCTCTCTCTCTCTCTCTCTCTCTCTCTCGTCCCCTTCAGTTTCTAATTCGACTTCGTGACGTCTCCCTTCTCTCTTGATCTGTTGACTGGCTCAACCCTCTATTGTAAGGCCTACTGAAAGTCTTTATTTCTAACTGACGATCGCCCTTTCCCCCCGTTGTGCCAATTGGATAGCCCCTTCTGATGCACCTACTGGCCTCCCCTCTGCATCTGTCCTCGTGGTTTGATGACTCTTCCCAACACATAGTGAAGGCTTGGCATTGACACTGGTATACATGTCAAAGTCGACGATGTGGAAGCGTAGAGACCAAGGAGAGAGAGAGAGAGAGAGAGAGAGAGAGAGAGAGAGAGAGAGAGAGAGAGTCTCTTGAACCAATCAACCTTGGCAATGAATAACTGAATGTGTATACAATGGAGGCAAGGGGTTGCTTATATAGAAACCCCAATAAATTGCCCTACCCAAGATTTTGACAAATAAGTAAAATAAATACCTAAAAGCCAAACTAAATACTGGGATCACATTGGCCAGTTCACTTGAGATGCCTAAACTTTAACACCCTCTTTGTAGCTCATAGTGGACATCAATAGGAGACCAAGTCGATGAAGAAGCTACCATGGACACCCCTGCACCGGCCGGGATATTGGATACATCTCGGTGTTTCTCTCCTCAACTTTGTACCTGAAAGTAATGCCATCTTGAGCATTGGTTTCCTTTGTAGAAACTTTGAAATGTAGACCATACCACGTCCAATAATCCCCATTTGTGAACTGTGAACACATCACGTCCAAGATATAAAACTCCAAGATAATGAACTATTGAAACACATCTTGTCCAAAATCTGACCAACAACAATGGATTGGTGCACTCATTCATATTGTTTTAGACGTCTGATTGGTTCGCTGCCAAATGCATGCACATTGAACTCCGACCTACGGGTCCAAACACCAATAACTTGAACTCCAACACAAGGGTCCATATTAATTATAGGGAGCATGTGGTTGCCCCTCTCTGCCACTCACAAGCCTCTCTCTAGCTGAAGCTAGTGGTGACACCTGGCATTTGACTAAAAATATGATGTCGAGGCCACTATGGCCACCGCCACAAGTGCCATGCTGATCTCCTCTATCAAATCTTTATTACCGTAATCTCTGTCCAGCTTGCCTTTGTCTTTGTCTTCAAGTGAATTCCTGCTTTTGCCTTTGGCTTCAAACTCTTGAGCCAAAAAAAGCATCAAATCATAATCATGACTGTGGTCGTACCTCTACCAAGGCAGTTAACTGAGTACTGGTATTGCCATCATTGTCCAACTGACCTTTGTCACTATCCTCTAGTGAACTCCTCCATTTGCTTTTGACTTCACAAACGCCAGCCAAACAATTTGTCGGGTTCCTTGAGAATTGTATTGGTGTATAGGCCGCTAAATGGATGTTTGGCGATCCATTATCCATAGCCACTTGTTGCTCTTGGTTGATGTCGTCGCAGGTGCTCGAGCAAGGGGAGGTCATCTTGAAGTTGCAAGATCTAGTAATTGGGTACCTTCTCGCACTCCAGAAAATAGTCGTACCAACCAAGCCGAAAAAGATCCAAGCCACTTCAACTCCACCGCAAAGGGAACTCCACACGCAATGGGCTCCGTGCAATCTGCTATCCATCTTTGAAATCCGAAACGCTGTCATCAATAGTCGCTTCGCACGTTTGCCCTGTGGTAGGCCTTGGACAAATCCAAAGCTCCACAATAACTATGCATAGCAAGGGCTAAGAGTTCCATCCAGGCCGATGTCAATTTGCTCCATGGCTTATGCCAAACTGCTCCACACCCTCTTCTATCCCTCTCTGGAACTCGAAACCGCTCGAAACTCCCACCAATTGGCCACTCAAAGCTTAGCACTCCCCGTCCAATTCGATCTCCAAGCCTCTTCCAAGCTGCTCCTAAGGCTCGGCACGACCCCTCTCTAGGCTCGAATCTCCTCGCTTCAGTCGTCCATGAGAGAAATCATCTCAACTGTCTCTACTATTCAAAAGCCCTGAGAGACTCCTAGGGGAGAGCGTTTTGAAACGTTGCCACATCAAGGAGAAGGGGGGTGGTCAATGAGTGGAGGGAGGGGAGGTTGGGCCGCCAATCAGCGTTTCAAAACGCAAATGGGAGGGAGGCAGGGCTCCGTTGCCTAGCTGATGTCAATACAACGTTTCACAACGCAGATGGGAGGGGCAGGGGCGTAGTTGACAGGGTGCATCTCAAAATGCAAGCTCAAGGGGGCGGGTCTTCTTCCGATAAGTCACGCTGGGGACAACGTTTTAAAATGCTTCCGCGAGAGTAGGGCGAACTTTCACACTGTGGCGGGGGCACTTACAAACGGATAGCGTTTTAGAACGCTCCCTCCAACGCTTCACAACCAGCAACAGAAGAGAGAATAGGGGGTTGCCTAGAGTTTTAAAATGCTCACGATAGCATGTGGGAGGGATTGGACACCAGCGACGAAGTTCTTCTCCTCTCTTCACGGGACAACTCCTTCATGCCAAGGCCTTCGAGCACGAGCTACAACAAGCTCTGATACCATGTCAAATTCGACGATGCGGAAGTGTAGAGACCAAGGGGAGTGAGCACGAGAGAGAGAGAGAGAGAGAGAGAGAGAGAGAGAGAGAGAGAGAGAGAGAGAGAGAGAGAGAGAGAGAGAGAGTCTCTTGAATCAATCAACCTTGGCAATGAATAGCTGAATGTGTATACAATGGAGGCAAGTGGTTGCTTATATAGCAATCCCAATAAATTGCCCTACCCAAGACTTTGAAAAATAAGTAAAATAAATACCTAAAAGCCAAACTAAATAATGGATCACATTGGGCAGTTCACTTGAGATGCCTAAACTTTAACAATACAATGGTATTGGCATACAATTGCTGGGTGGGTGTGCCTCATGTACCCTCCTACATTCCACCTATATATAAACAGGTGAGGGAACCTTCTTTCCTCATACTTGGGTATGTTTTGTATGTCAAGAGAGAAAGAGAGTGTGTAAGGGTACATTGATCTACATACTTCTACCTCTTACTAAAGTCGGTGGCTATGGGCATTTGTCTACTATAAAACTAGTTGAAATTACCTCCTCTTTGCATGCTTTTGCACTGTCCTTCGTGATGTAATGATATACAATTTTGGGTTACTTTGTTTGATTGTCTTGCTTTAAAGAGAGAAAGAAAGAGTTTGAGGTTTTTTCAAATATGGTAATTCTATATTGTGAGGTTTGAAGACATTAAACTCTTCCACTCTATATTCAACATGGATTTTGTCGAGGATGCCTATTCTTCACAAGTTGTTGGCTAAAACCTAATGCAGGCGTGTGATATAGTTATGTTTTGGTTCCTAACTTTGGCATGGTTGCTTCTTCTGATTTTTGAAGATCCTACTAAATATGGTTAAGCATGCTACTGGAATCTCTGATTGTATATTGCTTGGACATTGACTTGAAGCACACATTTGGTCTATGGAGCTACTGATCTGGGTTTGAGTTTGGCTTTGATATGTTTGGTTGTGTGACCTACTAACATGGATCATCCTCTCAGGTGGTTATGGTATATACTAAATTTTTTGCAGTGATCTCTACTTTGATGTATGGATTTTCTTTTAAAAAAACACACAATGTGGAATGTTTTTTTTGTTATTGAGCTTGCCTAGCTTTCATGTTATATTGGAATAGGTATCTAGTTAATGGTAGTAGCTGATAGGCTTCATGGCTATTCTATTTTAGTGCTCTAGTTTTACTTCATTACTTTGATTCCCTAGTTCTTGGCCCTCTTGGTCTACCTTCTTTGGATACTGTGGATTTTTCTCCCTTTTCCACTTGAAGATTATGGCGGGTATTGCCTCTATTATATGGCTTTATTCACTAAAAATGGAATGCCTCACTTAAAAAGAATAGTCGTGGCTCTCTAATATGATTGAGAGTATGATGTTGAGGATGGTTTGTACCTGCTTGAAACGGGTGCGTAATCTGGCTTACTTCTATTAATCATTTGAACCCTCTTCTTATTCCATAGACTCATGAAGTCTGACTCCTGTACTGTATTTTTCTATTGATCTACTCATTTGCTCTTGCTGGGCATTTCAAGCTTTCTACATTTGCTAGGTTGCTTGACCCTAACCTCACCAATTAGGTCTAATCTCTAAACTTGTCTAGAGTTGCATTTGATTGGGATCTAAATAATATGATTGATACTTAGATTTTACTTCGAGAGCACTCCCTATCATTCCCTAGAACTCCCTAGCTATTGTCTCTAGAGCTTGTGGACTGTACTTTCCCTTTGACAATTTAAAATGATTGAGGTCGTTTTCCCTTCACATGTATTTTTCACTTTATTTTTCATGTTTGCTCAAGCATGTACTTGGAAATGGTTGGCTTTGTGTGGGCATAGCCTTTGTACAATTAACCAGGGTTGTTATGCCCTAACTAATTTGGTCACCTTTGGAGTCTTATGGATTCTTATGGGTAGTCCCTTAATTGTTTTACAAGGTTAGTAACTAATTTGCTGAATGGATTACACTACCTGGGGTTTATCTTGCGACTTTTGATAGCATAAGAGAAGTTCTCTTATCTACACTTTTTTGGACTCTTTAAACTTGATCTTGAGTTGTGACGATTTGGAGCTACATCACTAATGGGGAATCTTTGATAGCACTTGGACTACTAATGATTTGCATAAAGGAGTTAGCTGGTTGTTGATTTGGATTTAAAACAATAGGAAAGGGTGTATGTTATATATAAACTCTTGGATTCTATGGTGAAGTGCAAAATTCTTGAGATGGCTAGTCCCTACTTGTTCTTAGCTAAAAAAACTTTTGTCTTGTCAGAGATGGAACCCATTGGATCTTCATTGAAGTGGGCTAGTGGAGAAGGATTCAAAATAAAAAATAGTACTTTCAAAGTAAAAAGAAATTCTTCGAATAATTATTTGGGTATTTTAAAAGAGGGAAAGCTGGTAAAAGCCCTTAATTCACTTGCATTAAAAATTACTTATCCACTTTTAGGACAGTATCTAGGCTAATAATTTTTAAGTAGGACATGTATAACAACTGATAGTTTATTTGATAGCTACCATATGTAGTCAAGTCTAGAAAAATATGTTGTCTTGTCTATATGGATGCACGTGAATATTCTATCTTTGATTAAAAAGATTTAGTGTTTTTGTAGTCCGACCTTAGAGATGAAGGCATATTTCATCCTCATATATTGGTCTAGTCTTGGTGTATAGGGTAACTAGAATGTTATTTCATTTTGATCATATTGTACAAAAATGGATCGAATGCAGAATTGTTTTTGTGCAAACCACCTTCTTAATGTCTAAAACTAGTTGTTTTATGAACAAAATGTTCTTTTGTGTATAAGTAATATCATAATACACCAACACCAACACACACACACACACACACACACACACACACACACACACACACACACACACACACACACACACACACACACACACACAGTGGTACTTAAGAGCTCCTAGTTTATTTATTTCATAAAAGTCCACACCATGGGACTCAGCCCATCTCTAATACTGGCAAATACGGATTCTTTTCTAAGTAGTTTACTACCCTATAGCCAAAACCTTCCGTGAAAGGCACTAGGGTTTTCTCTCTGCAAGCATAGGTGGCCTCGCTGTCTCAGAAGGGAGTCGTTCCACTCATGCCGATTTTGCTCATTCCTGCAATTTGGCGGCCCACCTCCCTTCTCTATATAAAGAGGTGAAGGCACTTCTCTGCCCCTCACTTAGCTTTGTTTGTTGTTCTACTTAGAAAGATTTGCGTTGTGTTTTACACTGAAGCATGGAGCTCGCTACAACTGTCACGCAGGTCGGCCACTCTACCCATGCATATTTATTTGCACGTTTTTTTGAAAACGGGGGAGCATTTTTTACTTTGATGAAACTGCTGTAGATTGTGTTTGATATTGAGCATGGTGTTTTGCTCTGGACCTAGTTATGATCCTCCATGGTTGGGAGTATTTATGATAAATCGTGCTATGACATGGTGACTACGGTAATTTGTGGTTACTATAAGAGATAAAGGTGTCATTCCTATTCACTGTTTTCTAACAGCATGAGGTTTACACTGGCTTTTTGAAAGCGGGTTCTTTTCTGCCACTCTACTGAACCTGACTTTACTTTGTGGAGAGTAACCAAGCCTACCTTGGTAGCCTAAGTTACTGGTCTTAAGCAGTTTTTCGATGATCCAAGTATGGTTTACCAACTGCTAACCACTTGATAAATTTCTGTAAACACTGGTTTGATTGGGTGACTACTCTACATTATCAATGGTTTGTTTCTTTGGGGATTGCTGTTGCGTTACCTTGCTTGGCAAATATTTTCGATGGTAATCTGACACATTGCAGGGCCTACTGATGACCTTTTAGTACATAGACTTTGTAACCCTGCTGGGTATATGTATTTACTTGAGGGGATGGTGTTTTCTATCCTACTATGCTCTGGTTCTTGGAATGGTTTGAGCCTTGTTGCACCATCTTGCTGTACCTACTACCTTATGGACTAGGATAAGCTATACATTGCATTGCCTAGTAACACATATACAGTTGGCTGGCTGTGTTGTTCTCTGTCCAGCCGCGCTATAATTTTAAATGATGTTGGACCCTATTGCATACCATGGTTGCACTTGGACTATACTCTATTCATTTAGGATGTATTTACTTGGACGGATGGTACTCCTTTCATAAACTTTGAGTACTGAGGTGAATCTAACACGGTAAAGCATGAATTTTTTTTTTCAAAAAAAGCTTCATGGTTCGGCTCATAAACCAAGTTTTTTTGGGTTCCTTGAAAGAGAAATATGGATAGTGGATATTTCAAGAGTCCATTCTACCATAATGTACTTTTGACTTGGAATTTTGACTAAAGTTTGAGAACTTTAAAAAGGAATTTTTTTGAGGAAAACTTCTCATTTATACTTCATTTGATTGTGTTTTAGGAACTGGTAAAAATGATTTCAGAAGAGGGGTGGATTCAGACACTTGGATTAGAAGGGGTGATGGCCCCTAATCAAAATGATATTCTTTTTTCTTTAAACTCTAGTGTTTTATAAGAAAGGAAAATGATAATAGTTTTTCCTAAAATCTATGGACTAAGCTTGAAAAGGTTTAAAAAGAAGTTTGTAAGATGGACATGGATAACAACTGGTATAGTCCAAGATACCTATAAATATCTTGGGTCTGCATCAAACCTGCGCAATTGACTGCGTTGAAGACAACACATGCGAGCATTTAAGAGAGGGGGGGTCAAAGATCCATAATCATGGCAGTGCGTTACTGCATCCCAGCTGCGGTGTGATAACTTCTTCTATTGCAAGGTTCAAAGAGGTGGATGGATCTTAATTCCCTGCCGATACTAAGCAGAGGGAGTCACCAAATCTGGCTTGGAGATGGGTACACCAGCATCAAGAGGTAATGCCAAATATAGATGGCCTCTGAAACCTTTTTTAACATGTGAGTCCTCTTGAAGAAGACTCGCTTAGCTTGTTACTGGTTTTCCTATCACTTTGTGTGTGCTATGCGTATTGATTTGCGGCTATGGAAAAAGGCAAAGACAAGCTGGCTGTGATAGAACATGCTTTTGCAATGTCTCAACAAGTATATAAACTTGAAAAACTCACAAGGTGTGGTGATGGCGAGTAAACATGTGTCTGTCTAGAATGTGTGGGTTTGATATCTGTAGTAATTTTGCTATACTGGGAATGGAAAGCTACTTATTACTGCTGGTAAATAGCGAAAGATGAAAATGGTTTTTTTGGGGCTTTGTTAAGTTCCAAGCAAATAAGGCTTATCTAATAGATTATGCATCTTAATACACACACACACACACACACACACACACACACACACACACACACACACACACACACACACACACACACACACACACACACACACACACACACACACACACACACACACACACACACACACACACGTGTTACTATTAGTGTCATCCATGGAGGAGGTCTCTCTCCATGGAACTTTAACCCACTTTGAAGCTTCTTATTTATTCTAACCTTTAAATGGCCTCTTTAAAAACAAAATAAACCTAAATTACTAAATATGAAAAAAACCTATCCTTGTGTTTGAGTTATTCCCTATAGAGTTCCTCTCCTTTAAAAAAAGCCTCATAAAATTGCTTTCCTATTGGGTATTTCTCCTCCTACTACCTTCTTGCCTCTTGTGTGAGGTGCTAAACATAGGTGGGAACTTGAATATGTGTGATCCTCCTACCTCCATATGATCCTCTTGAAATTGGCACCACAATCACTACCTCCAAAGGGAGTATGCGCTCCTCTTTGCACAGAGTCTTCTCTTGGTTTCTAATGCGCTCATTTCAACCTTTGACTATGTGTGTGCTTCAACTACCCCTTTGCATAGTTGATGACTCTCTTCTACACAATGATGAACTCTATATTGTAATGGAAATGGCCTATGAACTTTGAGAGTAGCGGAATTAGAAAATTAGATAAAGCACTTTTGTGAGATTACTTTGTGAGCACATAGCATGTGAACTTAATTGATGGTCACAACATAAACATGGTACTTAGTTAACTTGGCATGAACAATACTTTTGCAAGAGAGGGAGTTTAGAGAACATGACAACAGTTGAGGACCGGATTCATACGGAGCCGGTCCCCCCTCCAATAGGCATTTGTATTATAGTTTCTCCCATCAAGAGAGACTTGGTACAATACAATCTTTGTGTTCCTTGTGACCTAGGTGATGAAATGAATATGGAAAGCTTCATGCATCAGAAGAATAACACAAACTTTGTAGAAAGCATTAACTATCCCAAGCCTCAGTCCCAAGGCCTCAAACACCTTCGAAGGTGGAGAGAGCTAGTGGGGAATGAGGGTAGGGAAGAGGAAAAAGAAACATTACATAGGAGAAAGAAATTATTCTTCACTTATCATCACTCTTCTTGCTAGCATACATTATATCATAGTAATGAAGATGGAGAAGATGCCAAGCTTAAGCATTGAAGCATGGCTCTTGGTTGGATTTGCATTTCATAGCCAAGAGTGTTGGTGTAGGCTCCACTTCTCACAAGCTTGGAGAAGGAGGTGGAGTTCCTCAACTTTCACCAAGTGAGAATGATCCACAAAATGAGTGTGTGCGTGTGTTTGGTGTATACCCCCCCAGCACCCCCCTTGCTCGCTTTGGTCGAGTTCTAGCCTTTCCACATGCTTCAAGCTCATTGGACCCCTCTCCCCCTAGCCAATCACATGCAACATGCATTCAAGTACATGGGTAGTCTCTGGACAAGTGTCCTCCTTACCCCTTAGAGAGAGAGAGAGATCTTGAAAATATCTAGATATTTGCTGGATGGAACTAGAAGCTCATTGGACACCTCTTTAGCATTCAAGCACACCATGTGGCTAAGCATAGGGAGAGTCTGACATGTGTCCCATGTGCCCCTTGAGAAAAGGGGTGCCCTTTGGGTGAGTGGGAGGTTAAGTCAAAGATTCCCCTAGCTTTGGGACTTTCCCCCTCCTTTGTAGGGTCTCTTTTTGACTCAATCACCTTACATCCCATGCATGGGAAGCTTCTCAAGCACCTTCCTCATTAAGTTTGTAGGGTCTCTTTTTTACTCGAGCACCTTACCCCCTATGCATGGGAAGCGTCTCAAGCACCTTCCTCGTTAAGTATGACAAGCACCTCAAGTACCTTAGTCATCAAGCATGTCAAGCACCTTAAGCACCTTAGTCATCAAGCACGACAAGCACCTCAATCTTAGGTCGGGTTCCCTAGGGTCAAAGGAATTTTAACACTAACCATTGGAGTTCTTTCATGAAGCTAACCCTAAGGTCTTTTGAGCTCCATTAGTTAACCTTGCTCTTTGACAGACCATCTCTCATTTGGACCCCTTTACCATTGGCCCCGTGTTGAGATAGATCCATAAGCACATGTCTATATTCTAACCCTTGTTCCCGTTTATTATTCCACATTAAATGATCATTTTAATATGAGAAAATAATTTGGGTTGGTTAGATATTAGATTTTATGACATTACTTCTCTCTTGAAATCATAGTCGTCCTCGACTATGAGGTAAAAGAGATAAAGCCATAGTCATTAGTTAGTTTGTCTTAGCAGGTAGAGGATCCATTTTTACCCTACGACATCATTTTAAGATGGATGAATAATCCATTTGGAGCTTGGAAAACATAGCTGCCGCAAGCATGTGTGCTCTTTAGTCCATTTCATCCTCCCAAGTAGAGTGACAAATTCTACATGGTATTTGAGAGACGTCATCATCACAAACATGATTCTTAGTATGCATACTACTTAAATTTGTGCACAATAAAGAGAGAATTAGTCTTATAAGACAAAAACATTAATAATTTAAAATGCATTTTCATATGCTTACTCTAGTGCAGCATTGTAAGCATTGACAAGGTTCATATTATCCTTAAGCTAGGTTCCTTTCATCCATTTAGCATCTTTAAAAGGATAATTCTTTAACTTAATAAGATATCGTCAGATAATCTTACCATTTCTTAATACCTTGTCTTCATGCCATAGGATGGACTCAGATTGAAGTACTTCTTCTTGATCTTTGATTTTTGGAGGGTTTGCAACTATTGCTTCTTTCGATGGTGCTCCTTTGTAAGGCTTACGTAGGCTCTCATGGAAACCATGGTGCATGAGCCAATGGTTAGGCAACTTTAATTGATAAGCCATCTCATTGATTGGCTTAAGAATTTAAAAAGGACCATAGTATCTTTTTGCTAGTTTAGCATAATACTCTTAGTGGCTCATAGGATTCTTCCCCGTAGTATGCCCTATATGAGCCTTGAGAAACTTTAGCAAGACTCAGTCATTCTATTTAAAGGTTAAAGCTCTTATGTGCTTATTAGCAACATCCTTTTTTGCCTTTGCTTTGAGATGGGTATAACTTCTTAAATCTTTGGAAAAGATTCTTGTGAGTCTCGCTATATTCATTAGTAGCGAAGATCTTCCCATGTATTTAAGTCATAAGGGACTTTTGTATCTTCCCTCTTTAACTTCAAAAGGTGCTTTTCCCATAGAAGTATGTACAATGTCATTGTACGCATACTCTATAAGAGGTAGGTTTTTCTCTCATTGAGAACGTTGATCTACTTCCATGACATAGGCTTTTAGTAGATCAAGAATCATTAGATTAGTTATTTCATTTTGGTCATCCATTTGTGGATGATAGGCTGGAAGAGAAATTTAAACTACTTCCTAGATTCTCAAAGAGACCCTTCTAGAAATTATTGGTCATTCTAGGATCTTTGTCCGACACTATGGATGTTGGAAGCCATGATGCTTGAAAGTTTGAGATCTGAAGAGGGTTGCCATTTGATGTGCCTTAATAGTCTTTGTGACAGGCATAGAGTGTGTTTTCTTGTTAAGCCTGTTGATTGAAACAATCCAAGTTGCTTCCCTCGATCAAATTTCAACTTTTAATATACCACGCATTTTAAAACATACTCTTGTATGTTTACTTTTCACTATAGACCAATAGAAATACATTTCTACTCCTTGAAGAGTAGACTATGGATTCCCTCTTTGGCCCGCATAAGGAGAAGTATGGGATTTATACATGACTTTCTTATTGTATGGGTGAGTAACACATAGCCTATTGCCGTTTGGAAGATAACCATCCTTCAAGGTGAATGGTTCTTTTTTCTTCCCTAATGCAAAGGCTGTAATTACATACTTAAAGTTTTGGTTAGTAGCATACTCATCTATCATAAAAGATAGATCATTGTGCGTTGTTATAGACACCACATTTACACTTGAACACTCTTTTAGATGAAATGGAAAAATTCCACAACTTTGGGATTGATTTCAATGCCTATGGATTCCTATTTCCCATTTGATTTGGGAAAATTTCATTTATTTTGGGACTTGTCTTGAGGACTTATGTTACATTAGATAAAGAGATAGATTCTCAAGAAAATGGTGGTGTTGAGAAACACCTTTTTTTGTCTCCTCCAAAATGGTGGTGTTGAGAAACACCTTTTTTTCCCTGTTAATTGATACTTTATAAAACATACATAGACACACATAGCAAGAAAAACAATATATGAAAATGAAATTCTATTCAGTTTCTCCTATTAAGCTAGCTTTTGCTTTCTCTACAACATTGGATGGGATTTTAATTGCTTCTGCAAGTCTTCCACCCCTTGGAGTCCATGACCACACAACTGCATCAACACACTCCCAACGCTTTGGGTCAGCAAGATTGCAGCACCAATTTTCTTTTTCCAACAATCCTCATATAATTCTTGGATTGTGAATTTTTTTTCCAACGTATTGGTGCCCAATATTGAATGAAAACTTTCTTGTAGTTAGGAGATGAGTTGTCTACATCAACATTTGACTCTGCAACTCCTAGCCATATCAGATATTCTAGATCTGTGGGTCTCACAAGACCAAAATCCCCTTTCCTTACATCAATTTGAGGTCTAAAAGCTTCCTGTGGCCTTGCACTCTGAGGACCAACATAGTGATCATTCAATTCTTCATATCCTTGAAACTCATCTGTGTCTTCCTCTATATGTTGCATTCGATGACTCCCTGTAGTCTTTGGCCAAATTGATGTATATTCACCAATTTGTTTATTGGTTTGTTTTTCAAGCTCACTAATTATTTTTTGCCAATAAATAATAACTGGCTCCATGTATTATGTAGAATCATGCTCCTTTCCCTTTAGTAGAGTCCATCTTTTCCAGAATTCAAGATTTGTCTTAATCCCTTGAATAACAAGCGGACTATCCCTTACATAGTCTGCTATAGGAACCACATGTGGACAGCCTACTGGAAATTTTGGTTTCCCTTAATCATCTTTTTTCCACAACTCAATTCCTGACTCCCTTGGCATCCAATCAGGTGATTTGGGATGAATTTTGTACTGCATTACTGGGATTTCACCTTGCATAAAGAAACGAAATTGAAGTGGCTTAGAGTGTCCAACAAGAGCATCTTGTCCATCACATATATACCCTTTAACAAAGGATTTGAAGTCAGGAACTTGCATCATCAGAAAGGGTGCTGGAGCTGAACTTTCACATTTTTGAAAATTTTCCATCAAATGTGGAAAAGTGTAGGTCATTCCTGTTCGTAATCTCTCTGAGAACCTGCTAAACATTGCATCTATGTCCTCATGTGTATGACCCACCATTAAGAATCCCAAATGCACGGTTTTGAAAACACCTTTTGCTACTAGCAAGGATAAGTATGCAAATAAAAATCGATTCTTATTCTCTCCTGCACAATTATCTAGCTGTAGCAGAAGATTCTCAGGTAATTTTTGAAACATGGGAGTGGACATGGTATCCACAACACATTGAGAGGAGGCTGATTTCAAGTTCGAAATCTCTTCATTACATCCTTCAATAGCCAACAGTAGTGTTACTACTACTGATACAATTCTCTCACGCTCTTTCATCATTCTGTTTTGGTGGTCTAGAGCTGTCCTTGAATTCAATGCATTGAACAATGTTACATTGCTGCGTGGCATACCATCATGGCATAAATCTCCTAGCCCATGGTTTTCTGCTCTTTCCAAATTTTGTAAGCATAATGCAAGGGAACCAATTGTAGCATTTGGATCTGAAGGCCATAGACCATTCAACGAGAAATGACCATACATCCCATGCCCATGCCCATGTGTTATCATGCCTGTTAATGATACTTGCAACTGATATGCATTCGCATAGTCTTTTGAGTTCACTCGCAATCTAGGTATTGTTGTCTTTTTGTGGTCCATTTTATCATGTATAATGCATAAGTACTTATCCTTTTGCATTTGCGAGAACTTACGCCAGGTGTAGTACACATTTGTACAGCTTTGTTGTTGCATCATGTGAATCTTACGTTCATCCTTCAAACGTGAAATCAACTCATCATCCTTTGTTGACTCTAGTTGAGACTTTATCCAACTACACACAACACATTTGGAGAACTCGCTTGTTTTTTACAAGGTCACATTAGCAAACTCTGTATTCCAAACCCTATTGAATGTAGTGCTAGACATTGGCTTGAGACTCATACTTTTTATTGACATCATATAAGATGTCTATTTGCTTGTACGTGTTTGGTATTGCAAGCAAGGTTTCTCTGGTACCATCTTCCATAGTTCTACTCTTATGTGGCATTTTCTCTGAGTTTTCATCTACAAAAGAGCACATCAATGCCCTTCCCATTTCTGTATGGTCTCTTTCTTTTCTTATGACACCATCATTACCATGCACTGAGCGTCAAACCCCATTTTCAAATTGTTCACAGTAATGATAAAATGAAGTTTTTGGAATGCCATGAATTTCGTACCAAGCTCTACTACAGACCTCATTGCCATTAAAAGAAAATACATAGGAAGTCTTTGCAGTTGTTTTATTCTCACGCCAAGCAGTCAACATTGTATCATACACATAGTTGGTTCTATTTTGCAAACTTTGTCCCCAAATTTCATTGCGCATAGCCATGACCTTATCTCTATTGGCATATTGACAACACCTCTTAGAACAACAATCTATGGCTGAAACAAGCTGGACAGATGATAGGGATGCTTGATTGGATCTCTTAGAAGGTTTCACGAACATTTTTGGCTTCCTATTTATAAAGCAATATTTTTGTTTTTTTTTGAAATAGGCTTTACCAAACGAGCTGATTCAATGCATGTATCTTGTAATGTGTCGCTAGCATGTAAATCCTCATATTGTAACAACGCTTTTCCATCCATAGTTGTCACTCTCTTGATAGGCCAACAAACCACATTGATGTTGTATACATCAAATTGTGCAGAAATAGTAGCCTCACAAGCATAGGATGTTTCAATACCAATACCGATGTTATCTTCACCTAGCTCACCAAAGTTCACGGAATCAAATGGACACACATACATGACAACCCCTTCGGCTACTACATGTGTTTTTCTTTCATCCCAAAGTTGAACTCTCTTATCCTTCCAAACCTCCCTATAGCTCATTCCATTAGATTGTGCCTCGAATGCTCCCATTCCTTTGTGAGTCTCAGACATAGAAACCCCTTCGTACTATATCTCATTCATATGTTGTAGCAACCCAATACTCCATTTCACAATACTGTGAAAAGCACTCCCACTGTCAATGCGTCCATTGTTGGAAATGGAATAAGTGCTTTCTTTTGAAAACACAAATCAATTGACACCGATACATTTCCTTCCCCAATAAGCATGCCTGAGCAATATGCGTTTGGGTTTGTCTCACATACACTCCCAAGGGCAACCTTTTGTGTGGCTAGAAACATGCATACTCTATCACCTTGATTAAAATCCATACCTGCAAGAAGGTTTCAACAAATATTTGTTAAGAAAACCATCACAAAGTCATTTCATTGTGAGTATATATGTAGGTGTTTCATGATGAATACATACACACAGGGCACACCGGTTTGATGTTATGCTTCCAGTATACTGTTATCCTACCGGTATGATGTTACCGGATGTTATCCTACCAGTATGATGTTATACTATCCAGTATAATAACATTATACCGGTGGGATAACATCATACCGGCAGGATGTAATCATACCGGTATGATAACATCATTATACCGATTTTCAAGCATTCATACCGATTTTATACCTGTTTGACATTGTCTGATAACAGAGGTCTCTTGCCTACAGGAAGAGTTATCCAAATGCTTGGACCATGAGGAAACCTTTGGTCTCTATGTCACGTTTGTGACAGGCATGATTAGTCAACCAATGCTACCTGAAACCATAGTCTTGCCTGCACGAGTAACAGCTCCTGGACATAGTGTTGTTCTCATTGATGTGTGCAATGCTTGTGGTGTAAGAATTCATGATCACAATCGCTCAAGCCATGTTGTTCTATTGCCTTGTTCACATGCATACCATACATTCTGCTATGCTCACTTGGCTGAGAAAGGAAAGTGCATGCTTAAGGATTGCCTCGGAGTTATTTCTGCAGAAGACCAATCCCTTCTAAAGAAGAAGCCAGTTGAACCATGCCCAAAAACAGGTGAGAAAATTGTTTCAATGGGTAATCAGGTGGTTGATTTTTGTCTTCTTTGATGTTTTTTCAGGTGGTTGATTTTTGTCTTCTCTGATGTTTTTTCAGAGTCAAGCTGCTTTAGAACTACTGCCGGTAAAGACATAGGGAACGATGCAGTGACGCCTGCATACAAGACACCTGTGGAGGTATTGCTTGATGAAAATGTCCCTGGTAATGCTAAGAAACCTGTTTCGGAAACAACAGAAGAAGAACAAAACTTTGAGGTAAAGGAGCAGAGTACGACTGGTGCTCAAGAGAAAACCCTGAATGAGGAAGATGATGTGTTGCTAGACAGTGTGCGGGTGATAAGATCAAAGACCCCGAGAAAACGAGGCCAACGTGGCAA
This sequence comes from Adiantum capillus-veneris, assembly GCF_014529385.1. Classification (NCBI taxonomy): domain Eukaryota; kingdom Viridiplantae; phylum Streptophyta; class Polypodiopsida; order Polypodiales; family Pteridaceae; genus Adiantum; species Adiantum capillus-veneris. The sequence continues at coordinate 90,771,727 of NC_140947.1, read as the reverse complement.
GAGTAAGTTTTTTCATTGATTATGGCTCTAATAAGTGATCTCTTGCTGCACAGCTTTCTAAAGCTGATGGTCGTGTAGATGTCAGGCTGGAGGGAAGTCTCGAGGAGACCCTTGCTCAGCATATAAGAAAGTCAAAAAGAAAAAAAATCGAGAAGACTGGAGATGAGAATCCTGAAATGGAGCAAAAAAGCAAGGAAGAGGAAGAGACCTAGGGGTAGCCAGAAGAGGAGATGGACATAGAAGACACTAAGGAGATGCAGAATACCGGCACAAGTTCTGACCCTAAACCCAGAGCCTGCAAAAGATTATAGTTTGCCCCCCCATGTTTCTTTTTATGTAACCACTTCTGAAATTAATATAACTTTCTTTCCCATTCGACGTCTCTTTCATCTCGTGCCTAATTTTTGAACATTGTATGTTTTTATTGTATGATTTCAATCTATAGATATGTCCTAATTGCATATTTAAATTTGAGTCTTGTGTAATTTTGCATCTGCAGATATGTTTTCAGTTGAAGAATGGCGCCTTGCAGATAGGTTCAGGGTTGACAAGCAGAATGGCAGGGCTGACATTCGTGCAATATGGAATTGCGTGTTGTCTCGTGCGGTGCTCGTGTTTCCTCTATGGTATAGACTAATTAAAAGAATCCCACTGATATGGCCAAGGCCACCACCTCTGTTGAGCATCTAGCGTAGGGTTCTCATTTTGGACCTTAATGGATTACTGCTCAAGAAATTTGATGAAAAATATGGTGAAGAATTGCCCCACTGGCCAGAAATGCGGTATGTTGTTGAAGGGGATACACAGTTTTGGGTAAGGCCCGATGCAGAAGTGTTTCTGAATTTTTGTTTCAGATGGTTCGAAGTGTGGATATGGAGCTGCTGCGAGTTTGAGAAGCTCAAACGCATGCTAGCGACGGTGTTCCCTGACCACCACAAAAGATTCAATAGAGTGGTAAGTCAGGCGCAGTGCACAAGGGCCCCTTTTAAATTGGGCGCGACAAATAAACCGGTGTTCCACAAGAATCTCGAAAATTTTCCTGACCTACCACCTGACACACTTATCTTTGATGATTCTGGATATAAGCTAATGTTTAATCCATTGGGGTCATTTCTTGTTTTTCCCAAGCTAGAAAAGCAGTCTAAAGAAGTGCGCGCCTGTTTTCTATCAACCACTGTCATAAACTGGCTGGCACACTGGTTGTACTCTAAGGACAGAATTGAGTATACAAAGAGGACTGTAATTTGTGCAGACGGACAACTTGAAGACACCTATGTGCGTCGTTTTTATTGGAAATGGCGGATTGACTTTTTCAAGAAGAAAGGAACAGATTTTTTATATAAAAAGAAAGCTTCATAAAGTCTGTGAAGTGGGCGACTTTTGTCGATGTATTTTTTTGTCAATGGATGTAAATGGAGAATTACTCAGCCAAAAGGCTCAATCAATGTAACAGAATTCATGTATAATACATTTACAAACAAGTTGCACGGAAATACGTTTTATTCTATATTTGAAGTATATTGAAAATAAAAGGAGACAGTGAGAGAGTGTGTTTGATAATGGTATTATATTGGGCATGACTGGTATGATACTCAGAGAGAGAGAGAGAGAGAGAGAGAGAGAGAGAGAGAGAGAGAGAGAGAGAGACTCGGATACAAAGAAGTGACATGTATGATACCGGTATGATTCTTTCAAGTGACTGGTATGATACAGGTATGATACTGAGAAGTGACCGGTATGATATTGAGAAGTGACACGAGAGAGAGAGAGAGAGAGAGAGAGAGAGAGAGAGAGAGAGAGAGAGAGAGAGAGAGAGAGAGAGAGAGAGAGAGAGAGAGAGGGAGAGAGAGCCTTATACTGAGAAGTGACTGGTATGATACTGTGAAGTGACTACTATGATACAGGTATGATACTGAGGAGTGACCAATATGATACTTAGCAGTGACATAGAGAGGGAGAGGGACTGGTATGATACCGGTATGATACTGTGGAGTGACCGGTATGATACTGAGACGTTACACACACACACACACACACACACACACACAGAGAGAGAGAGAGAGAGAGAGAGAGAGAGAGAGAGAGAGAGAGAGAGGAACTTGTATAATACCGGTATCATACCAGTCACTCCTCAGTATCATACCGGTATGATACTGAGAAATGACTGGTATGATGTTTAGAAATGAGAGAGAGAGAGAGAGAGAGAGAGAGAGAGAGAGAGAGAGAGAGAGAGAGAGAGAGAGAGAGAGAGAGAGAGAGGGAATGTATGATATGGGTATGATACTGGGAAATGACTGGTATGATACTGTATCATACCGGTATGATACTGGGAATTGATTGGTATGATACCGATATGATACTGAGAAATGATTGGTATGATACAGAAATGATACTGAGAAGTGACAAAGAGAGAGAGAGAGAGAGAGAGAGAGAGAGAGAGAGAGAGAGAGAGAGAGAGAGAGAGAGAGAGAGAGAGAGAGAGAGAGAGAGAGAGAGAGGGAGGGAGGGAGAGAGGGAGAGGGAGAAAGTTCAGCTTACAGTAATAAGCAGATATACACAAAATTATGCATTATGCATTTCTTAAGATGGTTACAGCTCAAAAGGCATACTATTGTAGATAGACTCACTGACATCAAGTGATATTGTATATAGTTTTGAGTTGCTGGGATGGGGTATCATGGGGATTTTGATTGCCCGAACAAGATGTGAATATATGAACACCTCTGGCTTTTTGTCCAAAAGCTCGTAGGTCTGCTCATTTATCATACGATAGTAAAACCCTTTGATAGCATAGGATCCTCGCCCAATGATATTGCCCCAGTCATCTTCAGCGTCTGAATGAAACTCTTGAATAGCTGCAGTGCATTTCACTATATAGAAATCCACTTTTTCTTCATTGTCATTTGGTGCGGGATCATCAAAATTATCACCAACAATAAGAGCTTGGCTGAGGGTGTCAGTGTCCTTCATATGCTGCATCCTCATTTATTTCGTCGTCATCGTCTTCCCCTTCTTCTGTAGGCTCCAAAATAAGGTATGTCCAAAAAGGAACGTGTGACTTGCTCACACATCTCCTCCACTTTTCCTGTTTACATACACTACAGAAACAAGACAGTGAACGTGTTCTCAAAGCAGTTGTATCATGCTCTGAATATGCAGAAACAGAGTGCATTGAGCGGGTATTTTTTACAGCCTTCACATCCCAATCTTTTCCCCTTTCGACATCTCCCAATTCAATCACCCAAAAAATCCTGCTTACATAACAAGCCTGGGATGCATAGGTGGCTGTAGCACCATCTGACAAGGTCCGTCTCAATAATGCCACAACATCTGTAGCACAGTCTATCTTTGCGCAGTTTGGCTGCAATTGGTATTGAGTTAAAGACCTTTTTATCACTGCTCCCGCACCGTCGTGTTCTCCCTTACCATGTCCGGATCCAAAAAAGTTCCAAGACATTTTCCATCCCATAAAAACACTGTATCTGCAATTTATTCAATGGATAGAAGAAGATTAATATACTCTTGGCACGATAAAATTACCAAAAAAAACACATATTATAATATTACTGATGTTAGACACGCATTTTATTACAACTTTAATGCCACTATGATAGGTCTCTATATTAAAACCACCTTCAGATAATGTTTGTTAGAACATGGTATACCTGGCAAGGAAATAGAATGGTCTTCTTGCTTTGAATTGTGAAGCTGCTCCATCAGACCATACCCAATGACGTTTTATATTTAGACCAAATTGCTTTAGCCATTCCGCATGTTTCAGAAAACAGTGTTGAACAAAATGGTGTCATGTTGCTTGTCATCTGAAATGAAGAAGTGAATTGTCTTGTGGATGTCCCCTGCATAATATAAAAATCAAAAATTATTGAAGGCTTAATACAAAAGAAATAATACTGATCTAGGGTGATGTCGTTACGTGCAATTCGGAAATATGTTATGTGCACAAAAATAGTTACTTGATTTGAATACCAATGCATGGACTGAATCTCATTTTGTTCTTTGAAACTATAATTTTCAGCAAAGTCAACAACTGACACAACAACATCTTCTGGAAAGCTTTGTATACATTTCTTATATCGTTCTGCTTGCCATCTATACACAAAATTATGCATTATGTATTTCTTAAGATGGTCTTTGAACATGACTGAGAGATCCTGGCATGATATTTCCTTATGCGACAAGACTTTCCTTTTCTTCTTCACACCGTCACGCGTAGTTCCTACTTCTAGGTCCTCAAAAATCTTCACCACAATCTTTTTAGCAATAAATGCAGCCTCTGTAGCACAAAAGTCTAACTTATCCGGGCCACACCTTTTACATTGACCACTCAAGCAGGCAAGGGCATGGAAGGTGGACGTATCTGATTTAGGACACAGTATAGAGTCCAATAAGGCTGTTACACTCTTGATAGGGTTTTTTGGTGCCTTGCATCCACCATTGTCTTTGCATATGTTGCATTGACAATGGCAAGCTTTTCCATGCAGACCGAATACAGAACTTCGCATGTGATTTATGGCATCCTTTAGGAAGGACATTTGAACATGTGAAATGCAGCAGCAAGTATATTGGTCTCTCAATTTCCACACAAAATATGGCTTCATGTACTCAAATGCCCGCTGCCTTATTACAATTTCAGGGTATTGTTCTTTGAAGTTGAGAAAGAGCTCCACCTACAATGAAAGACATATATGGTTAAAGAACATTGAAGAAAACTGCAGGTTATGAGGAAAACTGTTACATTGCTATAAACCAGTATTTTTATTTCAAACTACTATGTTTTTTCACTTAATTGGTTAGGTAAACCAGTGTATATGAACACATGTCCTTGGTACGTACCAGTGGTATATAAGTGTCAACCAGTGCAAATGTTCTTACTGCTGATGTAAACCAGTCTTTTCATTTATAACCGGTATGTTATTTACCTAACCAGTACAAGTGAGCACTTAACCATGATGTATACCAGTGATAAATAAGTGTTAAAAAGATGAACACATGCCCTTGGTACGTACTAGTGGTATATAAGTGTCAACCAGTTCAAATGTTCTTACTGCTGACCAGTTTTTTCATTTAAAACCGGTATGTTATTTACCTAACTAGTATATGTGGGCACTTACCCATGATGTGTACCAGTGAAAAATGAACACATGTCCTTGGTAGATACCAGTGGTATATAAGTGTCAACCAGTTCAAATGTTCTGACTGCTGATGTAAACTAGTCTTTTCATTTAAAACCGGTATGTTATTTACCTAACCAGTACATGTGAGCACTTAACCACGATGTATACTAGTGAGAAATAAGTGTTAAAGAAAATGAACACATGTCATTGGTACGTACCAGTGGTATATAAGTGTCAACCAATGCAAATGTTCTTACTGCTTATGTAACCCAGTCTTTTCATTTAAAACCGGTATGTTATTTACCTAACTAGTACATGTGAGCACTTACCCATGATGTGTACTAGTGAAAAATAAGGGTTAAAAAAATGAACACATGTCCTTGGTATGTTCCAGTGGTATATAAGTGTCAACCAGTGCAAATGTTCTTATTGCTGATGTAAACCAGTCTTTTCATTTAAAACCGGTATATTATTTACCTAACCAGTACAAGTGAGCACTTAACCACAATGTATACCAATGAGAAATTAGTGTTAAAAGAAATTAACACATGTCCTTGGTACATACCAGTGGTATATAAGTGTCAACTTGTTCAAATATTCTTACTGCTGATGTAAACCAGTCTTTTCATTTAAAACCGCTATGTTATTTACTAACCAGTACATGTAAGCACTTAACCACGATGTATACCAGTGAGAAAAATGTGTTAAAAAAAATGAACACATGTCCTTGGTACGTTCCAATGGTATATAAGTGTCAACCAGTTCAAATGTTCTGACTGCTAATGTAAACCAGTCTTTTCATTTAAAACCGGTATGTTATTTACCTAACTAGTATATGTGAGGACTTAATCACGATGTATACCAGTGAGAAATAAGTGTACAAAAAAATTTAATGGATATGTAAACCACTATTTTCCTTTCAAACAGATATGTTTTTTACCTATCTGACATGACAAACAGTACATGTGAACACTTGACGAGTACATGTGAACACTTAACCACTATGTATACCAGTGAGAAATAGGTGTTAAAAGATTTTTACTGGTTATGTAAACCAGTTTTTTACCTAACCAGTTTATACATATCATACGCGTGTGAAAGTATGCGTCTGCAAACGTATGTTTCAACAAACATACGCGTATGGTAAAAACTATGTTTCCATTTATATTCTCCTTCACATCCAATATTTATCTACTCTTATTCTAGGACCAAATACAGATTCCCCTTATTTCCATTTATAACTTCCTTCATATCCGATTTCATATCTACTCTTATCAACCCATTTATAGAGAATATAGGTCATGAATGCAAATATTAGAAAACAAAAATGGATATAGTGAAGCAAGTTATTACCAGAGATTGTTTAAGAAGATGCACAGGATGTTTGACATATGAATTTCTTCCAATACGCTTTCTGCACACATCCTTCTTATTGGGTGAAACACGAGTGTTAGACATCCAAAAAGAGAAGATCAACTCTTTCTCATCAGGTGTTATGAAGCCACGATCCATGGGCTGTCGAGCACACAAAGAGATTGGAAAATTGCCATCACCTGCTGCCCTCAACCGATTCTTTGCAGCTATGAAGTTCCTCTTGTGCAAATTTAGCAACTTAGATGCAGCTGAAACATTCACTTTTGAGGTAGATGTACACTCAACATTCATAAGCATTGTGGTGATGAACCTTTTAAGAAAGAGCTCCTGTCCGCTCTTGGGTAATTTGATTGCATCTATCGTGTTGCGTATGGCTTCAACGAAGGTTGTTTGTGCCCTGGGCATTTCAAGGTCTCCAAGAGAAGGATGATTGACAAACTTGCACAAAATATCTGAGCGTGATGCAACATCGAGGGCCTTTGTATGCCGATTGAAGAGCATAACAAGGTCATTGCAAAGTCTTTGACGCTTTGCATCATCAGCACGGAACCCTATGGCCTTCAGGCCATAGGGTGTCAATATAGAGAAAATAGAGGTTCTTACTAGCATAGAGGGGACCCACGGCCACAAGGTCTTCTCAATATAGAGAAAATAGTGTTTTTTTACTAGCATAGAGAGCACCCTATGGCCTTGGGTCCATAGGTTGCAAAAAAACCCTCATGAAGGGTTTCTTCAAAACATACAGGGCACCTTGTGGCCTTGGGGTCATAGGATATGTAGAGCATAGAGAGGTTCTTGCTATCATCCATACAGGGACCCTATGGCCTTGAGTCCATAGGGTGCCAATATAGAGCATAGATTGGTTCTTACTAGCATAGAACGGACCCTATGGCCTTCAGGCCAAAGGGTGCCAATATAGAGCATGGAGAGGCTCTTACTAGAATAGAGGGGACCCTATGGCCTTCAAGTCATATGGTGTCAATATAGAGCAAATAGTGTTTTTTACTGGCATATAGAGAACCATATGGCCCTGTGGGGCCATTGATTGTCAAAAATCTATCATGAAGGGTTTCTTTAAATTGAAAACATAGAGGGCACCTTGTGGCCCTTGGGGCCATATGATGTCATTATAGAGCATAGAGAGGTTCTTACTAACATAGAGAGGACCCTATGGCCTTCAGGCCTTACGGTGCCAATATAGACCAAATAGTGCTTTATACCGCCATAGAGAGCACTCTATCGCCTTGGGGACATAGGTTGCCAAAAAAATGAGGGTTTTTTTAAAACAATGAGGGCACTTTGTGGCCTTAGGGCCATAGGATGTCAATATAGAGCATAGAGCATAGAGCATAGAGCATAGAGCATAGAGCATAAAGCACAGAGAGTTTCTTACTAGCATATAGGAAACCCTATGGCCTTCAAGCCACAGGGTGCCAATATAGAGTAAACAGAGGTTCTTACTAGCATATAGGGGACCCTATGGCCCCAAGGCCACAAGGTCTCCTCAATATAGAGCAAATAGTGTTTTTTACTAGCATAGAGAGCACCCTATGGCCCTAGGTCCATAGGTTGTCAAAAAACCCACATGAAGGGTTTCTTCAAAACATAGAGGGCACCTTGTGGCCTTGGGGTCGTAGGATGTGTAGAGCATAGAGAGGTTCTTACTAGCATACAAGGGACCCTAAGGCCATAGGGTGTCAATATAGAGCATAGATCGGTTCTTACTAGCATAGAGAGGACCCTATGGCCTTCAGGCCAATGGGTGTCAATATAGAGCATGGAGAGGCTCTTACTAGAATAGAGGGGACCCATGTCCTTCAAGTCACATGGTGCCAATATAGAGAAAGTATTGTTTTTTACTGGCATATAGAGCACCTATGGACCTAGGGCCATTGGTTGTCAAAAATCCATCATGAAGGGTTTCTTCAAATTGAAAACATAGAGGGAACCTTGTGGAACATAGAGGGGACCCTATGGCCTTCAGGCCTTAGGGTGCCAATATAGAGCAAATATTGCTTTATATTGGCATAGAGAGTACTCTATGGCCCTGGGGCCATAGGTTTCCAAAACAATGAGGGTTTTTTGGAAACAATGAGGATACCTTGTGGCCTTGGGGCCATAGGATGTCAATATAGAGCATAGAGCATAGAGAGTACTCTATGGGCATGGGGCCATAAATTGCCAAAACAATGAGGGTTTTTTTTAAACAATGAGATAGAGGGAACCCTATGGCCTTTAGGCCACAGGGTGCCAATATAGAGTAAACAGAGGTTCTTATTAGCATAGAGAAGACCCTATGGCCTTCAGCCCACACGGTCTTCTCAATATAGAGCAAATAGTATTTTTCACTCACATACAAAGTACCCTTGGGGCCAACCCTATGGCCTTTAGGCCTTAGGGTGCCAATATAGATCAAATAGTGCTTTATACCGGCATAGAGAGCACTCTATGGCCCTGGGGCCATAGGTTGTCAAAACAATGAGGGTTTTTTTGGAAACAATGAGGGCACCTTGTGGCCTTGCGTCCATAGGAAGTGAATATAGACCATAGAGCATAGAGCACAAAGACTTTCTTACTAGCATAGAGGGAACCCTATGGCCTTCAGGCCATAGGGTGCCAATATAGAGTAAACATAGGTTCTTACTAGCATAGAGGGGACCCTATGGCCTTTAGCCCACAAGGTCTCCTCAATATAGAGCAAATAGTTCTTTTTACTGGCATACAGAGCACCCTATGGCCCTGGGGCCATAGGTTGCCAAAAAACCCTCATGAAGGGTTTCCTTAAAACATAGAGGCCACCTTGTGGCCCGGGGGCCATAGGATGCCAATGTAGAGCATAGAGAGGTTCTTACTAGCATGCAGGGGACCTTCAAGCCACATGATGCCGTATGGTGTTTTACTGGCATATAGAGCACCCTATGGCCCTAGGGCCATTGGTTGTCAAAAATCCATCATGAAGGGTATTTTTACTGGCATATAGGGGCACCCTATGGCCCTAGGGACATTGGTTTTGAAAATCCATCATGAAGGGTTTCTTCAAATTGAAAACATAGGGGGAACCTTGTGGAACTTAGAGGGGGCCCTATGGCCTTCAGGCCTTAGGGTGCCAATATAGAGCAAATATTTCTTTATACTGGCATAGAGAGTACTCTATGGCCTTGACAACCTATGGCCCTGGGGCCATAGGTTGTCAAAACAATGAGGGCACCTTGTGGCCTTGGGGCCATAGGATGTCAATATAGACCATAGAGCATAGAGAGCTTCTTACTAGATAGAGGGAACCCTATGGCCTTCAGGCCATAGGGTGCCAATATAGAGTAATTAGAGGTTCTTACTAGCATAGAGGGGACCCTATGGCCTTCATCCCACAAGGTCTACTCAATATAGAGAAAATATTATTTTTCACTGGCATACGGAGCACCCTTGGGGTCAACCTTATGGACTTCAGGCCTTAGGGTGCCAATATAGTGCTTTATACCGACATAGAGAGCACTCTATGTCCCTGGGGCCATAGCTTGTCAAAACAATGAGGGTTTTTTGGAAACAATGAGGGAACCTTGTGGCCTTGGGGCCATATGAATTCAATATAGAGCATAGAGCATAGAGAGTTTCTTACTAGCATAGAGGGAACCCTATGGCCTTTAGGCCACAGGGTGCCAATATAGAGTAAACAGAGGCTCTTACTAGCATAGAGGGGATCCTATGGCCTTCAGCTTACAAGGTCTACTCAATATAGAGAAGTTAGTAATTTTCACTGGCATACAGAGCACCCTTGGGGCCAACCCTATGGACTTCAGACCTTAGGGTACCAATATAGAACAAATAGTGCTTTATACTGGCATAGAGAGCACTCTATGGCCCTGGGGCCATAGGTTGTCAAAACAATGAGGGTTTTCTGATAACAATGAGGGCACCTTGTGGCCTTGGGGCCATAGGAAGTCAATATAGAGCATAGAGCATAGAGCATAGAGCAGAGAGAGCTTCTTACTAGCATAGAGGGAACCCTATGGCCTTCAGGTCACAAGGTGCCAATATAGAGTAAACAGAGGTTCTTACTAGCATAGAGGGGACCCTATGGCCTTCAGCCCACAAGATCTCCTCAATATAGAGAAAATAGTGCTTTTTATTGGCATAGAGAGCACCCTATGGACCTGGGGCCATAGGCTTCCAGAAAACCCTCATGAAGGGTTTCTTCAAAACATAGAGGCCACCTTGTGGCCTGGGGACCATAGGATGCCAATGTAGAGCATATATAGGTTCTTACTAGCATACAGGGGACCCTATGGCCTTCAAGCCACATGATGCCGTATGGTGTTGATGTAGATGCTCTAAAGGTGGATTTAAGCCATTCAAGGGATACTACTTCGAGGTTCCTCTAATGTCATAAGATAACCTGTGATCACAGTACCATAGAATGGCCTAGGTACACTTGTAGAACTGTTTTGTTGACATCCTTTGGACTTAGGACCACAAGGTTTAACATAGAGGGGACTCTATGGCCCTAGGTCCATATGGATGTATTAATATCCATCTTGTTTAAATATATGTCATTCTTTTTACAGAAAATATCTTAGAAGAGAATGTCAAAGTCAGTTGATGCAACATGATCAACACCAAGTTCTTGGTATCTACATTTTCACTTACCAAATGGTGGAACTGATGAGAAATTCCACTTGTTCTTTCAAGATAAAGAGCAATTGCCCTTCAAGGATTGTGGTATTGTCAAGGAGATAAAGAAAGATTGTTCAGATCTTGAAATGTTTCCATGCCTTGGAGTAAAACTACTCAATGGTGACTCCTACTTGTTGGAGCCTATGGCCTTTGCTCAAAAATTGGTAAAGGTGGATTATGACGGAGTGACAATGACAACAGCAGGGTGGGTGGAGCTTCAAGATGACACTCCAAGTGAGAACTTTATAGACTTATATACGGAGGGCTTTAAGAAAGTCAATCAATATTAAGGTAAATTGAGCAGCACAACGAAGAATAAGAAGCGAAAGAATGAAGACACACGTAAAGCAAATCAATCTAAGACTCTCAAGGAGAGTCAGACTCCCTCAGTTGGAGACAATGGTAAAATGTGGCCGAAGAAAGTCTTTCAATTATACCCTTACAGACTCAAGAAGTAGGAGATTCTAGTATACTTGCAACCCTAACAATTGAAACCCCCTCAGTGGTAATGGTTGTGGACTCAGTATCCTTAGCTGTGCTAGACTCTATTAAACAACCCAAAGAAAAAGATCTTGATAAAGAAGTTGCCAAAACTTCTAAGAGTGGGCTAGATGGATACGTTGGAATTGCACACTATTTTAAATTTGGTGTACAATTTACCCAATTGATCCCAGTTGAGCAATGCAACCTTGCACCAGATGGCTATAAATTGTCAGATGTGTATGTGAAATATCTCTTGAAGAAATTTGTAGGGCACTCTAGGCCAATCTCCAGTGCAGCAGACCTGATGCCGTATAACCCAATTACAAAAATGCCTTTACAAACAGTTGAAGTGCATGGAGACAAGCTATCAACATACCACTACTGGATTCTAGCTGGTCAGCATTCCATCATAGCGGCTAAAGCTTTCTTGCATAACAACAGCACTAAGTATGCTTTGAGAAAAGAGTTCTACAAGTTTAGAACTACAAGGATAGTGGTAGACGCTCCCAAAGAGGTTGTTGTTCGAATTTCCAAAATGGAGAACATGGAGAGAATAACAACAATGAAACACCAACCTTATCTGGAGGTCTTGAAGCATGGTCGTAGTCAATGGCTTGCATATTCTAAACCAACAAAACCAGGTAGGAGTTCCTATCGGTCATCCGAGTCGAGCACCTTGGGATGTAAGTTCCACTTCCCTATGTTTGTTTTTGTTACAAATATGTTTTGAAATAAAGTTAATTTTCTTTGCTTTATTTTAAAGGCCTTTGTAAATGTGGCGAACATCACGTTCAACCATAAATCATTTGCCAACAAAGAAGTACACATGGTCATGTATAATGATGAAACCTATGATCAGTGGATAAACATCTTGGAGAAGCTTCAGACATCAATTGCGCGTGGGAGACAACCAAGCATAACAACCTTTAGATGCCTAAATGGTTTAGAAGATAATGATGTCAAGCTACTACAGCAGGAGCTGACAGAAGATAAGATCTGCTTAGTGAAGCAACCACATCAAGCGGGCATGCTCGACCTCACTGCACGTGCAACGAACTTAAAGCAGACCAGGGTTTTTGAGCCTCAAATGTTGATGGCATTTAAAGAGATAGATCCATCAGCAATAGCAGTCACTTCATGGGATGAATGTAAGTCTCATTATAACATTACAGATGAAATTTACTAATCTCTCTTCACGAGTTGTACGCAATGGCTAAATCTCCTGCTACAAAAAGGAAAGGAGAAAGAGCCAATTCCTGAGATCACTAGGGGATATGTGCAGTGGATCATTGCACAAAATAATGGTACTTCTAGTTAGCAATTCATTTTACCATGGACAATCAAGTGTGTTGGAAAGAATTTAGGCATTGAGTTTCTCTGCAGTGAGAATAGCTCTACAATTTGTGTTGGTGTTTGCATCATAGATACAACACACAAAAGTCTTACATCTAGTGGTTGGAGTGCTACCGAATTTGGTAAAGTAATTGATGGAGTATATGGGGTAGCACATAAACCATCAGAGTTTTTAATTGCCGGCTTAGTCAAGTATCAACATGCTGCTTCCGTAGAGAAGGCAATTTCTGAAAAAGATAAATGGTATGAAATGCATGTTCTATCTTTGAGCTCCTTAATGGGATCAGAGACCATCCAAAACATGTGCTCTGCCCGAAGTAATTTTTGGGGTTTTTGCGTTCTTCACTCAAGGAGAGCAGTACACCAACTACTCTAGTGTTAAAGAGTCACTTTTGGAGCCAATGCATACTCTCTGTATCAACGATGATGAGTATGATGCTGTGACCATGGCCAAAGCCTTTTTTGTGCGTCGTGCAATCAAATGCATATGTGTCAAAGAAGATGATCAAGTAATAGACATCTTCTCATTAGGCTATGGGACTAAAAGGGGCACTACAACAATAGAGAAAGGTGATATCAGTTGCATGTACCACAGAGAAAGTCAATGATGCCAAGGATTTAGAGGAAGAAGAAATTGAAGAACCATTGGATGCAAGTGCTGAGGCCATTCTAGAAATTCTACAAGAAACAGGTTAAGCTAGGGCCACCCATGATATTACAGTAATGATATTTAGATTATTATTGTTGTCATTTTATTTTATTTGTCCCATCTCAAATCCGCCCATGATGTTAAAAACATTGATGTTTGGTTTGTTATTTTTCTCAATTTATTTTCTTTGAAAAAATGTAAACTTGTGAGTTTGAGTTTTTTCACAATAAATGAATTAGACTTAAGTGTATGATATTATATGGACATGTTGTGGCAAATAGAATTCTATATATATATATATATGGTCATAAGATATATTATGTAATACTTTAAAGTTAAGTGGTCATATGAGGTTTGGGAAGAACACCCTATGACTTGAGGATCATAGAGTTCTTTGTAGACACACATGGCACCCTATGGCCCTAGGGCCATAGAATCCCCCAAAAGCAAATGGGATACCCTACAACCTTACGGATGTAGGGTGATTACATCGAGTCTCCAAAAGGGCACATAAGAATTTGGGTTACTCTATAGCCTTAGGTCCATATGGTGTCAACTTAGAATCCACCAAAAGCATTTGGCCTACCCTACAAACTTACGGATATAGGGTGATTACATAGAGTCTTTAAAAGGGCACATAAGTATTTGGGCAACATAGAATCCCCCAAAATCATTTGGGCTACCCCACAATCTTATGGATATAGGGTCATTACATGAAGTCTCTAAAAGGGCACATAAGCATTTGTGCTATTCTAGAAGGAAACATAAGTTATCCAAGAGCTTCTGAGATAACCTAAGGCCTTAGGGCCATAGGGTGCTGACATAGAATCTCCACAGGGACACTTAAACCACCCCATGGATGCAAATCACTTAGCTCTCTATGTACACATCTTATAAAATATAACATGACACCCTATGGACTTTAGACAATAGGTTGGTTATTCTAGGTTACCTAAAGACTCGTTAAGTGTTTCAAAAACATTTTTCTTTTGCCTTACTATCTTGTGTTCATAAACATTAGGGACATATATTGCTTATTTTGTGAGCAATTGATGTATGATCATTTTTGGTTGGGTGTAAGTTATTCTATTGTGAATTGATGGTGTAAGCATTTGAAATAATTATCTTTGTATTGCAACTAACTAGATTAAAAATATATTCAACATTTGTTGTAAATGCCAATTATCTGCTTAGATAGTAAACATCAAGTATCAAAATTCAAATGGTTTATGAAGCATTTGTCCTTTGGATTATGTGAAGATCTAGTTCTTTAATTGTAACAAGATTTTATTCAAAGATATAAAGTGCGAGTATTTTGTTCCAAACTATGATTTTGTTTTTCTTCTAGATGATGCAGAGAATTGAAATTCATATCTTGAATGTTTTTCAATAGAGGGAAGCTAGGACTAGTACAATTTTTTAGCTTGTCATGTAGCAATTAGAACATTGTATCAAGGTTTATTGCAAAGAAATGATTGTATAATGTATGACAATTGTTTAAGTTTGTAAATTGGAAGTAGAAAGCAATGCAAGTTCCAGAACATGTGCAATGCCATAAGGGGGAATCCAACACAAATATTTTTACCCCCAAGGATTTGAAAATCAAAGTGCATGGTGAGCCGGACCTTCCATCCACCAACAGATCAATGCATTTGTGAATTAAAGTACTTGCAAATTTGATTGAAATGTTTGAATGTTATGACGACATTTGAAGGCAAAGACCCCTTCAACTGTGTGACAAAACAACAGTTGTATGATGTATGTTAATGATTCAATTTTGTATATTGGATTGCATATTTACCGCAGTATTAACTTACACATTTTAATAAGATCATAAATACATTGAGATTTTATAAAAAAGTTAGCACTTGGATTTTTTCATGACTGTCATTGTCTAAGTAAGTTGCTATATACCACCTATTATTATTTTTATGTGTATATACACTTGGATTTTTTCATGACTATTTTATTATGAAAACTTTTAATGTGTATTCATCCTTGAAAGTTATGTCAAAAAGTATATCACCTATACGTATTTAGGATCACTAAAACAACTAGAATTTTTTTATTGAAATTACTAATATTAGAAAGAATGCTTTGTGCTCTAACAACATCGTAATCAAAATCCGTTTGTGAATGTACCATGGATGCCTTGGCCACCCTATGTCCCTTGGGCCATAGGATACGAACTTAGAGCATATAGTGTTTCTTACTAGCATTGAAGACACCCTTTGGCCCTTGGGTCATACGCCAACTTAGAGCATGGAGGATTTCCTTTTAGCATAGAAGCATAGAGGGCACCTTGTGGCCCTAGGGCCATAGGGTGCTAACATAAAGCATGTAGAACTTCTTGCTAACAAGAAAGGTACCCTATGGCCCCAAGAGTGCCAACAAAGATCATATAGTGTCTCTTACTAGCATAGAGAGCACTCTATGACCCTAGTGCCATAGGGCTCTAACACAGAGTCTATGAAGACGCACGTAAAGTCACTCAATGTGGTACAAATATAGAGTCTCTAAAGGGGCACTTAGGTCACTCAATGGTCTTGGGGCCATAAAGTATTCTATATGTATGTAGTAGAGAATTCTCTTCAAGGACACCTTGGCCACCCTATAGCCTTAGGGCCATAGGGTCTCAACATAGACAATAAATGGTTTCTTATGATAGCACCCTATGGCCCTAGGGCCACAAGATTCCAACATTGAGCATATGGTGTTTCTTAGTAGCATATGGGGCACCCTAGGGCCATAGGGTGTGAACACGTAGCACACAAGGTTTCTTCCTAGCATAGACAACACCTTGTGGTACTAGCACCATAGGGTGCAAACATGAAACATTAGGGGTTTATATTAGCCTTGAGGGCACCTTGTGGCCCTAGGGACATAGGGTGCCAACATAAAGCATATTGAGGTTCTTATTAGCATAGAGGGACCCTATGGCCCTGGGGCCATAGGGTGCCTATATAGAGCATGGAAGGCTACCTTGTGACCCTGGGATTATAGGAAGCCAACATTAGGCATAGAGGGTTTGCTAGCATAGAGGACACCCTATGGCCCTAGGACCATACAATGCAAGCATAGCCCATGTACGATTTCTCTTTTACCATAGAGGACATCTTATGGATCTAGGGTCATAAGATGCCAACATAGTGCATAAATGGCTTCTTATAAGTATACACATAAACATAGTGCATAGAGGGAATTTTACTAGCATAAAGACTGCCCTATGGCCTTGGGGCCATAGGGTGCCAACATAGAGCATAGAGGGCTTTTTATTAGCACCTTGTTTCCCTTGGAACACCATAGTGCCATAAAGTGGTTTTTGTATATGTAGTAGAGAATTATCTCACACAGGACACCTTGGCCGCCATCTCGCCCTTGGGCCATATGATAGTAGCATAGAGGACACTTTATAGCCCTAGGGTTTCCTTCTAGCCCTAGGGCCATACACTGCCAACATATAGTATACATGGTTTCTTCGTAGAGCAAACCTTTTAGACCTACGCAATAGAGTGGCAACCTAGACCATATAATGTATCTTACTAGCATAGAAGGCACCCTATGGCCCTAGGGCCATAGAATACCAATGTAGGACATAAAGGGTCTCTTCATAGAGAGCACCCTACAGCCCTGGGGCCATAGGGTGTCAACATAGTCAAATGGGGTGCAAACATAGAGCATAGGGGGTTTCCTACTATCATGGAGGACACCCTATGTCCTTTTTGCCATAGGGTGCAAATATACAGCATGGAGGTTTCTTGCTAGCATAGAGAGCACCCTATGGCCTTGGGGCCATACGGTTCCAACAAAGAGAACTAAGGGTTTTTTGCTAGCATAGAGGATAGATTGTTTTCCTGGGGCCATATGATACCAAAATAGAAGAGTCTTAAGAAGGGCACCTAGGCCACTAAATCACCTTATGTCCATAAGGTGGTCTTTGTGGGGAATGCTCCTAAAGGGTTCCTTGGACACCCTATGGCCTTTGGGCCATAGGTTACCAACATAGAGTTTCAATGGTTTCTTACTAGCATAGAGTGCACCTTGTGGCCTACGGTCTTTAGATGCTAATATAGAGTTTCAATGGTTTTTACTAGGCATAGGGGGACACCCTATGGCCCTAGGGCCATAGGGTGCCAATGTAGAGCACAGAGGTTTTCTTTCTAGCATAGAGGGCACCTTGTGGCCTAGGAGTCATTTGATGCACCCTATGGCCCGGGGGCTATAGGTTGCCAATGTAGAGCGTAGAGGTTTTCTTTCTAGCATAGAGGAACCTTGTGGCCTAGGGGCCATTTGGTGCTCCCAACTTAGAGCATACAAGGTTTCTCAGTAGCATTATAAAGGGTACCTTGTGGCCCTCAAGTCTCCATAGGGTGCCAACATAGAACGTAAAGGGTTTTTCTTACTACCATAGAGGACATTAGGCTATGGCCCTGGGGCCATAGGGTTTCAATATTGAGCATAGAGGATTTCTTACTAGCATAGAGGGTACCTTGTGACCCTAGGTCCATAGGGTGCAAACATAGAGCATATAAGATTGATTACTATCATAGAGGGTATCTTGTGGCCGTCCATAGGGTGCAAACATAGAGGATAGAGGATTTGTTACTAGCACATAGGGCGCCCTATGGCCCAAGGGCCATAGAGTGATGACATATAGCATAAAGGGTTTCTTACTAGCATAAGAGGCACACCTTGTGGCCCTTGGGCCATAGGGTGCGAACATAAAGCATAGATGGATTCTACTAGTGCTCATAGAGGGCATCTTGTGGCCCTATGACAACCCATGGCCTTAGGGCCATAGGGTGACACATAAATAAAGTACCATATGGATTTGAAGCCATAGATCTATTTATATGTTGAGACCTACTAACAATCCTAACCCTATGGCCTTGAGACCATAAAGAGACATATTTTGGATTATCTTAAAGTCGTAGAGATGTCTACAAAGAGAACACTATGGCCTGAAGGCCATAAGAAACTTAGTCAAGGAAATCATCTAATGCAAGAAGATAGTGCAATAGAAAATGAAACTTGTGGTCTAGAGCTTAAAGGCATAAATGTTTCTCCAAGTATACTTCTAGATGCTACCATCATGGACAAAGAACTAATGTAGCTAGATAAAGATAAGGAATCTCTAGACAATGAGGAGCATAACAATAAATTTGTTGTAGATGTGTTGTCAGTTAGTAAATTTTTTATTTGCGATTAGTTTTTTCTAAGAGATTGACAAAAAAGATTTATCAAAATGTAGATACTTTGGAATCTAAAATTAGGTGTTCTTTAAACTTGCAGTCCTTCAACAAGATATTGCGGCTGACAAAGTTTTACTCGAGATCGTTGGTATAGAGGATGCTCATGCCATTGACCCTACTGAGAAAGATTCTATCAATCTCCATGTCAACCAAAGAGTTTCTGAAGAAGATAACAAGAATCTACAAGTTTTTGAAGGTCAACCGCTACAACAACTGGAGATAAATTTAAAGAGTAATCCAATGGAAGAAGATAGTGAAAGTTCCAAAACATGTGCAAGGCAAGAAGAAGAAGGCAATGAAAATATTCTGGTAGCCCAAGATTTGGGAATTGGATTGCATGGCAATACAATGGAAGTAGAAGGAAATGGAAGTTCGAGAACATGTGCAATGCCAGAAGGAGAATCCAACACAAATATTTTAGCACCCCAGGATTTGGAAATCAAAGTGCATGGTGAGTTAGACCTTCCATCCACCAACAAACCAATGATGACTATAATAGTGAGCTTGTGTGGATTGTTCCTGAGGAGATGCTGGCAAAAGTCCAAGAAAATGAAGAGCTTAAAGTTTGGACATGAGCATATTGTTCTTCGTCCAGAATGCATTGAGTTTTTAAAGGCTCTACTGAGCAATTTCAATGTAGGGATATGGTCAGCTGCTAATGACATGCATGTTATGGACATCATCAAGATTTTAGAAAAGGAAGCTAAAGAAAAATTTCCATTCTTTATGATCTAGGGGCAAAGCCAATGTCAACCATGCGTAGAATCGAGGATCACTCGCTTAGATGATCCAGGAGTAGAAGCACTTTTCAAACCGTTGGCTATTGCATCATCAAAATTTGGGATTGATGCAAGAAGATTGCTTCTTGTAGATGATGAACCATTAAAGGGATGCATGAATCCTGCATTGAATTCTATTTTTTCACCATCATTTAATGTTGATGATGAGGAGGATAATATCCTCCTTGGGGAGCTGCTACCATATATCAAAGCTCTCAATCATGTTAACGACATTCACACAGTTATAGGGTCTCATTTATATGGACAAGCACCCATAGCTCAAGGTCATGAGCTTTATAACCGTATACACAAGGTTGTTACAGAGTGGGAGGAGAGAAATCTAATTTTTCTAGGAAAAACCTACTCCACGGGCAGGCTACCAGAAGTTTCTCGTCCTCTTCACGATGAGAAAGTTGCAACATATAGCACTAGTGGAATGTCCACTCAAAGTCAAGACAAGAAACTTTCAGCACGTGATCGAGAAAAAGTAAGGGTCTTAAAGAATATCAAATCATTATCAGCCTTGAAAGGTACAGAAGCAATTATGCTTGCCCAAAAATTGGGATACAAGGAGCCCGTGATCAAAGTACATGAAGCCAGGAATTATATAAAGCATCTAAAAATTCAGTATGATCTCAAATAGCCCTACATCAAGAAATGATGGAGCAATGTTTGTAACATTTTTTCATTTACAAAGATCTTTATGTACTCAGAGACTTTGCTAGAGTGCTTAGGGTTTCAAGATATATGAAGATGTAAATGATTAATAGTTTTTTAATTTGTCTTTCAAAAGTATAAGTAAATTTTGAGTTTCATGTGCCAAATGCTCTTTTTTTTTAAAGGTTTTATGATTGTTTGCTTTGAAATTTGAGTTCATTGTGGCGTCAAGGTTAATCTACATGGTCATAAGGTCAAATCTTGCTCTATGACCTTGGGGTATTTGCACTTTATGGTCTCAACACCCTATGACTCTAAGGCCATAGGGTCATAGTTTGGCATGTGTTCTTGCATAAGGCTTACTAAGTGTAACCACAAATTAGCACCCTATGTCCATAAGGTCTTCAACACACACTTAAGATCTCTATATTGACTTTTTTTTTTCATTTCAGGGATTCTAAGAAAAAATGTTTTGCTATTAGATTATCACAAAATAGAGAAGCTCCCTTTCATATTACATCAAATATCACATTCAAACCAAGAGCAATGGTTTCATTATCTACCAGCATCTTTCAAATAGGAGAAGAAAACGCTTATCTTGGATTTAGAGGGTGTGCTTCTCGCAACATTTGAGCTTCACTCAAGGCCAACCTGGACCAAGTACCTGTGCATTGTAGAAGATAACAATGAGGTGTATGCGGTCCGTCCAAATGCAGAGTATTTCTTAAGATTTTGCTTTGAGTCCTTTGAGGTTTGGATTTGGAGCTGCCATCATTTACAAAAAGCTCAGCACATAATCAAGACCTGTTTTCCTACACAAGTTCACAAACTCAAGATGATTATGGATAACATGTGCTGCTGAAATTCAAATTTCATGATCGGTTACAAAAGAGCCTATCACAAAAATCTTTCGACCATATGGAAGCTATTTGATTATTTAGATGGGGGCAACACCATAATATCTGATGATAGTCCATACCCAGTGATGTGGAATATGCAAGGAACTTATATGATTTTTCCAAAGTTTTGGAACCAACCTACTCAATTGCTTCAAAGTTTTTTAAAAGATGAAATTGTTCCATGGTTATGTGGATGGTTGTATGCTAAAGACAAGAGAGACTATACCATAAGAAATTTTGTAATGTTCCATCCAGATGCATCCTTAGACTCACTATGTAATGCAATGTTATATGTCTCAAAGGATTCAAAATCTCAAGAGGAGGCCATCTTAAGTGTACTAGTTAAGTATTCTAAAAAGCATCTACCAAGTATTTGGCATTGTGTACTTTTCAAATTTTAAACTTGATGGAAAATTATGGGATAGCTTGAAAAAATCTTTAAACTATTTTTTTAATGAAGTGCATCCTATTGTGAGGAGACTTCTCTCATTCAAGTTCTTTGGTTTCATTGTTTGATGCTTCTATGGTATTGTTAAATTTTTCTTTTTAGTAATTGTCTTTATTAAGTGATGCAAGCAATTTGAATATTCTTGACATTTGGTAGTGTTACAAAATGGTGTTTTTTGAACACCCTCAATCTTGGAGATATCATACTCTTTCTAGTTAGTACTTTGTTGTACATGCGATGAAGACCATCATTTTTGTGAAACTGTCGAGTTGTTGGTGGTAATCTTTGTGTCTATACTTTATACTATTTTGACATAATCAATGTATACGATTAGTATTATTCACATCAAATGGTGTTTTTATACACCTCCTTTTTTTGAGACACCATCTCTAAAACCTTTGAATGAAGTTTTAAAGCATGTGCTTGATGTAAAAAATCTTCATCTTAACATAGATTCTTTGGCACAAACTTGTATTAAGATTTTTTATATTGTAGTTTTATGTTAAGAAACAAATTCAAAGTTAGAATTATGATAGTTTATTTAAGTAAGTGCCTCATTTAACTTTGTATAGTTAAATAGAATACCAAATGGAATTATAGGTGCAATCGATGACATCTTATGGTCTTAGGGCCGTAGGATACTCTAATTATTGTTTAGCTTTTTTAATGTTTGTGAACATAGAGCATAGAGGATTTTTCTCACTACCATAGAGGATATCCTATGGCCTTGGGGCCACATGGTCTCAATATTGAGCGTAGGGGATTTTTTACTAGCATAGAGGGTACCTTGTGGCCCTAGGTCCATAGGGTGCAAACATAGAGTATAGAGGATTTCTTACTAGCACACAGGGCACCCTATGGCCTAAGGCCATATGGTGACAACATATAGAATAAAAGGTTTCTAACTAACATACGAGGCACACCTTGTGCGCCTGGGGACATAGAGTGCCAACATAGAGCATAGAGGGGTTTCTTATTGGCATAAACGGCATCTTGTGGCCCTAAGACAACCTAGAGCCTTAGGGACATAGGGTGGCACATAAATAAAGTCTCATATGGCTTTGAAGCACTGAATCTCTCTATACGTTGAGACCTGCTAACAATCCTAACCCTATGGCCTTGATGTCATAAAGATACATATTTTGGATTATCTTAAATTCATAGATATATCTACAAAGAGCACTATATGGCCTTAAGGCCATAGGTGCAATAGATGGCATCTCATGGTCTTATAGCCATAGGATACTCTATATTATTGTTTTGACTTTTTAACTGTGAAATATTCGTTTGAATGTTGTTTAAATTATCGTGTATTTAAAACTTGATAGCATGCTACAAAACCATGACCAATTATTTTGTTACACGTGGATTAAGGTCACCAAATTTATGACAAGAGTGTTTAATAGTATTTGTCTTTACATATTATCTTTTTTAATTACTGTAATCAATCTATATGGTGCTTAAAAATCATATCAATTGGTCTTTTGACATCTCATTTTTTGAGAATCTGCTTCTAGAATCATTTGTTGCAGTTTGAAAAGCATTGATGTCATAATAAATCCTTTTTCAAAGAACTATATTGGAGGTTTATGCTTAAATTTTATAGTAGAGAATTTAAAATAGACTCATACAATCATGATAATTTATCTAAATTAAAGGTAACTAGAGCTTAAAAATCATTAAATAACACAATCCTAGCATACACGTTTAGAATTTGGAAAACGGTATTTTTCCAAATTATCTAAAATGGTGTTCTTGGTCGTTGTGAAAGTGCATCAACTACTTGATTGTGCTTGCCAACAATGTGAGCAATATGAATTTAAATTGCCAAAGAAAATTTGCCCACCTCATTTGTTTGTCGGAGAGCTTGGTTTGCGTCATGAAGTTCTTGAGGCTTTGTGATCCATTCGCAGGCTGAATGGAGTCCCCAAGAGATAGCGCTTCCACGTGTCTATGATATATAGAACAACTAGAAGCTCTTTTTCGTATTTGCCCAATACTCGCTTATCGGAGTTGAGTCTTTGACTCTCATATGCTATGGCATGCCCTTCTTGAAGCAAAATAGCTCCAAGGCAATTACCACAAGCATCACATTGGACCTCAAATGGCTTTGAGAGATCTAGCAGTGTGAGCACACATTGAGAGATAACCTCAAATGGCTTTGAGAGATCTAGTAGTGTGAGCACACTTTGAGAGATAAGATTCTCCTTAAGCTTCTTGCACTTTTGCAGTCCATGAATACTTAACGTTCTTTTTTGTTAAGTCATGTAATGAGCTTGCTATTAGCGAGAAATTTTTTTTAATGAAGCATCTATAGTATGCACACATACCTATGAAGCTTCGTACCTCCTGTAGATTCCTTGGATTAGGCCATCCTTTTATTATCTCTAACTTGTTGGATCCATACGGGTGCCATCTTTAGAGATAATGTGACTTAAATATTGAATCTCTTGTAGAAAAAATTCACTGTTTTTTTAATTAATGAAAAGCTTATTCTCTCTCACAACTTGAAAGATTACCTGGAGGTGTCGCTTGTACTCCTCAAGACAATTTGAATGGCCTGAAGATTTTTGTCCATCATGAGTTTGAATGCGTCTGGAGCATTTGTCAGGTCAAAACTTGTAAATTATCAAATAGATCTTCTATCCGCGGCATGGGAAATTTGTTTTTGATAGTAATCTTATTTAGTGCTCTATAGTCGACACACATGTGATATCTATCGTCTTTCTTTTGCACTAAAAGAAATGGTGAACAAAATGGAGAGGACCTAGACCTCACCATTCCTTTTCCGTAATGTAATGGAAATGGCCTATGAATTTGAGAGTAGCGGAATTAGGAAATTAGATAAAGCACTTTTGTGAGATTACTATGTGAATATAGCAGGCGGACTTAATTAATGGTAGCAACATAAACATGGTACTTAGTTAACTTGGCATGAACAATACTTTTGCAAGAGAGAGAGTTTAGAGAACATGATAACAGTTAAGGACCGGATTCATACGTAGCCGGTTCCCCCTCCAATAGGTATTTGTATTATAGTTTCTCCCATCAAGAGAGACTTGGTACAACACAATCTTTGTGTTCCTTGTGACCTAGGTGATGCAATGAAGATGGAAAGCTTCATGCATCACAAGAATAACATAAACTTTGTAGAAAGCATTAACTATCCCAAGCCTCAGTCCCAAGGCCTCAAACACCTTTGAAGGTGGAGCTCGAGCTACTGGGGAATGAGGGTAGGGAAGAGGAAGAAGAAACATTCCATAGGAGAAAGAAATAGTTCCTCACTTATCATCACCCTTCTTTCTAGCATACATAATATCATAGTAATGAAGATGGAGAAGATGGCAAGCTTAAGCATTGAAGCATGGCTCTTGGTTGGATTTGCATTCCATAGCCAAGAGTGTTGGTGTAGGCTCTCACTTCTCACAAGCTTGGAGAAGGAGGTGGAGCTCCTCAACTTTCACCAAGTGAGAATATTCCACAAAATGAGTGTGTGTGTGTGTGTGTGTGTGTGGTGTATACCCCCAACACCCCCTTTCCTTACTTGGGGCGAGTTCTAGCCTTTCCACATGCTTCAAGCTCATTGGACCCCTCTCCCCCTAGCCAATCACATGTAGCATGCATTCAAGTACATGGGTAGTCTTTGGACAAGTGTCCACCTTACCCCTTAGAGAGACAGACAGCTTGAAAATATCTAGATATTTGCTGGATGGAACTAGAAGCTCATTGGACCCCTCTTTAGCCCAACCAATAGCATTCAAGCACACCATGTGGCTAAGCATAGGGAGAGTTTCACATGTGTCCCATGTACCCTTGAGAAAAGGGGTTCCCTTTGGGTGAGTGGGAGGTTAAATCAAATATTCCCCTAAATTTGGGACTTTACCCCTCCTTTGTAGGGTCTCTTTTTGACTCAAGCACTTACCCCCCATGCATGGGAAGCTTCTCAAGCACCTTCCTCATTAAGTTTTTAGGGTCTCTTTTTTACTCAATCACCTTACCCCCATGCATGGGAAGATTCTCAAGCACCTTCCTCGTTAAGTATGACAAGCACCTCAAGTACCTTAGTCATCAAGCATGACAAGCACCTTAAGCACCTTAGACATCAAGCAATGACAAGCACCTTAGTCATCAAGCACGACAAGCACCTCAAGCTTAGGTCGGGTTCCCATCTCAAGCTTAGCCCTAGCTTGCCTAAGGTCAAAGGACTTTTAACATTAACCATTGGAGGTCTTTAATGAAGCTAACCCTAAGGTCTTTTAAGCTCCATTAGTTAACCGTGTTCTTTGACAGACCATCTCTCATTTGGACCCCTTTACCATTGGCCCCGTGTTGAGATAGATCCGTAAGCACATGTCTACATTCTAACCCTTGTTCCCGTTTAATATACCACATCAAACGATCAATTTAATATGAGAAAATCATTTGGGTTGGTTAGATATTAGATTTTATGACACTATATTGTATTGGATCTACACAAGGGGTCCAAAATGTTGTGTCTGAGCAGAGATGCTCAATACAGATTCTCTCTTGCCTTACTCATGGTTTGTACAATGGACTTTCTTCCTCTTGTTTTGATGGCAGCACTACTTTGGCCTTCCTATACATGTAAATGGTCATTGCTTGTCCTTGCCCTTTTGCACGTACCTAAGGATTTGTAGATCACCAATTTGCTTGTACTATTTTCTTTGTGTTTCTTAACTTTTGAGATGATGTCTTAAAGACTTCATATAGTTGCATTAATTAACTAGCAAAAGCTCTCACAAAAGGGGAAAGGGGGACACATGTCAGAAGGCTATCACTTATGCTGCTGCTACCAACACTCTCCTCCTCCCATGCTCTATAAAAAGGTGAGTAATTTTTTATATCCCTCACTTAATTTTAGACTACATTGTGCTTGGTTTTTTACTTTGAGGAAAGAGAGAGAGGGAGTGTAAGTGCTCTGTGATGGTGCTACTCTGATGGTTACTAATTTTACTTACATAGAGGGGAGAAGTATTCAGGTGGTCATAGTGGACAAGTATGGCCAAAAATACTCTTCTATGGATCGTAAGGAGTTAGAATGATATACATATTTTGGTGGATCACTCCACCAATACTATGTAAATCCAGAAGAAGTGAAAACCATGACTACTCACACGCCACCAAAAATTGGGCATGTAGGTCCAGTGAGAACCATAGTGGAAGATTCTTTTGGACATGAACGATTTTCGAACACAGGGCCTATGGGATCAATAGGGTCTAAAGCTTCTATGAACACATATAGGGGTAGTGCGGCACATGACGTAACTTACACAACTAGAATCCCTCCGACTATTACACGGGATCAACTTGATGAACGTATAGCGGAATAGGATACCAATTATAGTACCAAGGGGAGATTATGATCCTAGAGAGACCACACTAGGAGGACCAGGGGTGGTGAGGATGGTTGCAAAGTCCAGACTCATGCGACCATCTCAAGTGGCAAAATGTGTACCCAAAAAGTATAGTGGATAGGGAGATCCGTATGCCCATGTTTTGATCTTCAAACAAGTGTTGAGGGAAGAACAAGTAACTGATTTTCATACTCAATATGAAGGTTTTGGTTGACTTTAGAAGGAACTGCTTTGACCTGGTTTCAACCTTTTAACAGCCTGGAATTTCGTATTGAGCAACTTCTCCGAGAATTCGCTGAGGAGTTCTCAAAGAGAGGAATTAAGCATAATACTGTCTCCCAGATCTATGCATTTAGACAAAAGGAGAAGTAAAAGGTGAAGGAAGCCTCGCTTTGTTTCAAGCAATACAGAGAAAAATGCCTTGCTAGAGAACTACCTCAGGATGAGAGACTATCAGTACTTTTCATAGAAGGATTGTGAAATAACACTTTCAAACAAGAATTGCACTTAAAGGCATGTGTTACTTTTGAGCAAGTCATGAAAGAGGCATTGTATCTGGTAGACAATTGCAAGGCATATGGAGAGGTGACAGAAGACACAGACCAAGGGATGAGTAGCACCTCGTCAACCACTAGTGAGTCCACAATGAAATTGGGCGGGCAAAACCCAACTGTGCCGGACGTTGATCAAATGATTGAGGAAGTGATCAGAAGGATGAACCAAGGAAACTGGATGAACCCAAACACACAACAATCGTCCACTCGAAAATGTGACACTTGTGGAAGAGATCATCCAACTCAGTGGTGCAACTTTCAACAGAGCCCAGGAGTAAATGTATCGCGTGTACTGAAGTGGTGTGCTACTGAACAAAAATGGACAAACCATGAAACCCACGAATGTTTCTATAATAGAAACAATGTTAGAGAGAGACAATATGGGCCACATGGAGGGAAGCAGTTTCCACCCCCTCCAAGATACCAAGTAGGCCCAAATAACGCAATCCAAGGGCAAGAAAAACCTCAACCTGTGTTGGGGCATCAACCTCCTTTACCCTAGGAAAACAGGACCATGGTAAGGATTTCTCAACCCATAGAAGCACCTTCTGATCAGAGTATGGTCCAGGTAGTTTTGTACCGAGTAGATTTAGACAATACCTATGAGAGGGGGTTTGATAGAAATGCATATGCTTCAAAGGGACAAATTCCATGGATGGTTTTGGAAGAGATGCCAGAGCCCTCATACATAGCTCAACCAACAAAAAACCATTACTTGGTCGATGAAAATATACTTATGTTCATGGCAAACTAGAACTACAAACCTAGGGGTTATCCTCCTAGAACAGGACAACCGATGGGGGCTCCACAAGCTTCTCCACCACCTGTAGGACCATGCTACGAATGCGGCGATGATTATTGGGCAAGGATTTGTCTACACAAAGGAGAATGAATCAAGCTTTTTGGGTTCTGTGAGGGGTGTACGAATGATCATCTCATTCCACATTGTCCAAAAAACCCTGCTAACAAGGGAAAAGCAACGATGAACAAAATTGTAATTGTACCAAGCTCGAGTGGATAAAAAACAGAACAAAGTATTTTGATAAACGCGGTAACGAGAGCCCAAGCACATGAGGCTGCAAGGAACGCCCCAGCCATCCAAATAAAGATAGAAAATTTGTCTGTCAGAACCCCTAGAAAATCTTGGAAGGCAAAACGAAACAAGATAAAAGCCAAAAGAGAGAAAGAAAAAATGGCTTTGGAAACCAAATTACTGCAAACAAAGAAATAGTTGAGGATGGAAAGAGACCTTAAGGAAAAAGGCAATGTAGCAAAGCCATCAGCAATACCGTCGGGAGGATCTGTCTTCGTGGACAAGGTCTTTGAACCCTTGGACGCGATCTTTAAAGCTTATGATGCTAGGTTAAAGCCTAACCAAACCCAAGAGGATATGTGGCTAACATACCCTCACCAAGGGTATGAAAAAGAGAGGTTAAAGATGTGCAAGGAGCTCATCCAAGCCACTCAAGCGCTTATGGAACCACCAGTTCCAATTGCTCCAAAAACCGAGGTGTTAATCGGCAAAAATTTTCAAAAGTTAAAGGAGAGAGGGATCAGAGAAAAGGACCATATAGATCCTGTAAAGGAAACAGCCTGGGATATGAGGATAGCAGCCAATACAATAGATGGAATGTATTTGCAAGCACCTCTGCCAATTCTTGAGGTGGAAGAACAATGGCCACAGGATTTGTGGGAGCATATCAGAAACAGAAAAGATGGAAGTGCAACGCTTCAGTCAGCCCCTATCATGGAGATCCACCTCAAACATGAGCTCTACCCAAATGATATTCGATCATTGTATGGTGATGTAGGTACAGAGATATCGAAAGATAACAAACCTCAGTCATTGAAGACTTTACCTTCATTTATTGGCAACCATGAAACCAGATCAGAGGTAAAGAAAGTACCATCTCAATGGAAGACTAATCCTAAGATGATGGATACCAAAACTCTTCGTGATCTGATATCATCCCCTATCCGTTGTACGCTAACTCTATCAGAGTTACTACATATAAGACCTCATCTTTGGACAGAAGTGGAAAAAAGTTGGAAAAAATAGGGCTGGTAATTCCGCCACCAAATGCTTCTCCAAAAACACTGAATACCCAAACCTCAAAACAAGCTAAACATGAGTCAGTTCCAGTGAACAAGGTAGGAGATTATTGATAAGGAGAAGAAGGAAATACTATCCTGCTTGTTGAGTACAAAGACGTAAAGTTGATAGCAATATTGGATAGTGGAGTCAGAATAGCCATAACCACCAAAGCAATGTGGAAAAAATGGGAAAAACCTGCTCTCCAAAAAACTAGAATGAAACTTCAATTAGCAAATGGGTATCTGGAGAGACCTATTGGCATTTTGGAGCAAATTGTAGTAACCTCTTGCAGAATTGCATATGAACACACGTTCGCCATTATGAATTTCGATGAGAGTAGCAATTTCGATATCATATTGGGCAGACCATTTATGCATCAGCTCAAAATGGTACAAGATTGGGGTTACGACTACATCTACCTAAGAAACAAGTATGTCACTACGAAGATCAGTGTCACAGACCATAGCTATAGAGATGTGGAACAAACCCCAGGAGAGGAAATAAACTCCACAACTGACCAAGAAGGAGAAATACCGGCTTGGCTGCAAAACAAAGCTCATAATTACACAGCTAAAGCTTCTGAAGGTGATAGTTTAAAAAAAGAGGATTGCATTCATGACAGGTCAACACAAGATGAGGCATATGTACCAAAGCCTTTTTCAAAAGAGATGTTCAAACCTTTTGGATGGCAACAGATACTGGTCACTCTTGATGTATACATGAATGAGATGACCCCGACCAAATTTTGTGACGAGGAAGGATATGATATCATTCCATTCCAAATGATGAGTGTCAGCCTAAATCCAAAATCAGAATTGGAAGTCCGTGACCGGGAAGGGGTTGTAGATTATCGACGCATAGTGGATGAGATCTCAGTAAGGGACCTTGACCAAACAGATGAAGAAGCATCCTAGGACTCCATGGATAAGCTGTTACAGGACAACACAGACGACGAGCTTTCTAGTGCTCAAATCAAAACATCAAATGGAAGGATCGACAAGTGGTCTACCATGATTTTTCGAACCAAAATCCTTGAAGACAGTGTATATATCGGAATAGCACATGAACAAACAAAATAAAACAAAAGAATATTCAGTACCTCTGTTAACCGACAAAACACAATACTTAATGCTGGTTGAAGCAATAGATTGCCTTAAAGATGGGATATCAAAAAGGTACATGAAACCTGGCTCAAACAAAACAGAAATAAAAAAGAAGAACAAACAAAAACCAGTAACAGAGAGTATTTCCAAAAAAGCAACAAAGTTGTTCCAAATATAGCACAAAAACAAGTACAATGAATTGAAAAAGAATTTTGAACAACAGAGTTGGAAATTGATGAGGAATCAAACGATGATAAATTTTATGCACCTTTCCACTACAAGAAGTACACTTAGAAAAATTATGGTGCAGAAACTCAAACGAGACCCAAAAGAGCCTGGAACTTCATATGATGGGCCTAAAAAAGTCAAATGCATAAACTTAGCAGAACCAGGCGAGGAACCTAAACTGGCATACATTGCCACGGACCTCATTGAAGAAGAAGAGTGGCTTCTAATAGATACACTCAACCGGTATAAAGATGTGTTTGCTTGGTCATACAAAGACCTAAAGGGGATAGATCCAAAGATCTATTAGCACACGATACCCCTTAAAAGTGATGCCAGATCATACATACAACGTCCTTATACATACAATGAGACTTTTGCCAAGAAAATTAAGGAAGAAATAGACAAACTGAAGGATGCAGAGTTTATCTACGAGATTGATCACATCGACTGGGTGTCCCTGATTGTGGTAGTACCCAAAAAGAATGGCAAATTGCATATCTGTGTAAACCTCAAATAGGTAAATGCTGCCACCATCCGGGACAACTATTCACTCCCAATAGCAAATCATGTTATTGAGAGAGTTGCGGGTAAGGAGGCCTATAGTTTTTTAGATGGGTTCTTTGGCTACAACCAGTTAACTATCAAAGCAGAAGATCAGCATAAGATAGCTTTTGCAACAGAGTGGGGCATATTTGCATACAAGGTAATGCCTTTTTGCCTGACCAATGCACCTGCCACTTTTCAAAGACTAATGAGTTATGCATTCAAGGAATATCTCATACAATTTTTAGAGATATACATGGATGATCTTTGTGTTCATTCTCACCTAAGAAGTGATCACATAACGCATCTAGGGTAAGTCTTTGAAAAGTGAAGAATTTATCGTATTTTCTTAAACCCTGAAAAATGTGTCTTCATGGTAAGGGAGTGAAGAGGTCATTTCTCTACTCACAATCAAATCATTACAGGTGGAAAGACAACCATCAATAATACATCAAGCAAGAAATATCTAGCTTTTAGCAGGATGACTGTAC
Organism: Adiantum capillus-veneris; assembly: GCF_014529385.1. Lineage (NCBI taxonomy): Eukaryota > Viridiplantae > Streptophyta > Polypodiopsida > Polypodiales > Pteridaceae > Adiantum > Adiantum capillus-veneris. The sequence goes on along the minus strand of NC_140947.1, from coordinate 90,739,638 downwards.
AAGCACAGTAAGGATGGGATTTTGCGACTATGTGTACAGCCAAAAGAATACGAATACTACCTCAAACAAGCTCATATATAACATACGGGGTTTCACAGTGGAGAATTGTAAACCTACCAAAGACTAAAGAGACTAGGAGTCTACTAGCAAAAAATGGAAAACAACATCCATACTTATGTAAATTCATGTGATATCTATACAAAGCAACATCCAGTGGAACATGCCACCCGGTTTCGAGTAGTACAAGCACCCAAATGGAGTACTCACATAATCGAGTACTTAAAAAACAGAGGGATGGAATAATGCATGAACGAGAATTGTAGCAGAAGAAGCAAAACATTTTTAGCTTATCGCAAACCAATTGTATAGACGGGTAAAGGATGAACAACTACGATTGTGTGCTACGGAAAGCGAATATTTCTCTATCCTAGAACAGGCACACTCAGGCCATCCAGGGGGACATTTCTCTTCTAATAAAAAGGCAAAGCTAGTACTTCACTTGGGCATATGGTGGCCAACCCTGTTTAGGGATGCAAAGGTCTATGTCAAACGATGTGATGACTTTCAACGCACAAAACCACCCCTTTGGAGAGATGAAATGCCATTACGGCCAATGATGGGAGTACACGCTTTTGCCAAATGGGGTGTCAACTTTATTGGCCCCATCATACCACCTGCATATAGGTTGCACGCACAATACATCATAGTAGCAACAGATTACATGACCAAATGGGTAGAAGCAAAGGCAACATAAAAAAACAATGCACAAACCACGGATCAGTTCCTTTTCGAACATATCTTTACCAGATGTGGTCTACCCATTGAAATAGTGAGCGACAGGGGAACACACTTTTTGAACAACGTCATTGAAAGCTTACTTGAAAAATTCATGGTGATCAATCGCAAATCAACACCCTATCACCCACAAGCTAACGGACAAAGCCAAGAGCACCAACAAAATCTTATGCACAGTGCTCACTAAAATAGTTAGTGATTCAAGAAATGATTGGGATCAAAAGCTACACACTGCATTATGGGCTTATAGAGTAGCTTTTAAAACTTCCATCGGGACGACTCCTTTTAACCTTGTGTTCGGGATTAATGCAATTCTACCCATGGAATTGTTAATTAAAACACTACGAGTCGCAACACAATTAGGATGGCTGTCGGAGGAGAGACTAGACACCCTGGAGCAATTGAATAAAAACAGAGTAAGAGCAATAGCCGGGATATATGCTCAGAGAAAACAAATGAAATCTTCCTATGATCAATATATGATTTGCAAGAAGTTCCAAAAAGGGGATTACGTTTTGGTGTCTACCCTCAAACAACACTCCAAAAAGCTCAAAAAGCGAGGGATGGGGCCTTTTGTAATACACGATATATCAAAAAGTGGTGCCATCAAGCTTACAACATTAGCAGTAGGTGAGGAGATGCCTAATTGGATGAGTGGCTGCAGATTAAAGAAATATCTTCTTCCACTGACACTAGAGGAACTCTAAACAATACATGTCGTAGATCAGTGCAGAAGTCAAGTCCATGACATTCAAAACAGGCACAGCAAGAAGCCAAAATCAAAATATTAAAGCGAAAGGAGCGGGCAAAACTTCAAAGGAATGACCAACAGAACAATTGTACCAATTCCCCTCCAATAGCATCCATACAAACGAAGGCTACATGGTTAGGTGGCATGGATTTACACATTATGCTGCACCTTGCCGATGGCACCACCGAGCGTGCATTAGTGGACACTGAGGCAAGAGCAAATGTTGTCAACTACTCCGCTTTCAGGAAATTCACAAAGGAACCTTCAACGCCAAATACTATGGGGTTCAAAGTGGAAAACAAAGGCACAATGGACAGTCTAGGACATGTAAATCTACCAATAATTGTTGATGGAACAGTTTATCCTCATCAATTTCATGTGGTCGGGGATAAGGATCTTAATGAAGCAGATTTTCTGGGACTACCGTGGATGCACACTTATCAAGCCACACCAAACTGACATGATGATACTTTGCAGCTCAAGCAAGATGACCAATCTTTCGCCACACCCTTCGTACAATCAGACCTCGTATGGGAACCTCTCCAATCACAACCTAATCCAATCCAGCAATGTTCTCCAACGGTGGTCAGGAAATTTGGGTTAAAAATTCCATTATGCAAACCAATCCGAAGGACTTATGGATACCCAAACGACATGGCAATGCAAGCCCACCCACGATGCATCAACAGAAACCCAACCTCGACAAACCGCCCAAGGCTTTTGTCGAGCAACCTAGGCCAATCCAATCTCAACATCGACAACCAAAAGAAGTCAAGTGGGTATGGAAACCAAAATAGACTCGCTCACGGGATGCCTCGACAATGAAGACCACATCCAAGCAATTTCAGTGGCAACCAAAACAAAGCCCTCAATCACAAGACAAGGCAGGGTCACAACTTCTAGAGGCCACTGTCAAAGGGCACGTCTTCTACAATTACTTTTGTTTGGACCATGCAGCTTCAACATAACCTCACCATCGAAAACCACCAATGTTAACCCTCACGGCTCACGGACACCCCATCACCTACGACGGACGTGTATTATGTATTTGGTAGAGTCAGGTACCGGGCTTGTCGGACCAATAGGAAAAGGGTAAGAGTGATCGCCGATGAGAGGCACACTCTAACTGGGACATTCAAGGGATTAGTTGGCTAAGCATGGGCGCCCAAGTGTGAATGAGGTGAGCTCATATAAAAGCCAACTAAAACTAAAATTCACTTATTCTCTCATTTGTGCAATAGAAGAGTGCTCTTGCTCCATCTCCATCTCCATCTTCTTCTTCTTCACCTCCTTGTGTGTGTGTATATGAAAGAGAGAGAGAGAGTGCGATCGAGCATTGCGGCGGCACGACGACGGTGAAGCGGTTGAGCGCGACGTAGCGGCGTCTCCTTCTTCTTCGCGGCGAGGGATCAACATGCCTTCAACAGGCCTAATGAGATTCTTGGATATGGGAAAGGCCAACCAACCAACCCTATCACAACTGGAGACTCCCTCAGTGAGCCCCATTGATCCTCCATATGTTGTTTCGCCAGGAGCCTCAGTACAATCTGAGCCCACAAGTGGCAGCTTTACCTTCCCAGATCTAGCTCATCTTTCTCTTAATGACACTACGGCTGCCATGCATATCCCAGTGGTGAGCATGACAAGAAGTACACCATGGAGTTCATTTGTTAATACTGCGTCGATGCCTAGTAGCACAGTGCCCCCAACTATACCTACATGTATGTATCATTCATGTGAACCTGTCGTACCTCAGCCTCATGTAGCTCCTACACCTCCGGTTATTCCAAGAGCTTACAATCCACAATGGAATTATCCAAGCTCTTATACAAGTGGAGCCATGCCATTTAATAATAACATGCCATATCAGGCACCCCCTATGCCTAGGGCCACGCCTGTAAACTTTGGACCACCGTCTGGTACACCACCATACGAAATATGGGACCCAAGAGCCGCGCGTATGCCAAGGCCAAGGCCAACTCCCATCTCACATGTGGTTCCAGGAGCACATACACCCATTATACCTACTCAAATAGGAGATTTGGTAGCATTTGCTCAAACTATCGGTCGCTCTATTGCGGAAAACATGCGTAGTGCGCCTGATAGAGAGCCTAGGAGCAAGGCAGTTCAAGTAGCTAAGCTCACACAAAAATTCAGTGGAGACGGAGATGCTAGAAAGCATATGGAAGTCTTTGAACATGTGTGCGATTCCTTGGAAGAGCACAATGAGCTACATAAGTGTAAGGCTTTGAGTTTGACCCTAAGCGAAAAGGCTGGAGATTGGTATAGAACCTTAAGAGTAGAAGAGAAAACGATCTACTCTACTCTTAGGAGACTGTTCTTAAAAGAATACATACGAGAGGGAGTACTTTGGGATGTAGCCTCTCAGCTCCAGAAAGCCCAACGAGAAGAAGGTGAATCCGTGAGAGACTTCATTAGTCGCCTAAAGAATTTGAATTCTTGATGCAATCCAAACGAGCGATTCAACAACAACCAATTGCTCGATAGATTCATTAGGGGACTACGACATGAAAGTATCTATAATGGCCTAGTCATTAGAGGTATCACTACTTGGGAAGCAGTCACCATGAATGCAATCCAATTGGAGGATAATTTAATGATTGCAGGAGAAAGAGTGTCTGCCGAGCCGAAGTCTAGTAGCTCGCAAGCGTCAGGGCATGAGCCAATGAAGATAAAGCCAATCGTGAAAGGGCAAACGATATCTGAGATGACTTTGGCAAATCTCACCAAGGCCATCCAAGAAATCCTTAGGGGTAATCGTGCTCCACAAAACACTCATATGTATCCGAGAAGGGAGCAACAATGGTGCTCAATTTGCTTGGGCCCACATACTACGAGTGAGTGCCCTACTTTCAGAGTAAAGTTTAACGGGACTTGTAACGCGTGTGGTAGGTATGGCCATCAAGCAAAGGATTGCCTAATGCTTAAACGCATCATGGAAAATAGACCGCCTATATCTTGGGCAGACTCACCTCGAGTTCCTGCATTGATGCCTACCCCACCCATGGAGCAACAGTTGCCATTACAGCACATGGTCCCTAGAACCCAAAATGTGGTCCAAACCACACCGTTGCCACCTCCAGTGCTAGGACCGCAACCCCCTCATCCAAGAGTTACACCTATGAACCAAATAGGTTGCGAGTCATCTAGTACTTATGTAGATTGCGAAGAAGACATAGACTCTAGTATCACCTATGGAGTCGACATGCTTGAGGAGTGTTTACTATATGGAAGACCATTGGGGACAAATCAAACCGGTATATCAAGCTACTGCGCTTGCAGCAAGAGGCCAAAACATTAATAGTTTTGCCAGGAGACCACCTCTTCAGTGCTACGAATGTGGTGGACCACATCGAGTAGCTGAGTGCCCCATTAGAATGCAAAAGAATGCTGCACTAATGCAAACAAGTCAAGGGAGTGCATTGGCAATGCCAATACTCACTTGTAATCGTTGTGGCATAGATCATTTGATCGCACAGTGTCCTAACAATCCAAACGCACCGAAAACCACGCCATTGAACATAATAGAGATTGTTGATGGGACATCACCAACTATAAACATAGCACCAGTGAATGCACTCACACGGTCGATGCTCCAAAAGAAAAATTACATCCTCGAAGAGAGAGATGCTGCATCCATTGGCCGAGCGAGAAAGAAGAAAACACGAAGAAAGAAATCCCTTAATGCTTCTAGCTCAAAACCTAGTTCAAAGACTAACATAGGGCCAGGAGAGGATCGCGTGTATATGAATGACCCTGAGGATGACTCAGATTCGATAGAGACCACGGAGACCAAAACTGTTACTACAAAGGAAAAAGCCAGTGAGGAGGATCACGAGAGGGAATTACGAGGAACACCAAAAGAGTATTCAAAGTTAAACCACCCAGTTGCTAGCCCCCAAGATAAGCCACGAGAGACAAAAAATGAGGATTGCAAGAGAAAGATTGGAACCTATCCAAACCCAACAGTGGAAATTGAACGAGTCCAACAACTGAGGGGTTTGGTGGAAGAAACTCAACGAAAATTAGAACCTGAACCCAAACATATCCAGATGTCGGACACAATGTTTCCCACACAAGTTCAACCTCACAAGAACTACAGGCCGTTATCTATACCCAGTATCATTCGGGAAGAGAGTGAGGGTAGGACATCTGAAAGTGGAGACACACCTTTCCTACTAGAGAGAATGTTCAATGAGGGAATGCCTGACCCCCTTGAGGAAGTGGAGATTCCATCTTCACCGTTCTCTTGTCAGGGTCCTACGTCCCACAAGATGCCATTAAATGTTGCCAAGCTTATGGATTTCATGTCCTCAGAAACACGTACAACTATCATATTAAGTTATACGGAGATCCAGAATTATTCCTAGCACTGCGAGCGCTTCTCAATGGAGAATTATAGGCCGGATTACCACAGTTTGCACATATGAACAAACCTGACTCGGTGATGAATGATGAGGAACATTTAGCACCACCATCTGACCTAGCGGGACATGAATCTGTAATTGAAATACCCGTTATTAAGTTGGGGAAATACTTTGAAGGTGATGAATCTAATGCTACTCTACCAATCACTATTAAAGGATTAATTGTAAAGGGGGTCCTTGGCGGTGGTGCGGGAGTCAGCATGGTGACAAAGAGTTTTTGGGAGTCTATGGGGAGACCTCACCTTGAAGCCACAAGCGTAGTGGTAAAAATGGCTAATGGATCTATTTTTACGCCTATTGGAATGCTAAAGGATCTCAAGATCAAGGTCTTGGGACACAAGGTAAGGCAAACTTTCATTGTTATGGATTTTTCCAAGCATCCTATGTCATTTGAGATGATCTTAGGGAGTCCATTCATGAGGGAAGCAAAAATGGTGCATGACTGGTCCAAAAACCACGTCTACTTACAGTTCCAAGACTATGTCATTCGAGTTGATCTTTTAAGTGGTCGAACGCATCCTCTAGGAAATAAATTCATCATTGATAATCGATCAGACACAACAATTCACTCAGGCCCATTACAGTATTGTTACACATGTAACGAAGACACGGATATTGGGGAGAACTCTCCTTATATGGATATCCTACCCGGAATGGCTGAGTCAGACAATGTCGATTGGGTGCACCTAGCGGCAACTATAGATACATGGGGAGCTAGAGGAACAACTTGGGTAACACCGGATGGGGAAGAGATACCACACATTGCACCAGTAAACATGTTAGGTGTAGCGCATGTAACATCCGATGATAAGAAAGAGGCACACCTACCTGAGAGTGAAACTGATGATTCCTCAAAGGCTTCAGGCCAATACACATCGGAAACGGAATCTCAGGAAGAAATGGATTCAGAACCTGAGGAAACATCGAGTGAACCAAGTATAGAAAATAAATACTCAAGGCCTAGTACGACCGTCTATGGTAATTTATATGAGAGTGAAGAAGATACAAGCGAAGACCTATCAGGCGAGTCGAGTTCAAACATTTACCAAAATCAAAACCTTAACAAGAAACAAAGGTCATATAAGAGACGATGATATCGAGCAAATGTGAGAGCTAGGATAAACAAGGAAAGATCTACTGCAGAATGGCTTAGCTATCTAGGGGCATGTGATACTCATCGAAAGCTAGTAGACAATTGGGGTAAACATCTCCAGAGTGTCATGTAGTGCAGCTCGCGACCCATTGACCTCGCTCAATTGGAGGTTACAGAGCCGAAATTGAGTCGAACTATAAGAAGACGTCAAAACCGAGAGTTAGCTCAACAACAAAAGGAGGCAGAACTAAAAGAAAGGTCTCTGTCAGGACAAGAGCCTGCTGACTTACATATGGCTCCTGAACATTTTAAATCTTATACCACGGGGGAGCGAAAGGTTGTGTATGCCAAAGCCCAACGAATACCTACCAATGGAAGCAGGGGAGTCTATGATGGTCCAGCGGTAGTTAAAGAGATAGAATTAGCAGAACCAAGTGAGGAGTCTAAACCAGTCTTTATTGCTCAAGACCTTACCGAAACTGAAGAGGCTGTACTTAAGGAGCTCCTCAAGGAATACAAGGATATCTTTGCTTGGACATATCATGAAATGAAGGGCGTTCCACCTTCTGTGGCGCAACATACAATTCCCATGATCAACACTGCTAAACCCGTCCAGCAACGAACCTATCCAATGAACCCTAAGTACGCCAAAATTTTACAAGAGGAGATTGAAAAACTTATCCAATGTGGATTCATATACCCTATTGAGCACTCAGAATGGGTTTCTCCAATAGTCATTGTGCCAAAAAAGAATGGGAAACTAAGAGTGTGCGTGGACCTCAAGAAAGTTAATGCAGCCACTAGGAGAGATCATTATCCCTTGCCATATTCAGAACATGTGCTTGAAAGAGTTGCGGGCAAGGAAGCTTATAGCTTTTTAGATGGGTACTCTGGTTACAATCAAATCACAATTGCATTAGAGGACCAAGCTAAAACTGCTTTTATCACAGAGTTTGGAGTGTTTGCATTTCGTGTTATGGCTTTTGGCTTAACAAATGCCCCTGCTACATTCCAACGATTAATAAACACTGCGTTTAAAGAATTTCTAAGGGAGTTTTGTGAAGCTTTCATAGACGACCTTTGTGTTTATTCTTCTTGGGAGAAGCATTTGTTATATCTACGAAAAATATTTGAAAGGTGCAGATTTTATCGCATCTCATTGAACCCTTTCAAATGCCAATTTTGGGTTAAGCATAGAGTCATTCTAGGGCATATAGTGTCCAAGAACGGGATATCCACAGATGAGAGTAAGATTAAAGCCATTGCCGATTTGCCACCACCTACGAACTATAAAGGAGTTCAAAGATTTATGGGCCATGTTGGTTATTATCAAAGGTTTATTTTAAACTTTGCCGAGATAGCGCGTCCATTGTACAAGCTTCTTATCAAGTTTCACTGGACGGAAGAATGTCATCAATCTTATGAGTTATTAAAGAAGGCCCTAACAAGTGCTCCAATCCTGCGAACACCTGATTGGAATGTACCTTTTCATGTGCATATTGATGCATCAAACTTTGCTATTGGGTGTGTTCTAACTCAACTAAGAGAACATAAATTGGACTACCCTATTAGCTTTGCAAGTCGCCAATTAAATGATGCCGAGATGAACTACACTACTACAGAGCGCGAAGGTCTAGCTATGATTTACGCAGTAAAGAAATTTTGCTATTACCTTCTTGCTACCAAGTTTGTGTTTTATGTGGATCATCAAGCATTGCTATATTTGGTAAACAAGCCGTGTTCCACAGGTCGAATTACACAATGGTTGTAAATTCTTCTTGAGTTTGACTTCACCGTTGTTATGAGGCCTGGGAGAAAACATGTCATGGCGGATCATTTATCTCGTATCCCTAATGGCGAAGCTCCTACGGGGGTTGATGATGAATTGCTTGATACTCCTTTGTTCATTGTTGAGACAATGCCTGAATGGAGTGAAAAGATTGTTAACTTCTTAGTTAATGGTTTTCCACCCAAAGAGCTGCGAAAAGATATAGCTCGAAAACTAATCAAGGAATGCGAACCCTATTGCTTATTGGCAGGAACTCTCTATAAGAGAGGAAAAGATGATGTTCTTAAACGCTGTGCCCGCGAGGATGAGTATTTATATATTCTACAAGAGGCACACATGGGCGTAGCTGGTGGTCACTTTTCAGGAAAGTTGACTGCCCAAAAGATCTTACAGTCAGGCTATTGGTGGCCCACTCTGTTTAAGGATGCATCACTTTTTGCCAAGGGATGTGATGAATGCCAACGCTTCAAGAAGCCACAAAGAAGTGATAGGATGCCTCTACATCCCATCAAGGTAACCCAACCATTTGAAAAGTGGGGCTTAGACTTTGTAGGACCGATTAGTCCGGCTGCACGTAACACGCAATCACAAGATATCATTGTGGCTACCGACTATGTAACCAAATGGGTTGAAGCAAAAGCAACACGAAAGGCGGATGCAAAAACAACAGCTAAGTTCCTCTTTGAGAACATTATCACACGTTTTGGATGCCCCTTTGAACTTGTGAGTGACAATGGAACTCATTTTATAAATGAAGTAATAAAAGAACTCACATCAAACTTCATGATATCTCACCACAAGTCTACACCCCATTATCCCCAAGCAAATGGCCAAGCTGAGAGTACCAACAAAACTCTCATCTCCATTTTGACAAAGACAGTTGAGGCTCATCGCACTGATTGGGACCTAAAGCTTACATCAGCTTTATGGGCTTATCGTACTGTATAAAGTTTCTATTAATTGCACACCGTTTAAGATGGTGTATGGCCAAGAAGGAGTTATGCCATGGGAGTTTGTCATTCCTAGTCTTCGAGTAGCTTCTCAAGAAGGTTGGGATGGTAACCCCTTAGTTGAGCGATTATATATCCTGGAAAGGCTAGATGAAAAGAGGCATTTAGCTGTGCGAAATGCTCTAGTGGAGAAGGATAGGAGAAATAAGTGGTTTGATAGCCATTTAAAGGATAAAGACATCAAGGTTGGTGATAAAGTTCTTATGTACGGGGTACGTAATGAAAAGAAGAAATTGAAATACGCTGGTAAGGGACCATATCGAGTGTGTGAAATTACCCCGCAAGGTACCATTCGTGTGGAGACTCTAGATGGAGTTGAAACCATTGGATTCCTTAATGGGAGTAAATTCAAAAGATATTATGATCCTCTAAGCCAGGAAGAGTTGCAAGCCATCCATCAAAAGAAGGCTGCCAAGGAACAAGCAGAGCTTAGAAAAATCCAAGCAAGAGTTGAGGCTCGAGAACGACAACAATGTCTTAGACGCCAACGAGAGGCTAATCTGGGAATCACGCAAGCATTTTTCGAGGACACAAATGACGACTCATTAGAATCTGAGCCACCGCTACGATACCCAATTGAGCTAAATAGCCCCTATGGGAAAGTACTATACAATGCCTTATTAGATACGGGAGCTAAACACAATTTGTTATCCTATGGAGTTTGGTGTCAATTAGGGAAACCGACCCTATCCCCGAGTATGATGCAAGTCAAGGGCATTAATAAAAAGAAAACTGCTATTCTTGGAGTCCTTCAAATCCCTGTTGTCTATGACAATGGAAGCATAGTGTAGAGGTTTCTAGTCATGCCCGCGGGAGCTATGGAAGGCAACATAAACCTGGAACACACGTGGATGTTGGCAACCAAATGCACTATTGATTGGGATACTGGTAGTGTCACGACGCGACCACCGACTATTACCCCTATCATTCAAGCAAAGTCACCTACGTTGCAAATTCTAGCAAAGTTGAAGGATAGCCAACATTCATAAGCCAAGGTGGTTAACTCGTCTTTGCCGGCTACCCATGAACCTAGCACTTCAACACTTGTAGTTGCAGCAAGCAGTAATATTGCAAGTACTCAACATGCACGACCTAAGAGTACATATCAATGGGTCCCCAAGGCCTTACTTCCAACTACCTCAACCCTCCCATCCATTTCAAGAAAAAAATTCCCTGGAGAACCAAGAGCGCGCTCTAGGAGAGTCAAGACCAAATCATGATGGATTCCAAAACGACTATTAGAAACCCAAGGCTACTATGATGGAAATGAGCAAATTTGGGTACCTAAACGTAAAATGTGTCCTTCCCTATCGACAACAAACCCATATGAGTCAAACAGTGTAATGCTAAAGCCAATGACAAACCGTGGGAAGGGAAAGATCACAGAATGCTACACACCTAGTCCAGAGCTAGTTTGGGCTCCAAGGCAAAACCAATTTATTCCACCTAGCTCAGGAAGGGGGGAGTTCCATGAAGCTTCTAGCTCATCATGTAATACATCCATAGAGGTAAAAGCTTCTACACAGCCTCCATCTATAGTAGTGGACCTCCATGAAGCTACAAAAGAATCCACGCCTCCCAGTGTTCAAGAATCACCTGATGAACCACTTCAAGTTCGATCCTGGGAGAGTACCTTACCACCCTTGCAACTTGAAGAGGCACCTAGGGTAATAGAAAACTACTGGCAAAAATCCTCACCTATTACCAAGTGGAACAATTGGTTTCAAAGGGTGACGACATCATTTCAAACGGTATGATCTACCCAAGGGAGGGGGGAGTGTTTGTTGACATCCATTATTTAGTTGCTTCCCTCTCAACCTTTCTCCCTGACCTCTTAATCTCCAATCTTAGGGAATGTATATATAAAGCCTTATACTCACAAAAACAAGATAAAAAAGTAAAAGAGCAAGAGCCATAACACAAAATCATAAAAACAAATTATGCACAAGAACACGACCCTTGTAATATTTGCACTCTAACCATCATCTATTTGCATGTACAGATATGGCTAGTACGCTAGAGTCATCCACTCCTGCCTTGGGTGAGAGGTACCCTCGTTACTTTTCACAAATATTTCACATGGTCTTTCCAGTGCTTGCATGTGAATGGAATTTGATAGGTACGCTAGCATGTGAGAGGAATTTTGAGGAGTTAGAATGGTTGGTACGTCTCTTGACCACGTCTGATCCATACTTAGTAGAGAGCGTTTCTCCCATTGCACAAGCCTACCCTTTTGACCAAGATGACGATAGGCGTCTAGTGACCTTCTTAGTAAACATGGGCACCTATGATGAAGAAGAAAATTTACAGGACTACACAGATGGCACATATGGTCTCATGGATGATGACTTTGTTTATCTCGACGACGAGGATAGGGGTTTAGCCTTAGGGTTTCCCCCCAACCTCTACAATATCCTATTCCCTTGACTCTCTAGGGGGAGTGCAACTAATTAGGTTAGGGTTCCTTATGTTTTTTGTTGTGTTCAATAAGTGTTGGTACCTTTTTCCACTAATGTGCCTCTTGAAGGTATTCCTTTTGTTTCCTAGTGTGTACAGGAGCGTGTTGCTATTGATAGGATTTGGACCTTCATGGAACCTTTCTCTCGTTCACACTTCAGATCAAGCGCCACCATCAACACAAACAGGTGTTTCTTGTCCATTAACATTGTCCCTTATCTTTTTTGCATCTATGATTGTCTGCTTTGATTGTGATTGGTAGCATAATATCCATCACATTTGCTTAGTATCAAACATTTAATTCAATGTCTTTTTTGTCATAATCCCTTGTCTAGGTTTAAACATCAAGCAAGTCCGACTAAGCTAGTTTGACCAAGTTAGGTGTTAGAGATCTTCTCTTAATACCATGGGGAATGCCTTCCTAATAATTAATGGTTACTTAGGTTCTTAATCCGATTTAGGCAGCATTGTGTGAAATGTACTAGGGCTTTCTAGTGGGCTTGACCCTATTGACCTTTAGCTTAAGTATTATAAAGGGAGTTTACTAGTGTGATGAGCCTGGGGAGGTGTATCAGTGTTATATGACCCCCCAAAGTTACAAAATTAAAATGATGAAAATGAACAAACAAAAAATCAAAGTGCCACATTGTAAAATCTTAAGCTGGAAGAGAAATCTCAGCTTGATTGGGTACTTCACTCACATGTATCGCCTATGGTACTAGAGCCCTAGAGGTTCCCAGTATGGGCGCTTTTTCTTGAAAAGCAAAAAACCCAAGGCATACAAAATAAGCACACACATCAAAATTGAATCACTGTGAAAAGAATTTGGGGGGTCAAAGAAAAAGTAATCAGTCAGGCGATGATTTCATGAGAAATTCCTTTTATGGTAGCTTAACTACAAGGTCTTCTAGATATAGCCTCTAGTCAGCCCTCGAACATGAATACTTGGCTCTCGCGATTAAACAACTTAATTGACCACAGAAAATTAAGAAGCTTACCCATGGTATTAATATTCGATCTCAAGTGCCTTTCGACCGTCAAATTAGCGACCCCAGACTTGTTTAATTTTTTACCTTTACATCTGTTTATGCATTTGATTACATTGCAATTTAATGTTCATTGCTGACAAATTGTTTGAAATTCTTTTACCAATCAATTTATCTACCTAAAACTGCATATGCTTTTTAATCACTTATGAGAATGCAATTACTGTGCCAATGTTGTTTGATTTTGCAGTGACTGAAGAAGGCTAAGGACATTCATCTCAAATGCTCTTCCACCTCGACGAACGAGCTTCAACGCAATAGCTTCCGAGGACGGAATCTATATCAGGAAGGGGGGCATGTTAACCCTCACGGCTCACGGACACCCCATCACCTGCGACGGACGTGTATTATGTATTTGGTAGAGTCAGGTATCGGGCTTGTCGAACCAATAGGAAAAGGGTAAGAGTGATCGCCGATGAGAGGCGCAGTCTAACTGGGACATTCAAGGGATTAGTTGGCTAAGCATGGGCGCCCAAGTGTGAATGGGGTGAGCGCATATAAAAGACAACTAAACCTAAAATTCACTTATTCTCTCATTTGTGCAATAGAAGAGTGCTCTTCCTCCATCTACATCTCCATCTTCTTCTTCTTCACCTCCTTGTGTGTGTGTGTATGTGAGAGAGAGAGAGAGAGAGAGAGAGAGTGCGATCGAGCATTGTGGCGGCACGACGGCGGTGAAGCGATTGAGCGCGACGTAGCGGTGTCTCCTTCTTCTTTGCAGCGAGGAATCCTCCACGGCAGGAGCATAGAGCGGTGAGTGACACACCATTGCCCTCTTTTGAGCTTACTAGTTAAGCTAGTTGTGTGCTTGGAGCCGTCTGTGGCTCGCACACAGTGTTAGGCAAGTCCCTTGCTTCGACAGTGCAGCAAGGAGCGCACAACGGCGGCACGACGGCGGTGAAGCGGTTGAGCGCGACATAGCGGCGTCTCCTTCTTCTTTGCAGCGAGGAATCCTCCACGGCAGGATCATAGAGCGGTGAGTGACACACCATTGCCCTCTTTTGAGCTTACTAGTTAAGCTAGTTGTGTGCTTGGAGCCGTATGTGGCTCACACACAGTGTTAGGCAAGTCCCTTGCTTCGACAGTGCAGCAAGGAGCGCACAATCAACTTATTTTTCAGAACCCATATCTTGAACAGCATTTTGTTGCCACATGCATATCCTTGATTCGCATCATAGAGCCACAATATACGGCTATGCATAGACACATACTTCGTTCTCATGCACTCTGACACATGTTCGTCTTGGGAGACTCACTCTAGGAAGGGGGAAAATGCAGCAACATCATCATTTTGTATATATTAGCATCATTTCTTTTTCTTTTCTTTTCCTTTAACAGTTTTTCAGAACCTTATAACTCTTAGCATGCATAATCAGGAGCCATATTGACACCATCTAAATGCAGGGTTAAGAATATGTATGTATGAGAGATTACACTAATTTTGACCAACTAATAATAATTATAACTAATTTTCCTTTACTAAAAAGCAAAAAAACAACAAATAATCAACAAAAATTAATAAGTTGACCCAGAAATGTCGGAATTGACTTTTAAAAGCAAACACCAAAACTTTAAAGCAAGGGCTTCGAACATGGCAAATATGGAAATATTCGGCACACGGATTTTTAGCCAACTTCTAAAGGATCAAAACTGCAAATTAAGGGCCATTTGTTGACTGAATATCAGAATGAAGAACGGTTCGAATTTGAGGTGATATGAACAGCAAGATATGATCAATGGAGGTAAGTATGAATGGGGCAATCCAAGTAGATTGGGAACATATAGCCAAATGGGGCAACATAAGCTCATTTGCATTCAAAGAGAGAGAGAGAGAGAGAGAGAGAGAGAGAGAGAGAGAGAGAGAGAGAGAGTGAGACCCACAGAAGAATAGGGTTTTCCGCTTTGTTTCTGCCTACTGCAACCACCTCGGTAGCTCTTACTACACCATATTTGATAGGTATGATCATTAACCCTACAAGAACATTTGTGTATATCCCATACTACACAAACAATACCAAAACAACAGATCAAAGTCGCAAAATTTGCAAATTGTCAATGCCAATGGGGGACTTCAAAACTCACCCAAAACCAAAAAACTTTTCATCAAAAAACCCCTGGTAATTGGCAGAATCAATGGATGCAAAAACAATAGCAAAAGGTGGTGGAACGTGGATCGTGATTCATGTTCTCCAAACCCTAAAATTAGAAAAAGTTGTACACTAGCATCCCCATGTGGCCAGGACAACCTCCACTATTTGGAATTTCAAAATGCTTCCCAACATGGATTTCGATTGTGCACGTATGTCGCACGTGTCAATGCAAGGAACTTGCCGATACACCATGTGCGAGCCACAAATGGCTCCAAGAACACAACAAGCCTAAACTAGTAAGCTCAAAGACGGCGTTGGTGTGTCACTCACCGCTCTACGCTTCCTATCATGGAGGATTCCTCACCGCGAAGAAGAGGGAGACACCGCTACGCCGCGCTCAACCGCCTCGCCGCCGTCGTGCCGCCGCAATGCTCTCTCTCTCTCTCTCTCTCTCTCTCTCTCTCTCTCTCTCTCTCTCTCTCTCTCTCTCTCTCTCTCTCGCATACACACACACACACAAGGAGATGAAGAAGAAGATGGCGATGGAGCAAGAGCACTCTTCAATTGCACAAATGAGAGAATGAGTGAATTTTAGGTTTAGTTGACTTTTATATGAGCTCACCCCATTCACACTTGGCCGCCCATGCTTAGCCAACTAATCCCTTGAATGTTTCAGTTAGAGTGCGCCTCTCATTGGCGATTACTCTTACCCTTTTCCTATTGGACCGACAAGCCCGGTACCTGACTCTAATAAGTAATTAATACAACATCCGTCGTAGGTGATAGGGTGTATGTGAGCCGTGAGGGTTAACATGCCCCCTTCCTGATGTGAATTCCGTCCTCGGAAGCTATTGAGTTGCAGCGTGTTCGTCGAGGTGGAAGAGCATTTGAGATGAATGTTCTTAGCCTTCTTCAGTCACTGCACAATCAAACAACATTGGCACAGTAATTGCATTCTCATATACAATTAAAAAGCATATGCAGTTTTAGGCAGACAAATTGATTGGTAACAGAATTTTAAACCATTTGTCAGCAATAAACATTAAATTTCAATATAATCAAATGCATAAACAGATGTAAAGGTAAAAAGTAAACAAATCTAGGGTCGCTAATCTAACAGTCGAAAGGTACTAGAGATCGACTATTAATACCATGGGTAAGCTTCTTAATTTTCTCTGGTCAATTAAGTTGTTTAATCGCGAGAGCCAAGTATTTCATGTTCGAGGGCTGACTAGAGGCTATACCTAGAAGACCTTGTACTTAAGGTACGATAAAACAAATTTCTCATGAAATCATCGCCTGACTGATTACCTTTTCTTTGACCCCCCAAAGTCTTTTCACAGTGATTCAATTTTGATGTGTGTGCTTATTTTGTATGCCTTGGGTTTTTTGCTTTTCAAGGAAAAGCACCCACACTGGGAACCTCTAGGGCTCTAGTACCATAGGCGATACATGTGAGTGAAGTACCAAATCAAGCTGAGGTTTCTCTTCTAGCTTAAGATTTTACATTGTGGCACTTTGATTTTTTGTTTGTTCGTTTTCAGAATTTTAATTTTGTAATTTTGGGGGGTCATATAACAATGTTACACCTCCCCTAGCTCATCACACTAGTAAACTCCCTTTATAATACTTAAGATAAAGGTCAATAGGGACTAAGCCCACTAGAAAGCCCTAGTACATTTCACACAATGCTGCTTGAATTGGATTAAGAACTTAAGTAACCATTAATTATTAGGAAGGCATTCCCCATGGTATTAAGAGAAGATCTCTAACACCTAGCTTGGTCAAACTAGCTTAGTCGGATTGCTTGATTTTTAAACCTAGACAAGTGATTATGACAAAAAATTACATTGAATTTAATGTTTGATACTAAGAAAATGTGTTGAATATTATGCTACCAATCACAATTAAAGCAGACAAACATGGATGCAAAAAGATAAGGGGCAATGCTAATGGACAAGAAACACCTGTTTGTGTTGATGGTCACGCTTGATTTGAAATGTGAATGAGAGAAAGATTCCATGAAGGTCCAAATCCTAACCACAGCAACACGTTCCTGTACACACAAGGAAGCACAAAGATTACCTCTAGGACGCACATCAGTGGGAAGAAAGAACTTTGCTAATCACTCAACTCTAAAACAGAAACACTCATATTGTACTAATCCTACCTACCCTCCATCACTCGAGTGATGAGGATCAAAGGTGTTTTATGGCATAGGTTTCTGTTTCAGTGTACCGGATATGAATGTGTAGGTCTAGGTCAATGTTTTGACTTTTATTGTGTATACTTGTTTGCTAATTGCTCTTGCTCTTTATTATTTTTATTTTTTGTGAGTATAAGGCTTTATACATACATTCCCTAAGATTGGAGATTGAGAGGTCAGGGAGGAAGCTTGAGAGGAGAGTAAGTGAATGATGACTGTCAGCAAACACTGCCCTCTTCCTTGGGTAGATCATACCGTTTGAAATGTGCTTGTCACCCTTTGAAACCGATTGTTCCAATTGGTAATAGGTGGGGATTTTTGCCATTAGTTTTCTCTTAACTTAGGTGCCTCATCGAGTTGCAAGGGTGGTAAGGTACTCTCCCAAGATTGAACTTGAAGTGCTTCATCAGGTGATTCTTGAACACTGGGAGGTGTGGATTCTTTTGTAGCTTCATGGAGGTCCATTACTGTAGGTGGAGGCTATGAAAAAGCTTTTACCTCTATGGATGCATTACATTAGGAGCTAGAAGCTTCTTGGGACTCCCCCCTTCCTGAGCTAGGTGGAACAAATCGTTCTTTCTTCGGTACCCAAACTAGCTCTGGAACAGGTATGTAGCGTTCTGTGATTTTTTTCTTTCCACGATCGTTAATTTGTTTTGGAGCTACAAGATTGAGCTCACATGGGCCAGGTGTTAGAATCTGGACACACCCTACGGAAATTGACTGCTCGGCAGATCATCATTTTTTGTAATTATTCATTTATTGCGAAAACCCGACATTTCACCTTGTAAATATTGGGGCTTACAGAAGTTTCCAGATTGTATCCCAATTTTGACATTTAGATTGAGTAGATGGTTAATATGGAACTTTAGGGGTTTGAGAATTGTAAGGTATTTATACCACTTTTTCACCTTAATGAAAAAAAACATTTTGTCATTTTAAAAAAAGTTTGAAGTCTGTGAGTGAGCGTATTGTGTACGAGAGAGAGTGTGAGCTTCATCTTCACGCTACGTGTGCACCGGTGGTCGGAATCGAGAGCGGAGAAGTGCAGCGTGTTGCCCCCGATAAGAGCTACGCGCTGATACCTACATTGCGCACGTACGGTCCGGTTTTGCGAGCTCCATCTATGAGCTTCACCTGGTGATTCGGTGAGCATACGTTGTCCGATTTTACATTGCAGTATATCCACGCGTTCACATTGAGTAGAGCTACACATTAGGCACTTTAGATTTTGGAAACGAAGACCTACAAATTTCGGCCAGACATCCTACGTTATTTTGCACCGGGTATTTTGGGTTGGGATTTTGGTTCATAGACCTTAGGGAGAGCGACCTATTGGTGTTAATAGGGTCTCCTTCAAGTTCTATGGTGTTTCGAGATTGTTTGATGGGTGTTCGGCTCTAGAAAGCGTTGTACGAAGTTTCCTCTTATGCACTCCTGAAGACTGTGACTTAGACATTGGGCAAGGACCTCTGTAGGAATTAGTTAGGAGTCGTTCGAGTGTAGGTTGACACCCTATGTTTGCTTCCACGCGCCTCCGAGTTGAGCTTTGTCCTTAGCTGACAAATCTTGTTAGGTGAGTTCTCGTTGTGCTGACGTCCGTTGCGGCGTATCCGTCAAACATCAGGTGACAATCTACGTTTTGGCACCTAGATTTGATCATTTCCTTGATAGTAGCCTTGGGCTTCCAATAGTCATTTAGGAATCCAACGGAATGTTTCTTTACATTTCTTGGGGCGAATGGGACGTCTCTTACCAGGATTCAAAAATATGGGCTTCTGTTTTTTAGCATTAACCATGGTCGCTAAAGAAGATTTAGGGACCCACTTGTATGTTTTCTTTGTTATAGTAGGATGAGTCTTGTCAAAATCTATATGCATTGCTTGTAGCATATTTAGGGGTACGGGCATTTCATCCCCCTCAGGTGTTACCCAGGTCGTCCACCTGTTTCCCCAAGTGTCTATGGTTGCTACTAAGTGGACCCAATCCACCTTGTTCGACTCAGTCATCCCAGGTAGTACATCCATATAAGGAGAATCCTCCCCAACATCACTGTCCGCTTTACACTATAACAATACTGCAATGGGTCCGAGTGAGTTGTGGTGTCAGATCTATGATCGATTATAAATCTGTTTCGTAGAGGATGTGCTCAACCTATTTACAAGATCCACTCGAATGACAGAATCTTGGAATTGTAAGTAGACATGGTTTTTAGACCAGTCATGTACCATTTTTGCTTTTCTCATGAAAGGACGTCCTAAGATCATCTCCGATGCCATAGTTTGTTTGGAGAAATCCATAACAATAAAGGTAATCCTTATTTTATGTCCAAAGACCTTGATCTTCAGATCTTCTAGCATCCCAATAGGTTTAACAATAGGCCCATTAGCCATCTTCACTACTATAGTTGTGGTTGTAAGGTGAGGTCTTCCCATAGTTTACCATCAATTTTTAGTCACAATGCTAATCCCAGCGCCACCATCAAGGATTCCCTTTACAGTTAATCCCTTAGTAGTGATTGGTATGGTCGCATTGGATTCATCACCCTCAAAGTATTGTCCCAACTTGCTGATACCTACATTGCGCGCGTACGGTCCGGTTTTGCGAGCTCCATCTACGAGCTTCACCTGGTGATTCGGTGAGCATACGTTGTCCGATTTTGCATTGCAGCATATCCACACGTTCACATTGAGTAGAGCTACACATTAGGCACTTTAGATTTTGTAAAAGAAGGCCTACAGATTTCGGCCAGACATCCTACGTGATTTTGCACCGGGTGTTTTGGGTTGGGATTTTGGTTCATAGACCTTAGGGAGAGCAACCTATTGGTGTTAGTAGGGTCTCCTTCAAGTTCTATGGTGTTTCGAGATTGTTTGATGGGTGTTCGACTCTAAAAAGCGTTGTAGGAAGTTTCCTCTTATGCACTCCTGAAGACTGTGACTTAGACATTGGGCAAGGACCTCTATAGGAATTAGTTAGGAGTCGTTCGAGTGTAGGTTGACACCCTATGTTTGCTTCCACGCGCCTCCGAGTTGAGCTTTGTCCTTAGCTGACAAATCTTGTTAGGTGAGTTCTCGTTGTGCTGATGTCCGTCGCGGCGTATCCGTCAAACATCAGGTGACAGGTAAGAACACAATCTACGTTTTTGCACCTAGATTTGATCATTTCCTTGATAGTAGCCTTGGGCTTCCAATAGTCGTTTAGGAATCCAACGGAATGTTTCTTTATATTTCTCGGGGCGAATGGGACATCTCTTACCAGGATTCAAAAATATGGGCTTCTGTTTTTTAGCATCAACCATGGTCGCTAAAGAAGATTTAGGGACCCACTTGTATGTTTTCTTTGTTATAGTAGGATGAGTCTTGTCAAAAGCTATATGCATTGCTTGTAGCATATTTAGGGGTACGGGCATTTCATCCCCCTCAGGTGTTAACCAGGCCGTCCCCCTGTTTCCCCAAGTGTTTATGGTTGCTGCTAAGTGGACCCAATCCACATTGTTCGACTCAGTCATCCCAGGTAGTACATCGATATAAGGAGAATCTTCCCCAACATCAGTGTCCGCTTTACACTATAACAATACTGCAATGGGTCCGAGTGAACTGTGGTGTCAGATCTATGATCAATTATAAACCTATTTCCTAGAGGATTTGATTGACCTGTTACAATCTCCACTCGAATGACAGAATCTTGGAACTGCAAGTAGACATGGTTTTTATACCAGTCATGTACCATTTTTGCTTTTCTCATGAAACGTCCTAAAATCATCTCCGATGCCATAGTGTGTTTGGAGAAATCGATAACAATAAAGGTAATCCTTATTTTATGTCCAAAGACCTTGATCTTGAGATCTTCTAGCATCCCAATAGGTTTAACAATAGACCCATTAGCCATCTTCACTACTATAGTTGTGGTTGCAAGGTGAGGTCTTCCCATAGTTTCCCATCAATTTTTAGTCACAATGGTAATCCCAATGCCACCATCAAGGATTCCCTTCACAGTTAATCCCTTAGTAGTGATTGGTATGGTCGCATTGGATTCATCACCCTCAAAGTATTGTCCCAACTTAATGATACCTGCATTGCGCGCGTACGGTCCGGTTTTGCGAGCTCCATCTACAAGCTTCACCTGGTGATTCGGTGAGCATACGTTGTCCGATTTTGCATTGCAGCATATCCACGCGTTCACATTGAGTAGAGCTACACATTAGGCACTTTAGATTTTGGAAACGAAGACCTACAGATTTCGGCCAGACATCCTACGTGATTTTGCATCGGGTGTTTTGGGTTGGGATTTTGGTTCATAGACCTTAGGGAGAGCGACCTATTGGTGTTAGTAGGGTCTCCTTCAATTTCTATGGTGTTTCGAAATTGTTTGATGGGTGTTCGACTCTAAAAAGCGTTGTAGGAAGTTTCCTCTTATGCACTCCTGAAGGCTGTGACTTATACATTGGGCAAGGACCTCTGTAGGAATTAGTTAGGAGTCGGTCGAGTGTAGGTTGACACCCTATACTTGATTCCACGCACCTCCAAGTGGAGCTTCTTCCTTAGCTGACAAATCTTGTTAGGTGAGTTCTCGCTATGCTGACGTCTGTTGCGGCGTATTCGTCAAACATCAGGTGACATGTAAGAACACAATCTACGTTTTGGCACCTAGATTTGATCATTTCCTTGATAGAAGCCTTGGGCTTCCAATAGTCGTTTAGGAATCCAACGGAATGTTTCTTTACATTTCTTGGGGCGAATGGGACGTCTCTTACCAGGATTCAAAAATATGGGTTCTGTTTTTTAGCATCAACCATGGTCGCTAAAGAAGATTTAGGGACCCACTTGTATGTTTTCTTTGCTATAGTAGGATGAGACTTGTCAGAAGCTATATTCATTGCTTGTAGCATATTTAGGGGTACAGGCATTTCATCCCCCTCAGGTGTTACCCAGGTCGTCCCCCTATTTCCCCAAGTGTCTATGGTTGCTGTTAAGTGGACCCAATCCACATTGTTCGACTCAGTCATCCCAGGTAGTACATCCATATAAGGAGAATCTTCCCCAACATCAGTGTCCGCTTTACACTATAACAATATTGCAAGGGGTCCGAGTGAACTGTGGTGTCAGATCTATGATCAATTAAACCTGTTTCCTAGAGGATGTGCTCGACCTATTACAAGATCCACTCGAATGATAGAATCTTGGAACTGCAAGTAGACATGGTTTTTAGACCAGTCATGTACCATTTTTGCTTTTCTCATGAAAGGACGTCCTAAGATCATCTCCGATGCCATAGTGTGTTTGGAGAAATCCATAACAATAAAGGTAATCCTTATTTTATGTCCAAAGACCTTGATCTTGAGATTCTAGTATCCCAATAGGTTTAACAATAGACCCATTAGCCATCTTCACTACTATAGTTATGGTCGCAAGGTGAGGTCTTCCCATAGTTTCCCATCAATTTTTAGTCACAATGGTAATCCCAGCACCACCATCAAGGATTCCCTTCACAGTTAATCCCTTAGTAGTGATTGGTATGGTCGCATTGAATTCACCACCCTCAAAGTATTGTCCCAACTTGCTGATACCTACATTGCGCGCGTACGGTCTGGTTTTGCGAGCTCCATCTACGAGCTTCACCTGGTGATTCGGTGAGCATACGTTGTCCGATTTTGCATTGTAGCATATCCACGCGTTCACATTGAGTAGAGCTACACATTAGGCACTTTAGATTTTGGAAACGAAGACCTACAGATTTTGGCCATACATCCTACGTGATTTTGCATCGGGTGTTTTGGGTTGGGATTTTGGTTCATAGACCTTAGGGAGCGCGACCTATTGGTGTTAGTAGGGTCTCCTTCAAGTTTTATGGTGTTTTGAGATTGTTTGATGGGTGTTCGACTCTAAAAAGCGTTGTAGGAAGTTTCCTCTTATGCACTCCTGAAGGCTGTGACTTAGACATTGGGCAAGGACCTCTGTAGGAATTAGTTAGGAGTCGGTCGAGTGTAGGTTGACACCCTATACTTGATTCCACGCGCCTCCGAGTCGAGCTTCGTCCTTAGCTGACAAATCTTGTTAGGTGAGTTCTCGTTGTGCTGACGTCCGTCGCGGCGTATCCGTCAAACATCAGGTGATAGGTAAGAACACAATCTACGTTTTGGCACCTAGATTTGATCATTTCCTTGATAGAAGCCTTGGGCTTCCAATAGTCGTTTAGGAATCCAACGGAATGTTTCTTTACATTTCTTGAGGCGAATGGGACGTCTCTTACCAGGATTCCAAAATATGGGCTTCTGTTTTTTAGCATCAACCATGGTCGCTAAAGAAGATTTAGGGACCCACTTGTATGTTTTCTTTGCTATAGTAGGATGAGTCTTGTCAGAAGCTATATTCATTGTTTGTAGCATATTTAGGGGTACGGGCATTTCATCCCCCTCAGGTGTTACCCAGGTCGTCCCCCTGTTTTCCCAAGTGTCTATGGTTGCTGCTAAGTGGACCCAATCCACATTGTTCGACTCAGTCATCCCAGGTAGTACATCCATATAAGGAGAATCTTGCCCAACATCAGTGTCCGCTTTACACTATAACAATACTGCAATGGGTCCGAGTGAACTGTGGTGTCAGATCTATGATCAATTATAAACTTATTTCCTAGAGGATGTGCTCGACCTATTACAAGATCCACTCGAATGATAGAATCTTGGAACTGCAAGTAGACATGGATTTTAGACTAGTCATGTACCATTTTTGCTTTTCTCATGAAAGGACGTCCTAAGATCATCTCCGATGCCATAGTGTGTTTGGAGAAATCCATAACAAGAAAGGTAGTCCTTATTTTATGTCCAAAGACCTTGATCTTGAGATCTTCTAGCATCCCAATAGGTTTAACAATAGACCCATTAGCCATCTTCACTACTATAGTTATGGTCGCAAGGTGAGGTCTTCCCATAATTTCCCATCAATTTTTAGTCACAATGGTAATCCCAGCACCACCATCAAGGATTCCCTTCACAGTTAATCCCTTAGTAGTGATTGGTATGGTCGCATTGGATTCATCACCCTCAAAGTATTGTCCCAACTTGCTGATACCTACATTGCGCGCGTACGGTCCGGTTTTGCGAGCTCTATCTACGAGCTTCACCTGGTGATTCGGTGAGCATACGTTGTCCGATTTTGCATTGCAGCATATCCACGCGTTCACATTGAGTAGAGCTACACATTAGGCACTTTAGATTTTGGAAACAAAGACCTACAGATTTCGGCCAGACATCCTACGTGATTTTTCACCGAGTGTTTTGGGTTTGGATTTTGGTTCATATACCTTAGGGAGAGCGACCTATTGGTGTTAGTAGGGTCTCTTTCAAGTTCTATGGTGTTTCGAGATTGTTTGATGGGTGTTCGTCTCTAGAAAGCGTTGTAGGAAGTTTCCTCTTATGCACTCCTGAAGGCTGTGACTTAGACATTGGGCAAGGACCTCTGTAGGAATTAGTTAGGAGTCGGTCGAGTGTAGGTTGACACCCTATGCTTGCTTCCATGCGCCTGCAGGTCGAGCTTCGTCCTTAGCTGACAAATCTTGTTAGGTGAGTTCTCACTATGCTGACGTCCGTCGCGGCGTATCCGTCAAACATTGGCGCCGCTGCCGGGGACGAAAACCTTAGGTAGGTGACCGAGACTAGTCCTTGAGAATAGGGATTCTTTGGCTTGCCAAGAGTCTTGTTTTACATTTAGATAGGATTAGAGGGTGGAGGACTCTCTAGGTGTTAGAGGGAGTCTAAGGAGCGTGTGTCTGGCCTAGATCCTTCGACTTAGGTAGATTTAGATAGACTGAGATAGTTTTAGGTATTAGAAGAGTAGGAGTTGAGTGGTAGAAGCTGTGAGAGGAGAGCTTGAGAGTCTAGAGAGGCCAGAAAGCAACCAAAACACCATTATCACCATTTCACATAATGAGTAGGAGTAGAGTAAGTAGGACATCATTATTCAGGATCTAGAGCACTTCATGCATGTATACTTGCTTGGTAGATTCATCACAAGGTTGTAAAAGACGCAAAAGTGTGTTTGAAAGCTGAAGTGAAGTTTAAAAGTTACTGTGAGTATTTCTGATAGAGTTGTAGAGCATCAAGAGCATTTCTGTCAGGAAAAATTTTAATTTTAAGCCAGGAGACATCCTACGCGTAGGATGTCTACAAGCTAATCTAGTGGGAATTTTGCAATTTTGAGTAGACCAGTGTGTTCAGAAGGTGGGGTTTACCCTATTTTCACCTGGAAAGTGGAAATTTGACCATATCTTGACAGGATAAGGCCAGATAGACTGAAATTGCCAGACATCCTACCCAAATTGTGCCAAAGCATTATTTTAAGACCAAAACCATAGGATGGCTGCATGAGCATGATCTGCATGATATATTGAGTGACTAAGAGAGGTTTCATCTCATTTGGGTGAGAAAATTGGGTTCTAAGCAGACTTTAGCACTTTTGACTAAAAAAGGCTAGAACAGCTAAAATTGGGGACTTTTGAAATCCAAACCAAAATCTAAGCATACTACTGGGTTGCTGACATCAAGGGGAAGTTGTGGGTCAAGTCTGGGGTCAAACATGCCAAAAAGACATCCTACGCGTAGGATGTCATCTGTGTGATTTTGCACTCCAAACCTAATTTTGAGCATACCAAAGTGATCAGCACCTCAAGGGGAGCCTGTGCTTTGCATTTGAAGCCATTCTGAGCAAAAAGACATCCTACGAGTAGGATGTCTAAGGCAAGAAATTGTAGCCAGATACTGATTGTGGGCATAGCAAGGTGTTGTATAGCCTAAGGCAAGCCTCCTATTCAATTTTGGTCCAATTTGGAGTTGATTAGAATGATCAAGACTAGCAACAGGCTATCGGAACAGATTTCTGATCCATTGACCAGCTTATAGGTGTCCAAATCAAAAAGTAAAAACAACTGTGGACTCAGCACATCAAGGGGAATTCATAGTGCAAGAATCCAGGCAAAAAAGAGCAGGAGACATCCTATGCATAGGATGTCTATTGGGGCTTAGTGAAGGGAAAATTTGACAGAGCTTATACAGTGAGGTTCCATTTGGCTTAAGGGTTCCAGAACTTCTTTCAGAAGTGAATTTGGACCTTGTTGGGCCATTTGATGGAGCAAAGACTGAATTCAAACTTTTCACGTAAATTGACCAACATCCGAGGGAAGTAAGGTTCCAGATTAGCAGACCTAATCCATAACATCAGCAGTATATAAAATACAGTAGTGGTTGAGGTTAACTCTCCAGTTATACCAATCATTACTAAGATAACCTCTAGCAGTTAAATGCTTTGATTCGATTGCCGAAATTAAATGCTTGTGTATAGGTATATTCAGCAGCAAAGCAAGAAGTTGTGCAGAGACTGATCCTTTGCCAGCTGAGTGGTTGGATTTGTGATAAATTGCATTGATAAGTTTGATGAATTTAAGGTCAGGAAGATACATTTTTAGAGACCAAAAGGTGGTAGGTGACCAAGGTAGCTTAGTGTCCACCGAGGAGAGTGTAACGCAGTCAAGGCTAGATCCACTAGCATCGATTATTGAAGAGGGTAGTGATACTGACACTTCATCAGACAAATCCTTCTTCATGATGGGTAGTCAACAGCCAGGAGGTTTCACCTATGATGGACCCATGCGAGGAGGAAGCACCTCCCTAAATCCTTTGAATGATTCCAAGTTCACTGTGATCTTCTTAGAAGGAACAAACTCGAGGGGAGCCCTAGTCTATTTTGATTATCGAGGACGCAAGTGTATTTGTATTGAAGAAAGGCCGGCTGAGAGACTAGAGATAATTCGAGTCTATGATGATGGAGATATATTTCGAGACAAAAAGGGGAACCACTATCTGATAGTGAGTAACCCTGAAGATTACAACAAATATGGAGATAACGTGGCGAAGGGAAAAATGGTTTCAGAAACTCAAGAACCTCCTCCAAACATTAATCGACTTGGAGCAATTTTTATGTATGATAAGAAAACAACCAGGGTTTCAACTTATAATGAGAATGTGGAAATGTACAAGCATGAGAGTGAGGGAATAGTCTCTTACTTTCGCTGCAGAGAACCATACCCAAACGAGTTAAGCAAAGACAAGGTTCTTTACTTATTCTCTTCTGAAACTGCTATGGGGAAGGATAAAGTTTTTGTTGATAGGTACGGGCGAGAATACCAACGTATTCTCCCAGAGGAGGTAGAAAAGGTAACAGTTCCAGGAGTATCAACATATGACCCCGATGAAGTGCTAAGAGCCACCTACACCCCTAGCAAGTCTACAAATCCCTTTTCAGAGGAGTATGACGCGACCTCACATTCTACCCGACCGCAGACATTCAACAATCAAAACCAACCAGCAACTCAACCCCATCATTGCAGGCATGGCTTCGACAGAGTGCAACATTGGAGCAAGACCAAAACCGAGATGGTTATCAAGCCGCACGAGGGCTAAGGGATTTACAAGAACCACCACTCTATTCAAGGTATCAAGGAGAGAGTAAGCCAAAAACTCAAGGGTCAACAGAGCCTGGAAGACCACCCATAGAACGAGTTCGGAGAGATGAACCATCTCTGGCAAGAACTGTTAGAAATTATGGCTTAAGAGCACCACTGGGAGAGGAACCAACCTACTACAGAAGACCAGAGGAGGTATATCGATTAGGACGTGGAGATACAATGATGAGGTTTGTAGACCATCGTAGAATTAGACCTTCTCAAGTGCAAAAATGGGTAAACAAGAAATACAAAGGAAGCAGAGATCCAAGAGATCACGTAGCAGCCTTTGTGCGTGTAATTAGAGCGAAAGAGGTGTTAGACTTCCCTACCCAATTTGCAGGGTTTGGACTAACCCTAGAGGATGACGCTGCTACTTGGTTTGACTCTGTGGAGCGTAGAGACTTTGAGTCTATGGAGGAAGTGTTTGACGACTTTATCGAGTAATTCTCACAAAGGGGGATAGCTCATAATACGGTCTCACAAATCCATAAATTCAAACAGAAAGACGGGGAATCTGTGCGAAAGGCAGCCCTAAGACTAAAAAGGTATGTTAAGTTCTGCCCTGTGGAAGAACTGCCAACTCAGTCCATATTTATGCTTATATTTATCCAAGGACTAAGAAATGCAGATCTCCAGAAGGGCTTACATATGAAGAGGAGCACGACATTGAATGAGTTAACCAAGAAGGCTCTTTACCTTGTACACAATTGTGCGGTCTACAAAGAGGGTGAGTTCAAGGATCTTGACGACGATTCATCTTCACAACAAAGTGGAAGCAAGCCTTCTAAGACAGCACCGAAAGGAGAAGTGGTTGTAAACCAACAGAAGCTTGTAGAGAAAGTGCTAAAAAAGATTAACTTGTACGCCAAACCCCAGGCTAAACAGCCCAAGTGGTGTGCTAATGAACAAAAATGGACAAACCATGGGACGGAGGAATGTTATTATAACAAGGGATATGTGAGAGAGAGACTTTATGCTCCCCAAGCTCAGGTAGCATCTCCTCAAGTTCCACCAATGCCTAGGTATCAAGTAGGTAACCTACCAGGACCTGTAGGTGTAGAAAGACCACAACCAGTGTTGGGGCAACAACCACCCCTACCAGGATTACGACCAGTCGGCATAAGATACACACCAACAGTAACCGAATTAGAAGAGAAGGCTTTGGTGCCTATGCATGCATATTATGAAGATCCCAGTGGATATGCTGCAAATCCTGCCTACTATCCACTAGAAGAACCCTCAACACCAAAACCATGGAGCATGATGGGCGGTGCAAGAACACCTACAGCTGCACAGGCAGCAGGAGAAGGAAGATATGCATACCAACAAAGAGGAGCTCAATGAGTACCTCAACAACCCAAGGGACCCTGCTACAAGTGTGGTGGAGACCATTGGCTAAGAGACTGTCCTCATGATGAAATCATTAGAGTCACCGCATATTGCACCAAGTGTGGAGTTACTCATTTGATTCCTGATTGCCCTAAGAACCCGAGCAAAGGAGCAAAAACTACCATGCTTCCAGTGGAGGGTCAGAAAATAAAACAATCATACCTATTCAGGCGGTGACACAAGCCCAAGCTCAAAGAATCACAAACGAACCCATAATTGAAGAGCAAAAACCGATGCCCTAAGTTCGGAAACAAAAAATCAGAGAAGCACTTGGAAGGATAGAAAGACACGTATGAAAGCCATGAAAGAACGAGAGCAAACGGCTCTATCCGAGGAGTTAAAACACACAAAGGATAGATTAGAGCGGTTAGAGGATCTAGCTAGCCTAAGCTTACACACCAAGGCAACCATAGCACCAAGGAAATAGCAGAACCCAAAAGTGCAGAATCAAGAGGATCAGTACTGGCAGACAAGGTAAATGAGCAGTTAGATGCACTTCTAAAAGCTTATGAAGCCAGACTCAAAAAGAACCAAACCCAAGAGCAAAGATGGATGACTTATCCATATGCTGAAATAGAAAAACAGAGGTTGGAAATGTGTAGAAAGATGATTGAAACAGCTCGATCCTTGATAGAAAACCCGCTTGGTAAACCTGCAAATGGGCATGAAGTACCAGCTCCAACCCCTATCCAACTAGCTTTAGAGGAACAAGTAGAAACGAAGGAAAGACTCATGAATGCCTATGAGTCTAGGGGAGAGCCTATCATAGTGCCAAATACAACAGATGAGGCAAGTGACGGGTTCTAGGCTAAAACATTAGCAGAAATGGGTAAGGACTGTAACGGTCTAGATGATCTGTGGAAGCAAATCCGTGAGGCCAACAAACCTAATAGGGCAAGTTCCCACATGAACAACATGAAAAAAGAGAAGAATGAGATCTTACCTCCTATTGAAAAATTTGAGGCAAGGTCACAAATGAACTTTGATATACATTCACAAGGGGGAGACCAGGGATCAATTAGTTCGGGGCACAACCAACCAAACTCGCTGAAAACTCTACCCTCTTACCTAAGAGAGTATGAAGCCAAGTCTAAGGTGAGAGCAATTCCATCTCAAAGACTTTCTTCTAACAAAGTGATGGATTCACAAGGGTTGATTGAGTTATTTTCCACCCCGGTGGCATGCACAATCACATTAGCCGAACTCCTACGGTTACGACCAAACATGTGGACCACAGTAGGCAAATGCCTAGAAAAATTTGGAGTGAAAGACCCCACCTCGAAGCTTCAGGAAGGGATCAGAGAATTGGACAGGCCTCAACTAAACACTATGTCAGTACCATTAAACAAACTTGGAGAGTATTGTGAGGGAGAAGATGGAAACACCATGCTACCAGTAGAATTCCAAGGAGTAGTTTCCAAAGCTATTCTTCACAGTGGAGCGGGAGTTGCTATCGCCACTAAGGAAATCTGGAAAAAATGGGGAAAACCAGCTTTAAGGGCTACGAGAATGAAATTGCAATTGGCAGATGGGTTCATGGAGAAGCCTCTAGGACTCTTAGAAAAAGTGATTGTCACTTCATGCGGAATCGAGTATGAGCATACATTTGCAATAGTCGATTTCGACAAAAAGAACAATTACGAGATCATTTTGGGAAGACCCTTCATGCGACAATTGACGATGGTCCAGGATTGGGGTTACGACCACATATACCTCAGACATGGCGAGACAACAACCAAAATACACCTGAAAGACCATAGTTACAAGGATATGAACCAAACACCAGTGGAAGAGTTTGATTCAGCTCAGTCGCAGGATCAGAACTCCCAACATGGTTAGCGCAACAAAAAGAGCTATGGATGTGCGGAGCTTCACATTGTGGGAGCTTAAAAAGAGAGGAATACCTCTTAGAAAGAGCGATTGAGGACCAGGATTATATTCCTGAACCTTTTCCTGAAGATGCCTTGGAACCTCTATAATAGGAACACATACTAGCAACATTGGATGTCTTACCATTACAGATAGTCCAACAACAAAATTTTGCGATAAGGATGGCTATGATGTGCTACCCTATTACACGGTAAGCCTTATACCAGGAGGAGATGAGATGGTAGAACCACCAGAACAAGAAGAGTTTTATAACTCCTCTGAACATCTGGAGGTAAACAATGATGAAGATAATGAGTGTTCAGACAACTCAAGTGAGTGTGGGGAGAAAGCAGAGAGTATCAAGTTTTATGATTTTGCTAATCAACATCCTAAACACCAGGAACGTTACAGGAGAAAACGAGCAGGAAACAAAGTGAGAGAGAACCTGATACCCAAGATGAAAGATAAAACTCACTATCTGATGCTTGTAAGAGCAGAGGATTGTGTAAAAGATCAAATATCAAGAAGATTCTCAAAAGTTCGAGGGGAAGGAATGTGAGAGGAAATAAGACAAGTACGGAAAGCTAAAACAAAAACAAAATCACAAAAATATCAAAAATCAAAGAAAGAAACAATGAAAGACCAAGAGTGGACCAAACTGGAGCGTAAACAGAAATACCAAGAACTAAAACGGTCTTTACGAGAGGTATGGACTACTGAGGGAGATAGTGATGGTAAAGGGGAGTCAGAAAAGGGAAACATGAATGTACCATCACACTATCAGAAATTCACCATCCAGGACAGAAAAATCATAATGACACAGGGAAAGAACCAACCAGGTATCTTATGATGGGCCGAAAAATGCAAAAAGGATAGACCTCGCGGAACCAGGTGAGAAGCCTCAGTCTATATCGCAAACCGATTTAGAGCCTGAAAAAGAAGAACGGCTAACACAATTTCTCAAGAAGTATAAAGATGTGTTTGCATGGTCCTACAAAGACCTCAAAGGAGTTGATCCATCGATATGTCAACATACAATTCCTTTGAAATCAGATGCAAAATCTAGCAAACAACGTCCTTATACATATAATGACACATTTGCTAAACGAATAAAAGAAGAGATTGACAAGCTGATGGATGCTGAATTCATCTATGAAATCGAACATACAGATTGGGTGTCACCCATTGTGGTAGTCCCCAAAAAGAACGGAAAACTACGAGTGTGTGTAAACCTCAAAAAGGTAAATGCAACCACCATAAGGGATAATTATCCCTTGCCAATCACAGAACATGTACTTGAGAGGGTGGCCGGGAAACGGGCTTATTCCTTTCTAGATGGGTTTTCAGGATACAACCAAGTGGCAATTGCAATAGAGGATCAACACAAAACAGCGTTTGCCACAGAATGGGGAATATATGCGTATCGAGTTATGCCTTTTGGCTTAACTAATGCCCCAGCTACCTTTCAAAGGTTAATGACGCACGCGTTCAAAGAATACCTGAGAATATTCTTAGAAATATACATGGATGATCTTTGTGTACACTCTCTTTTACGAGAGGAACATATTGACCATTTGCAAAAGGTATTTGAAAAATGCAGAACATATCGAATCTGTCTTAACCTGGAAAAGTGTATTTTTATGGTTAGACAAGGCCACATCTTAGGACACATTGTCTCAAGAAATGGCATAACCACTGACATAGTTCACTACAAGTATGGCAAGTCACCGACCGCAGTGAAAAGATCAGAGTTACCAACAAGAGAAAAACAAATATGGGTGCAGAAGGATACAAATGACATGGCAGACAAAAAACAATACATCGGAAGAATTCAACCGAAGCAGATAGTTCAACCAAAAACCAAGAGAATAAAACAGATATGGATCCCAAAGAAAATGCTCAGCAACAACTCAAATGCAACTCGCATTTGGATACCGAAACCGAAGCAAAAGGAACTCCCTTCAGTACAAGCAACATTGGAAATCAAACAACTGCATAAGAAACCAACACACCGATTTATGTGGATGCACATCAGCAGCAAAACAATGGAAACCAATGGAGTAGCAATAAACCCTAAACCGGCAAAGACAAGCTACCAATGGAAAACAAAAGAGATACAGTCTACGGCCATTCCTGCCAAGCCAATTCTCTCCAAAGAGACAACTACGGCCATATCAACAGTAGCGGCAAAGCAAGCGAC
Organism: Adiantum capillus-veneris; assembly: GCF_014529385.1. Taxonomy (NCBI): domain Eukaryota; kingdom Viridiplantae; phylum Streptophyta; class Polypodiopsida; order Polypodiales; family Pteridaceae; genus Adiantum; species Adiantum capillus-veneris. The sequence continues at coordinate 90,705,998 of NC_140947.1, read as the reverse complement.
TTTTGCCCGAAAGACAATCGAACAGAGAGCAGTAGAGTTACAGCTTTTACTTGCAAGGAAAACAGGAAACCTCAATGGCGAATGCCAATAAGCATCTTGCTTATACACTTCTCTTGCACAACATTAATTTTTCCATGCATTGAACGAGTATGCAGAAAATAGGGCCACATTACCCGGCCAAGCATTAGCACAATTTTTTCAACCCATGCACGGCACATACTCCGAGGCGATACCTTGTCATCCGGGAGGACTCCGGCTAGGAGGGGGGGAGGCATTCTCAAATGCGGACACAATGGCAGGAAGAGCAAAAAAGGGCATGTTTTTCGACTATTTTTAAGGGTTTTTCGACTATTGCAAAATTTTCTGGACTAACCCAAGTACATATGCCCTTATACAGCATTAATCTACAGGTATATGGGGCCAAATGCCAAATCAAGCCCCTAGGTGTGTGTATATAAGTAGAAATAACCATTTTTCGGGCAAAATATTAGTAAAACGAAGAAATCCGGCCATAAAAATTGCATGTGAGTGATATAATGTTTTGCGGTGATGTTTTTTATTTATTATGATTTTTGGGGATTTTCTGGGTTTGATTTGCTATTTTCCTTTAAATTTTGCTAATTTTCGGTAGAAAAACTTTTAAAATACAAAAACCAGGTGAAAAACGGTCATAATGAAAAACAAAAAATATGGGGATGATCAGTGACTATAGGAAAACCTATGGTACAGTGGGGGTGCAATTATGAGACTAGAGCAAAAAGCGTGATTTGGCTAGATTTTGATCGAAACGTCAAATTTCTGGTAAACAGTGCAAATGAAGTCCAAATCAAGAAATTTTTGAGCCTAAACCGCATCTCGCAAGAAGTTGGGAGCACATGTCAAATTTCATGAAAAGTGGTTCGGGGACCCCCATTATAAGAAATTTTCCTTCATTTTTAGCTCATTTCCACTATTGACCTTTGAGAGAGAGCTACTACCACCTAGAGCGAACGAAACTTCCAGCAGCTTCTACGACGCGCACGACTACCCGACAGGCTTCAGACATGAGAGGTAGGCTCACCACCTTGAGCTTTTCCCACATGTTTGTCGTTTTGTCGCGAAAACTAGCATAGGGTTCACACAGAAAGCGGGCAGTAGAGACCTACAACTAGAAGTGGCCACCTAACGGCTAACCCAAAAGCAATGAGACTTCATCGGCAGCTTACCCTAGCATAGGAGACCAGTCTTGAATGTCCAAAGGCAGTAGAAAACCATCGGAAAAAACCCTATTTCCTAGAACCCCACAAGAGGCCACCAAATGGGAAAACGACGGAGAGGCGCCCAAATGCTACCAAAATTCATGGGTAGGAGCATCTCGACATGCTCGACAAGTCTATGTAGCCAACATGACCAAAAGGTGATCCGAAGCGGCACTAAACTTCAGAAACGGCATTAGACACACAAAGCGTCAAATAGCTCTCGTGGCCAAACCGCATGTCCATTTGCCACCAAACTTCACGAGCGGCTTTCCTAGACCATCAACAACCAAGTCCTACGGTGGTAGACCACCACAAGTCATCAAAGACATGTAAACGCAACCACGGGTGCTTCTAGAGCGACAAATTGCCAAATGGAGCTTCGGTGAAGCCAAAGTCGACAAAAACCATACGGCAAGGATCCCCAAGGGATCGGAAAGCTATGGAGACCAACATCAAGAAATTTCATTGCCGAAAAGCACTTCAAAAGTCAGAAAACAGCTCGGAGGCTCTGAAATCCACACAGGGAGTTACTTTCTATCCTTTTGACTTTTTTGTTGAAATTAGGCTTAAAAGGGACTCAGGGGGACTAAGGGCAGGCACCAGTGACAGTTTCCATGAAAAAATCATCAGGAGACATCCTACGTGTAGGATGTCTCATGGCCATTTCCGGGCACAGAACCCAACATTTCTCATTAAACACATTTTCTGAATAGCCTTTACATGCTAGCCACCAAGTTTCATCACATTTGGACCAACATTGACCTCATATGCAGGAAAAAACGAATAGTCAGGGCATAGAGGTAATAATGGGACATAGACCTACCAAAACTTGTCCAAATCACATGAAACTTGCACAACACATTCATGAGCACATAGCCAACCAATCTGTGTGGTTACTTGCAAAAATTGATGAAGTAGACATCCTATGCGTAGGATGTCCATTTGACAGTTTTGGCCTACAGAAGGTATTTTTACATTCCAGATCTTTTCTTATCATCTTCAAGAGCTCATATATCAAGTTTGAAGCCATTCTAATCATTTTTGACCCCTTTTTGAGCCCCAAAACACTACACCGGGTCTCACCAACATCAAGTCTTGTCCAAATCAAAATCCAAGAGCATGGCCATGTTCCACATGCCAAGGACTACCCACAGAACAAATCCCAAGCCATTTTGATGAACTAGACATCCTACACGTAGGATGTCTCTAGCATGTTTTTGAACTTTTGTGCAAAGAATGACATCATGTGAGCCAATACCATGGTGCAAGGAGCCCATATATCAATTTTCAACCCATTTTGATATCATTTGCTACATGTAGTGGACTTTTACCCAATTTGTGAGCCTAAAAGCCTGAATCTACCCAAAAAATCCACTTTTTGATGCCCAAATCCAAATCCAATCACATAGCCATGTTGTACAGGCCAAGGACCACCAGCATGTCAAATATCACCAAAATCTGATGAAAAAGATATCCTACGCGTAGGATGTCTAAATGAAGATTTTTTGCCAGAATTGCACTATGAGCACATGCACAGTTGCCCAAGTTCCTTTTAAGTTTTATTTTCAATTTTCAAGTCATTTGGATAGTTAAAACTCAGTCTCTCAGCTGATATGGAAAAAATGCTAACTTCGGACTACTAAGTGCAATAGATCTATGGCAGCCGCAAAGTCACCGGCAAAGAAGAAGAGGATGACCATAAAGGATTATTTGGAAGAAGTAGAGCCTTTCGTCATACCAGAAGCAACTCTAAAGCCAACCAGCACGTGGATCCAAGAGGACTTGCTAGAGTCCAATGATCTAAAGATCTACCAACGCGTGTTCAAAGACACCGAAGGAAATGTGATAGAGCTACGAATGCTACCACGGGAACTCAATGAGTTCATCAGAAGCAAGATGGCAGAGTATCTGGAGAAGATTGATCTCCACAATTATTTTGAAGCTATGCCGGCAAGAATCGACATGAAAAGAATATGGGAATTTGTGACGACAATCAAGGAAGACGTAGTGGCACGAGTTACGGATCTACGGGGCAAGCCAGACACGGAGATTGTAATCACGGAGAGAGTGGTGGCAGCTGCACTAGACCTCTCCAACAAAGGGGATAGTGTAACCAAAAGAAGAGACGAAGTAAAGGTGTACACATAAAAGAAAAGGTGTACACAGAAAAGTAAAGGTGTACACAGAAAAGAAAGGCAACTACACCTTTGAAGACATTGCCAACCCCAAAGTGGCAATCATGAGTCAGTTGTACAATCAATACTTCCATATGTGTACCAAGCGGCCACAAAAGTATAGAATGCCGCCTGGAGCAATTGCCACAACCTTTACCTGGGCAATGCAGAAAAGCAAGCCGAAAGTAATCAATTATGCAGCTTATATACATGATAATCTGGTGAAGATGGGCAACAAGAACCCCACATACATCGTGCTGGGTGAGCTAATCACAAAGGTGATTTATGGAGCATTGCACGCCAAGGGGAGATGGCCTGACCCTCCATCATAGAACGATTGGCTGAGGCTCAAGGAAGATAAGGAAGAGGAACAGCCCAAAGCACCAAGGGTGGAAACCCGTTTGAAACGCCGGTTAGAAACCGTGCAAGAAGAGCAGCCAGAGTTGAAGAAAGGGAAGAAAGAATCTGTCCAAGTGCCCATCAAAGAGATGAAATCACAGAAGGCGGCACGGCTAGAGCGGCTGATGGAAAGTTTCCAAGGCCGAAAGAGCCCTCAAAGGAGATATGGAAGCCGTCTCTAGAAGCAATGTCGGGATCATCCTGAAGGGTGCACAAAGACAGATTTGATGACTATATTAAGAATTTTGAGATTCTGGATGCCACAGCGGAAAATATCCCACATGTACCATTTACAGAAGCAGAAGTGGAGCAAGTCCGACGGCAACTGCTAGAGGAGCACGAAAGCCAAGAGAGAGAGAGAGAGAGGAAGACAAAGGCGGACAAGGATTTCAAGAAAAATCTGACAACTCCACCGTCCAGCCCTGAGTCAAGCCCACCACCCTCACCACCTCCTCGTAGCCCTCCACAGACTCAAGAGAAAGAGGAGCAAGACAAACCTAAAGATCAAGAAGAGTCAAAGCAAGAAAAGAGCCAAGAGCAAGAACCAAAAGAAGAGGCTAAGCCTAAAAGTGAGCAGCCAGAGCCAAATGAAGCAAGGTATAACACATTTCTAGAGCCAGAGCCAGAGCCAAATGAAGCAAGGTATAACACATTTCTAGACCTACTGGCTGCCGGATATTCAAAAGAAGAGGCTGCCACAGTAGCATTTGACTTGGCAAGCACGGGGCCCAAAGAGCAAATGCAGAGCCTGCGGTGTTAGTGGAGCTAAAGGAGATGGCCATTGATACAGTGGACCTGCACCCACCCACCAATGATTGGGATGTGGTAATGACCAAGCTAACCGGGCTAAGAGCACAGTCAATGGCCTCAGAAAGTGAAATGGAAACTCTCAAAGTTACTGAAGTGCAAATCAAGCTTGAAGTCGACACTTTACACAAACAAAGCCAAAGGCAGATAGAGAGAGAGACAGAGCTGCAAGCCAGTGTGGCGAAGGCATTGCAAAGATGCCAAGAGATGGAAAGAGAGAATCAGGAGGCAGCTCAACGATTGCAAGGAGCCGAAGAGGAATATAGACAACTCAGCAAGACATTGACAGATGCAGAAAGGGAAAGGGATAACCTAACCCTACAACTTGCTGAGTCCAAGGAAGTTGAGGCCATGCGAAATGCCAAAGAGAAGTCAGAAATAGAGCAGGAGGCTAGCCAGGATAAGGTCCTTGAGCTCAAGGACCAGCGTAAAGTTAAAGATCAAACCATCCAGTGGCTACGGGCATCTCCTGCCAGAGTCAGAGCTACTAGCTCGACTCACACCACTTCAGAGAGCCATATCTATGAAGAACAAATGAAAGAGCTCCAGAAAGAGTTGACCTTAGAGAAGAAGCAAAGGTTGATGATGGCAGAAGGGTCGGTGGTTATGCAAACACACATGGAAGAAGAGCAGAAGGCAATGCAAGATGAGCTAGAAAATATCAAGAGAAAGCTCGAGGAGGCGGAGAAGATAAACGCCGATTTGAACGACCTCCTCGTGAACATGGGAGAACAAGATGAAGCAGAGAAACATACATTCCAAAATCAGATAGAAGAGCTGAGAGGCCAGCAGGCAGAAGACCAGGCAAGCATAGGGCCAACAGCCATGGAAGGCATAGACCTAGAGAATGTGGCAGATCTCATGGACACACCCATGCAAGAGGAAATCCTTGTAGGACCCTCTCAAGAGCCACAAGATCTGACACAAGAAGAGGAAGAGAAGCTACGCAAGGCCATAGAAGCAGAAATCAGAGAAACGGCCAAGGAAGCCTTGGAATGGGAGCAGAGGGTTTTTAAATCCATGACCATTCAGAAGATAGACACCAGCAACCTTCGGCGTGAATGGCTACAGCCCTCTCTCCCATATCCTTTGCTAAAGTACGAAGCCGCCACGATCAACAAAAGAATCAGAGTATAGCCAACAATGCCACTGTACACAACAGATATCTCCAGGCCTGAAGGGGTAAAGTTGATAGTCGATGGAGAAAGGCATGGCTAACAAAGTATCCACAGTACTTAATCCATTTGGTAGAGGCACCCACAATCATCAGAGATAACCTAAACTTCTGCCCTCTACCAAGGATGCGGACGTGGAAGGCCCAGGAGCTGCTGCAAAGAAGCCAACCCACTTGGCTAAACTATCCGAAGCTGCCACGCTTGAAGGCAGGCGAGAGAATAAGTGTTCAATACATGGTGAAAACCCTAACGAGCGCCATCAAATTGTTCACTCACTCGCCTGACCTTTCTTGCATAATGATGAGGAAGATTTGCAAAACCCTTTTGGCAGTCTTCGAGACGTTCAAACCGGGCCAGGCGATAGACAGTATCTTCTTCTTTCAAGATACTTACAGATGTGCATATGATCTGTTTGGTCAGCCTTCCAAGGAGGTGATACATGCATTGTATCAAAGGATCATGTTTTTTCCATCCTATCACCTCCAGGCCTTTGAAGAAGCTTTCTACACCGGCTTCTTCACCATCAACACTGATATATTCGGCCCAACACTACTGGATTTACATGCAAGATACGATTCGCTGCTCAAGATGCGAGAAACCATAAGATGAAGAAGCAGCTCAACAGCCATGTCGGGGATGACACGAGCAAGGAGGGGGGGAGTGTTAGAAGCTGGACACACCCTACGGAAATTGACTGCTCGGCAGATCATCATTTTTTGTAATTACTCATTTATTGCGAAAACCCGACATTTCACCTTGTAAATATTGGGGCTTACAAAAGTTTCTAGATTGTATCCCAGTTTTGACATTTAGATTGAATAGATGGTTAATTTGGAACTTTAGGGTTTGAGAATCATAAAGTATTTATACCACTTTTTGACCTAATGAAAAAAACCTTTTGTCATTTTAAAAAAAGTTTGAAGTCTATGAGTGAGCGTACTGTGTACGAGAGAGTGTGAGCTTCATCTTGACGCTACGTGTGCACCGGTGGTCGGAATCGAGTGCGGAGAAGTGCTGCGTGTTGCCCCCAACGAGAGCTACGCGCTGATACCTACATTGCACGCGTAGGGTCCGGTTTTGCGAGCTCCATCTACAAGCTTCACCTGGTGATTCGGTGAGCATACGTTTTTTGATTTTGCATTGCAGCATATCCACGCATTCACATTGAGTAGAGCTACACATTAGGCACTTTAGATTTTGGAAAAGAAGACCTGCAGATTTCGGCCAGACATCCTACGTGATTTTGCACGGGGTGTTTTGGGTTGGGATTTTGGTTCATAGACCTTAGGGAGAGCAACCTATTGGTGTTGGTAGGGTCTCCTTCAAGTTCTATGGTGTTTCGAGATTGTTTGATGGGTGTTCAGCTCTAGAAAGCGTTGTACGAAGTTTCCTCTTATGCACTCCTGAAGGCTGTGACTTAAACATTGGGCAAGGACCTCTATAGGAATTAGTTAGGAGTCGGTCGAGTGTAGGTTGACACCCTATGCTTGCTTCCACGTGCCTGCGGGTCGAACTTCGTCCTTAGCTGACAATTCTTGTTAGGTGAGTTCTCGTTGTGCTGAAGTCCGTCGCGGTGTATCTGTCAAACATCAGGTGACAGGTAAGAACACAATCTACGTTTTGGCACCTAGATTTGATCATTTCCTTGATAGTAGCCTTGGGCTTCCAATAGTCGTTTAGGAATCCAACGGAATGTTTCTTTACATTTCTTGGGGCCAATGGGACGTCTTTTACCAGGATTCAAAAATGTGGGCTTCTGTTTTTTAGCATCAACCATGGTCGATAAAGAAGATTTAGGGACCCACTTGTATGTTTTCTTTGTTATATTAGGATGAGTCTTGTCAGAAGCTATATGCATTGCTTGTAGCATATTTAGGGGTATGGGCATTTCATCCCCCTCAGGTGTTACCCAGGTCGTCCCCCTGTTTCCCCAAGTGTCTATGGTTGCTGCTAAGTGGACCCAATCCACATTGTTCGACTTAGTCATCCCAGATAGTACATCCATATAAGGAGAATCTTCCCCAATATCAGTGTCCACTTTACACTATAACAATACTGCAATGGGGCCAAGTGAACTGTGGTGTCAGATCTATGATCAATTATAAACCTATTTCCTAGAGGATGTGCTTGACCTGTTACAAGATCCACTCGAATGACAGAATCTTGGAACTGCAAGTAGACATGGTTTTTAAACCAGTCATGTACCATTTTTGCTTTTCTCATGAAAGGACGTCCTAAGATCATCTCTGATGCCATAGTGTGTTTGGAGAAATCCATAACAATAAAGGTAATCCTTATTTTATGTCCAAAGACCTTGATCTCGAGATCTTCTAGCATCCCAATAGATTTAACAATAGACCCATTAGCCATCTTCACGACTATAGTTGTGGTCGCAAGGTGAGGTCTTCCCATAGTTTCCCATCAATTTTTAGTCACAATGCTCACCCCAGCGCCACCATCAAGGATTCCCTTCACAGTTAATCCCTTAGTAGTGATTGGTATGGTCGCATTGGATTCATCACCCTCAAAGTATTGTCCCAACTTGTTAACATATATTTCTATAACAAGGTTCTCGTCTAGGTTGGGTTGTGGATCTAAGTGTTCCTCCTCTATTGGCATCTCCCCAGCTCCATCCATCTGTGCAAATTGTGATAGCCCAAGCTTCAGTTCTCCATTGAGGAAGGCTTGAAGAGCTGAGACTAGCTCAGGGTCTTTATATAGTTTGGACATGATGGTGGTTCTAACTTCTGAAGACATGAAATCCATCAATTTGGCAATGTTTAACGGCACCTTTCGGACTTCAGTCCCTTGACGTGGGGAAGATGGGTTCTCCATTCCTTTGATAGGATCAAGTAGTCCCTCTGCAAACATTCTTTCCATCATGAAGTGAGTACGCCCACTTTCCCATGACTTTAAGTCGCTCTCTTCTTGGATGACACTAGGTATGGCTAAGGGTCTATGGTCTTGGTGAGGTTGTTGTTGCGTAGGGAACATGGTGCCTGTAATCTGGTTCTTCCTAGGTGTTGGTTCTAGATCCCTTTGGGTATCTTCTACCAAAATCCTTAATTGCTTGACTCGCTCAATCTCCTCTGTAGGGTTTGGGTAAGTTCCTATCTTCTTTTTGGATCCTGGCCATTGTGGCTCATGAAGATCTTCCTTGTTGGTTTCTATCTTAGTAGTGGTTTTGGTCTCCATGGTTTCGCTTGAATCTGAATCCTCTTCAATGTCGTTCATATATACAGGGTCTTCACCAGTCCTTATGTTGGTCTTTGAACTGGGGTTTGACTTCACAGTTTTTTGCTATCTCTTCCTTCGTGTTTTCTTCTTTCTTTGAGATTGGGCAATTGATGCCGTGTCTCTTTCCTCAAGAATATAGTTTTGTTTTTGGAGCATCGATCGTGTGAGTACGTTTACTGGTACCATAGGTGTACTTTGTGATGGCTCCTCAATAACTTCAATCAAGTTTAATGGTGTGATCTTCGGTGCATTTGGATTATTTGGACATTGGGCAATCAAATGATCTATGCCACATCGATTACACATGAGTATCGGCATTGTAGATGTGCTCTCTTGATTGGTTTGCATTAGTGTGGCGTTCTTTTGTAGCCTAATAGGACACTCGGCTACACAATGTGGACCTCCACACTCATAGCATTGAAGAGGTGGTCTCTTAGCGGTGTAATTGATATTTTGGCCTCTTGCCGCAAGAGCAGCTACTTGATATACAGGTTTGACTTGTCCCCAATAGTCCTTCGTGTATATTGTGGACTTTCTTCAAGCACATCCATCCCATAGGCAATATTAGAATCTATATCTTCCTCACAGCCTTCCAAACAAGCAATAAATGACTCACAACCCACTTGATTCACAGAATGATTCTCGGATGTGGTGGTTGCGGTCCTAGCACTGGAGGTGGTAAGGGTGTTGTTTGGACAACATTTTGGGCCCTAGGGACCATCTGTTCTGTTGTTTGTTCAAGAGGTGGGGTTGGCATCAATGCAGGCACTTGAGGTGTGTCTGTCCATGCTAAGGTTGGTCTATTGGCCATCGCGCGCTTAAATACTATGCAATCCTTAGCTTGATGACCATACCTCCCACAGGCATTGCAGTTCCCATTGAATTTTACTCTAAAAGTTGGGCATTCACTGGTACTATGCGATCCATAGCATACTGAGCACCATTGTTGCTCCCTTCTTGGATACATATGATTGTTTTGCGGAGCACGATTGTCTCTAAGACTCTTTTGAATAGCCTTGGTGAGATCTGCTAAAGTCATCTCAGATATCTTTGGCTCCTTAGCAATAGGCTTTAGGGTCATTGGCTGATGCCTCGATGCTTGCGAGCTAATAGATTTAGGCTCAACAGACACTCTTTCTCCTTGAATCATTAAATTATCCTCCAATTGGATCGCATTGGTGTTGACTGCTTCCCAAGTGGTGATATGACTAGGCCATTGTAGATATCCTCATGTCGTAATCCCCTAATGAATCTATCAAGCAATTGATTATTATTGAAGCACTCATTTGGATTACAAGGAGAATTCAAATGCTTCAAGCGACTAATAAAGTCTCCACCGATTCTCCTTCCTCTCGTTGGGCTTTCTGAAGCTGAGAGGCTACAACCCAAAGCACTCCCTCTCGTATGTATTCTTTCAAGAATAGGGTAAATCGTTTTTTCTTCCACCCTTAGGGTTCTATACCAATCCCCTGCCTTTCCACTTAAGGTTAAGCTTAAAGCATTGCTCTTATGTAGGTCATTGTGTTCTCCTAGAGAATTGCATATTGTTCAAACACTTTGATATGTTTTCTCACATCCTCGTCTCCACTAAATTTTTGTGTGAGCTTGGCTATTTGTACTGCCTTACTTCTAGGCTCTCTATCAGGCATGTTACGCATATTCTCAACAATAGATCGACCAATAGCTTGAGAAAATGTTGCCAAGTCACCTAAGTGAGCAGGCACCGTGGGTGAAGGCGCTCCAGAGACTACATGTGGAGTAGGTATTGGCATTGGGCTTGGTGCATAGGAAGCCCTTGGGTTCCACGTTGGGTACGATGTTGTGCCATGTGGTGGTCCATAGTTCATATGGGTGGCCCTAGGCATAGCAGACGTCGGATGTGACATGCTAATGCTACCCGGTATAGTCCCATGGAAATAAGAGCTTGGGTGTTGTGTTTGTGGAGCATATGTAGTTGAAACAATGGGAGGAGTAGGGACTACATGAGTACGAGGACCCATGGGTGTATACGATTGGTACAAACTTGTAGGTACTATTGCAGGCATTGAGCTACCATGTAGCGGTGATTTACTAACAAATGAGGTCCATGGCGTGTTTCTTGGCATGCCCATTATTGGGGTAGGCATGGTAGCCGTGGCGTCATCAAGGGAAAGATGAGCTAGACTTGGAAAGGTAAAGCTGTCACTTGTGGGCTCAGATTGCACTGAGACCCCTAGAGAAACAACATATGGAGGATCCATCGGACTTACCGAGGGAGTCTCCATTTGCGATAAGGTCGGTTGTTTAGCCTTCCCTGTATCCAAGAATCTCATGAGAACCGTTGAAGGCATCTTGATCCCCTTGTTTTGTCTCTCTAACTCAATGACCCTATGGATGACCTCACAAACTCTTTGTTGTTGAGTACCTACAAAGTTGTGCAAATTGCCTGGACCAATTTCCCCTTTTAGATAGATTCAGAAACTGATGAAAATTGGTGGGGAGCTAGGCAAAGCTGTGCTTTACAGACACAAACCATCAAGAATCAAGGCAACAACAGATGTCAGTCAAAGGAAGTTTCCAAAAGTGGTTTCAAAAAACCAATATGGTCAAGACGGAAAAAACATGGCCATAAACTGAAAAACTGAGTAAACATAAGAGGAATATAACCAAATTTGAAAATATTTCACCAGTGTGCTAGGAAGACCTATAAGAACATGTGTGCAAGAGGCTGTATCAAAATCCCTGCCAACATGTTTCGCGATCCATGTACCTTTTTGCCCAACCAAAGAAAAATTCATACCATCTGGCCCAGTATATTCAACAAAGCCTAGCCCTGAGGTTTCAAGTCATTTGGATTCCAAAATCGACATCAAAATGCCAAATTTCTCTAAGTCTGATGTTGATTTCTAAAAATTGACCTAAGTACCAAACCAATGATCCAAATCCCAAAAAAATTGGACCAAGGCACCATCTTGATGAGCCCTACCAGCTGGTATCATTTGATCTTCAATATGTTACCAAACATGGATCGTGCACAGTAGCATCCCCATGTGGCTAGGAACAACCTTCACTATTTGAAATTGCAAGATGCTTCCGAACATGGATTGTGATCCATGTACCTTTTGCCAAAATTCATATGTTACCTTCTGCCCTTGTGCCTATAGTAATCCTAGATGCACTGGTGAAATTTGGTCAAATTTGGGGTAGTTTTGAGAAAGTTATGCTCGTTTATCATTTTATGGTCAAAGTTTGCATTTTCTTCAACTTTCCGATAGTTGATCAATTACTAAATCCTGTTTCCAATCTAAAGCTGACCTCAAGATGCCTCAAAGGAAAGCACAATGGGAGTGGGAAGCACCATCATATGAGATCACAGATATATCCTTGAATGAAAAGGCCCATATCACCGAACAAGTGCTCGAAGCAATAGCGGCCAATATATTCATCGGAAGATTTCAAGCAGCGGACAGAGAGATAGTAAAGACCGCCATCTTTCTAAAGGAATTGTGGACACTACACCATAAGTCCGAAGTGCAAGCAGGGACCAGGTACCTACAATTGGACAGCTTTCTATGACTACCACCATGGGGAACGGATTTTAGAAGGGCTCATAAACTCATAAGCTCGATTCACTGCAATGGGGAAGCCACCCTGACTCACAAAGATGGAGCGACAGTCAAAGTTAAAATCACTACAAAATAATCAATGAAGCTCTCCATCTGCAGCAAGGAACACACAACCTATTGCAAAAAACGAAAGCAATAGATAATGACAAAGCCTTTCTAAAGCAAAGAGGACACAAACTGATATATCAAGATTTTATATACTCAGAAACAAAATTGTCGTTGCGCCTCATATCGCAACACTTCAAAGTACAGAAGCCACCGAGATACAGTGAACTACTGCTACACATGGCAGTGGTAATGGCAATGGGGTTAGCAGAATGAAGAATGGTCAGTTGTGACTTTGGCAACTACCTCCTCAACAACCTAGTAGAAGCAAATCTTAAGGGTATCCACAAGAGCAAGACCTACATGAAGGTTGGACCAGTGCTGACTAAAATCACCTACCAAGCATTGGGAATGATTGTTGATCTACCACCTGCAGAAGCACAGATAGATTTGATCCACAAATTCAAAAGAGTAGTAAAACCGATAGCAGGACCATCCATAAGGCCAAAACCAAAGGTCAAACAAACAAGGCAGAGCGCAATAAGAACTGACACTGACAGTGAGAAGACGGAGTCGGATGCACCGAACAACGAGGAAGCTAGTTCTAAAGAAAGAGATACCCCTTCTAAATACCAGTCTTCAGATGCGGAGCATGGGAGTGAGTTTTCCATGAGATATACAATATTGAAGAAGAGAACAGCCCGGGCAACAGAGGCCATCCCAGTTACCCAAGCCAAAAGAACAATGGAAGAAGCACAGGTGCAAAGAGAAAGAGTTCGCCAACAGAAGCACGAGGAGAAAAGAAGTAAGGGAATAGAAGTGGACAATGAAAAAGAAGAAGAAGAAGATGTCCCCTTACTACGCAGGCAAACATTAGCTCTTGAACGGATCAAACAACACAAAAGACAGGAAGTGGAGGAAATGTGAATATTGCCAACGACATGCGGCAACAGATTCAGAATGAACTCAAACAAAAGATGGAGCAAAGAGAAAGAGAGGATGCAAAGCGACCACGAGTTGATGATCTCAAATCATTAGATTAATCTACTAAGGCCAAGGAAAAAGATGAAAACCAAGAAGAGAAGAGTGAGCAAGACATGCTTCAGTGACAAGAATATGGTTTTGAATCACCAAAAGACAAATAGGTACCTTTAGAGGCTGGAACAGAAAAAAGAAAAGAGGTTGTAGGCCTTCTAGAACAAGTGGTAGATAAGGTGCTGCCACAAGAGAAGGCAGATCAAGAAAAAGAGATAGCACCGTCTAAAACTACTATAGCTCCAGCTACTATTGAAGTACTTAAAACAAGGGAAAGAACGATTGATGAGGCTGGAACCTCGGATCAGGGACAAACAAAACCAAGATCGCCTTGTTCGCAAGTGGAGATAGAGGAGGGAGCCAAAATGATCAAGTCATTTGATATTGATGCATATTTAGACCATATCAAGCTCCAATTTCCATGCCAAAGAGCTCTCTACAACTTGCGCGAGGTAGAGCTGGAAGACATCAAGAAGAAACTAGAGCAGCTGAAAACACATTGCAGCTACAAAACAAAATAGAGGAGTTGCAAAAGGTCCAACTGCAACTCTAATCAGAGTTGCAAAGGGAACAAGAGAACACTGCCTATTACTACAAAGAGGTCCAACAGTTTAATGATGCCAACACTACTTTGCAAGTCGAGCAACAAAAACTAGAGGAGAAGCTAACCAGAGAAAGAGGACAGAGTGAAAAGCTGCAAGAGTCCTACGCGGTGGTCAGCAAGAGTCTGACCCAGCTTTTAGCCTTGTAGGGGACGTCGATCTCTTCAAGCTTGACAGCTAGATCAACCTCACTGAATAAAGAGGTCCAAGATCTAAAGGAGGCCCTTGCTCAAGAAAAATACGACAGACAAATCATGATAGTAGGGCATAGAGCATTGCAGAAAGCCAAACACGAAGAGATTGAAGATTTGAGAAAGCAGTTGGCAGAGGCACAAGGAGATTTGGAGGCTCTAAGGGCAACACAAGCAAAGCCCGAACAAACAGCCCCAGTGGAATTTTCACAAACAAGAAGAATTGAGCATTTCACTTTTGAAGCTCACCAAACAAAAGTACTAAGTATAAGCATGGGAAAAGCAATGCAGGAATCTGAAGATCCAGCCATGACATTTATCTCAGATTTGGCAAAAGAAGAAATTCATCGCTCGATCTCAGAAACAATATGAGCTGAAACTGTTGGAGTCACTTGCCCTGATCATGATCACTCCAGATGAAGTAGTGAAAAACCTTGGGCATGAGATGATCACCATGCCACTGATGCGGCAGGAGGCCAGATTATGGAAACAAAAAATGCTACCTACCCTTGAGCCAAACAACAGAGGGGATTACAAAAATGTTCTTGTCATCGTGATACAAATTCAGACTATCATTGACAATCAATCCCTCTGGCGAAAGAAATGGTTTGAGCAGCGACCAACAGATGAAACATACTATAGGAATGCTCCGCAGCATCTCAAGATTGATCCAACTTACTGTCCCATCA
This sequence comes from Adiantum capillus-veneris, assembly GCF_014529385.1. Lineage (NCBI taxonomy): Eukaryota > Viridiplantae > Streptophyta > Polypodiopsida > Polypodiales > Pteridaceae > Adiantum > Adiantum capillus-veneris. Next base: position 90,690,801 of record NC_140947.1, on the reverse strand, counting down.
ACAAACGACAATCCTGGGATAGCTTTTACACTTGGAAAAGCAAAAGACCGATAGTGTTGAAGTACCCCGTCATAACAAAGCCAAGCAATAACAACGCCCTCGTCAGAGAAGTATATGGTTCAGACGCTCAGAGGGTCATCAACATGATGAAGGAGATCCTAGATCTCGCATGCCAAATGCTCGTGAAAATTGCCAAGATGCTAATCACTTGCATAACTGCATTCAATGATATAGAGGCAGCGGAGCATCCCTGGCAAGTTTTTGTGGAAGGCACAAGAGGGCTCTGCTAAATATGGAGACAAAAATCCCAAGCAAAAACATCATCATGGGATTCTATGAGAGAGTCATATTCCTGCCCTCCCACTACATGCAAACCTTCAAGGAGGCATTCATGACAGGATTCTTTGAGATAGACTCCTCTATATTTAATTCCATGACCAAAGATCTGTCAGCCCGACACATAGCCTATCAAAGCACTCTTAGCAATAATCCCTTCAGAGAGCTGGCAACAAAAGTGGAGATTGAGGCAAGGGCACAAAAGTTCAGGCACCTCACTGGGACGCTAGAAAAGAGATTGATCAATTACTAGAAGATAGTCAAAGACAGATTGCACGAGGACGTGCAATGAATAGGAAGGGAGGAATGTTTGGTGGACACAGCGGACTGAACATAAAAGGCAGATGTACACCAAACCTTGTTGTACTCGCTCATTATTTCAAAGGAAGCAGTGTAATTCTGCTAATAAGGATTCCCAGTTGTAATATATTTTGTCATGCCCTCTTAGCCTCTCTGAGTCTACATCCCTTGTAAGTGGCCGAATAGCCGTGGGAAAGTCCCCTTAGCTCTTAAGTCAAAACCCTTAGTTTTGAATAACACATTAATATTAGCTTGAAGATGGATCGGACGTCTACTGTGAGAGCTTCTTGCTGCTGCAACTTGTAATCCGCTTTTCTCCTTGTCTGGTAATCAAAATTCAATTCCAAAATAGCACATTGTGTTCCTTGTCTCTTGCTCTACAATCTAAGTGTAATCATTCTCGATTTTCTTGTGGTTTGTGATATCTTGTTTGTGAGCTAAATGCATTGATTTGAGGTCTTAAATGGTTGTTTTTTGATGTTTTGACCTTGGATAAGTGTTTCTATTCTTAAGGGGGACCTTTCCGTGTAGTTCTGTTTCAGTTTTGTGCACATTTTTTGTGATGGATCGTGATTTATGTACCTTCCCAGATGACTACAAAACTTGGTAGAATTGTACCCTTAGGTGTTGTAATACCTCTCCTTAAGTTCCGTTGCATTCCGAATTCGTGGATGCCGAAAAGGCGTGATGACCTAGAGCGGTGAGATTGGACATAGACTGATTTTTCTGAGTAGGAAGTGGATGTTTTTCTTTTGTCATAGTATAAATATCCCTCCGAGTTCACTTTGGTGAGATTGACACTCTCATTAAGTCTCCATGCCCCATCCCAAGTCGCTTCTTTGCATATTGACATTATGTTGGTACAAAAAGCTATGTTGCAGACAAAACAAGAATCCAACAAAAGGAGCGGTGTTATCCAAAATATCATCCAGAGATTTAATCTTGGTAGATAAATTTTTTGAGCCTTTAGAGGCTCTATTAAAAGATAACAAGGCTAGACTGAAAATCAATCAAACAGTGTAACAGAGATGGTTGACATATCTACACCCAGAAGTTGAAAAACAGAGACTAGAAATGTACAAACGACTCATAGAGATTGCTCATTCTCTAAAGGAGTTAGAGAAACTAAACATCCCTAAAAAAGAAGTGTTAATCCACAAAAGGACAAGGAAATTGAGCACAAAGAGACTAAAACAAATGACCACATGAAACCAGAGATAGAAACACCATTGGATACAAGGGTAGTGGCCAACACCACTGATGATACAAGATCACAATTTATGGAACCAGAGGTAGAAGAGGCATGGCCAATGTTGAAGATTGTGGTGAGTTTGATGGAGAGTGAAGGAAAGAAAGGGGTATAAAACCCACATGCAGTGTACTAGTATATAGCCTGGGTTAAAAGAGGCCCATTTCTTAATGGAAATTCATCCAAGTTTGTGTACATGTGGGGATCTCCGAATGCCAAGCCTCGCTATCTTATTGTAGTGACAGTGAGAACCACAAACATAAATATCATACCATGGGACGGAGTTGGCTTGACTAGTGCATGGAGGCTACAAAAGGTTGTCAATCTCTCAAAAAACACACTCATCAATCCCTATCTATTTCAAAGCTACACTCAACTGCATGTCAGGTAGCAAATGATATCTATGACACCACATACAAATCTCATCAGTTCATTGAGCAAATGGAATCTAATCGAGATGAAACTTATAGGACGGGCTTACAACATCTAAAGACACATGCTTGAACCCTTAAATCCCCCTTTTTTTCACTTGCCAAATCACGCTTATCATCTACATGGCAGATTTGACCTAACCGTTTTCAACCCCTAATACATCCTAGAGCTTAGCAATAAAGCAACTACACCCCTCCAATGCATAAAATGCAGTTTTGATATGTAAATCTAGAGTTATAAATAGATGAAGGAGTAGGCGAGCAACAACAAAAATAAATTTTTACCGTGAGAAAAACATAATGTCGCAAAGAGCTTTCACCTATGAATTCAATGAAGCAATTGGCACTTCAAACGGACACTTCACAAGGGATTTATGAGCATACATCTTGAGAAAGAAGAAGGAGATTACTCAGTGCTCTGCGAGTCAGTCATAATGCTTATTATCCAAAAAGTCTCCTTTAGGTTTTTTTTAAAAATGGCTTTTATACCTTAGCCAAAGGTTCAAAAGTGAGCAAAAAGTTATAACTCTCAACAACCTAAGATTGCTTGGGAAGCACGTAGCCCCACTCTGTCTGGCTAATAATCACACAATAGTTACAAAATAATTTTGGGATCAAAAGAATTACAATGGCTTAGGGATGTGGGTGTCCAGAGTGATCAAAAATGAAAAATTACATCCTCCAGGAATTGGGTAGTGTTCCGGCTTGCTGGCTTGTCATTGCTTCTTAAGGGCTTCAAGAGCATCACGATACTTTATCCAAAGTTTTTTATCTACTTCAACCAGGAACTGCAAGTCAAATGGAGTTTTGAGCTCCATTTTTGTGTAAACATAAACCTTGCTAGAAGATTTACCACCACGGGCCAAAGATCTTGGATCTGAAATTGAAGAACACTGTGTAGAATGACTCCTCAAATGTCTGCATGTAATAGAAGGGTAAGAACATCACTCTACCATAGAAACCATAGAGCACTTCATCTAGTGGCTGATCTGACAAATCATAGTAGAGCCCTTGATTGTCTTTAAGAAAGGCCATCCATGGTTCGTCCGTCTACTTTGCTTTGTTTGAGTCCACAAAATTTATAGCTGGCACCATGAAATCAAAGCCAACAAGGCAAGGCGGGCCCATCTCGCCTAGACCAGCACAACTGAGAGCGGTATAATTTCCATGCTGAGTCACTCTACAAGCAACCTCACCTTTTTTCTGGTCTTAATAGCGTGGCAAAAAAAAAAACCTTCGAATCATCGCTTTTTTAGCTTTTGGCCAACGTCGATACCTTGGCAACTTTTTGGCAATTTGTCAAGGCAGCTGGTCCCCTAGACCTCAAATCATCCCCGCCACACTTTGCGTCAGTTGGTTGTTGTAATCACTTGCAAAACACATGAACACCAGCTCCCCCAACCAATTGATGCAAGGCAAATTGCTGAGTGCTTGCGAATTCCACATTGTGCAACTACCGTCAACTTGCCTCAAAGCTCCAAAAAGTTGAGCAAAGTAGTGGTCCCTTGTGAAGAAATGCAAAATTCTCAGTGATTGTTCACATATATTTATTTGTGTTTTAAAAAAATATTTTTTTTAAAAGGGGAAAAAAAATAATAGCCATTGGATTGTATAAATTCTTCTATTCAGCCTAGTGGTTGTGTATGGCTTTGTGACACCGTCATTATAGCTCAGTGCACAAAAAGTTCCTTAGCATTTGAAACACACACGCTCATTGTAAGAGGTTTATTGCTTGAGTCGAACGTGACCTAGTAAGACTACCTCATGGAGTAAAAAATTGCCATCGTCACCACATTACAAAATCTAGACAAGAAACTTGTAGACGTTGAAGCAGCACTCCTAGAGTTTGATTCAAAGCACCGACCGGAGCCAGAAGAAGCACTGGCCAGAGAGAGAGAGAGAGAGTATTGTTCAATAGAGGAGTTCAAAATAACATAGTTTGTGGACAAGGACAAGGAGAAGGCAAATGAAGGGGTCACATCATTTGTCATCGATGGTGGCAAAAGTGGACACTTTGCATAGGATTGTTGGGAGCAACAAACAAATGTAGCAATCATACAAGAAGAACAAGAAATTCATGGCCGTTATTCTAGTTTATCCCAGTTTTATTTTGTGCATTTGTTAAGGCTTGGGCTAACCATTCTTTGGCTAGAGAAATTTTGCTCAACTACAGTCAATGAGAAAGAGATACCGGCATGGTTTACAGACAAAAGAATATATTTGGATGTGTGGAGCTTCTGACTGTGAGAGTTTGTTAAGGGAAGATTGTGATCTAGAGAGACCAATAGAGAACAAAGATTACATCGGGGAACCATCTTCAAAATATTCGTTTGAACCTTCTGTTTGGGACCAAATCTTGGCTACTCTAGATGTGTACATAAATGAAACAACACCCACAAAGTTTTGTGGTGAGGATCGCTACGACATAGTTACCTATTTTATGATAAAGGTGTTGAAGAAATCTAATGAAAATTGTGAGCATAAAAGCAAAAAATGTAAGACTGATGCTTGTGTCATGAGTCATGATGCACAAGCATAGATGAAGGAAGGAAAGCCATGACAAGAATATGTCATGATTGACATACCCAAAGAATCAACAATAGTTTTTGCAAAGAAGCTGACTCTAGAAAGTGAACAACTAAAAGCAGATGGAAAAGCATTGTTTCCAAGTTCCTCATCAGATGTTCAACAAACTCAAGATCACGAGAAGAACGTGGAGAATTCAAAAGATGGATTGTCTCCTATAGTGATCAAATTCAACTTATGGCACATAGATAAAAATGGAAAAGCCACCAATGAAAGAGCTAGAAGAAATAGTGTACACAAGCTCTAAAATGCCAATCCTTAGCTTTGGTGTGGTAGAAGTCGTACTCAAGTTGAGTATTAGGGAGTTCAAGGACACTTTCTACGTAATTGACTCCCATCACATCAAAGATAGGCTGGTCCTAACAAAAGTTGTATGAATATCTTCTTCCAACAACAACAACAACATCAATAGTCTCAGAAGCATCTCAAATCCATGAACAAAAGAAACAACCAACCATTGCATAAAGAGGTAAAGTTAAAGTAAACATTGAAGCAAATTAACCTCGCAAGTCGACTTTATTTTCAACGAAGCTCCATCAAAATTCCTATGCAGCCTCTACATCAAAAGCCAAACCATTGACAATGCAATGGAAACCTAAGCAAAAGACTTATCAAACAAAGTTTCCATCACAAAAAAGCCTCCAGAAGAAGCCAAAAGAATTACCCAAGTGTTAATATCCAAGCAGCACATCAAAGTCAAAGATCTAGTTTGGATACACCACTCACAAGTTCAACCTTAAAAATCAAAGGTAATAGTGTGGGTAGCATCCAATGAGTCAATTACTGCTCAAGGATACTTTCAAGGTAACACTAATTTTTGGGCCAAAAAGCCTACGGTAACAACCTAGACCGACTCACCTCAAGAAGAAAGTTCTACAAAGAGAAGTCAAGCTATCAACAAAAGACAAATGCCCCAATCAAGAGAAAGAAAAACCACAAAAGGCAGAAGAAAAGACCTTCAAGGAAGTAAGCAATGTGGCAAGTCTGGGTACCAAAGTCAGACTTCTACCAAGCTACACGTGAAGCAATGGATGATTCCAATCAAGCTACTTGAACCACAAGGATTTTATGAAGGCAATAAGTCACAACCAAGAGCCAATAGAAGCAAGTCACAACTGAGGGTGATACAACCTCCAAATAGATACCTCTTCTTTTACTACAAAAGCAAGTCTTTTACAACGGTAATATGTAGATATGGATCTCAAAGTCTAGTGTCCATCAAGTCATAGAGAAAAAGGGATAAAGGCAAAAGACGGTCACACGAAGGCCATAAACAAGGTGGGTTCCAAAATTGCTAGTGGAAACTCAATCCCAGAGAACCCACAAACATCTACAACCGCTTCTCTTGGGAGATAAAACAAAGACTCCATCAATCTTTTCTACAATCGTAGAACATTTTTCACAAACCAGAATTGATATACAATAAACAAATCAAGAGGAGCCAAAGTATGCCAGCCTACCGAACAAAATGGTGGCATCCAAAGACCAAAACAATGAAAGAGGACTAAATATCAAGAACCTATGGAATTGAGTTTTTACCCTAGAACAAGAACGTCCAAGTTTTCCTTTGAACATGGCATAAGAGTCAGAGTCGAATCGCTAAGCCACTAAATGAGCAAGGTGTTAGTCCCAAAGCTTCAAGTAATATTCTTTATGGTCTAGGAGTCTTAGCTATTCTAGGTATTTCTCAATCAGGAAGAGTTGAGCATATTTATGTTGTGTTTCTCATGCTGGTATAGTTTAGCATAAGAGTAAAAGTCTATGTATTGTAAGTCTGGTGAAGTGAAGGAGGAATTCCAAAAGACACTCATGCACTAAGCACAACGAGGTATGAGCGGAGAAGCTTCTACATTGAAAACTCTTCTTGGGAACATGGAAGCTATTGGGACATCCTTTGATGTCACATGTGCTACATTTATTCCTTGAAGCACCCATCAACTCCATCTTTCACATTGCATGCTACAAATTTCTCGTATGCATATAGAGTGTCCCATAATTGACACTTGCATTAGGCTCTCTTTCTTTGTTTCTCCCAAGCACTCACCTTGCATGAAAAGGTACTTAAAGTCCAACCGCTCAACTCCAATAAGATCGTATATCAAAGGCACTTTTTTTCCATTGGGTTTGTTTCCTTTGGTCATCCAGGTTTTAGACCCTAATCTAGAAACAGTCATCACTATCCTCTTGTATATATTCCTTCTACATTAGGTACTCTACAATAAGGAAATTGCTACCCATATCAATCATCAAAAAATAATAGCAATAGCTATAGGTATCCACATGCTTTGCAAGAGAAACTCTTATCTTCAAGGACATCAACAAGCTCCATTAAACAATGTCAAGTCAAAGAATGGTATATAAAACAATAGACAAGCAATGAAAATTTCACCAAGAGAGCTATCAACAACAGTCATAAAAAGCTCACACAATCCTTTCGAGTTGGTGAAACATTGCAAAGGACTCGCATTGTAGTGGAATCCATAGGCAAGACCCATCATAAAGTCAACTACCTAAAGGGGCTCTATTCTAAAAAAGGCATGCATCACCAATAGCCATCTTCACTTCCAAAAGTAGCCATGCAAAGGATTATGCACAACAAAATGCAAAATTGCCTCGACAATGGAGACCAACTCACGTATCAACCAGGACATGGTAGATATATATCACTCAAGGAAGGGGGAGGCTTCATCAAGTATAAAGCAGTTTCAAAGTTGAAGACCGGCCTTCGAGACAAACTTGAAGACAGCCCAATGACAAGATTGCACATGGTCATGTCAAGGGACAATATGAGCTAGGAAGGGGGAGTGTTTGACCTAGCCAAAAAACCACATTTTAAATATATTTGGACTATGTTATTTTCCCAAGCCAGTGTAGTTCTACCATGTGTAAATCTGATTCTAGAGTAGCAAATATATTCCCTGAGTTGTGATTCTTTCATGGTATATATAAACGCCCATGTGAGCCTAGAGATTGGCCAGTGAGAAAGCCCTAGGTATAAAAGATAATAGCATTAGTGTGAAAATGGAGGCTTATCTTTTGGAAGAAAAGAAGCTATGTTGTACGTACGCTCAAGCGCCTTCTCAGCTCAGATTTGTAATCATCATATCTAATGATTGGGTATTCCTTGTTCAATTCCAAAACCTGCATTGTGTTCCTCTTTCCTTGCTCTTTCAATCAAGTGTAAGCATTTCAAGTTTTGTCGAGTTTTGTGACTACTCGTCTGCAAGCCTAATCTTTAGTTTTGAGTGCTTAAATCATTGTTTATTATGTTTTGATCATAGGAGAGTGTTACTAGACCTTAGGACAACCTGTTTGGGTTTTTTGATGTAGTTTTGGTGACCTGGTACTACATGATGGATTGGGATTTTGGTAGGTTATAAGGATGAGTTAAACACAATGATGTGGGTGGATCTTTGTTGCATTGGCTTCAAAGAGGTTTTGGATGTCATCTCCTTCATTGTTCTATAGGAGATGTCACTATGGAAATAGTCTCTTTTTCATAGCTTTAGAGGGTGATCTTATTTAATAACGAAGCATCCAAGAGTTATAAATCTTGGCAAGCATCCTACATTTTTTTTTTCAAAAATCCCAATTGTCTAACTACTTTGCCCTTAAAGAACATGGCCAAGAAAATGATCTTTTTTGAGCATTCATAAGGACAACCCAGGTTCATGGTCCAACCTTAACATTCAAAACAGGCATCTCCCCCCTTCCGGAGTTAGGGCTCAAGTAGGCGGCTTTACTGGGAAATTTGTTGAAAAATGTTGTAAAGCCACGGACTCACTCAAGTGGAAGGAAGAGTTAAGATATTGGAAAGGTACTACCCGGCATTGGTCCCCGTGGGGTCCCATTGTGGAAGGCCTGGGCCTAAATAACCACTAGATTGAAATAGCAAGGAGTCTTAACAATAAGAGCTCCCTCAACTTGGATTCGCTTTGGGATTATCAGAAAGGGGATTGGAACTCAACCAAACATTTCAAGCTCTCTAACAATCTATCGCTCTAGGAGGAAATCCTAATTGGAAAACTACTTCAAAAGGAGGAATCCCAATCCTCGAGCGAGTACTTCCGAGCGGACAAGAAACCGAGCGAGCATGAGCAATGAAAAAGGTTAGATCAAGATCTCAATAGTCACTCTATAGAGTATAGTGTGGCAAAGTAACCATGTTGCATCTCAAATAGTCTCAAACAAAGAGACATACTCTTCCTTCAATGTGTTCACACACATTAAAATATTTTCAAACAAAAGAGCCATACTCTTCCTTTAATGTGTTCACACACACATTGATGCACAGTCATATCCTTGCTCGGAACCATCTTGTTAAACATATTCCAAAACTCTATTTGTGCAAACTTATTCTTCATGGTAGATTCACATGTTTCAATTTTCATAAGTTCGTGCACAAATAGATCAAAAGATGGTAACTCAAATGCCACATGTCCATCATAATGCATAGGTAGCTCTTGAACTTGAATGATATCCTTTGCTTGCTTAAGTGCCATGTGTAGGCTGCTTTGTGAAGGCATTGCATGTAGTATACCAACTACTCTGGAGGGACCATCAAACTATTACTAGTGTGTCCTTCATTCCAATGCCTTGTGTGCTTTCAATTGCAATGCGAACCTTCTAGAATTGACAGTGACCATGTTTGAGTTGGAACACCTGATGGGGTTGGTGTGGCCTCTTCCATGCTTGTTATGTCCACCGTTGTGGTGCTTGAACGTCATGAAATCTTATGCCACAACTGCTTCTGCTTCCTCTTCGTCGTGGAGATTTCTCTCTCTCTCTCTCTCTCTCTCTCTCTCTCTCTCTCTCTCTCTCTCTCTCTCTCTCTCTCTCTCTCTCTCTCTCTAGCATAGCAATGTCTGCTCTCTCACAATGCAAGTTTAATGTCTTATCATGTCAACATAGGGTTCCCTTATGCTGCACAACACTTGAAATTGGTGTTTTTCAAGTGTTGTGCAGCATAAGGGAACCCTATGTTGACATGATAAGACATTAAACTTGCATTGTGAGAGAGCAGACATTGCTATGCTAGAGAGAGAGAGAGAGCAATCTACTCAACCCACAACCCTGTTAAAGAGACCTGGCAGTTTAGATACAAGAGAGGACTAGCCAGTGCTTATAGGTGGTGCTTGTGGAAGCTAGCAAGCTAGGCATGCGGGCCGTGGCCACCATGATCGCCATGCCCCTTATCGTAGTTGCTGCCCCATGGCCCTTGCCCTGGTCGCCTCCATGGCCGCTGTTATAGCCGCCCTTGCCACTATGGCTGCACTTGCCACCTTGACCGCCATGCTGATCATAACCACCACTGCCCTTTGCCACCATAGTGGCCCTTGTCCCCACCTGAGTTTGCGAGGCTTGCCACACCCATCGCCAAAAGCACAGCAAGAAGCAGCAGTGCCAGACCCTTATTGCTAGCCACATAAGAAGAGCTCGCCATTGCAGTACTATGGCAAAATCAACTGCTACTGACTAGTGAATACCTTGCTAGAGGTGCAGAATGCAAGTGATGGATTCTCTCTCTCTCTCTCTCTCTCTCTCTCTCTCTCTCTCTCTCTCTCTCTCTCTCTCTCTCTCTCTCTCTCTCTCTCTCTCTCTCTCCGGAATTAAAAATCGTATGTACAAAATCCTCGGAATTAACAAAACCATCTTTACATTGTAGTGAATTGCAATCCATCAAAGGGAAACTGTTTGGATTGGATAGAAATTGTCTTGCACTTCATCATCATCATGCACGCAGCCCACCCGGTGCAACTACCTTCCTTTTTCTTCAAATAGAAAATTTAGCTGCGTGGACCGGCTTGACCGGGACCCTCTTCCCCACCTCCACCCGTAACCTTGCTCATAGCTTCCTTGATAGCCTCGCTTGCCTTGCCGAGGGTGTTGTGTGTGGACGACAAGGTGCCATTCTCTCTCTTTCTCTCTCTCTCTCTCTCTCTCTCTCTCTCTCTCTCTCTCTCTCTCTCTCTCTCTCTCTCTCTCTCTCTCTCTCTCTCTCTCTCTCTCTCTCTCTCTCTCTCAAAAAAAGAAAAAAACTCAACTCTCTCAAAGAGCGCGCGCCGGCGCGCGCTCTTTGAGAGAGTTGAGTTTTTTTCTTTTTTTTTGAGAGGCGCACGCTCTTTGAGAGAGTTGAGTTTTTTTTTTTTTTAAGAGAGAGAGAGAGAGAGAGAGAGAGAGAGAGACTCTCAGCACACGCGGGGCACGAGCAGCCATAGCAAAGCATCATCCTGATCTGAGAATGAATCACAAGCAGCTGGGCATCACTATATTGGAGAAGCCATGGACTGATTCTGAGGCGGAGGAGAGCTCACCATAGCCGCCACTATCCGCTTGCTCTACGAGAAGACTGAAGCGGCGAAGGGGAAGCCTGGGAATGTCTAGCCATAGCGCTGTCCAGGTCCCACCATTACTCGCTATCAAAGGCCAACCATCTCTGCAATGTCCCCTGTCCGTGACCTCACCCTCAGGTCGTTGCTCACGAAGAAAATTCAATTGCCGAATGCTCTCCCTTGCAATTAGCGCTTCCTCAAATACCCTCAATCCCACAGGCAAACTACTGCCTCCATCCTTTCCCTCCTCTCTCAGCAGAGCAGACATGGGAGTCAGTGAGTGATTTGTGACTCATACGTGCGCCCCTGTACTCTGGTTCGAGTGTGCGATGAGTGCAATTATAACTCCTTCCAAGGGAGCTGCATCATCCCCGGAGTTGCCGGCATTTCTGATGCCTACTACTGTAAAGAGCGCACCCAACAAGCAGGAGAAGGATAGAGATGGTTGACCCAAAATTGTGAACCTTGGCAGTGCCAAAACTGATTTGTTCTATGAACATAAGAAGCATGGTTTCAAAAAAAGATAGGTCAGTGCACCCAACAAGCAGGAGAAGGATAGAGATGGTTGACCCAAAATTGTGAACCTTGGCAGTGCCAAAACTGATTTGTTCTATGAACATAAGAAGCATGGTTTCAAAAAAAGATAGGTCAGTGCACTCTCGCAACCTTTTGCTTTGTCATGCCTTATGAGGCTGGGGGGTGCTGCATACATACAACTGAAATGTGTCATGCTTATTGTGGGCTATGATGGCATGTTCTTGCATATGTAAGAGTGCAAAGAACGACACTTTTTAATTGCACCCATTCATATAGACATATTGTATTGATGTTAAATTATCTCCTATTGTTGTTGGATGTTGCATAGTTATTTCAGAAAAGGTTGTGAGGTTGAGAGAGAGAGAGAGAGAGAGAGAAGATCCTACAAGGTAGTTTGGTTGTGCGCACACGTTGGCTTGGTTTTCATGAGGACTAAAACTTAAGTGGGAGAATGCCCAAGGTGAAGTGAAAGAGAAGAAAGGTAAGTTAAAGATCGAAGTAGACCTAGTTAGCCTTGATCCCTGAAAGTGAAAAGACTTTTTCTTGGAGATTCTCCAAGCTCACCATTTTGTTGTAAAGATGTTTTGTATATGATGAAAATAGTCGGCGATAGTGATATTGTTTGTCTTTTGTTTTTTTTTGAGAGAGAGAGAGAGAGAGAGATCTAAGCATCTCTCTCACTTATTAGCACTCTTCCTAATGGACATACATGGTAGCTCTTGGTTTGGCAAGTCTCTATCATTTGCAAAAAATGGGATGTCAATACGATGCAACCCTTTCCCTCATCCAACTAGCAAGATTTCCTTACCACCTTTGACTTGAGCAGACACAAGCTCAAAAGAGATTGAAATTTGGCACAAACAAATTATGGCCTTCTAGACATCTGCTAGATTTTTCCAAACAATGATCCAAAATGGAAAGGAGTCGCATCTTCCATCTTTGTGAACTAAGCTATTCAATTGATCTATATTTAAGTTTCCAAAACAACTAGATTTGTATAATCATGATTGGGAAGCAATGGTGACATGTATAAGGACGACCAGATTTGTATAATCATGATTGGGAAGCAATGGTGCTGACATTTATTGTTTGGGTTTAGAGAAATCTCTCTCTCTCTCTCTCTCTCTCTCTCTCTCTCTCTCTCTCTCTCTCTCTCTCTCTCTCTCTCTCTCTCTCTCTGTGTGTGTGTGTGTGTGTGTGTGTGTGTGTGATATCTCTTTTTAGAAAAGATGTATACATATACGGGAGAAACTCACTTGGTAACTTTGCTCGGTTTTGATCTTGCTCGGATAAATTCTCTCGATGTTTGGTAGAACTCCTTCAAAAGATCTCAAACCTTATCCTTCTTCCTTGCTCCACACCACGTGATTGAAAAGCCTGGAATTGGCCTAGCGAAAGGATTTTTTGCTTGCCCAAGACAAAACTAGTTTATGAAAATCTCTACTCTTCAGTGGTATGGATAAATCACCTCAACAGGATCTGGTCCAAGAAGTGGGTGGCAGGCAAATGGACCCAAGTGATCAGCAACATCTGGAAGACCAAATGCGACAAGAAAGATAAGTGTTCCTTTGGAGACTTCTCTTCGGTTTCATCCCCATCAGGGACAAGGCTAAAGCAAGAGGGCTATCCAAAGGTATATGTATCAGATGCAAGCACCCAAACAAATGCCTCAAGCACCTGTTTTGGGGTTTCTTAGAAATCATAGCTTTCATGGGTGCTATCTATAAATGGGTGTACACTCAGTTGGGAACTCCGTTCTTTAGATGAGACCTTGCTTTGGGATCTAGATGCATCAACAATATGGAGCTTCTGACGGACGTTTGCATCATAAGAGCTACTGTGATGAGAGCAATTTAGAACTCCAAAAATGAATTACTTTTTCAAAAGAAGGGGATCCTCTAGACCCCAATCTTGTTCTTGAATTGTGTCATTGGAAGTTGTTGTGTGAAGGGAAAAAAAGAGAGAAAGCATAGAATGTAATCTTCGTATGTAAATGTAAACAAGCTCTCAGGTTGATGTGTTTTTTTCTGGAGAACCCTATACAAAGGATAACCCTTCTGTTTTTTTTCTCTCTCCTCTCTCTCATAGATTCCTTTCCTTGGCAAGCACACATACACCAAGGACCAAAACACACCCAAGTCAGTAAACACATACACACTTGTTCAAATATTTAACACAGTGAAGCGGTCCGGGGCGGGCAACAAGAAGAGCAACCTCTAGACACCCTTCAAGGCTCCCGTGCTGCTCAATGGGGCTGGGGCACAACACAACACAAACCAAAACAACAAACCCCCAGCCAAATCCCAACTACACAAGGGGCACCACCTAGTTTAAGAGCGAACTAGGACGCAAAAGAGGAGAATCGTTAGAGCAACCCACAAACAAGCAAGGAATTTACACTAACCCTAACACCAATGGAACACTCTCACACACTAAAACACGAGAGAGAGAGAGAGAGAGAGAGAGAGAGAGAGAGAGAGAGAGAGAGAGGGAGAGAGAGAGAGAGAGAGAGAGAGAGAGAGAGAGATGGTGCTCGGGTTGCTTTGAAGTGTATCGTTAATGATCAAGCAAACATAAATATATATATGTTAGAAAGAGAGAGAAGGGGGAAGGGGGTGCTTGTTGCACTAATGCCTTCTTACAAATCTGTCATGACCAGTCAAAGTGAGATTAGTATTTGTTCAACATAGCCTGAGTAAATTACACCACAACACATCATAAGAAAAAAGCCACCCCAATCACTGTCTTAAGGCCAGGGGAGTCCTCTCCACCCTGTCGCCCTCTTACAGCATGTGGGATTTATGGCTAAATTGATAACAATACCCGGAGACAAGCTATCAAGAACTTAAATAAAACACCAAGACACTTACACATCATTATTGTCCATGACTTCACGTTGGAAGGGAGACAAGGTATCCATGCTTAGTCCAAATTCACCCTCCTTGATTCAGCAAATGTTGGGCTTACTCTAGTAGGAGAAATGATAGATTTCCTACTCTCAATTTAATGATCACTCTCTCTTACAATGGCATAGAGTTCCCTTGCTAATCACCCCTAATACAACACATACATATGCCTAATGCCAATGAGATTCCACTCAAGAGCTCCTTCTCAAGAGGTTGAGCTTGGCTTCTCAAGCTATAGCATAGTGCTCTTTCTTCTCCCCCCTGTTGTGCTAGCTACACCCTCCTTTTATAGCAATTTTGAAGGCTAGGGTTACTCCTCTAACCATGGTTGGGTTAGATTTTCAGAAATTTATCTAATTTCTTTTGCTTGGAATTATCAAGAAGTTGGTGGGGAAAAGAGAGAGGAGAGAAATGGAGGTGATAGGACTTTTCATAGTGGGTTAGTGTTAATAGAGTTAGTATTAATTTACAAATGGAATTGGATATTTACAATGGGAGTATCCATGTAGGATACAAATAAAGAAGAAAAACTCTTAAGAGGTAAGAAAAGGTGGATTTCTTACAAGGTTGATGCTCCAAGTGTCTTGAGTAGGGCCAATTTTGACGCTTGTTGACGGTCCACTAGCTTTGACGGTACATGTTTTCTCCACTCTTGACCTTCCTTGAGAGACAAGGTAATTGAAGCTGAGTAATCAACCACCATGATGCTGTCTTTTAAGAGAAGAGACTGAATTTTTTGTTTTTTTTTTTATAGATATGGGTAATTTGGAGGAGGAAAAATGAGACTAGGTGGTCAATTTTGGAATGGAATTGTGTGTGGGAGGTATGAGTTCACCATGGTTTCTCTTATTCTTCAAGGTTGAGGAGAAGGTGAGTAGGGTGCAGAGAGGAGTGGTGAGAGAGGTGGGGATGATGAGTGGAGAAGTGTGTGTGAAAGAGGAAAATGATAAAGTGGAAGAGAGAGTGTGGCTGCATAGCATAGGAAAACTGGGGTCCACTAATAAAATCATAGCTCACAGCTCGTAGCTCAAAAAAATATAAAAAAAATTGAGGCAAAAGTTCAGCCCACGAGCTACAAATTTTGTTTGTATCACCTTTTCAAATTCGGAGAGCAAGTGAACTTTAAAAATTTAGCAAAATCGACCGTTTTTTTCCACTGCACAAGGTCCTTGTGGGGTCCTTCTTTGGATGAATCTTTTGAATACCTCCAAGAGTGAGCCCTCCATAGTGCATGTATGCATGCCACCTACCCTTGACCTTATTTGGTAGGTTTATAATTGAAGATATTGTTGAGATCATGATATAAGTGAATAGTACAACTAAGAAAATCAAATATTGAGGGGTCTAAAAAATATGTACATGTCAAATATAAATAATATAAGTGGAAAAAATATAAAGGGGTCAAAAGAAATCTCTCTCATTATGAGGCTACCATAAAAAGATAAATATTTTTGGTGTTCTAATTTTTTAGAAAAAAAACAAAATAGATGTAGGAAGGGAAAAATCACAATAGTGAAAAAAATATACACATAAATAAAACTAGTTTTTTTGGATTTTTGTTGGGGTGGAGTTACACCAAATATAAGAGAAGCTTACATGAAAATATTTCTATATGGAATAAAGAGTATGAAAAATGGTAAGAAAAATTGTGGTAATGGTGAGGCAATGTACAGAGCATAAATAACACACACCTAGGTAGAAATATTTAAATAAATACCAAAATAATTATGAAAAAATCTTTTATTTAGGCCCTATATACAAAGAAATATTTCCATACGCATGGGCCATAATATACTTATATTTTTTATTTTTTTGGGCTCAACTAGCCCAATGACTAGCTAATTGAGGGTTTTTTATTTCAATAAGGAGATATGGGAAAAGTCCCCTAACTCACACGCACCTATATACAGTGAAAGGGTGAGGGTAACCACAGTGTTTGAGTGATTTGATAGGGTGAGATAACTCACTATGGCAATTACAGAGAGCCGAAAAACGGCTATCAACAGCTAGATCAAAAGATTGTGATCCCATGAGCAATAAAGGTCTCTCTCTCTCTCTCTCTCTCTCTCTCTCTCTCTCTCTCTCTCTCTCTCACACACACACACACACACACACACACACATAAATTCCTTTCCTTGGCAAGCACACGTACACCAAGGACCAAAACACACCCAAATCAGTAAACGCATACACACTTTTTCAAATATTTAACACAGCTCGATCAAAGATCGTGATCCCATGAGCAATAAAGGTCTCTCTCTCTCCCTTTGTCCCTGTCAAAGCTTCCTCTCTCTCTCTCTCTCTCTCTCTCTCTCTCTCTCTCTCTCTCTCACACACACACACACACACACACACACACAAGCATAAGTATACACCCAAATCATTTAAGACCAAGATTAATGTAAGCAAGTGAAGAGATAAAATGATTTTTAAACCAAAATAATCCAAAACATCTTCGCAAGTTGTCGAATACCAAAACAATCCATACCAACTTCACCAGAGTCAATACATCAAAAAAAGTGTCACATAATTATTTAATCATGGGGTTTTACTCTAAGTTTGGATATGAGCGTTCTGTTTACGGCTAAGAGTGTCGTAGACATCCACCTTGCTTAGCACATGTTGATGTATGAACATGTTTTTATTTTGGCTCAATCCAAGCAATCACAAGAAAATGAAGAATAAGTGCTTGCAAGCCAAATAAGATTTTTTCTTGGTCTCCCTATCAGTGAAATCGGGGCATGTGCAGTAGGGCTCATCCTTGATGTGCACCTCATACACCCCCACAAGTCCATCTCCTACATGAGACTCCACCTTGGAGACTTCATGTACATTGTCTATGATGGATTTTTCTTCAATCACCTTAGCCTTTAAACCAAGAGTGAACCCAATTTTCTTTGTTGTCTCCTCTAAAATGGAAGTACTAAATTTGACTCTTGTGCCCTTTTATAGTATTGAACCACTCCTACCTACTTTTGTCGAAGCGGAAGAGGAATGACCACCACCCCTAGGAGGAGTCCACATTGTAGTTGTACCCATTTGTTCTTCTCCAACTGACTCCACTTGAAATCCTCCTTCAAGCAATATCTCAACTTCTTCATTTGTAAGATTTGTTCCTAGATCAACCAGTCAAATAAAGGTGAACGAGCTTACCTTGGATCTATGTTATGATCCACTACAAAAAAATGAATAACATGGTTGGGACAAAACCAAAACCATTGCCTGAGTAGCCCATTCGGATGTTTTCTATACCCCTCAAAAGATGGTGCAGGAGTCCCTTTACTACATGCCGCTATATTTTGTGCACATCTTTTTCCACCACTAGGGATGCCACTACATGTTACACGGCTGCCAAGAGTTCTTCTAACTGCCCACATAACTTCATCGATCTTTCGTTCCAAAACACAAACATTTGCCTTGTCTTTAGAATTCTCACTCCCATTTGCAGCCTTCCACGTGATGTACAATCACGTGTTTTAGCATTGTATTATGGTCTATGTGTGGATTCATCCTCAGCATCAATCACAATAGATGGCCCTCGCTTTTGTCGAATAGATTCTTTGTCTCCTTGAAGAGGTGTGCCAGCTGTATACATGGGTGTTCCAGATGTAGCCTCATTTACTATTCTTATCATTTGCATTGGACTTGAGGAAACTCTCTCCTTGAGCCTCTCTAATGAAGGGCCCTTTCCAACATGTTTATCTTGAGAGAAAGAAACTTCCTTCGTGCTTTGTAGTATTGCATTTGCCATATCTAAAGTGCATGCATCATACAATGATTTTAAAAAAAATCCCTCGCCTACAAGCCAACTCCCATTATTACTCTCAGCCAAGTTGGTTCTTGGAGTGTTTATTCCAATCACTACTTCTCTCTGTTGTTGTCATGATGCTCCCCCAATGTGCAATACGCACCTTCCACCAACTCAACCAAGAGTCCATTCTGGGGATGTTCTTGTCCATTGCCATTTCTGCCACTTGTTTGGTTTCCACCATCTTTGAAAGAAGCTTCGTCAATGTGTTTGGCTTTGTCACTGAACATTTCTGTCACTTGTTTGGTTTCCACCATCTTTGAAAGAAGCTCCGTCAATGTGTTTGTCTTTCATCTCCATTAAGCATCCAAAAAACTTTGCCATAAGAAACCCATTCATTATAGTTCGGTAGTTGTTTACATTCTTTACATCCCCTCCTTTATGCAAAGGCTTAACCCAATTAGTACTCCAATCATAAGGCATACCATGTTGAAGTGCAAGGTTGAACATATCACACATCCACTCATGGGTAAAATCTTCCGTCCATTTGATCATCTCCGACTTGATACCTTGAAGATCTCCCGCTTTGCGAGTGGCCAACTTTTCAAGCCCATCGCATACATCCTCAATAGTAAAAAAAGAGGACATACATGGGAGTGAACCATAAAATGACATTTTTCCAACATTTGTTTGCTCATATAATTGCCTACAATGTGTGTAGATATCCACAAGACTCAAGTCACCAAAATTCTCAACTCGCTTGCCCCTCAAGTTTCTCCAAAATCTTCCACATGCATGTGCTTTTTTTTTTTTACTTGAAAAAGTTGTTGATTTACTTCCCATCTTCTTCTCTTCCTTTGAATCAATGCCTTGTATGTATGCAAATGACTTTGATAATTGTCTTTGTCCATAGTTGCATCAAGCTTTATCAAGGACTTTTGAGCATCTTGACATTCTCTATCAAACCACCTTTTGTGTGATCTATCTTTGTTGATACCATGGGGATGCTTTATGGCAAAGCATTCTTCGGCACAAGAGCAAATAACTTCCTTGAAAGCTTCCCATTTAGTTTCCAATGGTCCATCATATTGAAGCTTTGTCATGCATAACTTTTGCTCAACCATTTCAATGTACATTGGTGCCCGTTTGAAATCCATACATAGTGATAATTTCTCTTTCCTTTGGCTGAGATTATCATGCTTAGTTGCTTCTCCACATGAAAGTTCAATACATAAGGTCCGATGGTCAAATTCCGGTGTCCATTGGCTAAACATAAAACTCTTTATACAATACATGATGGCTTCGGAGAGTAGCATATAGTCAATCACATTGTCCCCATTATGTTTCCTACATGTAAATCCATTGGTTCCACTCCACGAAGATACACCATTGGCAATGAGCATACCCGTGCTATTACACGTGTATAAGAGTGACTTTCCATAGTGATCCGGCTCTTTCTCATCCATTGAAGTACGATCATACAAGGTGAACTTCCTCCAACTCCCTTGAAATGTATGGCATATCAAAATGTTGAGTATCATGTTGCAATGTTTTTGTTCAAGTATTCATATCCCCAAATACAATAACATCACCTTCGCCTTTGAAATAAGCAATGTCCTCTTCTAAATAAAAAAATGGATGATCTCTATCTATGCAAGCATAAAAGGGGGAATCATGATGAAGAACATTGTAATCCTCCAAGCCATTAATCCTTTCTGTATCATGCTCCCAAGTTTCAACAAGAAGTACAACATCGGCTTTGCTTGTTAGTTCATCAATGCCAACCTCCGCATTTCATGGGCATCGATGCATTACAGTTCCAAAAGCATATTTTCAATTCTAGGTCGGTCTCATAGGTTACGCATCCCTATTTTCTCGAGGGACTTGCCTCCTCCTTGGGCATACCTCCCTTCGGATGTTTGCATGCACATATGTTGTTATAGAATATTTAACGGATCTAGTAAGTTCACGAGTTTCATGATAGATATTTAAAATGTAAACCGTGTTGAAGTTGAGACTTTGGTGCTAGCTACATTCACACGTAAAATTGAAGGGCTTCCAGTTGTTCCATTATACAATCATCAAGCCGGAGATGTGGCAGTCGACAATGATGGTTTTGAATTTGATAGTGACATGATATGAGAGTCATTACGAGAGGCTCCATGGACGCTAGATGGCATTTGAGCACCCTTTAGGCCTAGAGTGGAGAAGAGAAAGTTCTTTGCTCGGTAAGTCAAGGAGTGGTTTAACTCCTTACATATAGTTGTACATTGCATTGTCCACTAATGTACGTATTATTCTATGAGTGATTGTGAAGGTTGGTGATGCAGTTTTGAACTGTCCTGCTGGATGCCTTGGCTTGGCAATGGAGTGTGAGCATTGACAATGACATTGCATTACCATCGAGTGAGATTGCAAATTGTTTCTAGCATGTGTTCAACCACAACAATGGCTTCCTAGTGGTCTAGGGTCGACTCTTCATTTGGGTGAGGTTTCATGTTCAGCACAATCACAACCAACTCCATCGCTTTTACACATCACCCGGAGTCCACGGTGCCGTCTATTCCACCCTCTAGCAGACCACCACGTGCAGTACCCGGTTGGCCAAGCCACGTCAATCGCTTTGCAGCCCACTATTTCCCTCACTACCCATGGGGCCCCCTCCTGCACGCGCCCCAATGGCACAACCACCACCGGAACTACGGCCACAGGAACCTAAAACCCATAATGTATTGATTAATTCATATTTACTTATTTTCTATATAATGGAACATTTAGACTTGGTACTTGTTCTTCTCACTATATTTTAATGTATGCTAGGGTTCACTGCCGATTTTTTAATTAGTCATATTAAATAATCCTCGATTTGAAGGTAAGTTAAATGAAGATGTTTAATCTTCAAGTGAGGTTTTCTTGATTTTTTAAAATTTGAAAAGCAGACGGAGGACATGGTGCGAATGGTCTTGGGAGTAAATCCACTTAGGGTTCTTTATAAACAGCAAAAAATCCACCGATTTCATTCATTCGCAAGTTTCTCATTGTTTTTTTTTTCACAAGCTTCTTCATTAGTCTTCTCGCATTCACACATTTACCATGCCAAGGGGAAACTATGGACAACACAATCAACGTGGGACAAGCCGCACAATGCGGGCATGGCTCTCAGCGTGGTCCCCCCCCCGTGTTGACCCCATCAACAATGTGCACGTTAATCACATTCTTAACATTGTGTATGAAATGAATAATTTATGCCTCTCTCAAAGTGCATGTAACAACATGAATGCATTTTTTTTTGTAGTCGATGATGCTACAAAGTCCCTATTCAACACCATGTATGAGCTTGATTTAAATGCTTCTCCAACCGAAGTGGATATCGACCAAGTTTTTGTGATTGCCCACAATGCAATAATGCTTTGGTGGGAACATGGGTATTGCACCCCACGGAGTGTCCAGTCTTCAAGAGACATGTGGAGGCTTGGATAGAAGTGTGGATGACATATATTGCTTTGCAAGGATAAGCCAATGGAGCCAACAATAAGAACAATGACAACAACGACGATGACACTAGTGATGAGGACAAATAGATTTCCTCATTGTAAGCTATTGTAAGAACAATAAGCACATGAACCCATACGAGAATACTGTACTATTTTGTTTTACTCCATATCTATCTTTTTGTAGTTGTTATTTTAAGATGTTTACTTTCAAGTCTTTCAATATTAGTTTATATGGGTTTGTTTTAGTAGTCTTTAAATGTTGTTCATTTATTGGTTTATTAGGGAAAATGTAATGGAAATGGCCAATAAACTTTGCGGATAGCGAAATTAAGAGAATTAGAGAGAGAATTTTTGTGAGACTACTTTGAGAACATAGAGGGTGAACTTATTTAGTGGTAGTGACATAACCATAGTACTTAATTAACTTGGCATGAACAATACTTTTGCAATAGCGAGAGTTTAGAGAACTTGACAATAGCTGAGGACCGGATATATGTGGAACCGGTGGTCCCCCCTCCAACAGGCTTTTGTATTATAGATTCTCCCATCCAAAGAGACTTGGTACAATACAATCTTTATGTTCCTTGTGACCTAGGTCATGCAATGAAGATGGAAAGCTTCATGCATCACGAGCATAACATAGACTTTGTAAAAAGAATTAACCATCCCCATCCTCAGTCCCAAGGCCTCAAACACCTTCAAAGGTAGAGAGAGCTAGAGGGGAATGAGGATAGGGAAGAGAAAGAAGAAACATTCGTAGGAGAAAGAAATAGTTTCTCGCTAATAATCACTCTTCTTTCTTAGCATAGTAATGAAGATGGAGAAGATGGCAAGCTTAAGCATTGGAGCATGGCTCTTGGTTGGATTTGCATTCCATAGCCAAGAGTGTTGGTGTAGGCTTTCAACCTCTCTACAAGCTTGGAGAAGGAGATGGAGCTCTTGCACTTTGCACCTCACACAATGAGAGTGTGTGTGTGTTGGGGGGGGGAGAGTATATCCTGCAAGCAGGCCCCCTCCTTGCTTGGTTCAACCCCCTCTTTTAGCTCGAGGTGAAAGCTCATTGGCCTTCCCAAGCCTAGCCAATCATAAGCTTGGTGCGTATCAAGCAACAAGGGTAGTCTTGGGACAAGTGTCCCCCTTTCCCCTTTGAGAGAGAGGACTTGATAAATGCATAAACAATTAACTAAATTATCATTGGAACCCTTAGGAGGCCAACCAATAGGCTTTAGGCACAACATGAGTGCAACATGAAGAGGAGCTTGACATGTGTCCTTGTTGCCTCCTTTGTCTAGGCTTGCCTTGTGGGTGTGAGGATGTGTGTGCTCTCTTTCATGCCTCTACTTATAGGGCTCGCCCTCTCCTTGTAGGGATCCTTGTTGAATTTTGAGACACCTCAAGCCCCTCAACCTTGGGCCTGGTTCCCACCATAAGCTCGGCCCTTAAGCCCCTCAACCTTGGGCTCAGTTCCCACCTCAAGTACAACCCTAGCATCTCAAGCATGACAAGCACCTCAAGCATCTCAATCATCAAGCACCTCAAGCACAACCCTAGCTTGCCTAAGGTCAAAGGACTTTTAACACTAACCAGTGGAGGGATTTAATGAAGCTAATCCTAAGGTCTCTAAGCTCCATTAGCTACCCTTGCTCTTTGACATATCATTTCTCATTTGAACCCTTTTAACCTTGGCCCCAAGTTGAGATAGATCCATAAGCACGTGTCTATATTCTAACCATTGTTCCTGTCTATTCTCCCACATTATATGATCAATTTAATATGAGAAAATCAATTGGGTTGGTTAGATTTTAGGTTTTATGACATTACCTCTCTCTTGAAATCATAGTCGTCCTCGACTATGAGGTAGAAGAGAATGTAATGGAATTGATATTTTATTCTCTAGTGCAAGTAACAGGTTGAAAAGGCTAAGGGTTATGCAAAAGGATATTATCTTTATGAACACTTCATTATTTAAATGCCTTTTATGAGCTAAGGCCATTTAAGTCAGTCCGCCCGACCAATGTGTATTCATTTTTTAGCATTGAAGAATCCATAAATAAATACGTGCAAGAGCTCACTCTTGCACGGGGGGAGATTGCACCCAGTGCTTGTGTCTTTCTTCTCTCCTCTCTACCCTTCTCTCTCGTCGTGCCGTCGTAGCACTCTGCTCTAGGAGGTGCGCCTGCACGTGCTCTCTCACTCTCTCCCTGTCTCTATCTCTCTATGTTCATGTACAATTTGATTATATGCTCACAGGATTCATCAAGTATGCATATTTGTGGTGTTCTATCATTTCTATCATGCTATTTGAGGGACACCGCGCATCAGTTTGTAGCAGTGGTATTAGAGCCGAGTCACACACTTGGGAGTTGTGTCAATCACAAATATAGGGAATCAAAGCTAATTGTTGTATCATCTTTCTTTCTCTTTTTGCCTAATTTTAAATGTTATGTCTTATCATTGATATTAAATGTTTATGCTTGATTTGTATATGTCTGACTTTCTATTCAAAGCTAGCTATAGCTATATAAATAGCATAATAGAGAGATTAATTACTTATAGAGAGTGAATGATATATAATGTTGATAAAGTAAATATTAGGATTAATTTGTGTGCATTTTAATGCAGTATGGGTAGTATATACATGAATGGTCATGCTAGAAATGGATGAAGGGAGAATTTGGCACGAGGAGAAGATATAGGGGAACAAGAAGCTACATAGAGAAGTTTTGCATACCCTGATCAATAGGGAGAGGGAGAACTAAGAGCAAAATTATTTATTTTTCATCATAGGAATTGATTTATAAACACCGCATATGAGTAAATACAATGAATATTTTTAATATCATAGGAACAATCCCAAAAGGCCTATGATTAGCCGGCGTTATTTCTGTGGGAAACAACCCAAAGAGACTAAGAAAAAAATATAATAAATAATTAATTTTTAAAAAAATCTCAAAATTCGAGAGGCCTCTAAGTCGTCCTGTTGAAGCCCTTCTAGTCGACAAACTCAATCACTTGCAAGTCGAGCAACCTCGACGCCTTGAGCAGGAGTAGACCGAGGAGCAGACAAGAGGCTAAACACTTGGGCTTAAGGTCGGATGGGCTTTACCAACAACGCCTTCAATTGATGATGTCAACCCATGACCGCGGCCGACGGTAGCAATAGAGATGGTTGGCCAGCTCTTTCTGGAGCACACCACAATGGCCATCCATTCTTTTTTTTTCTCCCTCTTGTTTACCGACTATAAGGCATGCGACTTCCTCTCTCTCTCAATTCTTTATCACCGACCACAACAATCTATCCCTCTCCCTCTCCTCCTGCTTGACACCCACCGTCCATGTCTCCCACTCTCTGTGGCCAACCGCTCATGCTAGCTTTCTCTCTCTTCCTCTCTCCCTCAAGTGCAACTGGGCACCAACTACCCCCTCGACCTCAGTGCATGCATGAAGTAAGCCATACTTTTTTTCTTGAAAGCGCCGCACAACGGCTCTAACTATACACATGCACATACCTGAAACCTTAGGCTTCCCATTGCATAGATGGTCGATACTCCCCCCCTCCCCCCCCCCCCCCCTCCTCTCTCTCTCTCTCTCTCTCTCTCTCTCTCTCTCTCTCTCTCTCTCTCTCTCTCTCTCTCTCTCTCTCTCTCTCTCTCTCTCTCTCTCTCTCTCTCTCATACAGCCACCATTGAACCCGCTCCCTCTCTCCCCTTATGCCGGCCACTACCTTCCTTTTTCGGCTGCCACTCCCTCTCGCTCTGCATTGCCAACCCATAATGAGCAAGCTTCACGACAGCCTACAGAGTCCACCTATACTAGAAGTGGACATTGTCTCTCACTATCCAACCTCCCACTTTCTCTCTCTTTTTCCCCCTCCCAATCCGACTACTTACAGAAGCGGATATTGACGAAGCTCGGCAGAGACCATGCAAATCCTTTCTCAAATGACGTCTGATCCATGCACATCAATGATGATGATGATGATTTTAGCCTGACGCTTTTAGGGTTTAAATTTTATTTATTTTTTTAGTCTTTCACTTTACTTCATTTTATTTTAGTACCCAAACACTGGATTAGATTTACACTGATTGTATCAATTTTGACTCAATTGTAATTTTGGCCTTTGAAGGCGTTTAATGTAGCATTTTATTTCATTTCATTTCTTGCTCTTTCCTCCTCGTCTACTGCATTTGACACCTCCACAACAATCCCCCCCCCCCCCCCTCCCCGCTTGAGACTACTTACAGGAGCGGACATAAACAAAACTCTTCTGTGACCAATGCAATACCTTCTCGGACAACGCCCAATGCCAGGCATCCACATACACTGATGATGATCATGATAATTTTAACGTGGCAATTTCACGCTTTTAGTTTTAATCTTTTAGTCTTGTATCGTGCTTCATTTTATTTTATTTATACCCAAGCGGAGGAATAGATACACAAGGATTGTATCAGTTTGCTTTCATACGTAATTTTGGCATTTTGAAGACAGTTAATATAATGTTTCATTTCATTTTCTTTCTGTCTTTCCCCCCTCGATCAAATTGCGGGCCCTACCTTTGTATTCAATTATCCACAGCCTTGCAAGTCGATGACTTTTTGGCACCCACACACACACTCACTTGTCAATTCAAATGCTATATGTACACACACACACACACACACACATATCGAGAGTGTCTGGTTAATGCGCAAATCGAAATCTCTACTCGATGAATCCTTCTTCTTTTACTCAAGCTAATTCAACATTTACTTCGCCCTAATTTTGAATGACAGGGCTATACCTCGTGTGGTTTGCATTATCTGACTTTTAAGGCATTGTTTAGCTTAGTTTAGGCAATTTGTACAAGCTGCAAACTCCCATACTACCTACTACAAGTTTAAACGAAAAGCTTAAGTATGTGGTTTTGCTAGGCATTCTCTTGATGCACAGAAAACCTAGATTATCTTAAC
Source organism: Adiantum capillus-veneris (assembly GCF_014529385.1). Taxonomy (NCBI): domain Eukaryota; kingdom Viridiplantae; phylum Streptophyta; class Polypodiopsida; order Polypodiales; family Pteridaceae; genus Adiantum; species Adiantum capillus-veneris. The sequence goes on along the minus strand of NC_140947.1, from coordinate 90,663,930 downwards.
TAATTTTATGTCTAATTGAAAATGCATGTCATAAATGGAGACTTCCAAGAAAGAGCAACTACAATCAAATTAATTTTGCATGGTTTTTAATGGACCAATCTATTGTTTATAGTATGGACTTTACATGATGGATGCTTGTGATATCCTGACTAAACACTAGTCAATGCGTTTACACTAGTCCATATTGTGCTCTAGTTTAATTTTTTTTTAACAATTGCCATTGTCAAGTCAAGGTGCCAAAACTGTACGTTCTAAATGTGCAATTAAATACTTATATATCAAATCAAATTCTAGATAGGCAGAATATTCTTTTATTTCATGGCCAATCATTAACACAAAACTAACACATTTTGAATTTGTTAACTATACTTTGGTGTAAGTTCAATAGTTACAGCTTTCTCCTACTTGTACCTCTCTCCCCACACACAAACTGGTATGTATGTATTCAAATGTAGTACATCATCCACGTATGTACATCCTATCATGCCAAGGGTAGGACTATAGGAGGGCACGGCCCTGGCCAAGCGCCGATAGATACACATGCGGTACATGGGCTATATATAGGAGGGCCAAGGGCCTAAATATCTCTCTCTCTCTCTCTCTCTCTCTCTCTCTCTCTCTCTCTCTCTCTCTCTCTCTCTCTCTCTCTCTCTCTCTCTCTCTCTCTCTCTATCTATCTATCTCTTTTGCAAGGTATCCCTCTCAATCTCTCTCGCAGCCATGGCGAAATTTGTGCATGGAATTGCATGCGATTGCATGGCTCTTCTCCGACGAGGCAGGCATGGAAGAAGCAAGCACCTTGTGCTGCTGTCCCAAGTCGGGGAGGTACAATCAAATCCCGCAGGACCGTGGGTAGCAACCCTAAGCAGGGAAAAAGGCGTGTTTTCGGCCGGCACCAAACATGGCACTGCGGAGCTCAATAGGATCGCACGAGCAAGGCAAACCGTGGCCGGTTGTCATGGCATGCATAAACATGCAAGGGCCTCCGCAAAGGGACCACAGTTGCATGGCCGAATGCAGTAGGGACTCAGATGAATTCAACACTATCGGATTTGCAGATAGCCGAGATTCCGCATTGAGCATTTGAGGGCAACTTTTCGAGGCAATCACGACAAAGCTTCGACTTATTGTACAAAATTTCAAGATCGTTTGAAGGCCCGACCTTGGTCTCGACTTTATTTGCGGTGAGAACAGCTTGTAGTCGGGTCCAGAAAGTGCCACTATACATGTTTAAGCTCTCATGGAGGGCGCACCTTGAAGCAAACTGAGTGATTTGCAAAGACAAAGCATGCATGTTGTTGACACTAAGAAGATTACCCGAGGAGATTGCTTTCAGAGTCCCAAAGAGGGCTAAAACATTGATAATATGGCTTCATCTGCACAAGGGACATTTCAATCACCACTTCAAAGCAGTCTTGATAAGGTCATGGTCCTCTGCAAGAGAATCTTTCAAGGCTTCAATTGCTATTCACAGAAGATCGACAGTATCATCATATTGGTGTTCGGTATGAAGGTATTGGCAAGGCAATGATATGATCTTTAGTATTCGAGCAAGGCTTTGACTCAAGATTGGACATGGTTTGAGGTTCAAGGATGCTCGAAAACGTAGGCACTGTGGCCGAGACGACAAATTATCAAAGGAATTTAGCAGGTAAACAATAGGAGGTAAATAAAAGCTGTCAATACCGCTTTGTTTTCCTCAAGAACATGTTGCATCAAGAAACGAGAAAGGCTTGTGCAAACCGTGTTGTTATCAAATTTGCTTGCACACATGGCTTATCCTAGGCATAAAAACCCCGCACGGTTGGATCATTTTGAGGGTTGTGTTTAGCAAACTTTGGTTGTTCGAAGACCAATGACTGGTTTGACGACCAAAATCAAGCAAGGCTTGAGTAAGAAATGCTCTCGTTTCACAACAAGGCTTCTGTCCATGCCTGCCAAAGGTTAGGGCATGGTGATGCTGGAGAATCTCATGGAGATCAGCATGGTCTGTTGCTAATCTTGATGAACGAGGCAGCAGGTGCTCGACAAGACCAACCATTAACGACCATTTCAAGAAGCTGTCAAGCAAATTGTTAGGGCTTGTTTTCTAGACATCACTGGAGCACGGCTTCGTCTCTATAATCAAGCCAAGCCGATACGAGGTACATACTTTGCAAGGAATTTTCATTTTTACGTTTTTCTTTTCAATACATTGTACAATTTGACAAGGTCAATTATTTGTGACTGCTCGACAAGGTCGACTTTCTTTTACTAAGACATTTGTCTATGAGCAAGAGTATATGTAGCTCTGAGGCATGGTAGCATCCAAAGTGGGTCTACTGAAAAGTATCATGCAAAGACAAGACTTCCATGTTTGGCCTATGCTATGAGCATACAAACTTGGGACGGACTTGACAATATGCTAGCGGGTTATTTCATGAGAAACAGACGGGCGTATATGATACAAGGGACGTATTTGTACATACGACAGACCCCACTCGTGCAGCAGATATGGTTATGCACTATTTTGAAGCGAGTTATCTTCCACGGAATATCGGGCCAACCGTTAGAACAACGACCAAGTTAGCCAAGTTTAAGTTTTTCTTGTTTTTCCCTGTTTACTTGGCAATTACTGTCATTGTGCAAAGCAAAGTGCTTTGGCAATTTTATAGGAAGCAAGGCTTCAAGGAATTAGCAAAATAGGGAATATCAGCTCACAAAATCCCTACCAATCTAAACTGTGCAAGGCACTTATGGTTTTGGTTCTCACGGTTGAGGCCATTACTCTCCGCAAGGGCTTACAATTCTGCATGCAAGGCATGCTAGTGAGGTGGATTCAATTCTACCGCTTTGTGCATTATGCTTCCGCTATCACACTCACAACTCTATCAAGGACAAACTAAGGATGGGTTGTTTAATATGATTGTTGGTTGCTATCAACACACAACAACACTAAAAGGAACTTGTGCCAATGCTAAGTCATCCTCATACAATCACGACCCCTGCATGGTAGGTGGGTCGCAATGAGTTTTGTGTTTTTCGGTTACCTCTCTCGATGAGAGAGTCATACTGGAAAACTGTGGAATGCTTATATGATAGGCTGCAATTTAGGCATAAGACGTGTAAGAGCACACAGCTTGGGTACACACTCTAAAAACTAAGGAAAGTTCCTCAGCCTAGCATGCTCTTGTTCTCTTTCTCTCTGTCTTTAAGGGAATAATCAAAATCTTCTAAGAAGCTTTTGATACATGTTTTGCTCGTGAGTCAGCCTGAGCCAAGGTGCTCTACCTCTCAGCTACCACATGGTTAAGATGCTACTCAAATTAGTCTTCATCGGTTCGTCCATTAAACACTAATTTGCATAATGGCTAAGAGCCATTGTCAGGCCAAGGGTAAGACCTAACTATTGGCATTCTTTGGGTGATTGTTTTCAAGATCGAATAGCTCTACCCAGGGAAGTACACATCGATGTTACTGGACAAGCAAGAGTCTTGTCGGTACGGATGTCTAGGGTGTCATTTTTGCACTACATGTTTTCAATGCGACACTCAAGTTGAGTTTTTGATAATCTTCCACTCACAGCAGTTGATCTCTACAAGGAAGTATCGATGCAGCAATCAATTGAGATAGCATGGCTGTCCATAAGAGCTAGGCATTTCACTTTTGTTGTTTTCTTGCTCCTTCTATAGCACTATGGAGTGTCTATGGACATATTGTTTTGGGATACGACCCCATAGATGCTTACTAAGTCACCCATAGGCATTGAGGATCACAATTTGATCTCTTCCCATTGTACTTTCAAGGAAAGAAGTCCACAATCTACCAGGGGTTATTGGACAACTTCAACTTTTCAAGTTGATTCTCATCATTCTGTACACGGTTAACTATGTTGGTTACCGTTACCTGCTAGTCCAACAGTTCTACAAAGGGTCTTACCAAGTGGTTTGACTACGTAGATTCTACCCAACGGGTTTGGATTGCGAAGGCAACACCCAGGGTTTCCAGTACAATGTTGCTTGTTTTTTTCACACGTGGGAGATGTACTCCTATGCATTTGAATACGGGTAACTGAACTTTTGGTTCAATCCCGAGGGCCATGCCAAGGGCATGTCGAAACAAGTATTTTGGCTATAGTGTCCAATGTACATTATGTTGTTATGAATCCACTTGTATGATTTGATTTGGCACATGTTGTCACATGGGATACAACATGGTCTAGGGACTCAAGGAGTTCAGTTTAGCCAATGTGGAGCAAGGCTAATGAGGGTCCCTCTCACTCCCGTCGTAGAGTGTTTGCAGTTACCTCCACACACAAGTACATCTTGTACTTGAAGGATGCTCCTTTTTTTAAAACATCCTTACATGAGACATATTCCACATGTGGAGAATATGAGTCTCTGGACTGACACTAGCGCCATTATTTCAATTATGTGTCATGACAGAGTCCCTAGGTGCTGGTCAAATCTGTTTTCTAGACCATCTTCAGCACGACGTATCAGGAGCAATTTCAATGGCCAAAAGTTGTCGGATATTTAGAATGACTTGTTCAGGTACAAGTACTGCTAAACAACATTACAGATGGTTGTTTATACATATAGCAAGGCTCTAAGTTGTTCATGAAAAAGTTTCATTGTTTGTACCTAGAAGTGATCACTATTTCACCTTCTATTATGGTTCAGACATTTCAGCAAGGCTTGCAAAAGATTGCAACTAAAATTATTTAGTTTCTTTTCAAAACTTTTTACATTCTTTTTTAATGTGTGCTAGGTGCATCACATTTGCCATAAGTATTGGCAAGGATCACCATGGATATACAGGTTTGGATCTGTTTTTTGCTAAATGCATGCACACTAGGTGTTATGGGTCCTAGTGTTTAGCAAAGGCTGATTTGGAACGGCATGCGTATTCATCAAGTTGTTGCTTATGAAGTATTTTGCACTTGATGTGCAGTATCTCTATGAGATTACTTTTTGGGTCTACTAATCACCAATAGAGGTCATGGCTTGGTTTGGGTGTTTGTGGATTTTTCAAGTTAACCACGATGGTTATTCCGGACATTGTTGATTCCTCAACAATGTTATACGATGTTGTGATTCCCATTTACTAGTCATCTGGGAAGATTGTTTGTAAACCATGGGGAAAACACACCTCAGTACTGTCAGTTATCCAAGGGGATAGGCAAATTACAAAGTGTAATCTTGGGCTAAAGGATATGCAAAGTGCGTACATTAGCAACAAGCAATCCAATTAATAAGCATTTATTGCTCTGCTTGGAGTTTGCTTACCATCAGATAAAGCATGTTTGCGATTAGGTTTAGTCTCTTCATGTTTAAATCAGGTTCTCAACCTTGAACACTAGTTATAGTGGGGTTGTTTACTGATGAAATTTGAGAACAAGTCAAGGACTTATAATTGGCTGATGAGTTATGCCAGCAAGTCACTTTCACGAAAAGTGAAAAGTGGTACTCTTTCAGGTACATCTTTGTTATGATAACTCGTTTAAGCATGCTCATGTGCATTCTAAATGGAGTCTATACACTAGATGGTTCCAAAAGGACAACAATGTGCAAAATCACGATATTACTCTTGATTTCATTGAACCTCCTACTGTACCTTGTTTTGATCAAACAAACAACTGGATCCATGATGTATACCACTTTGGAAAACATTAGTGTTCTTATGAATATCCTACCACTTTTGTTTTCGCGGATGAAAACGCTTCTCCAAGGGGGGAGTAATGTCATGCCAAGGGTAGAACTATAGGAGGGCACGGCCCTGGCCAAGGGCCGATAGATACACATGCAGTACAGGGGCTATATATAGGAGGACCAAGGGCCTATATATAGGTATTATTGGGTGGTTATTGGCATGTCTATCTCCCTATGCTCTTACACATCCAATACCTCCCTGCTTTTCTTTTTTCATGTTATCTTTTGAGCTATGAACCCGACCAACTCTCATATTGTGGCTTGCACTCTGAACTAGATTGAATTGTTATTGAGAGCATTTGACATTAATCTATGTCCATACTCACACGAGTTGAGGTACTTTCCATAATCAACAACACTTTGTAAGTACTTTGATATACTCCAAAGTGGTGTCAAACAAATAGTAAATATTTTTCTCTTTTATGTTTGTATACAAGCAATGTGAGCAATATGAAAATAAAATTGCAAAAGGAAATTTGCCCACCTCATTTGTTTGTCGAAAAGGTTGGTTTGCATCATGAAGTACTAAAGATTTTGGTGGTATGTTTGCAAAATACGCAGAGTCCCCAATAGATAGTGCTTCCATGTGTCTAGGACACGTAGAGCAACTAAAAGCTCTTTTTCATATATGCCCAAGACTCGTTCATTGGCATCGAGCCTTCGGCTCTCGTATGCTATGGTATGCCCTTCTTGAAGCAAGACCGTTCCAAGGCAATCACCACAAGCATCACATTGGACCTCAAATGGCTTTGAGAGATTTGGAAGCATAAGGACTGGTTGGGAAGTAAGCTTCTCTTTGAGGTTGTCAAAAGCATTTTGCTCCTTAGCAGTCCATGATTACTTAACGTTCATTTTTGTTAAGTCGTGTAATAATCCTGCTGTTTGAGAGAATTTTTCTATGAAGCGTCTATAGTATGCACACATACCAATAAAGCTTCTTAGCTCATGTAGATTCCTTGGGTTAGGCCATGCTTTTATTACTTTCAACTTTGATGGATCCATACAGATACCATCTTGAGAGATAATATGACCTAAGTATTGAATCTCTTGAAAGAAAATTTTACTTTTCTTTTGATTGGTTAAAACCTTGTTTTGCCTCAATGCTTGAAAAATCGCTTGGAGATGTGCTTGTGTTCCTCCAAGGACTTGGAGTAGATGATGATATCATAAAAGAACACTCTAGTGAATTTGCGATAGGGTCTATAGAGTTTCTCCATTAAACGATTGAAGGTGGTCGGTGCATTAGTCAAGCCAAAAGGCATGACTAGATATTCATAAAGGCCAAACATTGTAAGAAACACGCGTGGTCTTTGAGATATCTTCATTCACTATCCTTATTTGATAATAGCCACTTTTAAGGTCAATCCTACTGAAGTAGGTAGAGCCTTGTAGTTTATCAAACAGAACTTCTACCCGAGGTACAAGAAATTTGTTTTTGATAGTGATATGGTTTAGTGCTTGATAGTCCATGCACATGCGGTATGTACCATCTTTCTTTTTCACTAAAAGGACTGGAGAACAAAAGGGAGAGGAGCTAGGCCTCACCATCCCTTTGTGTATCAATTCTTGTACTTGCCTCATGATCTCCTCTTGTTGAGCTTGGGAAACTCAATAAGAAGGCTTGTTAGGCGGTGAGCTTCCTGGTAGGAGATCAATTCGATGGTCATCATCCCCTCATTTTAGAGGTAAGTCCATAGGGATATCATCGATGAACACATCTTGGATTCCTTTTAGAAAATTATACAAGTCTAGCTCTTCTTGATTCTTACATTTACATTTGATGAAACATTAGGACCTTTTAGGGACTCTTTGACAAAAATCATGTAGGCAAAAGCTGAGCTTTTCATTGATTCAAGAGGATTTACAAATGGTATAGTATGACCAGGTTCTTTTCCATGCAGGTGAAGTAGATTCTCCTTCAGGGAACTTCATGTTGGCAACCATACGATTGAACCATGGTGCCCCTAGGATAGCATCCTCATCTTTGAGAGAAGAGATGAAAAAGTCTTCTTTGTTGACGTAGCTTTGGACAGAAGCCTCAATTTCCCAATTAAGGAAGTAATGGAGGCTTGTTGTCCCTTGAAAGCTGTGTTGGCCGTTACAGTTTCTCCCATCTCGAAAGCATGAATGCCAATGTAATGGAAATGGCCTATAAACTTATGTATAGATTACTTTGTGCTTTTGTACCCTCAAAAACCTTAGTCGCTACTCTTCTTTACCTTTGAAAATCAGTCCTCAAGCAGCCACACCCGTGGTTTAGACACTGTTGATTGCAAAGACTAGTGGAGAGGGTCTTACATTGCTTGGTTGATTATGGTTACTGTTGAGCTTGCTCGTAGCTCAATAATGGTTAAGCCAAAGGCAAGCCCCGGGAGGCTCCATTATTAAGACTATAGTTCCCAATGGTGTACCTCGAACTAAGTCCTTCTCAACCAAGATAATAGATCCCTATCCCACTTATCCTATTGCAATAAATAGGCCCAGTCTTTCATGGAAAACTTAAGGAACTCTTTTCTTACGCAAGAAAAGAGAAACCAATAGCTCTGATACCAATGTAATGGAAATGGCCTATAAACTTTGAGAATAGCGGAATTAAGAGAATTAGAGAGAGCATTTTTGTGAGACTACTTGAGAACATAGAGGGTGAACTTATTTAGCGGTAGCAACATAACCATAGTACTTAATTAACTTGGCATGAACAATACTTTTACAAGAGAGAGAGTTTAGAGAACTTGATAATAGTCGAGGACCAGATTTATGTGGAACCGGTGGTCCCCCCTCCAATAAGATTTTGTATTGTAGATTCTCCCATCCAGAGAGACTTGGTACAATACAATCTTTGTGTTCCTTGTGACCTAGGTGATGCAATGAAGATGGAAAGCTTCATGCATCACGAGCATAACATAGACTTTGTAAAAAGCATTAACCATCCCCAGCCTCAGTCCCAAGGCCTCAAACACCTTCAAAGGTGGAGAGAGCTAGCGGGGAATGAGGATAGGGAAGAGGAAGAAGAAACATTCGTAGGAGAAAGAAATAGTTTCTTGCTTATAATTACTCTTCTTGCTTAGCATACATAATAGCATAGTAATGAAGATGGAGAAGATGGCAAGCTTAAGCATTGGAGCATGGCTCTTGGTTGGATTTGCATTCCATAGCCAAGAGTGTTGGTGTAGGCTCTCAACCTCTCTACAAGCTTGGAGAAGGAGATGGAGCTCTTGCACTTTGCACCTCACACAATGAGTGTGTGTGTGTGGGAGCGTATATCCTGCAAGCAGTCCCCCTCATTGCTTGGGTCGACCCCCTCTTCTAGGTCAAGGTGAAAGCTCACTGGCCTTCCCAAGCCTAGCCATTCATATGCTTGGTGCATATCAAGCAACAAGGGTAGCCTTGGGACAAGTGTCCCCCTTTCCCCTTTGAGAGAGAGGACTTGATAAATGCATAAACAATTAATTAAATCAACTAAATTATCATTGGAACCCTTGGGAGGCCAACCAATAGGCTTTAGGCACACCATGAGGGCAACATGAAGTGGAGCTTGACATGTGTCCTTGTTGGCTCCTTGGACTAGGCTTTGCCTTGTGGGTGTGAGGGTGTGTGTGTTCTCTCTCATGCCTCTATTTGTAGGGCTCGTCCCCTCCTTGTAGGGATCCTTGTTGACTTTTGTGACACCTCAAGCCCCTCAAGCTTGGGCCGGGTTCCCACCTCAAGTACAACCCTAGCATCTCAAGCATGACAAGCTTCTCAAGCATCTCATTCATCAAACACCTCAAGCACAACCCTAGCTTGCCTAAGGTCAAAGGACTTTTAACACTAACTAACCATTTGAGGTCTTTAATGACGCTAACCCTATGGTCTTTAAGGTCCATTAGCTAGCCTTGCCCTTTGACATATCATCTCTCATTTGAACCCTTTTAACTTTGGCCACGTGTTGAGATAGATCCATAAGCACATGTCTATTTTCTAACCCTTGTTCGTGTCTATTCTCCCACATTAAATGATCAATTTAATATGAAAAAATCAGTTGGATTGGTTAGGTATTATATTTTATGACATCAAAGCTAGATTAGATTATTTTGGATTGTAGCCTCTTCAAATTGGCTTGTTGAGAATGATTCAAGTATATTTATCATTGTTCGGTTTGTGGTAAATTTGCTGATCGATGTATATAATGATGTTTGAAAAGAGTGTGTGTGCAATGCTTTGGGTGTATTTTTGTGCACGTGTATGAGTGTACATGAGTGAGGCGGGAAAGAGGGAGATTTACCAGGACAAAATTGGATTGTATTATTTTGGATTGTAAACCCTTAAAATTTATCTCGTTACAAATGATTCAAGTGTATGTATCATTATCCAGTTGGTGGTTAAACTTGTTGCTTGACATATATCACGATGTTTTAAAAGAGTGTGTGTGCAATGATTTGGATGCACAATTTGTGCTTGTATATGTGCGCGCATATATATGGGTGTACATAAGTGAGGTAGAAAAGATTCGGGTGTAGCATTGTCCGGTTGGTGGGATTACTTTTTGCTCGACATAAATTATGATGTTTGAGAGAGAGAGAGAGAGAGAGAGAGAGAGAGAGAGAGAGAGAGAGAGAGAGAGAGAGTGAGTGTAATGCTTTGGGTCAATTTATGTGCTTGTATGAGTGTACATGAGAGAGACAGAAAAGAGGGAGATTTGTGAATAATAGATGTTTGACCGAGGTGTGTTTTCACCAAGGAAGAAATTCTATGAGAGAGAAAAAGAGAGGACGAGGGAGGATCAGGAGAGAGAAAAAAGGAGCGGATCCTCAACTATGAAGGGTCGAGAGAAAGAAAGAGTTGAAGAGCGGATCCTCAACTATGAAGGGTTGAGAGAAAGAAAGAATCTTTTTGAAATCTGCTCGCCGAATTCCAAAAAAATACTCGTAAAAAAATTACATTTGTTGGCATCAATAGTGTGTTCTAAGGGCCGAGGTTCTAAGCTCAACATATAACTGGTGCATGGTGTGAGAGTTTTAGGTGATGGCATATGAAATCTAAACTTAATATTATATCTAAGCTACAAAGACTCCATCTAATTGAAATGAAATATAGAAGTAAGGAGGGCCAAGGTTCTAAGCTTGACATGCAAGTGCGGCATGGTGTGAGGTTTTGAGGTCTTGAAAAAACCAAGGCGATGGGATCAACGGTGGGTAGAACTTTGCAGGGATCTCGAGGAGGATGGACGGCCTACAAAGGACTACTCACCTTGACTTCTTGGTTTGGCGGCTTGAGCCTCGAACCCACGACCCTCGTGATGACAAGTAGCTGCCCTAACCATGCGTCCGTGTGGGTTCGCTTGTCCAACCCTCCACTTCACACCTATATAAGCTAAACCAACGCATGCAAAAGTAACAAGGACATAAAAAATAAATACGAACCCCATCCAACGACCCCCTACAATTCTAAAGAACATGACCCAATTCGATTGTCGATCCCACTGGTGGGTCTTCATTGAAGACCCAATCTTTGGTATATAGTGTCGAGGTGACCTCCGATTGAATCTACCCCACTACCCCTCGTGTAACTTATACCTAATATTAGCACCCATGGGCCGTCAACTAATTTCAAACACAAAAAATTGTACACCTTTGAGAACTTTCCCATGCAATGAAGTGAAACCTAGAGAAGCATTTCCTTTTCCCATTGTATCAATGACATCTCTATTTATCTACCAAGTGCATAATTTGAAGGACGACAAAATTTCAATTAAGCAACGCTATGGCATCTGCTTTGAGCTGGCCAAAGACTCTACGCAACATGATGAGAAACACTCAATCATAATAGCCTTCAGTTTTGCAAGGTGGCCTTCTACTTTTTATGGAAGGTCTAGCCTATGAAGGGCACTTTTAAAAAATTGTCCTTCAAATGATCCATACATTTTTTTGCGCCTTTCAAAATATGAAATCGCCAAATCTGCACTTAATTTTCAAAGCCAAATTCAACACAAAAATGTATGAAGTCACATAGATAAAAGTGCAACTTGGGAGATTTGGTCTTCAACTTCCAACTCTGATAAGAAAATCATCATATTATACCTCAGAGTGTATAATATCTACTAACATAATATGACGAAAGGGGAAGCCCTTTACGCGTGTCGCAATCTGCGACCTAAAAGCTAAAGTCCAAAACCAAAAAAGCCCCTTTGCACGCGATAAAAAGGGAGAGAGGGAGAGAGAGAGGCTGCCGAAGGCGATAGGCCATACTAGTACATGTATATGTATCCATTTTTTCCTTAAAAGGTGCCATACATTGTCTTTGGTCCGGCTCTTCACAAGAGGGGCAAATTTCTGCAGTAGCCCTTCACAGGCAAATCTTTGTCACTTCTCTTGAATGTCAAAAGTGGGCTAAAACATGAACACTGCAACTTATCAAAAGTAGGGAAAAACATTTGGCTTTGGAATGTAATCCAACGGTCCAGCCAAAAACACTCACACAAGCGAGATCAACTTTCCTCTCCTACATTTGGGAGGGGAAGACTAGGGACCTGAGCTATGAATTGGGGAAAGCAAAAGAAATGGGTAGGTATTGCTCTTTGAAAACTTGGCGCTCAGATTTTCACGTCTCCCGCCATAGCCGCGTGGATCTGTAAGCTCTCCACTCAGGTGGGGCTCTATTTTCCCGCCCTCCAATCCCCTTTTCGCTCCCGCCCACTTTTCAATTTGGTCTCCCTCCCCTCCCATGGCTTCCTCTGGCTAATCTTCCTTTTCGATCTCTCTGTCCTCCTTGCCCCTTTACGAGCTTCCATGGCAGCTGCAGACACAGCACTAGACGTTTCCCACTGGCAGCAACACGGTGGCACTGTGCTCCAGACCACTGCCTCCAACGGGCGCATCCGTCGAACCTTTGTGGCCCCCTCAGGTATGTCTCTCTCTCTCTCTCTCTCTCTCTCACACACACACACACACACACACACACACACACACACACACACAGAGAGAGAGAGAGAGAGAGAGAGAGAGAGAGAGAGAGAGAGAGAGAGCTTTTCCGAGGGCCACGGTTTGAGCTCGCTTGGACATTCTTGCCAGGGGAAAAATTCCGGACATGGAAAGAGTGCCTTAAATATATGGGGTCTGCCCTCTCCACTAAGTCTGCTGAAAATGAGGACGACCAGAAGCCCACTCAAACCAAGAAGAGGTCAGGATCCACCAATGCAGAGAAGAAGCTGCCAAATGAAGACCTTGGAGAGTCCACAGAGGACAAGAACTCTGCAGCCCCCAATTCTGGGCAGGTTTTCTTAAAGAAGAGAAAACCGCAGACAGATAGTAAGCATCATAAGAAAGCAGGAAGCAAGAAAAGGCTCCATGATCCAGAACCCTCTGACAGTGAAGAGGATGACAGCTCTACCCCTAATAAAACAGGTATTGTTATGGGTGAGAATGATTTGCGGAGACCCAAGCGCGCAGCATCTGCCAAGTGCTTGAAGGAGAAACGTATCAAGCTTGATGAAACAGATGCTCTTATTGAGAGCAAACCTGAACGTCTAGTTGAAGGGGAGGGAGTTGCCATAGTGCTAACATCAGGTAAAGGGAATGAGTCCGATCAGCCCAAGCGCAAGTTGTTGGATTTCATTGTGCATGATGAAGATGGGAAGGTTGCTGCCATTGAAATGATAGGCATGGTACCCTTATATGTCAGTGGTCTTGTCTTGCCTTTTCAGGGGAATGCTGATAAGGAACTTGCAGTTCGCTGTGAGGGATTTGCAGTTGATGCCTGGGATATTGCAGGCTATGTCGAGGGTCAAGCTCAAGTGTGGTTGATAACTGATATGGCAGAATATTTGTGTGTGAAACCTCTTTCGACTTACAAAAAGCTGTATGATCACATATATGAAAAAGCTATGGTGTGTGTAGAGGTCTACAAAGCCCTCTCCAAGCCAGATGGGGGTGATCCTGAACTAGGGTTCGATGACCTCTTTGCAAAGCTTTCTAGGTCATTTGCTGGCAAGGGTGGGCATTTCTTTTCAAAAGACTATTTAGTTTCACAGGGTAATTTTATTGCATCCCAGTTGCGAGAGTTGGATAGTGATGCTGATGATAAAGATCAGCTTTTCACTGGCTTGCCAGCCATAGCTACATTGGATAGAGAACACAAAAGGCGAGAGGAATCTTTCCGATTGCTCAATGCATCGTCCAAACAAGTGTCCCTTCAAATCAAAGATGAAGTTTCCTCAAGACAAGGAAAAGGATCAGGAAATGATTGTATTGACGATGATGAGAAGCTTGCTCGTCTTCTTCAAGAGCAAGAAGAACGCAAGGCCTCTGGACAAACTCGTAGAATTCATCAGCAATCATCCAATAGAGGAAAATTTTACATCAAAATCAATGAAGATGAGATTGCTAATGACTATCCTGCTCCTGCTTTTTACTCAGCCGATGATGAGGAGATGGATGAATATGTTCTTTTCGATGAAAATACTGCAGTTGTATCACCAGAGGATCTTCCACGCCGCATGCTTCATGATTGGGCTCTTTACAATTGTGATTCCAGGCTTGTATCCCTGGAGCTTTTACCAATGCTTGCTGGAACTGAGGCAGACATTGAGATTTTTGGGTCTGGGGTCATGACTGAAGATGATGGGTGTGGGTACTTCTTGGATGACAATTCATCCACAGGGATTTCCTCTACGCAGCAGGATGCAAATTCTCCTGAAGGAATCAGAATTTATCTTAGTTCCATTAAGGAGTGGATGATAGAGTTTGGGGCATCCATGCTTTTTATTTCAATTCGCACAGATGGTGCTTGGTACCGGCTTGGCCAGCCCTCTAAACAATACTCCAGATGGTATGCTCCAGTTTTAAAAACTGCACGGTTGGCCATACACATCATAGCGATGCTTAAAGAAGAGATGCGAGTATCTCGCCTGTCTTTTGCAGATGTTGTGAAACGTCTTGCTGAGATAGAGAGAGGGCAGCCTACTTTCATCTCAAATAAAGTCAATGACGTCGAAAGATACGTAGTGGTTCATGGACAAATTATTCTGCAACAGTTTGCCGAATATCCTGATGAGAAAATAAAACGGTGTGCTTTTGTATCTGGGCTTGGCTCATTGATGGAGCAGAAGCACCATGTCAAGCTTGTGACCAGTAAGAAGAAGTTGATAAGAAAAGGCCGCAATTTGAACCCAAGAGCAGGCCTCCGCCCGGATGGAACGAGGCCAAAGCCAATGCGGGCCACTACAACAAAATTGATAAACAGGATCTGGAGCGAATACTATTCTGTGGATTCAGCTAAATGTGGGGAAGCAGAAGACACGGGGGATGCAGCTGCTGAGGCTGAAGGCAATGAACAGGATGAAGCTTTAGAGGCAAGCGACAGTGAGGAGGAGAAGATTGTGATTACAGGGCATGTGAAAAAGTCTGGGGGTAAACTGCGGTTCAATCAAGAGAAGCAATTGAAGATTGACTGGGCTTCAAAGTCCATGGGAAAAACTGCTGCTCAAGAACCAGTTTATACGAAGGTTAAGATTAGGTCTGAGGAAATCAATATTGGAGGAGTTATTACTGTTGAAACAGAAGATTCAAGTGAAGATCCAGAAATGCTTATTGTGGAGTATTTTTATCAGAAAAAGAATGGGACTAAATGCCTTCATGGTAGATTCTTGGAGAGGGGCCAACAAACTGTGCTAGGCAATGCTGCTGACCCCCTTCAAGTGTTCTTGACAGATCGTTGCCTAGATGTGAACTTGGCAGATGTGAAAGGTACTGTGATTGTGCACATTAATAAGCGAGCCTGGGGTCATGCCACCAGAAAGCTAAATGCAGCAGATGACGAGAAGTTTAGGGCTGGAGCAAAGAAAAATGAGGCAGGTGATCCGATCGAATTTTATTGCAGAGCTATGTACTGCCCTGACAAGGGTGCTTTTTTGAACATTCCTTATGATAGCCTGGGGCTTGGCAATGGGACATGCCATGCATGTGAGCTGAGAAATGAGAGTCAAGAGAGATTGTGCACACGTCTTCTTGCCAATGATGAAGGGTTCAGATACAAAGGGGTGGAGTATAAAATCAAAGATTTCCTCTATTGCAGCTCGGATGTCCTCCCCCCGTTGACAGATGAGAATGAGCCTGTTGAAAAGTTTAAAGCAAGTAGAAACAGAGGCTTGCGTGCATTTGCAGTATGCCAGCTTCTTGGTCTTAAAGTGGAGAAAGGCTCGAAACAGCTTAATGGGAAGAATT
Organism: Adiantum capillus-veneris; assembly: GCF_014529385.1. Classification (NCBI taxonomy): domain Eukaryota; kingdom Viridiplantae; phylum Streptophyta; class Polypodiopsida; order Polypodiales; family Pteridaceae; genus Adiantum; species Adiantum capillus-veneris. The sequence goes on along the minus strand of NC_140947.1, from coordinate 90,648,041 downwards.
TACGGTTGTCTGTCAGAAGATTCTTTAGACCGGAAGATATCAGTGCAGAAAAGGCATACACAGCAGATGTGCGAGAGGTACTCTTTTCTGCCCTTACAAATTCACACTTTAAGAATGATATTGAGATGAAGGATTCTGACTCCCTCAAACCTTGTTTTTTTTAGGTCTACTATAGCGAGATGACAGCAGAAATAACCCTTGATTCTGTCATGGGCAAATGTGAAGTTCAGGGTCAGTTATTAGATGATGTGGCTCAGGAGTGCTTTAACCATGTTTTCTTCTGCACATGCATTTTCGATCCTAAGAAAGGTACCATCAAGCAGGTCAGTAGCATGCTGTTCCCTAAAAGGTGCATAATGTAGAATGCTTTTCAAGCACAAGAGCTGTGTTCTTTGACATACTGTAATTTTTGTATATTATTTTTGCAGCTTCCGGCCAATGTTAAGCTAAGCTCCCTAAAGAACTCCAGCTTGAAGAGCAAGTCAGCAACTGATGAGATTGCTATAGCTAAGCGAAAAGGCAAAGCTATAGAATCTGAAGAGCCGGTGAAAGAGCAGCTGCCTGTCAAGGCAACTCCCTCCTTGTCCTCACTGGATATATTTGCAGGTTGTGGAGGTCTTTCCGAGGGCTTACATCAATCAGGTGTGTAATTTTGCCAAATTTTTCCATACACTAAGGTACCTTGTGAGAGAGAATGAATCTTTTAATGAGTTGTTTGTATGTTCTGCTGCTCTTGTGAGAGAGAGAATGACTCTTTTGATGAGTTGTATGTATGTCTGCAGGTGTGGCCATGTCTAAGTGGGCCATTGAGTATGAGCATCCAGCTGCTGAGGCCTTTAAGCTGAATCATCCTGAGGCAGACGTGTTCTGCGAAAACTGTAACGTCATATTAAGGTAGTTCTTCGGCTTTGATCTAATCAACTCATGCTTTTTCCCGGTCTGTCTTAGACTGAATGTTTTTATTACATGGCATTAGATCTGTTATGGAAAAAGGAGGTGATTTAGAGGATTGCTTGTCAACTCCCGAAGCAGAGGATTTATGTCTAAAGCTCAGTGAAGAACAGAAGGCCAAGCTTCCCATACCTGGAGAGGTTGATCTCATCGTTGGAGGTCCTCCTTGCCAGGTAAAATTGTTATGACTTTGATTTCATGCGATTTTCTCTTGCTTTCGGTGTTCACCTTGGGCCTGTATATGTAAGGATGGCTACATCCTTTTACATCTTGTCAAAAGAAGGGGAAGTCCCAAGCTGTACTCTTGTCTCCTATGTTTCATTTACCTAGCTCTGTGCATCTTATGAACTACGTGCTCTAGCTGTCTGCTGACATCCTTCTTAACTGCTTGTGCAGGGGTTCTCAGGCATGAACCGGTTCAACCAAAGAACATGGAGCAAAGTTCAATGTGAGATGATACTATCGTTTCTCTCGTTTGCTGATTACTTCCGACCCAGATATTTCTTGCTGGAGAATGTTCGAAACTTTGTCAGTTTCAACAAGGGCCAGACATTTCGACTGACGCTGGCTTCACTGTTGGAAATGGGCTACCAGGTTCCTCCTCTTCTACATGTGTATGGAGGATTGAGTTCAGCATACAAGGATGAATTTCTATTCTTCTTATATACACACGCAAGGATCTCCGTGTGTATGTAATGTATGCTAGCTTGTTAGAGGGTTTGGCTGGTTGTTCTGCTGTGTTAATGTTGACATGTTAATACCCAGGTTTGGATAGCTTATGCTTAAAGCTGTGCACTTGATTTGTTTCCTAAACACTAGATTTGTTTCCCGAAGTACTGGTTTGGTTTGGCTCATGTTCATATACTCTCTGTGCAGCATGTGTAGATATATGTATGTTTGATTGCAGATATATGGTGTTTTATGGCTGTGGTTAGGTGAAGGTGAAAATAAGACTTTCTTCCTGATCCTTTGTGGTGATATGTAGGTTCGCTTTGGGGTACTTCAAGCTGGAAACTACGGTGTTTCTCAGTCTAGGAAAAGGGCCTTCATATGGGCAGCGTCTCCACAGGAGAGTCTCCCTGACTGGCCTGAAGCCAGGCATGTATTTGCAAGCTCCCAGTTGGATATTGTTTTGCCTGGTGGCCTTCCGTATGCAGCAGTAAAGAATACTGGTTCTGGTGCTCCTCTAAGACCAATCACAGTTAGGGACACAATTGCAGACCTTCCACCAGTTGGCAATGGTGCAGACAAGCTAGAGATAAATGTATGTGCTACTCCTGTATTGGTAATATGATTTTCCCTTTATCGCCTAAGGATTTAAGGCTTTGGCATGCTTTGTGATTTGCAGTATGGGAATCCTCCGCAATCATGGTTCCAGAAGGTCATTAGAGGTCAAGAAAACCATCTTCATGATCATATCTCCAAAGAGATGAATGAGCTGAACCATATTCGCTGTCAGCGTATTCCTAAACGCCCGGGTGCTGATTGGCGAGATTTGCCTGAAGAGAAGGTATGAACTTGTGATGACCATATCATGCAACTGTTTGAAGACAGGAGAGATGATTTGAACCAAGACAAGCGTTGTTTGTGCCATTGATTCAGATTTTAAATTGATACCGTTACTGAGTTTTGTAGAGGTTTATTACATATCTTTGTGGTAAACGCATATGAATAGTCATATAGGTGGATCAAGAGAGTTCCCAATCTTGAGAATTCAAAGTCCCCTTTGTACAATGCATCGACTCAATCTAGCTGATCATTTATCTTTTTTTCATACAGGTTAAGCTGTCAACGGGGCAGCTTGTTGATTTGATACCTTGGTGCCTGCCTAATACAGCAGAAAGACACAATCAATGGAAGGGTCTCTTTGGGAGACTGGATTGGGAAGGCAATTTCCCGACTTCAGTTACTGATCCTCAGCCGATGGGAAAGGTTGGAATGTGTTTTCACCCAGAGCAGGATCGCATTGTAACAGTTCGTGAGTGTGCTCGGTCGCAGGTATGCCCTTCATCCTGATATCATTTTGTAGTATTGAAATATTGAGGAATCAACTGCCTGCTTTTGGAATGTGATCAGTTTCTCTTTTGTGGCAGGGCTTCCCTGATAGCTACAAGTTCTATGGAAACATTCAAAGCAAACATCGCCAGATTGGCAATGCGGTGCCACCACCATTAGCTCGTGCACTCGGGGAAAAGCTGAAGGAGGTCATTGATGGTAAGAAACATTCTTGATGAGCTATGAAGGTGGTTGACCATAAGAAAGATTCTTGATGAGCTATGGAGGGACTGTTTTTAATGCAATAAGCTCAAGTCCTCCCCTGCTACTCCTCTGCTCCAACTCGGTGTTTGCAGCAGTGAAGTCCATGAAAGCTGCATTGCAAATTGCTCAAAGCCCCTGCAGAGCTAGGTATGAAAATGGATCGCAGCTTACATCCTTGGCCTCAAGCTTAAGATGAAGCTGGAAGTGTGTCGTTTGGAGCTTTCCCCCCAATATTGGATACAATTTCATTCTTAAATTTCTTAATGATGAGCTTGAGAAAGAAAATTCTTACCAAACTGGACTCAATTCCATTACTGGGCAGCTCAAACTTCTGCCTGATGTGGGAATCTTCACCCACATCTTGTAAAATACCTTTTTGTTTTCAAGCTCATGCTCACTGAAGTGAGAATGAGCCAAATCAAGAAAGAATGGGGTTTTTCCCTGCATTCCAAATTTTGGAGCCATATCTGCAATTCTGAAAGTTGCTTGTCCTTGAGCCAGGGTACCCCAATTGCTATGATGATGTTCATTGTGGGAGGCCCAAATAGGGTCTACTTGAATTATATGCTAAATTGCAGATAATTTCAATCGACGAGCACACACTGCAGATTACTGCCCCATGGAATGTAGCAAACACAGGAAATGAGTGCGTTGATAGAGCCTTTTTGTACATAAAGTGGGCTGTATGAAAACCTTCTCAAGGCTATCTTGTAAGCTGCTAATATGTGCTAGCCAAAATCCCAAGAACCCAATTCATTTCTAGATATGTATGGTTTCTTCCTGTTGTAAACATTTTAAGAGGTTGGTCTTTGAAACCTACATTCGAGGAGTTATCTCCCGAAGTGGGTCTAGCCTTATAAATTCTACTTGTCTTGTATGATGTCTTAAAACTTGAAGGGTGCCCATGTGGTACTCCACGACATCCCCTTGTAGGTGCACATAGCTTTATGTGAGTGCTACTTTGGATTGTGCCCTCTTCTATGGGGTGTTTTAGCTATATGGGCGCCACTCTCTTGATCATTGTTGGTTATAGGCACCTTGATGAATATCTCCATAGTAAAATTGATGAATACAAGGTGGAGCAATGGAGTGCCTTGAAAGAGCAGGCATGGTCTCTTCAGAATAGTTGAAGATAAAAGTAGTTGGCATAGTTATTAGTTGCATATAACTCGGTGCAATTAGGCCAAAATTGACATAGGCGCAAGTAGTTACATCGTATTTGCTGCTTCAGACTACTGCTTTCAACGTTCGTGCGCATTCGCGCCTCTAAGCTTGTATAAGATGGAAATCTTGGCTGCGGAGTTAAGGTTACTGCCTTTCAAGAGAAAGGTTAGTGACTATCCGACGAGGTCTTTAATGAAGGACCGGATGGGATCTATTGTGGTGAATCAGGCGCGTGGGATGCGAGGTCCGTTTGGTTGGCATCTAGTTTATTTTTGTGAAAATTACCAAAATACCCCTCTAATTTACCGAAATTCCCAAAATAACCCTCAAATTTCAAAAATTAATAGAACACCCAATATTTTGTCACAAATTCCCAAAATGCCCCTTCAATTTTTCCAAAATTCCCAAGAAATTTCTTGAAAGGTGAAAAAATTTGTAGCTTTTCATAAGAACTATTGTCTATCGATACAAGATGCTAAAACTACCATTTGGCTATGTTGTGTAGGCTTTGGAGAAGAATTTCTTCATTATTTTTAGACATAATTTCCCTTTTTGAGAGGTAATTTGTGACAGTACATGCTAAGCACTAAAAAACGGATCTTAATTGTCAAAAAGTAATAAAGATTAGAAAATCTTGAACTCCAACCAAAATAGATGCAAGGGTATTTTGGTAATTTTTGAAATTTGAAGGGTATTTAAGTAATCTCCACAAATTAGAGGGGTATTTTGGTAAATTTTTTGTTATTTTTTGAGGAAATTACCAAAATCTCTAGCCATGTGTAGATAAACCTGACATCACAAGGACTATGACATCCACTTCCTTCCATTGGGATCTCAAATCACCCCTCCCGGCCCCCCCCCCCAGCCCCCCCCCCCTCCCACAAGATTCACTGTTGGACACAGGGATGGAGGTGCTTGGCCCAAATCGTTTGTATTATGTAAATAATGCTTGCATTCGTGTCTTCAATGGTGAGAATGATGATGGGTCCCATGATGGCTACGAACTCCTTCTCAGGAAGAAAAAAGCCTAAGCTTGTATCGGAGAAATCAACCATGGCTAGAGAGGGAGACATGGTGAAGATGAAATTTGTGAAAAAGTCAGGTGGCAAGGGGAAGGAGGTGAAACATGGCTCTAAGGACCAAGAAGAGAGGCAACAAAGGTCTATGGACATACGGAGTGTCTATGGACATAGCACTACGGAGTGTCTACGGACATACTGTTTTGGGGTAAGATCCGACAGGTGATTGCTACATCACCCCATAGACATTAAGGATCACAGTTTGATATGCATTGAGGATCACAGTTGATCTCTCCCAGTTATACTTTCAAGAAAACAATTCCGCACTCTACCACGCGGTAGCAGACGAACACACTGTTCAAGTTGATTCCACTCAATCTGTACACGGTTAACTATGTTGGTTATCATTATCTTCTAGTTGAGCAGTTTCTACAAAGAGTCTTATCAAGGGGTTTGACTACGTAGATTCTAATCCAAGAGCTTGGATTGCAAAGGCAACAACCAGGCTTCCCATTGCAATGCTGTTTGTTTTTTCAGGTAGGGGACGTGCTCCTCCCCATTTGAATACGGGTAAGTGAACATTACGTTCGAATCTCCAGGTATGCATCTATTGATTTGGTGTTATTCCATTTTTAGTATGCTTGGCTTGGTTTTTCAAGACGTATAAGTACGCTTGAATGTTACAAAGTCATGCCAAGGGCATGTCCGCACAAAGTATTTTGGGCCAAGTAGCCAATCTATCTTTCTGCCTTATGCTGTTACGAACCTACTTGTAGGGTTCAATTTGGCACATGTTGTCACATGGGATACAACACGGTCTAGGAACTCAAGGAATTCGGTTTAGCCAGTGTGGAGCAATGAATGAGGGTCCCTCTCACTCCTGTCGTAAAGTGTTTAGAGCTACCTCCACACACAAGTACATCTTGTACTTGTAGGATGTTCTTTTTCAGACATCCTTAGTTGAGACATATTCCACATGTGGCAAATATGAGTCTCTAGGACTGACACTGGTGCCCCCTATTTCAAATATGTGTCACGACAAAGTCCCTAAGTGCTGGTCACATCTATTTTCTAGACCATTTTTAGCACGACGTATTGGGAGCAATTTCGTGGCCAGAAATTGTCGGATACTTAGAATGACTTGTTAAGGTACAGGTATTGCTAAACAACATTACAGATGGTTGTTTACACATATAGAAATGAAAAAGTTTCATTGTTTGTACCTAGACGTGATCACTGTTTCACCTTCTATTATGGTTCAGACATTTCAGCAAGGCTTGCAAAAGATTGCAACTGAAAGTATTTACTTTCTTTTCAGAACTATTTACAATCCTCTTTAATGTGTGCTAGGTGTATCACATTTGCGACAAGTTGAAGGCAAGGATCACCATGGATATAAAGGTTCGCATCTGCTTTTGCTAAATGCATGCCTACTAGGTGTTATGGGCCCTAGTGTTTAGCAAACGCTGATTTGGAACGGCATGCATATTCCACAGGTTGTTGCTTATGAAGCATTTTTGCACTCTATGTGCACTATCTCTATGAGATTACTTTTAAATCCACTAATCACCAATAGAGGTCATGGCTCGGTTTGGGCGTTTCTGGATTTTTTTCAAGTTAACCACGATGGTTATTTCAGACATTGTTGATTCTTTACCAATGTTAAACACTACCGTGATTTCCCGTTTACCATGTAAACCGTGAGGAAAACACACCTCAGTATTGTCAGTTATCGAAGGGGATAGGTAGATTACAAAGATTAAAAAGAGTAATCTTGTGCTAAAGGATCTGCTAAGAGCATACGTTAACACAACGCATTTCTAAATAGATGATTTTCTCCCTATTCTAGAATTTGCTAAGTACGATTTTCGACTTTGAATACCTCTTGTGGTGGGGTTGGAGATTGTGTCAATACTTTCATACGTCAAGGACTTACCAGGTGTGCTGCCAGAGCATGTTGGCAAGTAATCTTCATTAGGGATGAACATGTAACGGACTGTTCAAAATACTCAGGCGAGTAGGAAATCTGGCTCAAAACTGCATGGAAAGTTACGCCAAGGTTTCCTTGCATTACCCCAGTACCTTTAGAAGATCTGACAACTGGTTATGCCTTTGGACAACTCTTAGTTGTGGTTCCTCCTTTACAGCACTCAAGTGAGTTATAAAGTGGTTGCAAACGGACAACAATGTTAAAAATCAAGATATTCCTCTTGGTTTCATTGAACCTCCTCACTGCACCAATTATCGGTCATATAGACAACTGGCTCACTTATGGGACGTCAATAAAGAGAACACCAATATTCTTAAGAAGATGTTACTACTTGTGTTTTCGAGGACGAAAACTCTTCCTTAAGGGGGAAGTAATGTCAGGACACGGGTCCTGTACCCTAAGGACTTGGCCCGGGCCAATGGCGAGGACGGACATGCAGTCAAGGGGGTCCCTATATTTAGAAGGCCAAGGGACTATATAGGGCATGGCTGGGTGGAGATTAGCATGTCAGTTCCTCTGTCCTTTCACTGGTATCGGAGCAAGATGGAGAGGAGGAAGGAGGGTGGAGCCATGGCGGGGAAGAAGGCATGGTTTTCTTCTCAAGGCATGTACTCTCTCTCTCTCTCTCTCTCTCTCTCTCTCTCTGACGATTATGGAGGGGCGTGTTCCTCAAGCCGGGGAGGGGTTTTTGCATGTTGCATGCAAGAAGCAAGGCGATTTTGTGTGGGATGCTGTCCCAAGCTGGGGAGGAAGGAGAAGCCGAGGTCTGTTGGTTGGTGTGCTACCGTTCTTAGCAGGGGTTGAAGGCGGGTATAGCCCCTAACAAGGGGAAGACACACAGGTGGCCGGGGTGGAAGGCAAGCCGCAAAGGGCCGCGGGCACATCCCCTAACGAGGGAAATTGAGGCGAGGTCGGCCACCTCCAAAACTCTCGCAGAGCGGTTCTACGGGTTCACCCTGCCCGACTGTGCCTTTTTCGACACTACGCCCGCCCCTGGTTTTGGCATCTGGAGCGCGTGCTTGGCCGGTTTCTCTCCTGCGCAGAAGCCGCCATCGCCTTGCTCATACATTTTTTTAAAGAATGGGTGGGCGCCCTAAGGGTTTCCAAAGTCCACCCTAGGGGCCTTACCCACAGGAAGGCACCACATGCAAGGCATCGGCAAGAAGGGCATGCAAGGCATGTTTTGACACCGTAGCCAGAATCGATCAAGCATCATACACAGCAAGGGCAGGCACTCGGCATAAGCAAGGTCGACCAAGGTAAAAACGAAGCAAAGATTAATTAACTGGGCCCATTGAACTTCAAAGTTGTCGATACAACTCTCATAGCGGACGGAACTTGGATATAAATTTGGATTTTCTTATGCAAATTGGGATGCCAAATTTTCCATCAAAGCAATTGGAGTGGCAAATAAGTTCCGACAAGATTACATATACTGGCATGTAACACATGCCACCAACACAGAAAATTTGATTGTTTTTCAAAGAAAATCGGAGCGGTTGCTTATAGAACAAGGGTTCGTAATCTCTCACGTGATGTCGATCAACTCCTTCTTTACTTTGGGGGAGGTTCAAAGCGCCAGGGAGGATCCAAGCCAATGCGACGACAAATTGCTCCATACAAGGTTGGCACTTTGAACGATTGCAATCCAGGTATGCTTTGTTTATCTGCTTGCACTAGATATGAATTGTCAAAATTATATGCTTTCAATATGGCGTCCTAATCCACAAGGTGGCGGATCGACGTGGTCAAGTTTCTTAAAATTTTTCCTTGACTTGAAGCACAACTCATTAGCAGTTCAATTTGAAGCAACTGCATACCAATTTGTTGTGTTTTTGGACTCTCACGGAGATTGGCACATCCTGCTGCTCGACATGAAGTAGGGGACAAGTTACTCGGAATGGCCGACACCTTCTCACTATTTTTAGTAGCTGTTATCGAATGCTTGCCACACAGTATTAGTTCATCCCAATTGAAATTGCTCGACAAGGTCGATTCTTTTTCACATGTTCTCTGTATGTCAAAATCAATTAGAACTACAGATTTTGGTGAAACACGGCTTCCATTTTGGGATCTTGCATTGCGGCTTCTCCCGTTTGGCATATGCTATGAGCATACGGATTTGGGAGGGATTAGGCAATGTGCTTGCAAGTTATTTTATTTCGTACCCGACGGGCATATATGGCGCAAAAGGGCGAGTTGTGTATATGAAAAATTTCCACTCGTTCTGTATACGACCACTCCCACTCGCACAACAGATATGGCTATGAGCCATCGATGGGCCAACAGGTATGGCTATGAGACATCTATCCGACAGCCAAATATGGCTATGAGCCATTTGTGAGCAAGTTTCTCCTATGAACTCTCGGGACAACTGGTTACAGCAACGACCAGTTTTACACGAAGCACGGCTTCTCCCTCGTGCCAAGGTACTGACCAATGACTTTGGCATCATGGGCAATGGCACACAAGCTTGAAAAAATTGGCAAAATAGGGGATCTCAGCTCTTAGACTCCCTACCAATCTAAATTGTACAAGGTAATTATGGATGTGGTTCTCACGGTGGAAGCCTTCACTCTCTGCAAGGGCTTACCATTCTTTATGCAAGGCATGCTAGTGACGTGAATTCAATTCTGCCGCTTCATGCATTACGCTTCCGCTAACACACTCACAACTCTGTCAAGGCCAGAGTACGGATGGATTGTTGGTTGTTATCAACACTCAACAATACTAAAAAGAACCTAAAATTTCGACTAGATTCAACGGCAACGTGTCCCTTTCAAGTCATCCTCATACAGTCCTGACACTACACAGTAGATGGTCAAGATTTAACTTGTGTTTTCTGTTGCCTCTCTCGATGAGAGCGTTATACAGACAGATTGTGGAATGCTTATAGGATAAGCTGCAAGTCAGGCATAAGATGCGTCAGGGCACACAGCTTGGGTACACACTCTACAACCTTAAGGAAAGTTCCTCAACCCAGCATGCTCTTCTTCTCTCTCTCTCTCTCTCTCTCTCTCTCTCTCTCTCTCTCTCTCTCTTTAAGGGAATAATATAACAAGCTTTTGATACATGTTCTGCTCGTGAGTCAGCTTGAGCGAATTTGCTTTAACTCACAGCTAGCACAGGCTTAAGATGCTACTCAAATTAGTCTTCTCGGTTCGTCGATTGAACACTATTTTGCATAAGGGCTATGAGCCAAATAAGCTAAACGCCAATGTCCGGACAAGGGTAAGACCCAACTACGGACATTCTTTGGGTGATTGTTTTCAAGATATACCCACGGAAGTACACATCGACGTTAATGGACAAGCAAGAGTCTTGTCATTACGGATGTTTAGGGTGTCATTTTTGCACTACTTGTTTTCAGCGCGACACTCAAGTTGAGTTTTTGATAATCTTCAACTCACAGCACAGCTGATCTCTACAAGAAAGTCTAGATGTAGCAATCAGTTGCAACATCGTGGCTATCCATAAGAGCTCGGCAGTTCACTTGTGTGGATCTCCTGCTCTCTCTATAGCACTACAGAGTGTCTATGGACGTATTGTTTTGGGGTAAGACCCGGTGGGTGATTGCTACATTACCCCATAGGCATTAAGGATCACAATTTGATCTGCATTGAGGATCACCGTTGATCTCTCCCAGTTATACTTTCAAGGAAAGAATTCCGCAATCTACCACGCGGTAGCAGATGAACACACTTTTCAAGTCGATTCCAATCAACCTGTACACGGTTGACTATGTTGGTTACCGTTATCTGCTAGTTGAGCAGTTTCTACAAAGAGTCTTATCAAGGGGTTTGAATACTTAGATTCTAATCCAAGAGCTTGGATTGCAAAGGCAACACCCAGGCTTCCCAGTGCAATGCTGTTTGTTTTTTCAGGTAGGGGACGTGCTCCTCTCCATTTGAATACGGGTAAGTGAACATTACGTTCGAATCTCCAGGTATGCATCTATTGATTTGGTGTTATTCCATTTTTAGTATGCTTGGCTTGGTTTTTCAAGACGTATAAGTACGCTTGATTGTTACAGAGTCATGCCAAGGGCATGTCGGCACAAAGTATTTTTGGCCAAGTATCCAATGTATCTTTCTGCCTTATGCTGTTACGAACCTACTTGTAGGGTTCAATTTGGCACATGTTGTCACATGGGATACAACATGGTCTAGGAACTCAAGGAGTTCGGTTTAGCCAGTGTGGAGCAATGAATGAGGGTCCCTCTCACTCCTGTCGTAAAGTGTTTAGAGCTACCTCCACACACAAGTACATCTTGTACTTGTAGGATGTTCTTTTTCAGACATCCTTAGTTAAGACATATTCCACATGTGGCGAATATGAGTCTCTGGGACTGACACTGGCGCCCCTATTTCAAATATGTGTCACAACAAAGTCCCTAAGTGTTGGTCATATCTATTTTCTAGACCATTTTTAGCACGACGTATCAGGAGCAATTTCGTGGCCAGAAATTATCGGATACTTAGAATGACTTGTTAAGGTACATGTATTGCTAAACAACATTACAAATGGTTGTTTATATGTATAGCAAATGAAAAAGTTTCATTGTTTGTATCTAGAAGTGATCACTGTTTCACCTTCTATTATGGTTCAGACGTTTAAGCAAAGCTTGCAAAAGATTGCAAATGAAAGTATTTAGTTTCTTTTCAGAACTATTTACATTCCTGTTAATGTGTGCTAGGCGCATCACATTTGCCATAAGTATTGGCAAGAATTACCATGGAAATATAGGTTCGGATCTATTTTTTGCTAAATGCATGGACACTAGGTGTTATGGGCCCTAGTGTTTAGCAAAGGCTGATTTGGAACTGCATGCATATTCCTCAAATTGTTGCTTATGAAGCATTTTGCACTTTATGTGCACTATCTCTATGAGATTACCTTTAAATCTACTAATCACCAATAGAGGTCATGGCTCGGTTTGGGTGTTTGTGGATTTTTCAAGTTAACCACGATGGTTATTCTGAACATTGTTGATTCCTCAACAATGTTATACGCTATTGTGATTCCCCGTTGACAAGTCGTCTGGGAAGACTGTCTGTAAACCGTGGGGGAAACACACCTCAGTACTGTCAGTATCCAAGGGGATTGACAAATTACAAAGTGCGTACATTAGCACCAAGCAATCAAATTCATAAGCATTTATTGGCCTTTTTGGAGTTTATGCATATTGCGACTTGGTAGTCTCTTCATGTATAACTCAAGTTCTCAACCTTGAACACTCGTTAGGGTGGGGTTATTTACTGAGGATGCAAATTGGGACCAAGTCAAGGACTTAAATTGGCTGATGAGTTATGTCAGCAAGTCACTTTCATGGAATTTCATGGAAAGTGACAAGAGGTACTATTTTGGTACACCTGTGTTGTGAAAAACTCGTTTACCATGCTCATGAGCGTTCTAAATGGAGTCTACACACTACGTTTGGATAGGAACCGGTACCATCAGATGGTTACAAATGGACAACAATGTAGAAATCAAGATGTTACTCTTGGTTTCATTGAACCTCCTACTGAACCGGGTTCCTCTCAAATGCACCGTTGGATCCATGTAGGATGTTATGGTAGAAAACATTAGTGTTGTTATGAAGATACCATCACTTGTGTTTTCGCGGACGAAAACGCTTCTCCAAGTGGGGAGTAATGTCAGGACAAGGGTAGGACCAGTCCGGGCCAAGGGCCAGGACGAACATGCAGTCAAGGGGGTCCCTATATTTAGAAGGCCAAGGGCCTATATAGGGCATGGTTGGGTGGAGATTAGCATGTCAGTTCCCCTGTCCTTTCACTGGTCTAATGTCAGGACACGGGTCCTGTACCCTAGGAACTAGGCTAGGCAAGGACTACGGCCAAGGGCCGGGCTAGGCAGTGTGGACAGGGGATCCGTCTAGGGCAAGGGGCTTGGAGCCCACCTATAAAGGGAGGTTGGGAGGAGGATCCAGGAGAGCCTAGTTGCCTAGTTTCTTACACTGGTATCAAAGTAGAGGAGCTCTGGGCTATGGAGGCGGAGCATGGATCCCTTCTCTTCTGCTGACGCAAGGAGCACAGATCTCTCTCTCTCTCTCTCTCTCTCTCTCTCTCTCTCTCTCTCGATCGAAGAAGAAGCATCCCTTGCTACTCTCTCTATCTCGGTTGTTCATGGAGAACCGTGGAGAGCATGTCTTGCCAGGCGGGGAGATCAAGGCCAAGCTGTGTGTGTGCAGCATCCCTTGCTAGGTGGGAAGGCAGCCATGGGAATGGTACCTTGAGGCGGGATGGTCTGCGCGTCGACCTGCACAAAAAGGGCCACCATAGGGCTCGTTGGAAGTGCTGTAGAAGGCGCTTGCGGGCTCGTCACGGGGCCGTGTGTGGTCGAGAAACCCTGCACGCGAGGGCTTCTCCTCTGCAGCGCGACAACATGCAGCCCGCCATAGCGACGGCAACTTCATAGAAGCTAGGTCACTTCGACCTTTAGGAGGTTGCTCCCACACTGAAGGGACTCAAGGAGTCGTGGCAAGGACTCAGGACGAGGGAGGTTGTGGGCTTCGACTGATTGTGAGCATGAGCACAAACAGGTTCGAGCTGCATGCAAGGGCATGCAAGGCATGCGGGCTGCATAGCAGCACCCATGAGTTTGGGGTGCATGCACACCCGGTGAAGCCGAGCAGAGTTTGGATGCACACCTCATGAAGCCGGATAGGGTTCCGACAAACAATTTGCTGATGAAGTCGCGTGGGTAGCAGAAGTACACAATAGTTTTTGATTACTATGAATGTTTGCATGTTCTGTTGGCAACGGAGAAAAGATTCAAGAAAACTCGCACGCACAATTATATGGTCGACAAGGTCGTGGAGCTACAAGCAGAGAATTGAGTTCTCTTTGAAATCGGCAAACATCCTTAACGCTTCCGGAATTTCCAGTTATGGTTATCCAAGGAATAGCGCGGTCATGAATTCATGCGGAATTGATACTTGCTGAAGGTCGTCTGCATGGTGCATACAAGGAAATATGCAATTTCTATCAGCCATTACCATGCTGTGGACCCTGGAGCACGCCTCCGATCGAGATACCCTCTACACGGATTTCTTGATGCACAATTGCCTCGTACTGAAGGCAACTCAGGCATGGCTGTGCCTTATACGGCATCGATGATTGGCAAGGCCGATTATTCTTCCAATTCTAAGCAGTAGTGACAGTGTCTCTACTGAACAGAACATTATTATCCGGCAAATCACTTCTTGGTTTTCTTCTTGCTGGTGACTCATTTGATTCTTCCGGCAGCAAGCTTCGTTAGTAAGTGTACTTAATAAGGTATGCAATTGATTTTTTGGTTATGCAGCATCTGTTTGATAGCTACAATATACAATAGACGTGCATACAATGTGCATACACTTTAGGCATGCACATCACAAGCATGGCTTGTGAAAATTACTGTACGTACCAAAACGTGGGTTTGTTTAAAGATTGGAATGAAACATGGAAAAATTGCAAACTCAAGGAGACATGCATGGCCTTTTACTGCACCTGTTTTTGAAGGAAGCAAGGCTTCAATTTAAAATTCTTACATTAAGCTGTTTCCTGTTTGGGGCATGCTATAAGCACACGCCCTTGGGAAAGTTCTCCCTATGCATAAAGTATATTTCAGGCCGACTTTTTCTCGCGCAACGGAGATGAAGATCTACATTTGAGCGAGTTTTTCTTCCCACATCTCAAGACAACTGGTTACAGCAGGATGACCAGGTTAGACCATGTTTAGTATTGTTTTTTTTTTCCATGTTTATACATTTACATTGGAAACTAATGCTTGTGTACAAAGCAAAGTTCTTTGACAATTTTTCATGAAGCAAGGCTTCTCCCTTGTGCCAAGGTACTGCCCAATGACTCGGATTCACGAGCAGTGGCACACAAGATTGACAAACTGGCAAAATAGGGAATACCACCTCACAAAATCCCTACCAGTTTAAATTGTGTAATGCACTAATGGTTTTGGCTCTCCCGTTGAGGCCGTCACTCTAGCCAAGGGCTTCACAATCTGTATGCACGGCATGCTAATTAGGTGGCATAAATTCCACCGCTTCAAAGATTATGCTTCCGCTACCACACTCGCAACTCTGTCAAGGACATAATAAGTGATAGATTGTTTAACCTGATGGTTGGTTGCTATCAACACCCAACAATACTAAAAGGAACCCCAAATCTAGGAATTATTTCACAGGCAAAGTGCCAATGCTACGTCATTTTCATACAATCACGACCCTGCAAGGAAGGTAGGTCAAGATGTGGTTGTGTTTTTTTTTGTTACCGCTCTCAATGAGCGAGTCATATTGGAAAATTGTGGAATGCTTATACGATAAGCTCAAGTCAGGCATAAGATGCATAAGAGCACATAGCTTGGGCACACTCTCTAAAAACTTACTGAAAGTTCCTTAACCTAGCATGCTCTTCTTCTCTCATTCTCTCTCTCTTTAAGGGAAAAATGAAAATCTTCTAAGAATCTTTTGATACGTGTTTTGCTCGCGAGTCAGCCTGAGCCAAGGTGCTCTAACTCTCAGCTAACACGTGGCTAAGATGCTACTCAAATTAGTCTCCATCAGTTCATCCATTGACCACTAATTTGCATAAGGGCTATGAGCTACAAAGGCTAAGAGCCTGACCAAGGGTAAGACCCAATTATTGGCATTCTTTGGGTGATTGTTTTCAAGATCGAACAGATCTACCCAGGGAAGCACACATCAACGTTAATGGACAAGCAAGAGTCTTGTCATTACAGATGTTTAGGGTGTCATTTTGGCACTACATTTTTTTTGTGCGACACTCACGTTGCGTTTTTGAAAATCTTCAACTCACAGCCCGCTGATCTCTAATGGGAAGTAAAGATACAAAAATCAGTTCCGACAGCATGGCTATCCACAAGAGATCGGTAGTTCACTTGTGTGGGTCTTCTGCTCTCTCTATAGCACTACGAAGTGTCTATGGACATACTGTTTTGGGGTAAGACCCGACAGGTGATTGCTACATCACCCCATATGAATTAAGGATCACAGTTTGATTTGCATTGAGGATCACAATTGATCTCTTCCAGTTATACTTTCAAGGAAAGAATTCCGCACTCTACCACGCGGTAGCAGACGAACACACTGTTCAAGTTGATTCCACTCAATCTGTACACGATTAACTATGTTGGTTATCATTATCTTCTAGTTGAGCAGTTTCTACAAATTATCAAGGGGTTTGACTACGTAGATTCTAATCCAAGAGCTTGGATTGCAAAGGCAACAACCAGGCTTCCCACTGCAATGCTGTTTGTTTTTTCAGGTAGGGGACGTACTCCTCCCCATTTGAATACGGGTAAGTGAACATTACGTTCGAATCTCCAGGTATGCATCTATTGATTTGGTGTTATTCCATTTTTAGTATGCTTGGCTTGGTTTTTCAAGACGTATAAGTACGCTTGAATGTTACAGAGTCATGCCAAGGGCATGTCCGCACAAAGTATTTTGGGCCAAGTAGCCAATCTATCTTTCTGCCTTATGCTGTTACGAACCTACTTGTAGGGTTCAATTTGGCACATGTTGTCACATGGGATACAACACGGTCTAGGAACTCAAGGAATTCGGTTTAGCCAGTGTGGAGCAATGAATGAGGGTCCCTCTCACTCCTGTCGTAAAGTGTTTAGAGCTACCTCCACACACAAGTACATCTTGTACTTGTAGGATGTTCTTTTTCAGACATCCTTAGTTGAGACATATTCCACATGTGGCAAATATGAGTCTCTGGGACTGACACTGGTGCCCCCTATTTCAAATATGTGTCACGACAAAGTCCCTAAGTGCTGGTCACATCTATTTTCTAGACCATTTTTAGCACGACGTATTAGGAGCAATTTCGTGGCCAGAAATTGTCGGATACTTAGAATGACTTGTTAAGGTACAGGTATTGCTAAACAACATTACAGATGGTTGTTTACACATATAGAAATGAAAAAGTTTCATTGTTTGTACCTAGACGTGATCACTGTTTCACCTTCTATTATGGTTCAGACATTTCAGCAAGGCTTGCAAAAGATTGCAACTGAAAGTATTTACTTTCTTTTCAGAACTATTTACAATCCTCTTTAATGTGTGCTAGGTGCATCACATTTGCGACAAGTTGAAGGCAAGGATCACCATGGATATAAAGGTTCGCATCTGCTTTTGCTAAATGCATGCCTACTAGGTGTTATGGGCCCTAGTGTTTAGCAAACGCTGATTTGGAACGGCATGCATATTCCACAGGTTGTTGCTTATGAAGCATTTTTGCACTCTATGTGCACTATCTCTATGAGATTACTTTTAAATCCACTAATCACCAATAGAGGTCATGGCTCGGTTTGGGCGTTTCTGGATTTTTTTCAAGTTAACCACGATGGTTATTTCAGACATTGTTGATTCTTTACCAATGTTAAACACTACCGTGATTTCCCGTTTACCAGTCATCTAGGAAGACTGTCTGTAAACCGTGAGGCAAACACACCTCAGTACTGTCAATTATCCAAGGGGATAGGCAAATTACAAAGATTACAAAGAGTAATCTTGTGCTAAAGGATCTGCTAAGAGCATACATTAACACAACGCATTTCTAAATAGATGATTTTCTCCCTATTCTAGAATTTGCTTAAGTACGATTTTCGACTTTGAACACCTCTTGTGGTGGGGTTGGAGATTGTGTCAATACTTTCATACGTCAAGGACTTACCAGGTGTGTTGATAGAGCATTTTGGCAAGTAACCTTCATAGGGGATGAACATGTAACGGACTGTTCAAGATACTCAGGCGAGTAGGAAATCTGGCTCACAACTGCATGGAAAGTTACGCCAAGGTTTCCTTGCATTATTCAAGTAACTTCATAAGATGTGAAAACTGGTTATGCCTTTGGACAACGCTTTGCATGGCATGCAAGGTGCATACCATGTACCTTGCATGAATAGCATCGACCGTTTCTTCATGGCTTAAGAAAGCACTCCATGGCAGCACCTAGGCTCTACTGGATTCTCCTCCCAACCTCCCTTTATAGGTGGTCTCCTAGCCCCTTGCCCTAGACGGATCCCCTGTCCACACTGCCTAGCCCGACCCTTGGACGTAGTCCTTGCCTAGTCTAGTTCTTAGGGTACAGGACCCGTGTCCTGACATTACTTCCTTGTGCCAAATCGAACCCTACAAGTAGGTTCGTAACAACATAAGGCAGAAAGGTAGATTGGACACTTGGCCGAGAATACTTTGTGCCGACATGCCCTTGGCATGGATTTGTAACATTCAAGCGTACTTATACGTCTTGAAAAACCAAGCAAAGCATACTAAAAATGGAATAACACCAAATTAATAGATGCGTACCTAGAGGTTTGAACGTAATGGCCACTTACCCGTATTCAAACGGAGAGGCCTTTGTAGAAACTGCTCAACTAGTAGGTAACAGTAACCAACAGAGTTAACCGTGTATGTAATGATTGAAATCAACTTGAAAGTTGAATTTGTCTGCTACCGCGTGGTAGATTGCAGAATTCTTTCCTTGAAAGTCTAACTGGGAGAGATCAAACTGTGATCCTTAATGCCTATGGGGAGATGTAGCAATCACCCGCCGGGTCTTACCCCAAAACAATATGCCCGTAGACCCTCTGTAGTGCTATAGAGAGAGCAGGACATCCACACAAGTGAACTGCCTAGCTCTTGTTGACAGCCATGCTGTCTCAACTGATTGCTGCATCTATACTTCCTTGTAGAGAGATCAACGACTATGAGTTGAAGATTTATCAAGAAGTCAACTTGACTGTCGCACTAAAAACATGTAGTGCAAAAATGACACTGTAAACATCCGTAATGACAAGACTCTTGCTTGTCCAGTAACGACGATGTATACTTCCTTGGGTATGGCTTGAAAACAATCATCCAAAGAATGCCAATAGGTGGATCTTACCCTTGTCCTGACATCGGCTCTTAGCCTGTTTGGCTCATAGCCCTGATGCAAAATAGTGTTCAATCGACGAACCGATGAAGACTAATTTGAGTAGCATCTTAGCCACGTGCTAGCTGTGAGTTAGAGCACCTTGGCTCAAGCTGACTCATGAGCAGAATATGTAGCAAAATCTTCTTAGAAGAGTTTCGTTATTCTTGAAAGAAATAAGAAAAAGAGACAAAAGAAGAGCATGCTGGGCTGAGGAACTTTCCTTAAATTTGTAGAGTGTGTGCCCAGAATGTGTGCTCTTAGACATCTTATGCATGAAGTGCAGCTTATCCTATAAGCATTCCACAATATGTCTGTATGATGCTCTCATCGAGAGAGGCAACAGAAAACACCAGTTAAATCTTGACCGGCTACCGTGTAGGGTTGTGACTGTATGAGGATGACTTGAAAGGGGCACCTTGCCGGTGAATCGAGACGAAATTGTAGATTCTTTTTAGTATTGTTGAGTGTTGATAGCAACCAACAATCCATCCGTACTCTATCCTTGACAGAGTTGCGAGTGTGTTAACGGAGGCGTAATGCATGAAGCGGCAGAATTGAATTCACGTCCCTAGCATGCCTTGCATAAAGAATGGTAAGCCCTTGCGCATAGTGATGGCCTCAAATGTGAGAACCAGAATTGTAAGTATCTTGCAGAATTTAAACTGGTAGGGATTCTGTGAGCTGATATGCCCTATTTTTCCCGTTCCCTGAAGCCGTGCTTCCTATAAAATTGCCAAAGCACTTTGCTTTGCACAATGACCGTAATTGCCTAGTAAAGTGTAAACATGAAAAAACAAGAAAAAATTCAACTTGGCTAACCTGGTTGTTGTTGGTGCAACCAGTTGTTATGAAAGTTGGGAGAAAAACTCCGTCCAAAACGGCCCATAGCCATATCTGCACTGACGCCCTCGTATGTCGTATACACTCGTCTGGTACATAATGCCATAACCTGCAAAACTGAATTCACCTGCAAACACCTTGCCTATTCCTTCCCCATTGTGTATGCTCATAGCATATGCCAACGTGGGAAGCCACAATGAAAGATGTAGTATGTGAAGCCGTGCTTCGCAGAAGTTTGTCTGGCCTCATTGCCAACAAATGCTATTGACGACCGAATGGCATAGCAAAAGGACTCGACCTTGTCGATCATGCCCAAAAGAAAAAGGACCTTGTCTACTTGTACATCATATTGTGAAGCCAAAAATATACTTGCAAGGTATGAATGTTTACCTGCTTAGCATGAGTATGGTTGTCCTTGAGTAGATAAGGCCAGCAGTGGCCTGTAAACTTTTCCATATGTATCTTGCTTTCGTAGAAGTTGTCTAGCAAGGTCTAGCTATAGGTCATGCCAAACTCGTTGTAACGCTAGAGAGGCTATTTGTACACAAGCTGCACTTGATTTGGATACTTCTCAAGATTATATGCAACAAATATGTAATGTATATGATAATTGTCACAAGCCATGCTTTTGCTTGAAGGGCTTAAAGTGCACTCACCTTTTTTGCAATATGTTGTTATGCAGTATGCCGTACAAAAATTATCAAACAAAAGAAAAGCTATTGCTTACCTTGTGAGGTACTCACCTCGACTTTGGTTCGATCTCGGCGACTGGCATTATGTTTTGCATGGTTCGTGCATGCAGTCCTGAGAATGTGCACCATCTTCGCATAGTCTTGTGATCAATCATTGCTACTTGACCATCAAATCCCAAACCATTTTTAGGAAGGCGATCTTTCAAAACTTTGCAATTTGTTTCTTGCTGCATGGCCGATGCATGTTATCTAGTGATACATGCAAGCTAGCCCACGCATGTCACCTTCAATCGAGGCCGAAAACCGCATCGGCCGTGCAACACGACGTTAGCTGTCAAATTCATGATGTATTTGACACATTGCGGCCTAGCGAGTCTCCAAAAAAATTATGCAAAAAACTGTCGAACGCAGGGCTGCATTGCTATGGATGTGTGCAACCGTCTTAATGGGGTAGGCGAAGGCCTTGCTTGAAGCCGAGATGTCGCAAAGCTTTGCCATGGTGGGATGGGCCCCTTGGGCACCCTAGGGTGTCCAAAATTAAAAAAAACAACAACATGTGAACTCCTTCTCACCTCACAGCCATGGTGGAAAAACGCAGGCTGCGCAGGAGACGAAAACGGTCGTGCCGTCCCAACCACACCCCTACAGGGCTCCGTCCTGTGACAAAAATTTCTTACCTTGTCGGGGCACACCCTGTTGGTGCCAGGCCCACCAGATTTGGTGCAGGTCGATCTTCATCTCCCCCTCCCGCAAGCGGCCCTTCCTGCCCTGCTGTGCGCTCCTTGCCGCACTGTCGAAGCAAGGGACTTGCCAATACACCGTATGGGAGCCACAAACGGCTCCAAGCACACAACAAGCCTAAACTAGCAAGCTCAAGAAAACAAAGGGTGTGTCACTCACCGCTCTACGCTCGCCTTCGTGGTGGATTCCTCGCCGCGATGAAGAAGAAGCTGCAGTCGTGCCGCGCTCAACCGCTTCGCCGCCGTCCTGCCTTCGTAATGCTCGATCGCACACACACTCTCCCTCTCTCTCTCTCTCACACACACACACACACAAGGAGGTGAAGAAGAAGAAGATGGAGATGGAGCAAGAGCACTCTTCAATTGCACAAATGAGAGAATGAGTAAAAATTAGGTTTAGTTGGCTTTTATAGGAGCTCACCCCATTCACACTTGGGCGCCCATGCTTAGCCAACTAACCCCTTGAATGTCCAAGTTAAAGTGCGCCTCTCATCGACGATCACTCTACCTTTCCCTATTGGTCCGACAAGCCCGGTACCTGACTCTACCAAATACATAATACGCGTCCATCGTAGGTGATGGGTGTCCGTGAGCCGTGAGGGTTAACATGCCCCCCTTCCTGATGTAGATTCCGTCCTCGGAAGCTATTGAGTTGAAGCTGGTGCGTCGAGGTGGAAGAGCATTTGAGATGAATGTCCTTAGCCTTCTTCAGTCACTGCAAAATCAAACAACATTGGCACAGTAATTGCATTCTCTTAAAAAGCATATGCAGTTTTAGATAGAAAAATTGATTGGTAAAAGAATTTCAAACAATTTGGTAGCAATGAACATTAAATTGCAATGTAATCAAATGCATAAACAAATGTAAAGGCAAAAAATTAAACAAGTCTGGGGTCGCTAATTTGACGATCGAAAAGCACTAGAGATCGAATATTAATACCATGGGTAAGCTTCTTAACTTTCTGTGGTCAATTAAGTTGTTTAATCGCGAGAGCCAAGTATTCATGTTCAAGGGCTGACTAGAGGCTATATCTAAAAAACCTTGTAGTTAAGCTACCATAAAAGGAATTTCTCATGAAATCATCACCTGACTGATTACTTTTTCTTTGACCCCCCAAGGTCTTTTCACACTGATTCAATTTTGAAGTGGGTGCTTATTTTGTATGCCTTGGGTTTTTTGCTTTTCAAGGAAAAGCGCCCACGCTGGGAACCTCTAGGGCTCTAGTACCATAGGCAATACATGTGAGTGAAGTACCAAATCAAGCTGAGATTTCTCTTCCAGCTTAAAATTTTACATTGTGGCACTTTGATTTTTTGCTTGTTCATTTTCAGCATTTAAATTTTGTAACTTTGGGGGGTCATATAACACTGTTACCCTCCCCAGGCTCATCACATTAGTAAACTCCCTTTATAATACTTAAGCTAAAGGTCAATAGGGTTAAGCCCACTAGAAAGCCCTAGTACATTTCATACAATGCTGCCTAAATCGGATTAAGAACCTAAGTAACCATTGTTTATTAGGAAGGCATTCCCCATGGTATTAAGAGAAGATTTCTAATACCTAGCTTGGTCAAACTAGCTTAGTCGGACTGCTTGATTTTTAAACCTAGACAAGTGATTATGACAAAACATTACATTGAATTAAATGTTTGATACTAAGCCAATGCGGTGAATATTATGCTACCAATCACAATCAAAGCAGACAAACATGGATGCAAAAAAGATAAGGGCAATGCTAATGGACAAGAAACACCTGTTTGTGTTGATGGTCGCGCTTGATTTGAAGGTTCCATGAAGGTCCAAATCCTATCAATAGCAACACGCTCCTGTACACACTAGGAAACAAAAGGAATACCTCCAGGAGGCACATCAGTGGGAAAAATTAAAACTCCTAAAAAACAAACTCAAAACACAATCTAGACCCCTAACCTACCTATCTGTCACCCCTTTTAGAATCAAGGAAAGAGGATATTATATAAACCGGGTGGCCACCCTAAGGCTAGGCCTCTATCCTCATCATCTAGATAAATAAAATCGTTGTCCGTGAGGCCATAGTCTTCCTCGGTCTCTATTAGTTCCTCTTCATCATCCTCTTGTGCAAGCATGCTAATCAAGAACCTCGTGATGCGTGGATACTCATCTTGTGCAAAAGAATAAGCATGTGCCATTGGAGACACATTCGCCACTGGGTAGGGATCACTAGTTAGCCATAGATGTATCAGCCATTCTAACTCCTCAAAATTTCTCTCACATGCAAGGCTCTCTATCAAATCCCATTCGCAAGAAAGTATAGGGTAGCATACGTAGAACACTTGTTGAAAAGACAAGGGATACCTTTCATCAAAAATAGAAGTGCATGCCTCTGGTGAAGTAGCCATTTCTGACAAGACAGATAGATTTGGTTAGGCCTTTAAAACATAAGAGTTGTTTTTGTGTGTTGCTTGACTTGACACGGTGAATTTGGACTTATATGTAAGATCTGATAGGGTGCTCTCTCATTGCTAGGCGCTCTTGCTCTTTACTATTTTTGTTTTTTTGTGAGTATAAGGCTATATATATACATTCCCTAAGATTGGAATTGAGAGGTCAGGGAAAAAGGTTGAGAGGGAAACAAATGAATGATGACTATCAGCAAACACTCCCCCCTTCCTTGGGTAGATCATACCGTTTGAAATGAGCTTGTCACCCTTTGAAACCAATTGTTCCAGTTGGTAATAGGTGAGGATTTTTGCCAGTAGTTTTCTATTACCCTAGGTGCCTTGTCAAGTTGCAACGGTGGTAAGGTACTCTCCCAGAATCGAACTTGAAGTGGTTCATTAGGTGATTCTTGAACACTGGGAGGTGTGGATTCTTTTGTAGCTTCATAGAGGTCCACTACTATAGATGGAGGCTGTGTAGAAGCTTTTACCTCTATGGATGTATTACATGAGGAGCTAGAAGCTTCATGGGACTCCCCCCTTCTTGAGCTAAGTGGAACAAATCGTTCTTTCTTTGGTACCCAAACTAGCTCGGGAGCGGGTGTGTAGCATTCTGTGATTTTTTTCTTTCCACGATCATTGATTCGTTTTGGAGCTACGGGATTGGGCTCACTTGGGTCAGGTGATAGGTAAGAGCACAATCTACGTTTGGGCACCCAGATTTGATCATTTCCTTGATAGTAGCCTTGGGCTTCCAATAGTCGTTTAGGGATCCATCGCAACATTTTCTTACTTTTCTTGGAGCGAGTGGTACGGTTCTTACTAGGTTTCCGTTTTTTTGCACTAGCTATGGTCACTAAAGAAGCTTTAGGGACCCACTTGTATGTTTTCTCTGTTATATTAGGATGGTTCTTGTGTGTCTCAAGCTTTCTTTCAACTACATCAGTTGAAGCTCTAGAGAGTTGGGCTATGGGGACGTATGGTTCAACCTCCTGGACATGCAATGTCTTGGGTTTTATTTCCTTGGGCAATATCTGAGGGACTATGGCTTGAGTGGTAGGGCTAAGAGTTGGTTTTTGCGTTGTAACACCCCCAATCCCCCAATCAATAGTGCATTTGGTGGCTATCATCCACGTGCGGCCTAGGTTTATATTACCCTCCATAGTTCCAGTAGGCATGACCAAAAAGTCTTGAGCTACCACCCCATTGTCATAACTGACAGAAGTGTGCCAGAGTCCAAAAACCGCAGTTTTTTTCTTGTTGACACCCTTGACTTGGATAATACTCTCAGATAGAGGTGGCTTCCCTAACTGACACCACACCCCATAGGATAGCAGATTGTATTTAGCACCCGTGTCCAATAAGGCGTTATATAGAACTTTTCCATAGGCACTATTTAACTCAATGGGGTATCGTAGAGGTGTGTCAGAGTCCAACCCATCCTCTTCGTGTGCTTCATTTGCATCAGGTTCCGAGCGAGTAGCTCTACCTAATGTTTCCATGAAACGGCTAAACATACTAGTACTAGGCTGTGGAGCTTCGGGAGGTGCATGGCCTTCTCTCTCAGTGTTTTGGGTAGGGTATGCTTCCATGATTTCTGAGTCGGAGGAGGAATCACTAGCGGCTATTTTAGGGTCTTGGGTGGTGCTACCTTGTGTCCCCGCTGAGGGTCTAGAGCTTATCGTGGATGGGTAATGGGTGTCCGTATGAACAGAGGCACCCTCAATATGCTCGTGTTCTAGCACCCGCCCAGAGCGTAAGTGCATGTGCTTTTGATACCCTAAGGTGTCAAAAAGCTGCTCTAGGAGGCCTTGTGACTAGTTTTTAGCGTGTTTTTTGTTTGTTTTTTTGCTAGAATTTTTAGAGCGTGTCGTGGAATGGGCCGTGTGATAGCTCAAAACGAGCGTATCGGTCAGAGGGTCGTGCCGTGCTTTACAGCCCTCCGTTTGGTCACTCTATGCCCTCGGAATCCCTAAAACTGTTAATTTCCAGTAAGGAACTAAGCCTAAACTAGAAAGTCTAAGGGTGCAAGTGGGAAGAGAAAGGAGGAGAGTGGAGGACTTGTCCCACATGCTCTCATTCTCTCTTGAGGGAGTAGGGTATATATATAAGAGTGAGTCTAGTATATAT
This sequence comes from Adiantum capillus-veneris, assembly GCF_014529385.1. Taxonomy (NCBI): domain Eukaryota; kingdom Viridiplantae; phylum Streptophyta; class Polypodiopsida; order Polypodiales; family Pteridaceae; genus Adiantum; species Adiantum capillus-veneris. The sequence continues at coordinate 90,621,873 of NC_140947.1, read as the reverse complement.
CATAAGATTGAGGACTGAGGCTTGGGCTTGGGCTTAATTTCTGGATTTTTTTCCTTTTATTTTTTATTTTTTTTTTCAAAATTATTTTTTTTTTCTAAAAAAACTTTTTTTTTTCAGATTTTTTTTTATTTTTTTTCTGTTGATGCAGAAAATACAGAAATTGAAAAAAACGCAGAAATGCAAAAATTGCAGAAAATGCGGAAAAAACGCAGAAATTGCAGAAAATGCAGAAAAAACGCAGAAACTGTAGAAAATGCAGAAAAAACGCAGAAATTGCAGAAAATGCAGAAAAAACGCAGAAATTGCAGAAAATGCAGCAAAAACGCAGACGATAGCAGAAATTGAAACTTGACAGCAATTGCAGAAAACGCAAAAAACAGAAATCTTCCACACACTCCTTCCCTGCCTTTCCTATGATAGAAATTGCACCACAAGGAAGCGTAAAGTGCTAATCGAGCTTAATGTAGGGCATATCCCCGGCAGCGGCGCCAAAAATGTGCGCTCCTTGCCGCACTGTCGAAGCAAGGGACTTGCCAATACACCGTATGCGAGCCACAAACGGCTCCAAGCACACAACAAGCCTAAACTAGCAAGCTCAAGAAAACAAAGGGTGTGTCACTCACCGCTCTACGCTCGCCTTCGTGGTGGATTCCTCGCCGCGATGAAGAAGAAGCTGCAGTCGTGCCGCGCTCAACCGCTTCGCCGCCGTCGTGCCTTCGTAATGCTCGATCGCACACACACTCTCCCTCTCTCTCTCTCTCACACACACACACACACAAGGAGGTGAAGAAGAAGAAGATGGAGATGGAGCAAGAGCACTCTTCAATTGCACAAATGAGAGAATGAGTAAAAATTAGGTTTAGTTGGCTTTTATAGGAGCTCACCCCATTCACACTTGGGCGCCCATGCTTAGCCAACTAACCCCTTGAATGTCCAAGTTAAAGTGCGCCTCTCATCGACGATCACTCTACCTTTCCCTATTGGTCCGACAAGCCCGGTACCTGACTCTACCAAATACATAATACGCGTCCATCGTAGGTGATGGGTGTCCGTGAGCCGTGAGGGTTAACACCTGCGCTTCTCGACAAGCCGTATCTACACAAAGCCGATTCCTGCGGCCATGGTGGTGTCGAAAGCTCCGATCACGAGAGAGAGCGGAAGAGAGAGAGAGCATCTGAGAGAGAGAGAGAGAGAGAGAGAGAGAGAGAGAACATGCTTCCGTGCAAGGCTTCCTCCTCCTCCATAGCTCCTTCCTCCCCCTGAGCTCTGATACCAATATAAGAAACTAGGCAACTAGGCTCCCCTGGATCCTCCTCCCAACCTCCCTTTATAGGTGGGCTCCTAGCCCCTTGCCCTAGACGGATCCCCTGTCCACACTGCCTAGCCCGGCCCTTGGCCGTAGTCCTTGCCTAGCCTAGTTCTTAGGGTATAGGACCCGTGTTCTGACATTAAAACAAACAACATTGCACTGGGAAGCCTGGGTGTTGCCTTTGCAATCCAAGCTCTTGGATTAGAATCTACGTAGTCAAACCCCTCGATAAGACTCTTTGTAGAAACTGCTCAACTAGCAGATAACGGTAACCAACATAGTCAATCGTGTACAGAATGATTGGAATGAACTTGAAAAGTGTCTTCATCCACTACCACGTGTGGTAGATTGCGGAATGATTTCCTTGAAAGTATAAATGGGAGAGATCAACTGTGATCCTCAATGCAGATCAAATTGTGATCCTTAATGCCTATGGGGAGATGTAGCAATCAACCGTCGGGTCTTACCCCAAAACAGGGATGCCATAGACACTCGTAGTGAAATAGAGAGAGCCAGAGATCCACACAAGTGAAATACCTAGCTCTTATGGACAGGCATGCTGTCACAATTGATTGCTGCATCTATACGTTCTTGTAGAGATCAACTGCTGCTGTGAGTTGAAGATTATCAAAAACTCAACTTGAGTGTCGCACTGAAAACATGTAGTGCAAACATGACACCGTAAACGTCCGTAATGACAAGACGCTTGCTTGTCAATTAATGTCAATGTGTACCCCACTGGGTAGAGCTGTTCGATCTTGAGAACAATCATCCAAGGAATACCAACAAGTGGATCTTACCCTAGATTTAACAATGGCTCTTAGCCAGCGTGTGTGGCCCATAGCCCCCATGGCAATTAGTGTTCAATCGTCGAATGGATGAAGACTAATGTGGATGGCATCTTGCCCAATTTCTAGGTGAGAGTTATAGCATCTTGGCTCACGAGGACTCACTAGTGAAACATGTAGCAAAAGCTTCTTAGAAAGTATGCAGTATTCTTCGAGAGAAATAAGAAGGAGAGATATGAAGAGCATGCTGGACTGAGGAACTTTCCTTAAATTTCTAGAGTGTGTGCTCAATCTGTGTGTTACGCATCTTATGCCTAACTTGTAGCTTATCCTATAAGCATTCCACAGTTTTTTTGGTATGACTCTCTCGTCGAGAGAGGTAACCAAAGAACAGAAAACTCATTGCGATCCACCTACCATACAAGGGTCGTGATTGTATGAGGACGACTTAGCATTGGCACTTTGCCCGCCCGTCCATCCTTAGTCTGCCGTCCGTGACAGAGTTGCGCGTGTGATAGCGGAAGCGTAACTCATGAGGCAGTAGAATTGAATCCACCTAAGTAGCATGCCTTGCATCCAGTATGGTAAACCCTTGCCGAGAGTGCAGGACTCAACTGTGAGAACCAAAACCATGAGTGCCTTGCACGGTTTAGACAGATAGGGATTCTGTGAGCTGATCAAAACCATGAGTGGCTTTCACGGTTTAGACTGATAGGGATTCTGTGAGCTGATATTCCCTATTTTGCTAGTTACCCGAAGCATTGCTGCATATGAAATTTCCAAAGCACTTTTCTTTGCACAATGCGAGTAATTACCAAGTAAAGTTTAGACAGGAAGAAACAAGAAAAACTTAAACTTGGCTAACTTGATCGTTGTTGTAACCAGTTGGCCCGATATTCCGTGGAAGAAAAATCGCTTAAAAATGGTGCATAGCCCTAGCCATATCTGCTGCACGAGTGGGAGTTGTCGTATGTACAGATACGTCCCTTGTATCATATACGCCAATCTGTCACGTAATGAAATAACCTGCAAGCATATTGTCAAGTCCGGCCCAAGTTCGTATGCTCATAGCATGGACCGAATGTGGAGAGGTGAAGTGCAAGATGCATAAATAGAAGCCTTGCTTTACAGAAGTTCATCAAATGGATGAGACAAGAATGTAACTTTAGTGCTCATAGCTAATCGATGCTCTTGGTGATACACCTGTCCGAGCAGGAAAAGTTTGACCTTGTCAAAATTTCATAACGAATTGGCCTTGCCAAATTTTGCTAATGATTGAGAATTATCATTTCCTGATAGTGAGAAAGATACTTCTTGTTCAAACCAACCTTTGCTTGACAAGTTGGCATTGTGAAAATTCATATGGTGGCCAACATTGCATTCAGCTCCTAGCTCTGGATGTCAATGTTTTTTCCTTGATGCTTCATGTACCTATACTTCCTGCTCCCTAGCAAGGTGCAATAGTTTGGAAATGAGTATGCCTCCAATGCATGGAGCCGTGGTCCCAGAAATCGTGTTTTCCTCTGTCTCAAGTTTGCACAACGAGTAGAGAACCAAATATTAACAGCCAACGTAAAACACTAGTCGGTTTATTGGAGTGTTGATATAGGGAGCCTTGCTCTTGTAATGTGTCTTATGGTAAATAATTGCTTAAAATTATAATTACCGGTCGGCCTTGTCGAATGCTGTAAGCCAATAGTTCATAGGCACTGTCTAGCTTGCCATGGTTGCCAAGCAAGCTTGCCTGTAAACATTGACTAAGAATCGTTGGATGCCTTGCAAAATCGATCGACGTTCCCTAGTGATTCCGTGCATTAGATTAACAATCCATGTCTGATTGAGAAGCCTTGGTTCTGTAGAATCATGGCGTACATCTTTCATCCCTTATAGCACATCTATGTCTGCGTCCATGCATGTCTTGGAGTCCTGTTGCAATCCCGCCCTAGATAGAGTCCGAGAGATCAAGAGATTCCAAGAGATGTTTTGTGACATACATAGGGATTTTATACACCTTCCACTTGTAAATTTCTACACATGACAGGTGCAAAAATACGCTACATGAGCCAACCGACGTGACCATGAGACTTTGAATGTCCATGGTTTGTGGGGAAACTGCCGATACCCCTTGGCCGTGTGGCAACTGTAATCAAAACGGGAAACGAGAGATGAGCCCGAAAAAAACAAAACAAAAGAGTATCAAAGAGACAATGAGCTTAAGCTCAGGGGGATCAGTGCTAGTCGACAAAGTACACGAACCATTGGACGCACTGATGAGAGCTTACGAAGCTAGGTTAAAGAACAACCAAACACAAGAACAGAGGTGGATGACATACCCAAGCGGGGAATTGGAAAAGCAGAGACTTGAAATGTGCCAGAGAATGATCGAGACTGCACAAGCCTTATTAGAACCACCAAGAGAAGAGCAGAGACTTGAAATGTGCCAGAGAATGATCGAGACTGCACAAGCCTTATTAGAACCACCAAGAGAAACAATGAATTGTGGAACGGAAAACCCAATTCAGCAAGAGACTATCATTTCACGGGTAGCTGAAAAGACTCCCAGTGCAGAAAAGCCTGAAAATACACACAAGGATGACCGCATAGTATTGAACACAACCGATCAGGAGATAGAGAGTTTTCATCCAGTCATACAGAGGTCTTATGGAAGAGATGAGGATTACAATGAATTTTGGAAACAAGTGAGAGAGGCAAACTTTGCAAACGAGCTAAGTTGCCAAGCTAATCAGACAAATTGGGAAAAGGACATCAGGAATCCTCCCATAGTGGAATTTGAGGCAGGATCTCAAGTGGACTTGGATCTGCAATCTTACTGGAAAGATGGGGGCCCTGTTAGAACAATGGAGAGCAAACCTCATTCATTGAATACCTTACCTTCATACTTAGGAGAGTATGAAGCAAAATCCGAGATTAGAGCACTTCCCTCACGAAGAATTTCATCAGAAAAAGTCATGGACTCGCAAGGATTGATAGAGATCTTGTCAACACCAGTGACATGCACTATCACTCTAGCTGAGCTTTTGAGGCTAAGACCACATATGTGGACCACTGTAGGAAAATGCTTGGAGAAATTTGGGATAAAAGACCCAACATCGAGACTGCAAGAGGGTATACAAGAGCTGAGCAAACCACAAAAGAACGCTAAGCCTGTACCCTTAAATAAGGTTGGAGAGTATTGCGAAGGTGAAGAGGGGAATACAACCTTACCAGTTGAATTCCAAGGAGTGAACACGATGGCAATACTAGACAGCGGAGCTGGGGTAGCCATTGCTACAAAAGAAATCTGAAAAAAATGGGGGAAATCGGCAATAAGGAAGACTAGGTTGAAACTCCAATTAGCAGATGGACACATGGAGAAACCTATGGGGTTATTAGAGAATGTCGTAGTAACTTCTTGTGGCATTGAATACGAACATACTTTTGCTATTGTCGATTTTGGCAAGGAGAATAACTATGATATCATACTGGGAAGACCATTCATGAGACAGTTGAAAATGGTCCAGGATTGGGGCTACGATCACATATACCTGAGAAATATGGAAACCACTACACGTGTGAACCTGAAAGACCATAGCTACAAAGATGTGAACCGAACACCGGTAGAGGAATTTGATTCAGCTACTTTGGCGGGATCCGAATTTCCAGCTTGGTTAGGTAAGCCCAAGGAGTTATGGATGTGTGGAGCCTCGAAATGTGGAAGTCTGAGGCGAGAAGAATATGTTTTAGAAAGGGCTATCGAAGACGAAACTTATATAGGAGAACCCTTTCCAGAGGACATGCTTGAACCATTAGAATGGACACACATTCTAGCAACCCTAGATGTTTGTGCAATTCCGAATGGTCCCACAACGAAATTTTGCGACAAGGACGGGTACGACGTGGTTCCGTACTTCATGTTGAGAACTGTACTCGAAAAAGAAACTGAAAAGAACGATACACTGGAAAAGGAAGATGAAGAAGAGGTGTTTCACGACATTCTCGATCATCCAGAGTGGGGAAATGAAGCAGACAACGAGTCAACGGACAATTCAAGCGGAAACGAAGAAACTATAACGGAAGTCCGATTTTATGATTTCCCGAACCAAACTAAACAACGCCAGAAACGCTATAGAGCAAAGAGAAAAACAAAGGGGGTTAGAACCAATCCGATGCCTAGAATAAGAGGAAAAAATCAATTCCTAATGCTAGTAAAGGCGAAAGATTGTGTTAAGGACAAGATTTCTGGAAGAATGAGAGGCAATGATCAAAAGAGCTTACGAAAAGACAAAAGAAGCTCAAGAAATCAAGTTCAAAGGAATGAAACGAAAACTGAAACAGAAAAATTAGAAAAGAACAAGCAACAGAGAACACACGGAGTCCAAGTTAGAACGTAGAAATAAGTACAGAGAGCTCAAGAAAACGCTGAAAGAAGTTTGGACGACAGAAATTGAGAGTGGAGAGGACGAAAACGCCAAAATCAAGGAAAACATGGATGTTCCCTCCCACTACAGGAAATTCACAATAGAGGATAGGAAGGTATCTCCAATTGTGGTGGTACCCAAGAAGAACGGAAAACTCCGAGTGTGTGTCAACTTAAAGAAAGTGAATGCTGCAACAATCAGGGACAATTATCCCCTGCCGATAACTGATCATGTTCTAGAGCGTGTATTAGGGAAAACAACATACTCCTTTCTTGATGGTTTTTCAGGATATAACCAGCTAGCCATAGCACCGGCAGATCAACATAAAACAGCTTTTGCAACGGAGTGGGGAATTTATGCTTATTGGGTTATGCCTTTTGGTCTAACCAATGCTCCCGCAACCTTCCAAAGGCTGATGACGCATGCTTTCAAAGAATACTTAAGGTTGTTTCTAGAAATATACATGGATGACTTATGTGTACATTCTCTTCTGAGAGATGAGCATCTAGAACACCTAAGAAAAGTATTTGAGAAATGTAGGACATATCGCATTTGTCTCAATCCTGAGAAATGTGTGTTTATGGTCTGACAAGGCAGAATTCTGGGACATATTGTCTCACAAAACGGAATATCCACGGATTTAGAGAAGATAAAAGTTATAGTGGATATGCCTAGACCAACCAATGCGAAACAAGTACAGAGCTTTATGGGACATTGCGGATATTATAGACGATTCATTTACATGTACGCTATAATAGGCCAACCACTTTACAGGCTAATAGTGAACTTTGAATGGACAGAGGAGTGTGAGGAATCATTCAAGAAATTGAAAGAGGCACTCATTACTGCTCCAGTCTTGAAATCACTAGATTGGGAGAAGATATTCCATGTGCATATAGATGCTTTGGCATATGCAATAGGATGCATTCTGGCTCAGCCAGAAGAAGGAAACATGGATTTTCCTATCTGTTACGCCAGTCGACAGCTCAACAATGCAGAGAAGAATTACACCACAACAGAGCGAGAGGGATTAGGAATGATATATGCTGTGAAGAAATTTCGGCATTATCTTCTAGCCAACAAGTTTGTATTTTTTACGGATCACCAAGCCTTGCTCTACCTAGTGAATAAACCATGCAATACTAGGAGAATGGTGAGATGGTTCATTATCTTACTGGAATTCGACTTCACGGTAGTAGTAAAGAAAGGAAAAACACATCTTAGAGCTGATCATCTTTCGCGATTGACGAATGGAGAAGACCCTATAGCAGTAGATGACGACATGCCAGACGCGTACTTGTTCAACATAGAAATGATACCGAAGTGGTCTCAAAATGTCGTTACCCTATTAACCTATGGAGGAGAGTTTGATAGAAGAGAATACAACCAGAAACATATTGCTATTCAGCAATCCAAGAATCTTCAATTGGTTGCAGGAAGGTTGTATCAATTGGGAATTGACAAATGACACTAAATTACAAATTTCCAAGAAAGAGTTAAAGAGTTACTATGAGAATTCAATCAAAACTGTCGGATGCAGAGTTTTACATATACAGATTAACCAGTATGTGTATCCTCATGTGTTTTACGTGGTTGAAGACCAAGCTACACAACATCCATTATTGCTAGGACAACCATGGCAGAAGCAATACAATGCAATGATTGACTGGAGTTCTAAATCAGTGCTTATCAAATACGAAGGTGAAAGTGAATAAGTTAAGTTCACTAAAGGAGCAGAGCCAACTCCAAAGGAAGAATCCAAGAACAAAGGTAAACAACAACCAGAGAAAAAGAAGAAGCAATGGCAACCAAAAGTTTCGATACAACTGGATTGCTCTTCGACGAGGAACTCTCAACATTGGATAAGGAAGACAAGCAATAATATAACAGCTCAACCTTGGGAAAAAACGGAGTCAAAGTTGGTATGGAGACCAAAAAAGGTTGTGCCAGAGAACACAAAGGTGGAAAACAGAATCTTCAATACCAGACAATAGAGTGATTCCAGACAATCATGGACAGTGAAACAGATCTGGATTCCAAAGAAGTTCATGACGGCACAAAGCTATAGCAAGCAAATTTGGATCCCAAGGATTTGTAAACAGGAACTCCCTTCAGTACAATCCACGGAAAATCCTAGGTATTTCAAGGCGAGGAAATCAACACAAAGAACAAAGCAGGTTTGGGTCGCAAAGAGTTTGTGGCAAGCACAAGCGAAGCGGAAGCAGATTTGGATTGTAAAAAAGAACAACAAGGTAAAGAAGAATCCATCTATTGATTCTACTACCGAAGTGCCAAAACCAACCCAAAACCCGACCACCAATCCTTCAATCAAACAAAGAGCAGCTTTATTGGAAAGACTGTTGTATCATCGCTCTACAATTGCATTGGGAACTTATGACCAAAAAAACTACAATGCTTCGCCCACAGACACTTCATAGTCGTCCAGGAGGACTCAGACTAGGAGGGGGGGAGGTATACAGGTATACAGGAGCTACAAAGCAGCTACAAGCGACAAAAACAAAGAAAAACAAAAATTATATTACAAGGGCAGTGTCTTACATGATTTCGCAATTTTTATGTTTGATTGCGGATATTGATAATATTTATGCCCTTATATACCTTGTTTTGCAACAAGAAGAGATCAAATGATGAATTTGGGTCTCTAGATGTGTAAATATCAGTAAATAAGAGTGTTTTTGGAGCTAAAAAGTGGTAATCCAAGTCCAGAAATCACAAATAAGTGTATATTCATATACACAGGGTTACCAGCTATTTATTGTGTATGTTTGGAATTTTTTGGCTTCAATTTACTATTTTCCTTTATTTTTTATGATTTTCTTGATAAAAGTAAAATAAAAATAAAAAAGCAGGTGAAACGAGATCAGAAAAAAGAAAAGAATAGATGGTGATGATCCTAATGACAAGGGCAACCCATGGTAAAAATTGAGTACAATTCGAGAAAAGTTGCGGAAAGCCCGAAATGACAGAATTTTGGCAAAGTGGACAGATTTCTCAGAAAAAGGTCAAACGGAGTCCAAATTGAGAAATTTCAAATCCTAAAGTGCATTTCACGACGAGATAGGAGCACATGTCAAATTTGGTAACAAGTGATCCAGGAAGTCCAAAGTTAAGTATTTTTGACTTCACTTACAAGCTCATTTGCACTATTACCCACTTGGAGAGAGCAAAGAGCACACAGGAGCATCCAACCTTCTACATCCTTCTACGACTGCTACGAGAGCTCAGAGGACACCAGACATGAGAGGTAGACTCGTTGCCATAAGCTTTTGATGCTTATCATTAACTTTTGTCGCGAAAACTGAGCAAAACCAAGAAACAAGAGCAGACGGGGAATGCGGTAGAATGCTAGGTAGTGGCACAACCGCCTAACCAAACCTTGCAAGAACTTATAGGTGGGTTACCCTAGTATAGAAGATGGGTTTCTAACACTCAAAGCTCGAGAAAGAACGACTGGAAAAACCCTAGGTCAACAGAGCCTGCAAGAGGCAAACAGGAAAAAGTTGTCGAAACGACACAAAACTTCTCAGGAAGCTTAACAACATCGAGGGCAATGCAACCATGGAGTATCTCCAGGTTTGGACCACCAAAAGTGGGTCAAAACAACCGATTCGACGACAGACACACAAAGCGTCATTTTGGCATAACGGCTGAAATTGACGACCGAATGAAATGAAACTTCACAAGCAGCTTCAAGTAACTATTGATGACTTATGTTTGCAAGCAAAACCCAAAAGAAAGCTGATTCACTTACCGATGGTGAAAAAGACGCTTTCGGGCAACCAAAGGGAGAAAGATGGAGAACGGGGAGCCAAAGTCAAGTTCAACCAAATAGATGGCTTCACAACATATCCAATGAGCTGGAAATGCAACTCTCGAGAAGAAAAGTTGAAGAAATTCAACTCCAAGGCAAAAAGACGACTTCGGAGACTGAAATGCCTATAAGGGGGCTTTTTAGCTAAACTGATGACTTTTTAAGTTGAAAACTAGTTAGCAGGGCTTAGGGCACTAGCACAAAGAATTCTTTGCACAAAAAGACCAACATTTCAAGAAAAGACATCATACGCGTATGATGTCTCACAGCATGAATTTCACATCCATTTCAACATTTGAGTGCATAGCCTCATTCCACATGTTACTCACATCCTATGAACCAAGTATCATGAGAATTGGAGTTAGAAAACCCAAGGAAAACAAAAAAGACGCAAAGTAGGCCATAAAATTGATTTTTGGTCCTAATTTTGTCAAAATAACACCAAACTCATTGAAACTTTGTAGGATTGTTGTTAAACACATCTACAAGCTATCTGGAACCAAAAAGCACCATTTTGACACAAAAGACATCATACGCGTATGATGTCTATTTGCACTTACAGAGCCAAAACTGCTCATTTGTCATCATACATCCATCATATATATCTAATACATGCTACATATGAAATTTGGAACCATTTGGTCAAGAGGATCACCCCAGTAGCCCTATTGAGGGAAAATCCTTCACCTAAAGCCTATTTTTGGCCCAAATCCAACATACTCAAGTCCAAACCAAGATTTGAGTAGAGACAGTCCTTCACTAGTACATGGGGAGTCCACAGAACCAATCCCATGCAAAATTGATGAAAAAAATATCATACGCGTATGTTGTCTCCAGAGCCAATTTTAGCCCAAAATCTATCCAAACTTCATAAATCCACTGAATAAGCCTATCTAAAGCCAAATCCAAGCTTATAGAGAAATTTGGTCCAAAAATACACTAAAAGACATCATACGCGTATGATGTCTCACTATGTGATTTTGGCACCTCAGGGCTTCAACCACCAAACAGAAGTGATCTACATGCCATTTGAAAGTGAACCACCAAGTTTTATCCAATTTGGATTATAAAATCCAATTCCCTTTCAAAATTTTGCCAAGAGCCGGAACTGGACTAAATTGGCCAAAACTTGACCAAATGGGATCCAAACTCAAATCCAAGCATATGATAATCATATATACACTATCAGCTACAAGCACAACCAATATGAAGTCATTTTGACACAAAAAACATCATACGCGTATGATGTCTCCAGCATGATTTTGAGCCCATTTTGCATATATTTTCACCTACCTTGCATCCTTAGGCCCTGAATAGCTCATGTTTCAATTTTCAAGTCATTTGGATAGTTAAAAGCTTCACTTCGGCTTTCAGTACTAAAAAGACGCTAACTTCTGAAATTGGAGTTACAGGATCCATGGATTCCACCAAGTCATCGGCAACGAAGAGAAAAAGACCGACAATCAAAGATGCTATTGCAAAAGCGGAACCCTTTGACATTCCAGCAGAAACCCTCAAGCCAACCAAAACTTGGGTGGAGGAAGCAGTATTGGAGAAAGAGGGAATAAAGATCTACAAGGGGACTTTCAGAGATCCTCAAGGGCAAGCGGTGGATGTACCGATGATCCCACAGGAATTGGTAGATTATAGCAGATCAGAAGACATCAGCAGGTACCTGGAAAGGGCAGACTTGCACAGCTTCTTCACCTCGAGACCATCAGGTGTGGATACAAGAAGAGTGTACGAGTTGGCAACATCCATTCAGAAGGATGGAAAAGCCACAGTGACAGCCATGGATGGAGAAAATGTAGAACTACAGATCACTCCACAGCTAATTGCAGACGCATTGAAGCTGCACAACAAAGGGAGCTCGGTCAGGGAAAGAAGGGAGGCCATAGAGGTCTATGGGCCCAAGAAACAGAATGCGACCTATGGAGATATGGCGGACCCAAGAGCGGCAACCCTTTGCCGACTGTACAACCAATTTCTTCATGTTTGCAGTAAAAGACCACAAAAGTATACGACACCACCCCATGCCATTGCGACCACCATCACATGGGCATTAAAGAGCAATATGCCAAAAGAGGTGAATTACGCTCAACACATCCACGAGCAAGTAATTGCCATGCACAACGAGAAGCCAAAATAAATAGGAGGAGCGGAAATTCTGACAAGAATAGCTTATGAAGCTATTGGAGCTAGAGATCAGTGACCAAAGGCTCCCTCCCAGTATGAGTGGCTTAGAGAAGCCGACGAGGAGGAAGAACAACCCGAAGTATCCAAGAGGGCATCCACAAGAGCACGCCGGAAACTAGAAGTAGTTTCAGAACCTGAAGAGGATGTGGACGAGCCACTTAAGAAGAAAGTAAAGAAGAAGGTTGCTCCCAAGCAAACCAAAAGTCAGAAAGCGGCAAGAATGGAAAGATTAGTGGAGCATTTTAGAGCGGAAAGAGCTCTAAAGGGTGACTTTGAAGAAAAGTGGGTGCCAGACCCCACTAAGGTTGGAACTAGCTCGGCCAGACCACATATTGATCAATACGATCAATATATTAAAGCTTATGAGGAGTCAGAGGCTATTTTAGAGCAGCAACCTGTCGAACCATACACTGAAGAGGAGGTACAACAATTGAAAGCTGAGCTGAAAAAAGATGACAAGGGGAAAAGGAAAGTAGATGGGTCTACTAAGCCTCAAGAGAAAGATGGGCAAGCCGACAAAGGGAAAGCCAAGGAAGCTGAGGACAAACATCCCTCTATGACTGATGTACCAAGCCCGAAGAAGACGGAAAAAATTGTGGAAGAGACCACAGTAGAGGTGGACACAGATGTTTTGGAAAAGCCAGAAGCCGAGACCAAAGAAAAGAAGATAGATCCAGTTCAGCAAAAGAAAAATGATTATGAGGATCTGGTAGAGATAGGATACACCAAAGAAGAGGCCCTTGAGGCAGTTTATGGGATCACCCTACCAAAACAAGATGAACGGAGAGGGACGGAGAAAAAGACAAAGAGTAAAAAAGAAAGTGAAGAGAAATTGGATGAACCGAAAGTACTAGAAGAGCCAAAGCCAGTGGAGGTGGTGGCGGAAAGAGCTTTGGAGTTGACAGATGATGATGAAAACGACATGCACATGGTGCATGAACTGCTCAGCAAGATAAAAGAAAGGTCCAAGGCAAAGGAAGTAGAGATTGAGACAGCCAAACAAAGGGAAGCAGAGTTGCAGAGAAATTTAGAGAATGCTATGACTGAGTCTGAAAGTCATAAAGCATCACTCTATGACGCGGAAAACGAGAGAGACGGCTTGGTACTCCAGCTAGCCGAGGCTTCAAGAGAAGTAACAAGTGAACAGGAAGCAAGGGAGCGGATAGAGGATGAGTTGGAGGCGGCTAAGGATGAGCTCATTGAGCTAAGGGAAAGAGTCGAGCTCCAAGAAAGAACAATCACTAGACTCAGGTCTACCCCTAGAGCTAGCAGAGCAGGAACCGAACAAGAAGGAGCTATCGTACCAGTTTTGGAAGACCAGGTCCGAAGCTTACAAAGAGAGCTAAGATTAGAGCAAGTGCAAAGGTTGCACATTGCGGAGGGATCATTGGCCGCAGAGGAGAGGCTCACATTAGAAAATCAAACACTACGAACAGAGAATGAGGCCCTCCGCAAACAGCTCCAAGATCTACAAGAGCAACAAAGAAGAGAGACAGAGACACCACAAGAAGAATCAGGTGGAGCAGCCATAGAGCTACCAGAAACTGGAGAGGCAACCACAATTGAAGATCCAGCCCCAGCTCAAGAGGTGGCCTCGACTTCAAGAATCTCTGAAGAAGAAGAACGAAGGCTCCATGACCAAATAGAAAAGTCAGCAAAGGAGAGTGCCAAGGCAGAAATGGAATGGGAGAGGAGACTCCTAATCTCCATTAGACTTCAGGGACTAGACACAAAAGTGCTCCATGAACAGTGGATGCAACCCAGCCTGCCTTTCCCTTTGATGAAATTTGAAGTGCTAAAGACGAAAAAGAGACTAGAAGGGGAGCAGTATGTCGCTTTTTAGGAAGGCGACATCACAAAGGAGGAACAATCAAAGAAGATAGTAGATTCACAACCTAGATGGAGGAAAGGTTGGCTAAACAAATACCCAGCCTACCTCATCTACTTGGTGGAGGCACCAAAGGAGATTCGGGAGGATGCAACCTTCTGCCCGGTGCCAAGAGTCAGAAACTGGAAAGAGCATGGCAGGATTGCAGAAAAGAAGCCAAATTGGCTTAATTATCCCAGGATGCCAGGACCAAAGGCAGGAGAGAGAATAGGTAAAGCCTACATGGTGAAAACCCTAACGGGCACCATCAAGCTCTTTACTGGCTCTCTTGACCTTTCATGTCAGATGCTCAAGAAAATCTGCAGGACTCTCTTAGCTTGCATTGAAGTGTTCGCGCCAGATAAAGCCACGACCTCGAGTCTACTATCGACGGCCGACACGGTGACTGATATGATGTACGATCTTTCATTGCAGCCTTCTCCAAAAGTGTTACACCTCCTATACCAAAGGATTATGTTTTTGCCTAGCTTCCACATGCAAACATTCGAAGAAGCTTTCTACACCGGCTTTTTCACCCACGATAGCAAAATATTCGGCCCAACCTTGACCATCGGCAACCTACGATACGAATCACATTTACAGATGCTCAAGACGACAGGACTTTATTGACTAAGCATAAAAGTCATGTTAGGGACGACATGAACGCGGAGGGGGGGAGTGTTGAGCCAGCAGAGGATCACACCCACATTTTTGCTCACACTCATCATTTTGTAACCATTGATTGTAATAAATGTCTTTCCGACATTAATTTTGATTTGAGCCATTCATTAAGTAACGGAACTCAATTGAGTTTCCAGCTTGTAATCCCGAAGTAATTTCACTTGATGATGTAATTAGTTAGAGATGTTCTCACCTCCAAGGCTGAGGTATATAAGCCAAAGTTTTTGTAACCTAAGGAGATTCAGATTATTAATCAAAGTGAGTTTTTGAGCGCCGTGACTGTGTCTGAGAGAGAGAGAGAGAGAGAGAGAGAGAGAGAGAGAGAGAGAGAGAGAGAGAGAGAGAGAGAGAGAGAGAGAGAGAGAGAGAGAGTCTTATCTACTTGCTACGCGAGCTATGGAGCCGCCATTGGAGAAGCGACACCGCCATTGTGTTAGCAACGGCGAGAGCTACGCACAGATACCAAGAGGGCGCGCTATCGGCTTCTATGTGTGGTAAGTTCCTACGAGCTTCGGTGTGAGTTTTCTTCCAACTCGTGTGTCGGAATTGAGCGTGCAACATATCTATAGAACCACAACGAGTAGAGTTACACATTAGTACTATCAGGGTCATGTTTCGGTCACCTGTATATTTCGGCCTGTCTTCATACGCGTTTACCGCACGGAGTGGTTATAGGTTGAGTTTGCAGTTCAAGTCTTTAGGGTGTTGTTCTTACCTAGTGTATAGACTTCCCCTTGAGTTTGAGATCGATTCAATGTTTCTAGATCCTGTTTCGTATAGCATTTGTTCGTAGTACGGATTTCAGTCACTTGCGTATTTTAGAACTTAGATTTGATTTCCTTAGTAGTGATTGTCATTAGAAGGTCGAGTAGGTGATTTGACACCCACCTAGTTGTTACCATGCGCCTACGGGTCAAGCTCCGTCCTCGTCTGACAAGTTCTGTAGTTGGTTGAGTTCTCGCCATTTAGCTTCCGCTAGCGGCGTAACCGCTTTAACACTGACATAACTCATCAGCCAATTTAAGTCCTTGACTTGGTACCAATTTGCATCCTCAGTAAATAACCCCACCCTAATGAGTGTTCAAGGTTGAGAACATGAGTTATACATGAAGAGACTACCTAGTCGCAACATGCGTAAACTCCAAAAAGGGCAATAAATGCTTATGAATTTGATTGCTTTTAGATTAGATACTTGGACCAAAATACTTTGAGCCAACATGCCCTTGGCATGACTCTGTAACATTCAAGCGTACTTATACGTCTTGAAAAACCAAGCAAAGCATACTAGGAATAACACCAAATCAATAGATGCATACCTGGAGATTCGAACGTAATGTTCACTTACCTGTATTCAAATGGGGAGGAGCATGTCCCCTACCTGAAAAAACAAATAGCATTGCACTGTGAAGCCTGGTTGTTGCCTTTGCAATCCAAGCTCTTGGATTAGAATCTACGTAATCAAACCCATTGATAAGACTCTTTGTAGAAACTGCTCAACTGGCAGATAACGGTAACCAACATAGTTAACCGTGTACAGATTGAGTGGAATCAACTTGAAAAGTGTGTTCGTCTGCTACCGCATGGTAGATTGCGGAATTCTTTCCTTGAAAGTATAACTGGGAGAGATCAATTGTGATCCTCAATGCAGATCAAACTGTGATCCTTAATGCCTATGGGGTGATGTAGCAATCACCTGTCGGGTCTTACCCCAAAACAGTATGTCCATAGACACTCCGTAGTGCTATAGAGAGAGTAGGAGACCCACACAAGTGAACTACCAATCTCTTGTGGACAGCCATGCTGTCGGAACTGATTGCTGTATCTATACTTCCTTGTAGAGATCAGCGGTTGTGAGTTGAAGATTTTCAAAAACTCAACGTGAGTGTTGCACAGAAAAAATGTGTGCCAAAATGACACCCTAAACATCCGTAATGACAAGACTCTTGCTTGTCAATTAATGTTGATGTGTACTTCTCTGGGTATATCTGTTTGATCTTGAAAACAATCATCCAAGTAATGCCAATAATTGGGTCTTACCCTTGGTCAGGCTCTTAGCCTGTGTGGCTCATAGCCCTTATGCAAATTAGGTTTCAATGGATGAACCGATGAAGACTAATTTGAGTAGCATCTTAGCCATGTGTTAGCTGAGAGTTAGAGCACCTTGGCTTAGGCTGACTCACGAGCAAAACACGTATCAAAAGCTTCTTAGAAGATTTTCATTTTTCCCTTAAAGAGAGAGAGAACGAGAGAAGAAGAGTATGCTGGGCTGCGGAACTTTCCTTAAGTTTTTAGAGAGTGTGCCCAAGCTATGTGCTCTTATGCATTTTATGCCTGACTTGAGCTTATCGTATAAGCATTCCACAATTTTCCGGTATGACTCGCTCATTGAGATAGGTAACAAACAAAAACACCACCACATCTTGACCTACCTTCCTTGCAGGGTCGTGATTGTATGAAAATGACATAGCATTGGCACTTTGCCTGTGACATAAGTCCTAGATTTGGGGTTCCTTTTAGTGTTGTTGGATGTTGATAGCAACCAACCATCAGGTTAAACAATCCATCACTTATTCTGTCCTTGACAGAGTTGCGAGTGTGGTAGCGAAAGCATACTACATGAAGTGGTGGAATCCATGCCACCTGCTTAGCATGCCTTGCATGCAAAAGCGTAATCCCTAGGCTACTATGACGGTCTGAAGCGTGAGAACCAAAACTATAAGTGCCTTGCACATTATAAACTGGTAGGGATTGTGTGAGTTGACATTCCCTATTTAGCCAGTTCCCCAAACTTGTGTGCCAATGCCCTTGATTCCAAATCAATGGGCAGGATCTCGGCACAAGGGAGAAGCCTTGCTTCGTATAAATTTTCCAAAGCACTTTCCTTTGCACAATGACAGTAATTGCCAAGTAAAGTGTAAACATTATGCTCATAGTTTATACCAAATGTGGGAAGTTGCGTTGCAAGATGCGTAAATTGAAGCCTTGCTGATAGCCAACTGAAGCGGTTGTTGACATACAGATATCAGGACAAAAAGAGTTGACCTTATCGAGTGAGTTCAACTGAAATTAGCTAGTAATGTGTGGCAAACGTCCTCTGTCCGCTTCTAGACACTGTGACAAGGAGTCGACCATGCCGAAAAACATGCCCCCACAAATTGAAGCCTTGCTTCACAGACAAGCTGTTGTGCTCATAGCCAACGTATGCTCCTGTCATGATATAGCTATCATGGCAACAACAAATCGACTGTGTTGAAAATTACATCGTATGGAGAATAATGAAAGTACCTGCAATAGATATGTAACTTGATTGCAATTGCAAAGTGTACCTGGAATTGCGAATACCACTGCGTGGTAAGTATTCGTATTCTTCGCCGTCTGCTAGAAGCGGCGACAAGGAGCCAGCACTGTGGAGCACCTTGGCTCCCTTTATGTCAACAAGCAACAGGTTGTGCCAATCTCCTTGAGATTCTAGACCTTGGCGTTGCCATAGCAAGCAATCACATCTGAATCAAAAATGTAAAATAACTGCATACCTCATGAATTGCGTGACGACTTGGAGTACCATGGTGTCGATCTCTGGTAGCATGCATGAACACGCATACCAAGATATGGCGTGCCTTGACGTCTTGCTTCCATGCCGTCATAACTTACTCGCACAAATGTTTCTGTCATCGGGCATGTTGTGGATTCCCCTTTCAAGCATGAGGAAAGGTATACTTCGATCCCCCTTGTTTAGTGCAGATACAACCTTGTCGTATCCGACTTTGCATGCCAATGGCGAGTCCAAACATGTATGGTGTGCACAACGTAGTGCTGACTGATGCCGACCCGCCTTGCCAGTTCCTTTCACTTTGCATGATTAGATACTTACGTCGACTTGCCTCATCGGCTACAATGCTCATGTATATGAGCGTCCATGATCCTCGAACTGATCAACAAAAAATCCTTTCGTAAGAGCCTCGATCGTTCCAAAGTGTCATACTAAATTTATTCCACATAAGTTCTTGATGAAGAATTCCACGCTGCGTGCTGAGAGTCCTGCTGCCTTGTAGCCCATGTCGAAGATGGTGCTATGCATAATCAGAAATTCGGTTAAGGACTGCAGAGCAGGTGGGGAGTGGGAACCCCCCCCCCCCCCCCCCTCCCCCCTTTTGCTTAATTGAAGGCATGGATTTGGTCCATCGGACGCCACTTAATGGTGGTGTGAATCAAAATAAAAATAAAAACCAGTAAAATGTATGGCAACGATGGCGAAAACTGTTGCGCAGGGAAAAACGAGATCAAAGCCGGTGCTGCATACGGTATTAGGCACACCTTTTGTGACGAAATATGGTCCCGGACCCAAGGCAATCCCATCAAGCCAAAAAGCGAGTAGATCCCTGCAGGTCGAATCCAGCCTCGATCCATGTGTAGGGTTGTATCCCGCGCTGCAACTTTCTTCTTCGGCTCTTGCACAGGAGTCATTTCTTGCGGCCCTTTGCTGTCGAGCTTCAACAACGCTTTGCATGGCATGCAAGGTGCATTCCATGTACCTTGCATGAATAGCATTGACTGTTCCTTCATGGCTTAAGAAAGCACTCCATGGCAGCACCTAACCGCTGAGGTCCCATGAACGCCAAGGGAGAGAAAGATCGAGAGAAAGCGAGAGAGAGGGGGAAAGAGATCCATGCCTGCTCTTCCGCCATAGCTCCACCCTTCTTCTCCCCCTGAGCTCGGATACCAGTGTAAGAAACTAGGCAACTAGGCTCTCCTGGATCCTCCTCCCAACCTCCCTGTATAGGTGGGCTCCTAGCCCCTTGCCCTAGACGGATCCCCTGTCCACACTGCCTAGCCCGGCCCTTGGCCGCAATCCTTGCCTAGCCTAGTTCTTAGGGTACAGGACCCGTGTCCTGACATTACTCCCCCCTTAAAGAAGAGTTTTCGTCCTCGAAAACAAAAGTGGGAAACTTCTTCTTAAGAACACTAATGTTTTCCCAGGTGGCACCTTCTTCAAGTTGGTATTTCCACTTGATTAAGGCTTGTTGTTGTACATGATGGCGTGTACGCAACTCATGATAATCCATAACACATTCAGGTTCATGCGGTAACATAGGAGGTTCAATGTAGTCGACCAAAACTTGTTGGTCAATGCCGTTGTTGTCCCCATGTAACCTCTTTCGTAAACGGCTAACATGAAACACCGGATGAATGAGATGGTGATGGTAGTAGTAGCTTGTAGGCACGATCACCAACTCGCTTGAGCATTTTGAAAGTCCGTTACATGTTCATCCCTAATGAAGGTTACATGCCAAGGTACTCTGTCAGCACACCTGGTAAGTCCTTGACGTATGAAAGTATTGACACAATCTCCAACACCACCACAAGAGGTGTTTAAAGTCGAAAATAGGGAGAAAATCATCTATCTAGAAATGCGTTGTGCTAACGTATGCTCTTAGCAGATCCTTTAGCACAAGATTACTCTTTGTAATCTTTGTAATCTGCTTATCCCCTTGGATAATTGACAGTACTGAGGTGTGTTTTCCTCACGGGTTATAGACAGTCGTCCCAGATGACTGGTAAACGGGAAATCACACTTAGTGTTTAACATTGGTGAAGAATCGACAATGTCCGAAATAACCATCGTGGTTAACTTGAAAAAATCCAGAAATGCCCAAACCGAGCCATGATCTCTATTGGTGATTAGTGGATCCAAAAGTAATCTCATAGAGATAGTGCACATAGAGTGCAAAATGCTTCATAAGCAACAATCTGTGGAATATGCATGCCGTTCCAAATCAGCCCTTGCTAAACACTAGGGCCCATAACACCTAGTGTGCATGCATTTAGCAAAAACTAACCCGAGCCTGTATATCCACAATGATCCTTGCCAATACTTATGGCAAATGTGATGCGCCTAGCACACAATAAAAGGAATGTAAATAGTTCTGAAAAGGAACTAAATAATTTTAGTTTGCAATCTTTTGCAAGCTTTGCTGAAATGTCTGAATCACAATAAATGGTGAAACATTGCTCACTTCTAGATACAGACAATGAAACTTTTTCATTAACAGCTTATAGCCTTGCTATATGTATAAACAACCATCTGTAATGTTGTTTAGCAGTACTTGTACCTTAACAAGTCATTCTAAGTATCCGAAAATTTTTGGCCACGAAATTTCTCCTGATACGTCGTGCTAAAAAATGGTGTAGAAAACAGATGTGACCAACACCTAGGGACTTTGTTGTGACACGTAATTGAAATAATGGCTCCAGTGTCAGTCCAGAGACTCATATTCTCCACATGTGGAATATGTCTCATGTAAGGATGTGTAAAAAAGAACATCCTTCAAGTACAAGATGTACTTGGGTGTGGAGGAATTGCAAAACACTCCGCGACAAGAGAGAGAGGGACCCTCATTATCTTGCTCCACACTGGCTAAACCGAACTCCTGGAGTTTCTAGACCATGTTGTATCCCATGTGACAACATGTGCCAAATTGAACCCTACAAGTAGGTTCGTAACAGCATAAGGCAAAAAAATAGATTGGACACTTGGCCCAAAATACTTTGTGCTGACATGCCCTTGGCATGGCTCTGTAACATTCAAGCGTACTTATATGTCTTGAAAAACCAAGCAAAGCATCCTAAAAATGGAATAACACCAAATCAATAGATCCGTACGTGGAGATTTGAACGTAATGTTCACTTACCCATATTCAAATGGAGAGGAGCACGTCCCCTACCTGAAAAAACAAACAACATTGCAATGGGAAGCCTGGTTGTTGCCTTTGCAATCCAAGCTCTTGGATTAGAATCTACGTAGTCAAACCCCTTGATAAGACTCTTTGTAGAAATTGCTCAACGAGCAGATAACGGTAACCAACATAGTCAACCGTGTACAGGTTGATTGGAATCAACTTGAAAAGTGTGCTCGTCTGCTACTGCTTGGTAGATTGTGGAATTATTTCCTTGAAAGTATAACTAGGAGAAATCAATGGCGATCCTTAATGCAGATCAAACGGTGATCCTTAAGGCCTATGGGGTGATGTAGCAATCACCCGCCGGGTCTTACCCCAAAACAATATGTCCGTAGACATTCCGTAGTGCTATAGAGAGAGCAGGACATCCACGTAAGTGAACTGCCTAGCTCTTGTGGACACTCATGCTGTCTCAACTGATTGCTGCATCTATACATCCTTGTAGATATCAGCTACTGTGAGTTGAAGATTTATCAAAAACTCAACGTGAGTGTCGCACTGAAAACATGTAGTGCAAAAATGACACTGTAAACATCCATAATGACAAGGCTCTTGCTTGTCCATTAACGTCGATGTATATTGCCCTGGATAGATCTGTTCAATATTGAAAACAATCACCCAAGGAATGCCAATAGTTGGGTCTTACCCTTGTCATGAAATCGGCTCTTAGCCTGTTTGGCTCATAGACCTTATGCAAAATAGTGTGCAATCGACGAACCGATGAAGACTAATTTGAGTAGTATCTTAGCCATGTGCTAGCTGTGAGTTAGAGCACCTTGGCTCAAGCTGACTCACCAGCAGAATATGTAGAAAAAGCTTCTTAGAAGAGTTTCATTATTCTTGAAAGAAATAAGAAAAAGAGAGAAAAGAAGAGCATGCTGGGCTGAGGGACTTTCCTTAAGTTTGAGAGTGTGCACCCAAGCTGTGTGCTCTTACGCATCTTATGCATGACTTGCAGCTTATCATATAAGCATTCCACAAGTGTCCGGTATGACTCGCTCATTGAGAGAGGTATCACATCTTGATCTACCTTCCTTGTAGGGGTCGTGATTGTATGAAAATGACTTAGCAGTGGCACATTGCCTGTGAAATAAGTGTTGTTGTATGTTGACAACAACCCCAAAAACAATCCAGAACGTATCTTATCCTTGACAAAGTGTCGGGTGTGAGAGCGGAAGCATTTTTCCGACGGCGGTAGAATGGAATCCACCTCACTAGCATGTTGTAAGCGTGCAACCATCTGACTGTATGATGCTCGCATCGCAAGAGGGAACACAAGTCGGATCTTGGCTTTCTACCGTGTATGGGTTGTGAATCCAGTAAAAGTTTGGAGGTTGTTTTGTGTGCCTGGATAGCAACCGAAAATTATGGGAAACAATGCATAACTAATAGTGTCCTTGACATAGTGATTTGTAAGAGCGTACTGTATACCATCTGGGTAGCATGCCTTGCATACAAAAATGAGAGCCCATGGCTACCGTGATAACTGTTGAAGTCAACATCCTAAGTGCCTTGCACCGGTTAGACTGGTAAGGATTCGATGAGATGATATCCTGAATAATGTAGGTGCCCCAAACTTGGGTACTATCCGACGTAAATGCAAAGCGTGAGTTGTAGGACACATGTATCATATACACCCTAATTCAGTGATCTTGCCTGCATCTCAGAATGTTTTCGGCAGATCATATAAGCCGAGATGATATGACTGGTCGTGCCAAAAATGAATGTGGCAGAAAACAATTGGGGTTTAACAGTACCCAATTCAAACGTACAATACGCTGAAAATTCCACATTGAAGTATGAGAAAATGGCTATGCATAACATATTGAAAAAGCCATATAACTACTGTGCCGTGCACCAAAACTGGAGTTTATGTCAAAGCACAAACTCATGCATCATGCTGAAGTTTTCCAACATGTGGGCACTGCTTTTTTTGATGTGTTCCTAAGCTAATAAAGCATAATTTTTGACTTGTTGCACGTTGAAATTCGGATGGTGATAGGCGCTTCTTGACCACGTTGGTCGTGCGAAGTATTGTGGACATGTTGGACCTCTTTGGTCATAAATGGTAAATTGGCAACCCCCTGGGTTGTTGGCAAGTGGAGAGCTAATTCTGGTAGCATTCTGTAAATTAATTGTGTAAGATTTTCTACTTGTGTAACCAAGATTTGAACCCTGACAGCGAGCTTGCGAAATCGGGCATCAAAAGTTTTCCAGTCCTGTCGAGTGACAAACTCCCTGGCATATGGCAATTGACTTTCATCCTCTAGAATGTCCAACACGCTCTGTGGAGGAGGGGTTGACAAACGAGGAGACAGAGATGGATCACCTGGGTTTGCACCATCCATCCCTGTTGCCACGAGGGTACTCTCTGTGAGAGTATCCGGCCCCATGACATCCACAGGTGGAGCCCATTCGATATATTCAAAGTCAAACATGTGTTGATCATCAATTTCCGCACTCAGTGGCGAATCTGTGTTGTGCAAACAAAAGAGAAAACAATACCTGATGTCTGTCGCCCTTGCAAAGTATAGCTACTCCGTGTCGTAGCTTGAATCGTCTCAGCACTTAATCGAACTTATAGCAGATTGCTAGAATTAACTGAACTGAGACGAACGCCTAGGTCGAAGTCGGATTGTAAATCCCAAGCCACCGAGCAATCAATAATTGATTTGGAACCGAGGACGCCTTTGAAAACGTAAATCAATTCAGAGTAGCCGATGACGGGATTTTCATCGTATGCAAACGAAAAATCAGTCGGGGGAATTTGATTTGCTCGGAATACTGAATTAGTCTTGCCGAACAACGAATTGTGGTTGTTTATCTTCCACCCGAACACGCAGGTTGTGGAATTTTCTGCAGTATTTGAGTAAAATTTGAAGCCGTGATGATCGAGGGGCTTTCCTCGGCGGTTGAAGCGTGCTCTGGATTGCCCGACTACCTTGAGTTGCTAATGTACTCGTGGGAAGGGCCGCTGAGAGTGGCCAAGACTCAGTGGCCAAGACTCAAACTTGTTTTACTTAATGGCCTTGCCATGTGAAAAGGAGGCAAATTCTTGAAGAAGAAAACGTAGGCAGCGCGCAAGTTTTGATGAGGGAGATGATGAGGAGCTTGTTGCTTGCACAGGCCGGCTACGGCCGCGAACTCGTATATCTTCCCCCTCTTCCACAGGGCGCTCCCTTCAAGCCTAACTCCCCGCGATATTGTGCACCACACAGTGGTTTCCCAAACGGGTAGAACTGCCCGATTTGGCAAGGAGCCCGGCTAAAATTGGAAAAGGGCTTAAAAAGCAGCGGTTCTCACAAAAGGGGCATGCCTTTAGGGGCCAAAGATGACCACGCGTAGAGAGAGGGTGGAAGAGAGTCCCAAGCTCTGATACTAGTGTAAGAAACTAGGCAACTAGGCTCTCGTGGATCCTCCTCCCAACCTCCCTTTATAGGTGGGCTCCTAGCCCCTTGCCCTAGACGAATCCCCTGTCCACACTGCATAGCCCGGCCCTTGGCTGTAGTTCTTGCCTAGCCTAGTTCTTAGGGTACAAGACCCGTGTCCTGACAGAGGTTGCTATTGACATGCGGTATTCTATTGATGTCTTTTTGTGTTTTCCTCATGTTGACACGAAGGTAGATATTGACACATGGTTTTGTTGCTTCATTGGGTGTAATGATACGACAATATGAGATCTAATGGATATTTTTTTCCTTGTGCAAATCTCAATTTGTTACATGTAACTTACGTCTCTCTCTCTCTCTCTCTCTCTCTCTCTTTGTGTGTGTAGGTTACATGTAACTTACGTCTCTCTCTCTCTCTCTCTCTCTCTCTCTCTCTCTCTTTGTGTGTGTAAACTACGAGTAGTACCTCCTCAACCATTAGTGAGTTATTTACAACATGTAGTGCTCCTACTTCAATCACACAAAATGTTGATCAAGTAGTCAAGAAAGTGATTCGATGGATGAACAAAGTTTATCAGCAAAATCCTAATTTGCGACAATGGCAGCCACAGGCAGCAAATGTACTAAGAGCATTGAAGTGGTGTGCAATCCAGTAAAAATACACCAACCACAGCACAAATGATTGCTTTTATGATCGGATATATGTGAGGGAAAGACCGTATGGACCCTCAGTAGTGCAATAATTTCCACCACCTCCGAGGTACTACATAGGACCCAAAATTGTAGCACAAGGGAGATACAAACCACAACTTGTGTTTGGCCAACAACCACCTTTATCTTAAGACAATCATTGCTTAATACGTGCAGCTAGTAGAGAAACTCATGAGCCAGCAAATGATGCCACCAACTATTTATTATGAGGAGCTTGTAGAAACTCATATAAGGGAACATGAGAAAGTAGCGTATACCATGAAGGACTGCCCTGTCTGGGAAAGTGCAGACGAAGCTACAAAAACTTCATGTTTAGCTCAAACAATGAGAAACTAGTACACAACGGACAAAAATATGCTCATGTTCATAGTAGCAACCCAAAATTACAAGCCTAGAGGGTATCCTACTAGGACGATACAACCAATGGAGGCACCACCAATTGCCAAGCCGGAAGGTCCATGCTATGAATGTGGAGGTAACCATTGGACACAACTTTGTCCAAAGAAGGGAGAGAGAACAAAGGTATTTGGGTTTTGTGAGGGTTGTGGAAAAGAACACCGGATCCAACATTGTGCAAAGTACCCAAAAAACAAGGGGAAAGCGATTGTCAATTTCATTGGGTTTTATCTTGTTCCAGTGGATTTGAGTCAGTTCTTGTCAAAGTGGTGCCTAGAGATCGAGCTCAGGAAGCAGCCAAAAACCTGTCAATTGTAGATGAACCAAAACCTCCTGAACAAAATGAGTTTGAAATTTTATCAGTAAGGACTCAACAAAAATCTTGGAAAGCTAAAAGAGACAAAATCAAAGAAAAAAGAGACAAAAGAGACGACCTTAGAGACAAAACTACATCAAATGAGAGAAAATCTTAAGCACGAGCAAGAGAACACAAAAAAAGTCAAGATAGTGGAAGAGTCAAAAACCGTATTGGATGGTTCAGTCTTAGTAGAAAAAGTGAATGAGCATTTAGATGCCATGATGCAAGCCTACGAGGCAAGACTAAAAAGCAACCAAACATTAGAACCATGATGGTTGACATATCCGAATTGAGAAGTTGAAACAAGATGGTTGGAAATGTGCGAACGCTCATAAAGAAAGCTCAAGCTCTTAAGCAACCAGAAATATTGAGCATCCCTGAACAAGTAGTGCCTATATCTAAAAAAGAGGATGGAAGCGCACTATAAAAAAAAAACATGAGAACCAACCATATGAAGGAATGAAATGCCATTGGATACAAGGGTGGCTGCAAACAAACAAATGAGACCAAGTTTCAAGGAGGTACAACCAATTCCTAAAGTGGACAAGCCGTGGCCACAATCCTTATGGGAGACAATCAATAAGAGAAAGGATAGGAGTGCCATGCTATATTCATCACCAATCTCAACAATCAACATGGATCATGTGTTAAGTATGGAGCCTGATTTACCCCTTGTAATTTTTTGTGGTAAAAACGCACATTTGTAAGGCCCCCATTATGAGGAGAAGCCATCGTGCGCGAAGAAAAATAACTTGCTGGAAAATAAAATCACTCGCCGGAAACCAAAATTTTCATCTCACCGGAATATTCATTTTCGCCGGAATATTATGGTCGGACAACGGTCGGAAAGTGGTCAGAAAACGACTGGTTGGTTGACCGGTGGTTGGAAGTCAATGGCCGGTGGCCGAATTCAAAAACGGACTTGTCTTCTCAAGGGCGGCGACACATGGGTGGATTGGAGGGTCCGATTTGGACTTATCTACACAAGGGTGGCTACATATGGCTGCCTCTCATGAGAGAGGTCAGCCCTTTTGGCCTTTAAAATGAGGACATTTCTACACAAATTTCATAGTGTGAAGTTGATGCAACAAGGTGGGTGGTGGTGAGAGTGAAGCAAGGCAGGAGCTCCAAAAGGGTATAATCCCTTTGTAACCTACTTCTTGTTTTGAAGTACTAAAGCCATTGACTGGCTGCTTTCCCGTGGACGTAGCCAACATTGGGTGAACCATGTATATCATGTGTAGTCTCTCTCTCTCTCTCTCTACTCTATAATCTCTTGTGTGTGTAAATTATCTCTCTCCCCATTAAGTAATCTACTCAATTATCTACTTAGCTACGTCATATTTCCTAACACATGGGATTTATCCCGGAAATATATAGTTGTTGTAGGGAGATGCAAGGATGAAAGTATCCATGGTGATAGAAACATTAAGGACTTTACCTTCTTTTGTAGGGAAACACGAGAAAAAATCAAAGGTGAGGGTTGTCATCTCAATGGAGTCCAGTGCCACATATGATGGCCACAAAAAGCTTGCACGAATTGATGTCATCTCCTATAAGATGCATTATTACTCTCGCAAAACTCCGAAAGATTATACAACATTTATGGGGTCAAATGGGCAAAAACTTGGAAGAGATAGGGTTTAAAATCCCTCCGCAACATTTTCCCACAAATGAAAACGTGATTACAACTCAACTTGAGAAATCAAAAGAAAAACCTGCACTAGTGAACAAGGTGGATGATTATTGTGAAGGGGAAGAAGGAAAGACCACCTTACCACTCAAGTACAAAGGAGTGAAAATGATAGCCATACTTGATAGTGGGGGCTGGGGTAGCCATCACTATGAAAGAAAGCTCGGAAAAATGGGAAAGGAAAGCTCTCAAAAAGACATGTATGAAGTTGCAACTAGCAGGCTGACTTGTAGAGATACCCTTGGAGATGCTTGAACAACTAATAATTGTATCCTAGACAAAGCAACAACTTTGAGGTTATTTTGGGACGACCATTCATGCGTTAACTCAAAATGGTTCAAGTTTGGGGCTATGACCACCTCTACTTAAGGCATAAAGGCGTAACAACAAGGGTCAGCACAAAGGACCATAGTTATAGAGATGTAAATTGGATCCCAGTACAAGACTTTGATGTAGTTGTGGATTCTGGAACGCAGTTACCTACTTGGTTGATAAAACAAGCGCATATTTGAATGTGTGGAGTATCTAAATATGGAAGCCTGAAAAAGGAAAATTGTATCCTAAGGCAATTGGTAGAGGATAAGAGTTATATACGAGAGTCATTTCCAAAGGAGTTATCTGAACCCTTTGGGTGGGAGCAAATACTGGAGAATCTAGATGTGTACATGAATGTGAAGTAACGTAGTCTTCTATGACTTTCCAAATCAAAAATTGAGGAGACAAAGAAGATATTGAACCAAATGAGTGAGAAAATAGTGGAACAAAAAAGAGAAACCAATGCCTCAATTAATGGGCAAAACATAGCATCTTATGCTCGTGGGAATAGATGACTTTGTCTGGGACAAAATCACAAGAAAGTCATTGAAATTAGTGTCTCTACAAACAAACCCAAAGAGGCAAAACAAAAAGAAACCCAAGGACAAAGCAAAAACATCAACAAAAAAATTCCAAAACTGAACAAAAATACGAATATCAAAAGCTAAAACAAACTCTGAAAGAAGATTTGACAATAGAGATGGAAAGTAAAGAGGAGTCCCAATATAGAGAAATTTAATGTACCCTCTCAATATAAAAAGTACACCATCCAAGATAGATGAATTGTGATTCAATGAGGAAACTTAAGGAACCAGGTTCATCTTATGATGGGTCTAAAAATTCCGAGAGAATTGACCTAGCTGAATCAAGGGAAGAACCGAGACCGAATTACATAGCCACTCACTAAAGAGGAAGAGCGCCTTTTAATAGCTACTCTCCAACACTATAGAGATGTGTTTGCTTGGTTGTATAAAGATCTTGAGGGAGTGGATCCGAGTATACAATACCCCTTAAGAGTGATGCTAAGTCGCACAAACAACGTCCTATACTTATAATGAGACATTTGCGAAGAAGATTAAAGAAGAGATCTATGAGATTGAACACACAGAGTGGGTGTCGCCAATTGTGGTAGTGCCCAAAAAGAATAAAAAATTACGAGTGTGTGTGAATCTCAAGTAGGTTAACACTACCACGATAAGAGATAACTATCCTTTATCCATCACAGATCATGTGATTGAGAGAGTTATGGACAAGGAAGCTTACAACTTTCTTGATGGCTTTTCAAGCTATAATCATCTCACAATACAGCTATAGGATCAACACAAAGGGCATATTTGCTTATAGGATGATTCCATTTGGCTTGACCAATGTACCTGCCACATTCTAGAGGCTAATGAGTCACGCGTTCAAGGAATATCTAAGACAATTTTTAGACATTTACATGGATGACTTATGTGTGCATTCTCTATTGAAAAATGAACATATTGACACTACAAGAGGTTCTTCACACTTGTAACGGCTTTAGCAATGAAAATACACGGGGATATTTTTTTTCCCGACATCATTATACGCGTCGCAAAGAGAACTTCGCTATCTACATCGCTATGTGCATATAGAGATGTTGCAGGTCCAAAAATAGCGACGTATATAGCGATGCTCAAGAGTAAATTTTTTTGGTGGCAGGGCATACATTGCCCTGTCACCTCATCAACCATATTGAAGATATGTTTCCAAAAGTAAGATGAAAACTGACAAAAGTATATCGATGAAAGTGAATTGACAAAAGTAATACACTACCAAAATTATACATTATAGGCAAAATCACTTGATTGTTAAGCTTTAACCAAAATGTACTAGTTACAACACAATTGTCATTATTGGAAAAATACATCGTTGGCCAATAGTTACAAAATTGACGTACACGTTGTGAGCGGGATGAAAACACACACAGCGCCTCTATAACGACCCGACACACACTCTTGGGAAGATACATACACACACTATGGGGCACCACTCGGCTTAGACAACACACCTAGCCAAGACAGGGAACACACCTCTGGAGTGAGAGGAGAGAGACTATCCACTTGCCCACTCCACACAGACACACACACACACACACACACACACACACACCCAAAAAACTCAGCTCAAAAGAGGATAATTTCTGATGTTTAGATACAATTGAGCTTGGGCCAACACCAATGGGGCAAATAGCTCACACAATATGGGTAAAATAAGCCAGATACAATCACAAACTAGAGCAGAAACTTCGCTCATAGGAGAAACTTACACAGAAAAACAGCAGGAAAAGAGTGAGGAATTTGGAAAAATGGATAGGACCATCGCTTCCGGAACGGCCCAAAACCCCAGTCTACAATGTCAAAGTGCTCAAATCCGACCTCGGATGAGCAGTTTACGGCCAAAACAAGCTCCAAAATGAGCAAAAACACACCTGCGGCTGTTCCTCCTCTCTTCTCCACGTTTTTTCTGGTCTTCTCTTAGTTTTTTCAGTTCCCACACTTAGCTTTATTAGTTGGGCACACTTGACCTTTTAGATGACCTCAAACGGACCCCGAACAGGCCAAAAACTGACCTCGCAGTGCATAGTTGTCACCTTTTTGCATCATCCGCACACCTGGCACTCATTTCTTTTCAATCATGCGTCTCGCAACCATGTGAAGTGGCCCCAAAAAGTGGTCCTAATGATGACCTTTCTGCATAACTCTCACAAGAAAACACCCATGTTGTGTCCGTCCTCATCCGCGTGCAAATATTGACCCCGTTCGCCCTCCTGACGCCACTAGATGCCATCTGACGCACCTGCTTACCTCATGTCGTCGGCCCGTGGATAGCTTCCTCGAGAAGTTTTACACGCTATAAACTCCTCATTATTGTAGAAAAAACATACTGGTACTGGTGATAGTGAAAATCGATGCACTATGTACATGCTGTCCTACCTGTACACATGTGGGCCCCACGTAACCACCTGGCTCTGGAAAATGGGCAATTCTTCATTTGATGCACCATGCATGTGTATGTACATATGCGCAATCCCTTGCTCCAAAAAAATCCTGACATAATTTGCCCCTCCCCTAGCCTGCTAGATCATTCATGATCAGCAGCAGCAAAGAGAGATATGAGACTCGCCGCATCACAGGTCTCCTCATCCCTCACCGACACTGCTTTATCCACAGACAGATCATCTTGCTCCACCATCATCAATCTAGCATGATACAATTTAAGATGCAATCCATTTACCCTTGACTTATGTAGAACACCATCCAGGTTAGCCAGCTGATATGTGCCATTTGGAAAACACTCCACTACCTTGAAAGGGCCTTCCCACTTAATTTGAAACTTGTTTTGGAAGGTATTGTCCAGCTTACTGTTGTAGCGCAAAACCAAGTCATGTTTCTTGATACCCTTACTTTTGACCTTTTCATTTATCTTTGCCAAAGCCTTATCCTGCATTTGCCCATAATGCTCCAATGCGCTCATCCTATCCAACTGGACCTCTTGTTACTGCAAGAGTCTCTCTTTGAATGCATCACTAGGCGGCCCAAGCAACTTCTCTAACATCTTGACCGCAGGCAACTCTACCTTCACCGGCAATAGTGCTTCCTTTCCATACACCAAATGAAATGGAGTAAACCCTGTACCTGTCTTCACCGAAGTAAGGTAAGCCCATAATGCACTAGGCAATTCCAAATCCCAATTCTTTCCTTGGTGCTCTGTCACTTTAGAAAGAATTTGTACCAACTCACCATTGAATCTTTCATTTAAGCCATTACACTGCGGGTAATAAGGAGTGGTATGCTGGTGCCTAATCTTCATCTTTGTGCATAAGAAGTCTAGCAGTTTAGCTCTAAATCCTGGCCCCTTATCTGAAAGTAGCTCTAATGGCACCCCAAACTTGCAACATATTTCATCATACACAAATTTTGCCACATCCTTTGCAGTGATCTGTTTTACTGCTATAGCCTCTGCCCATCTATAGAGATAGTCCACTGCCGTCAAGATATAGCTTTTGCCTCTGCTTGTGATAGGTAACGGGCCTATTGCATCAATCCCCCACTTTTCAAACACATCAAACGCCATAATGGTTTTTCGTAGCTCTGGCTTCAACACTCTCTTCCCAAATGCTTGACACCTATTGCAAGACCTACACGAATGGTGAACATCCTTGTGCAAACTAGGCCATACATACCCCTCTTGCAAAATCTTATGCAAGGTGATCTTTAGAGCAAAATGGCCACCACATGCGCCTTCATGATTCTCTTCCAACACTCTGTAAAGCTCCTCCCGCCAAGGTACACGTCTCAACACGAGATCAGCCCCTTTCATGTATAAGACATCACCAATCAATTTGTACCTGTATGCTCTACGCACAAAGCCATACTTCTTAGACTTCTGAATCTCCTTTGGAATGATTCCTGTTAGCAAAAACTCCTCTTCTTGAGCCAAACTTTCCCGGCCATGATAAAGAGGTAAAGTGGTCCTCAACACAAATAGCTCCCCAATCATGCCTTGAGCTGCTTCATGTGCCTCTCCATTTAGGGCACGTTCAATGTGTCTGATGCTCCATGCTTCGAACTTTTTTAACAGGCCTTTAATTCTGAAGCACATGTCCTTCAATGAGGTGTTCTTGCTCTTCCACACACCCAGCACTTGCTTCACCACTAACAAGGCATCACCTTTTATGCTCAACCTTCGAACCCCATGCTTCAAACAAATGTGTAATCCGGCTTCCAGAGTAGCATATTCAGCCTCATTGTTACTATGAGCATCCAATTTGAACCCTCTCTTGCATACTAGCTTCCCCTCTGGATCATAAAGTGCTATACCCCCTGAAGTTGCATCGTGGCTCTTTCTGTATGAACCATCAAAGAACAACACATGTGCATTGCTGATCTGTGGCACTTCTTCAACTACCTTTCTCACCACCTCTTCCTTAACAATAAGGGGATTCTCCTTGTAAGTCAACAAATCAGCTAGGGTAGCCCTTGTACTATCTTCCACTAGAAAAGAGAACTCAAACTCTTGCAGCTCAATTACCCATTTCTTCACCACATTTGACATGTTAGTACCATTAATTAACTGTGGCAAAAAGGCATAACTCGTCAAGAAAACAAAAGGCCGTGGTAGCAAGTAATGACGAAATCGTCGACAAGCAAATATTACACTGGCCATCACTAGCTCTACTTCCGATAACTTTCTCTCCGCTACCAACTTCACTCGGCTTGCACAATACACCGGCCTCATATAATGGCTTCCCTTCCCCTTTTGCAATAGCATGGCTCCAATGGCATCATCCCCTACTGAGGGATTTACATAAAAAAATTTCTCCCAATCAGGAGCCTGCATGGCTGACAAACCTCTAACACCTCTTGAAACACTTCTTCACACTTGTCATCCCATTGCAATGGATCATGCTTTGCCACTTGTTGTAATGGATAAAGAACCTGCGAAGACAATGGAATAAACCTTGCCATGTACTTCACTTTGTGTATAAAGGTTGCCAATTGCTTCGTACTCGTAGGTGATGGAAGAAGAATAATAGACTTAACCGTATCTGGATCAGCCTCAATGCCATTTTCTGACACCATATGGCCCAATAACTTCACCCTTGGCTGTGCTAGATGACATTTCTTTGGATTTAGTTGTCCTCCACATTCATCATATCGAGCCAATACCATCTGCAGCTTCTCATGGTGTTCAGCCCTACTGCTATAGACACAGAAGTCATCCATAAAAGCTTTAACAAAACTACCAATGAATGGTTCCAACACCCAATTTGCTCTCTCTTGATAGAAGGAAGGTCCATTTGACAACCCAAATGGCAATACTGTGTAGCAATAGCAGCCCCATGGCGTAATAAAAGCGGTCTTTGTGCGGTCTTTAAGAGCAATCTTCAATTGAAAATAGCCTGAAAAACCATCACACACACTGTACCTCTCATAACCTGCCACTGAATCCAAGATCTGATCGATGAATGGAAGAGGATATGGGTCCTTCTTAGTGGCTGCGTTTAAGGGCTTAAAATCTACAGAAATTCTCCACTTCCCATCCTTCTTTGGACTGACTACAACTGGACTCACCCATTCTGTGGTCTCCACAGGGACTATGAACCCTGCCTTCAATAACTTGTCCACCTCTTCTCGCAAGGCTTCCATTTGCTCTTGACCCATCCTTCTTAGCCTTTGCCGCACTGGCTTAGCACCTTCTTTCAGCTCTATATGCATCTCTTCGCCCTTGAACCCTCTGATCTCTTCATATGAAGTAATGAACAAATCAGGAAAACTAGCCAGCATGTGCATATATATATCCTTCTCCATAGCTGAGAGGTCTCCACCGATCATTTGTGTCATCAATTCCTGCTTCTTTGACAACTCAACCTTGGTTTGCATCAGCCCTTCAATCACTTCATAAGGCCCTTCACTTTCATCTTCAACCTCATTCGCAAATGCAACTAAACCAAACTCCTGCATTTCTTTGTCCATCAAAAGAAATGCAACATCAGCATCCTCATCACTGCTGGTAGTGCTATCACGGTCCTCATCTGTCACCGTGGAAGAGTCTTCATCACTAGACTCATCCTCATCTTCATAAAGCTCCTCTAATCGTTTCCTTGTGTCCATATTATAAAGCTTCTTGGTACCTGTCTTTCCATAGAGGCTAATCGTACCATGTCGCCAATCTTGAACAGCTCCCACTGCGCGTAACCATGGTCTGCCCAGTATAATAGGATATGCTCCCAACCCTGCTGGCATCACATGAAAATCAACCATTGCCTTTGCATCATATGCCTCCACTTCTAAGCTCTTTACAACACCCAAGCATTTTACTTTTTGATGGTTTGCCAATATGATCCGAAAACCTGACACCCCAGCCACTGTGAGACCCATCTTCTCAACGCATGAGTGTGTTATGACGCATATTTGGGCTCCGCCATCCACATAACCCTGTCCCAAATTTTTCCTTTTATGCCACACATCTACTATTGGACAAATGTCTGGTAGCTCATCCATTGCCAACACCTTTACTGAATCTCTCTCTGGCTCTTTCTCCATTGGGTTAACCATCCTCTTCCACTATCGCTTTAGCTTAGGCACCATCTCTATAAGCTGCCCAAAAGTAACATCTGCCTTCCTGCTCGTTAGATCCTCCTTCAAGTCATAGCTTAATTGCCCATCCCCTAGTGGAAAATTTGAAACATGAAACTTTCGACGAGCTCTCCTTTTCCTCTTGGCCTTGACATCCTCGCCTTCATGGCTCTTTCCTTTCTTCTTACTAGGACCTGGGGCACTTCTTCCTTCCTTATCCTCTGTGGTCCTCTTCCCAATAGGCATCACTAATGTATCCTCTAGCTTTGATGCCTTCTCCAAGGTGACTACACTTAGCACTTTTGTCTTTCCCTTTTCCTCTTGGGTCAGTCCACTGTTTCCTTCGTCTCCCTTAAGTTCGATGCCATAATCATTTGACCTAGTTAGCACCTGTCTTGGCAATGGATACATGTCTCCCCCCATCCTTGGTGGCTTATCACATTGCGGGCTGATGTGACCCAACTCTCCACAATTATAACATGTGGGCATCTGCCTCCAAAACCTACCATTGCTTTGTCCAACACCATTCCTAGGCCTTTCTTCACCTCCTGGCTGATTTGCAAACCTCCCTCGACCTCGATTATTTCCCACTTGACCTAGCATGTTTAGGCTGAGATTCTTCATCAAATCTACCATTTGCCTCATGTCTTGCCTTAGCCCATCATCTTGCATTGCTATAGTGACCACTGCTGGCATAACCTGAGTAGTAACAGGAACCACTGGTTCATGATGAACCCCTGACATGCGACCTTGTATAGACTCTATAGGCTGAAATTCAGACCTCATGGGCAAAGACTCCACCCCTAACTGGCTCATTTTCCTCAACTTCCACTCTTTGTTCCTTGATACCTCTAGTGCATCTTCATATGTCCTAGGCTTCTTTAGCTCCACTCTCCAACGTATATTCTCCCAAAGACCAGCTAAGAACCTGTCCTTCTTCATCATGTCAGGCGGGGGTACCTGTGGTGCTAAGGCCTTGCACATTCGCTCCCATGCCAATGAAAACTTACGTATGTACGCATCTACTGGCTCACCTTCCTTTTGCACCAAAGCCTGTACTTCTTGCCACACTTTGTCAGGATCTTCTATCTTCACAAACTCCACTTCCAACCCATGTCGTAGATTGTCCCAACTCAACCTTACAAGTGGATCATCCACATGCAACTCCTCTGCAAATGCTTTAGACCAAACTCGTGCATTACTCTTCAAACAAATTTGGAGAAGGCGTAACATCTGCGCAGGGTCATGAATCTGGTTGCTAATGCAGGCAACCTCCATCTTTTCCAAAAATTCTTCCACATCTTCATCACTTCTTCCATGAAACTCCGGATAAGAGAAAGCCATGGCTACCCAAGTTTCAATGCTTTGAGAACCCCTTTGAACACACGTGCAAGAACCCAAAACTTTTGACTACCCAATCCCCAGAAACTTCAATGGAGCTCAACTTTAGATAAGGACAAACACATGCACATCAAATGAGTTTTCATAGTTGATCATCGGAATTACAACAGGCAAAGGACATTCCAAGATCTCTCGTAATCTTCTTGGCCCGAACATAAAGACTATGCGCTGCTGGAAAAAAATCTTCCTAGACACATGAACATTTATCTGGATTCTTTGAGTTAAATGAAATGGAGTGAATTGAGGGCCATTTTGATCATCCATTAAAGCCAACCATGAAGCTCCCAAGAAGGCACACCTGACTCAACCTCTGATTTTGCCAAAATTTCAGCAGCATAACAGCATAAATGGCTCAAAATACCAAAAAACCAGCCATCATAACTTGGGAAAATTTCGACAGAGTTTCCCCAGAAGTAGAGCAGTAGGAACCCATAATATAGACTGTCTATGTATGCATAAACTGTTAACAATAGAACCCGAGCATCAAGTAGGACTCACTAGTACATAGCCTATGGCGAGGTCACAAAAAGGGTGCTCCAGCTACCTGTATCACCAAAAGGATCCCCACATTTGAGAATCCGCCAGCTCAATAAAAACCTCACGCTATCGACCCTCACACGAAGGCTAATGCAAATCGCATATAGTCAAGTCTCAGAAATGACTATCTTCCAGACCAAGTCTCAGAAATGGCTAGGACTGCCAAATACAACCAAGTATGGCTCCACAAATGTGTACAATGGCAATTTCCACAAGTAACGTACAATCCAGCAGACAATGCGCTCAACTAGGCGCCAAGTGATGCATACCCACAACAACTGCAAGTGACATCATTGCTAGTATATCACTGTACTCTAGCTACCTGTACCTGTGTGAATCACTTGTACCTGTACCTGTCCCTGTAACCTATAACCTGTAATCCCGAATCTCGAAGCTTGAAGCTCGAAGCAGAAGGTACTCGAAGAAGATCCTCCGTGGGGGCGCCAAAAGAATGTGAGCGTGATGAAAACACACACAGCGCCTCTATAACGACCCGACACACACTCTTGGGAAGATACATACACACACTATGGGGCACCACTCGGCTTAGACAACACACCTGGCCGAGACAGGGAACACACCTCTGGAGTGAGAGGAGAGAGACTATCCACTTGCCCACTCCACACAGACACACACACACACACACACACACACACACCCAAAAAACTCAGCTCAAAAGAGGATAATTTCTGATGTTTAGATACAATTGAGCTTGGGCCAACACCAATGGGGCAAATAGCCACACAATATGGGTAAAATAAGCCAGATACAATCACAAACTAGAGCAGAAAATTCGCTCATAGGAGAAACTTACACAGAAAAACAACAGGAAAAGAGTGAGGAATTTGGCAAAATGGATAGCACCATCGCGTCCGGAACGGCCCAAAACCCCAGTCTACAATGTCAAAGTGCTCAAATCCGACCTCGGATGAGCAGTTTACGGCCAAAACAAGCTCCAAAATGAGCAAAGACACACCTGCGGCTGTTCCTCCTCTCTTCTCCACGTTTTTTCTGGTCTTCTCTCAGTTTTTTCAGTTCCCACACTTAGCTTTATTAGTTGAGCACCCTTGGCCTTTTAGATGACCTCAAATGGACCCCGAACATGCCAAAAACTGACCTCACAGTGCATAGTTGTCACCTTTTTGCATCATCCGCACACCTGGCACTCATTTCTTTTCAATAATGCGTCTCGCAACCACGTGAAGTGGCCCCAAAAAGTGGTTCTAATGATGACCTTTCTGCATAACTCTCACAAGAAAACACCCATGTTGTGTCCGTCCTCATCCGCGTGCAAATATTGACCCCGTTCGCCCTCCTGACGCCACTAGATGCCATCTGACGCACCTGCTTACCTCATGTCGTCGGCCCGTGGATAGCTTCCTCAAGAAGTTTTACGCGCTATAAACTTCTCATTATTGTAGAAAAAACATACTGGTACTGGTGATAGTGAAAATCGATGCACTATGTACATGCTGTCCTACCTGTACACATGTGGGGCCCACGTAACCACCTGGCTCTGGAAAATGGGCAATTCTTCATTTGATGCACCATGCATGTGTATGTACATATGCGCAATCTCTTTCTCCAAAAAACTCCTGACAACGTCATCTCCTAATACATGCTATGAAAAGAAAAAACTAGTGCTATCTAGCTACGACTAGTTTAACGTTGACTAATCTGACATCTCATCGCTTTCAGCAGCGTATCTATCAAATTCTGCAAAAAAATAATAATAAGACTTTCTGTAAGTATAAACATATAATTACAAAACAATCAAATTTTAGGTTATTATTAAAATACAACAAATGTAAGAGAGTAAAGTTAAATATTAACCAAGCTGGAGCGAGAACTCAAAATGTCCATAAGGGCGTTTAAGCCCTTTTGGCCCTCATACTTGCGCTCGTACATTGTGGGGTCATGTCCAATCATCGACCACTGTTCGAAACATACAAAGAAAACGTTATGTTAGAATTTAAAATACAAATACCCATAACTACCAAACCTAAAGGGAAATGAAAAAACACTTACAAAGTCTGCCCCAAATGATGCCCATCCGCCGCTCCCCAAGTGGTGTGAGCTCCCTGCTTCTACTCGCGCTCTGGCTGCCTCCTTTTGTTGCTTCCATTTGTCGAGATTCTCGCGTGTTGCTTGCTTTGTATTCTTCCAATCTTATTTGGCTAGCTAATCTGGCCTCTTGCTCCACCCATGCTGTATTGCTTTCTGTACTTCAGAGCGCTTGTGCTTGCAGTACTCGCGCATCTGCACCTTTATCAAGTCTTCATAGAAGCGCTCATCCCGATTTGACATCGAAAACTTGTCATGCAGCATGCTGATGACTCCGTCTTTTAATTCATTTGGCACTTCACTCTAGATGTTCAATATGTAGTGCCAAAACATCTGAGAGCAAAGGTCGCGCATACGCGAGATCACCTTCTTGACATTGTGCTACCGTTGATGTCACTCGAGTACGGCAAGCTCTCTCGCATGTGACGCGTGAACCTGGGTATCATTACTGCATGCATTTCAATAGGGGTCTTGAGTGGCGTCTTGATGGGGGTATGGGCTGTAGGTGTCTCCACTTGAGTCTCGGCCCCGAAGCGAGGAGTGTCAAGTGGGGTGAGTCCCGGAGGGGTAGGTAGTGGTATGTAGCCACGAATGGCCAATAGCTGCACAAAACCTAGAGTAGAGGGCAAAGTCGTGGCTAGTGTGGGGGCAGGCAAAGAAGGGAGATGTAAGGAGCCTCAACGACTACGAGGCAGTGTGGAAGCATGGGCCACTCCTCCTCCACAATAATCATCGCCACCACTAGAGCGTTGGTGCCTACAAGAGTACGTAGATTGTCTAGTTGACATCGAACTCTCACAGCATGTTGATTGCTTTGAAGCAAGCGAAGACTCTGAAAGAGTGGAACGACACGATTGTGATCCAGAGCAGTGGTGGTCCTTGTACCACCTCCTTTTCTCGAGGTCCAAGGAAGTAAGAAACTGATCATCATCCATACCTACATTAGATGCAAGAACACATCTTAATGATGAATGAAGAAGAAAATCCGAATAAGTTATAATCTGATTCGCAATTTAACTTTCACAAGTTTAGCATAGAGACAAGAATGGGCAAAACTACCCGTGAATATAATATATATGACAAAAGGGTGCATAATTGCTCATATACAATGTCTATGTCTTTAAGAGGTCTCTCTCTCATCCTCGCATAACTTAGCATAAATCCCTATGTCTATATAGAGCTCTCCATCTAGGCAAATGTCCTCCGTTTCATTTTGTAGCTCCTTCGCATGGAGAGTAGTAGTGCCAGGCTCGTCTGGCACCACATCAGTGGCTTCTGTATCAGCATCCTCTCCGATCTCCTCCACAATTGCCAAGGTGATTGGAAAATTGTAGCCCTCATACATCCATGTACATTGAGGGACTACCTCTATGACATACCACCAGTTTGATGTAGACCTTGTAGGATGGAATACCATCTGCAAGAGCCACATTATTTTAATTACATGAGTGCTTCCATAACACTAGTTCTCTAAGGTTGGATGTTAAATATTTACAGACTTACTTGTTCACAATGCTCGAGTAGTACAAAAGTGTCTCGAAGGTCGGTCCACTTTTTGGTTGACTCCACCTCAAGGAAACCCGACTCTCCTCTACAGACAGTAGTGTTGCGACCCTCCATGGACCCTCCATCAAGACGGCTCAATCATTGATGGAAGAACCAGCAAATTGGCATGAGGCACCAGCTCCAACCCCTATCCAACCAACGCCAGAGAAACCTGAGGAAAAAAAGGAAAGACTCACTAGTGACTATGAGTCCAGAGGAGAGCCTATCATAGTGCCAAATACCACCGATGGGGCAAGTGACAGGTTCCAGCCTAAAATATTGGCAGAAATGGGTAAGGACTGTAACGGTCT
Organism: Adiantum capillus-veneris; assembly: GCF_014529385.1. Lineage (NCBI taxonomy): Eukaryota > Viridiplantae > Streptophyta > Polypodiopsida > Polypodiales > Pteridaceae > Adiantum > Adiantum capillus-veneris. Next base: position 90,580,222 of record NC_140947.1, on the reverse strand, counting down.
AGATGATCCGTGGAAGGAAATCCGTGACGCCAATGAGGCTAATAGGATGAGCAACCACATGAATAGCACGAAAAAAGAAAAGAATGTGATCTTACCTCCTATTGAAGAATTTGAGGCAAGATCTCAGATGACCTTTGAGATACATTCACAAGGGGGAGACCAAGGATCCATTAGTTCGGGGCACAGCCAACCAAACTCTTTGAGAACTTTACCCTCTTACCTAGGAGAGTACGAAGCTAAGTTGGAAGTGAGAGCAATCCCATCTCAAAGACTTTCTTCTAACAAGGTGATGGATTTGCAAGGATTGATTGAGTTGTTATCCACTCCGGTGGCATGCACAAACATGTTAGCAGAACTCCTAAGGTTAAGGCCAAACATGTGGACCACAGTAGGAAAATGCCTAGAAAAATTTGGAGTGAAAGACCCCACCTTGAAGCTACAAGAAGGGATCAGAGAGTTAGACAGGCCTCAACTAAACACTAGGCCAGTACCATTGAATAAGGTTGGAGAATATTGCAAGGGAGAAGACGGAAACACCACGCTACCGGTAGAATTCCAAGGAGTAGTTTCCAAGGCTATTCTTGACAGTGGATAACTCCAGGATTCCATAGGTGATACCCAAAGTCACCTTCTCCATAGCCAATGAAGAAACACTTTTTGGACTTTGCATCTAGCTTTGATCTTAGGATTCTATCTATGTGCATGAAAGCCTCACACCCAAACACTTTGAGAAATGCATAATTCACCGGTTTACCTATCCATGCCTCTTTTGGAACTCCCACATCCAATGCCGTTGAGCGTGACCGGTTGATTAAGGACACAGACGTACTTACAGCTTCTACCCAAAGCTCAAGCGGTAGGCCTGCATGTAGCGCATGCTTCGTGCTTGCTCCATGATTGTCCTGTTCATCCTTTTCGAAATTCCATTTTGTTGAGATGTCCTTGGGGTTGTCCTTTGCCTTTGCATGCCATTGCTAGCACAAAATCTTTCAAAAGCTTGGTTGCAATATTTGCCTCCATTGTCGGATCTGAGGCATTTAACCTTGGTACCTGTTTCATTCTCCACAAACGCTTTCCACCTTTGAAATATGGAAAATACATCGGACTTATTCTTCATGACATAAACCCATGTTTTTCTAGTCGCATCGTCTATGAATGTTACATAGTACAATGAGCCACCAAGTGATGGTGTACTCGCAGGACCCCAAACATTAGAATGAACCAAATCAAGTTGTTTATGTTTTCTTTCATTTTTTGATTTTTGAAATTTTACCCTCTTTTGGTTACCATAAACACAATCTTCACAGAACTCTAAGTCCACTTCTTTCAAACCTGGCAAAAGCTTCTTTGTTTGAAGGATTCGCATTCCTTTGGCACTCATATGCCCAAGCCGGTAGTGCCACACTGCATTGTCAACTTCTGTAGTTGCTACACAAGCTAAAGGTTGCATGCTGATAGTACACAAGTAAAGTGTACCGACCTTTTCTCCCTTGGCAACCACCAAAGATCCCTTTGAGGTCTTCCACCGTTTGTTTCCGAATGCAATGTTGTGACCTTCATCGTTTAACTGTCCTATAGAGAGCAAATTTTTCCAAAGAGAAGGAACATGCCTAACATCTTTAAGCTTCCATTCATTTCTGTTAGCAGTTTTGACAGAAACTGTACCTTTGCCGACAATCTCACAAGCTTCATCATCTCCCAAGTATACATACCCAAAATTACCTTTGGTGTAATCTTGGAAATGTTGCTTGTGTGGTGTCGCATGGAATGAAGCCCGGAATCTACTATCTAGGAATTAGACACATTGTCTAATGAGAGAATTAGAGTATCTTGCTCTACTCTACCTCCCACATTGGCCTCCGATGTTGGCTTGTTGTCTTGAGACTCAGTCTCCTTCTTCTTAGACCAGCAATCCTTCTTGACATGGCCCTTCTTGACGCAATTCCAACATTCAAGAACTGACTTTGTGCGTGACTTGCTCCGTCTTGAGCGGTCACGACCCGTTTGGTTTTTGAACCTCTCCTTAGGCCTTCCTCTTGTTTCCATTGACAGTGCAACACTTGATGATTCTCCTGCGCTTCTCCTTTGTATTTCCTCGCTTAGGAGAACACCCACAACATCATCAAACTTAAGAGTATTTTTGCCAGAAATAGAATTACTTACAGCCATCACAAGGCTGTCCCAACTATCCGATAGAGATGATAGTATAAGGAGAGCTCGCACTTCGTCATCGAAATTGATTTTCACCGATGTAAGGTATTATGCTTTGTAGCACCATTATTGAAATACCACACATGTGAATCTGCAACAACTGACGTGCATGCATCGTGGACAACAGGATTGTAAGTGCACTCTGCACTAAAAGCCCATTCTACATCAACATCAGCATTACAGTCTCCTTTCATAGAAGACTCAATAATGGCTGCATTTGTAGTGGAACCAGCATTTGCAGTGGAACCACCCTCTTTCTTCTTAGCCTCTTTGGCCTTCAACTTAGGACACCGCTTTATCAAGTGATCATTAGCTTTACAATAATGGCAACGCATCTTCTTTTTGGCCTTATCGCTAGAATTTGCAGATGAATTACTGCCAGCAGAAGCATTAGGAACAGAAGTTTTGCCACTTGCAACAACAGAACCATAAGAAGTGGTTGCATTGTTGTTACCACCGTTTCTTTGAGAAGCAATAAATGCCTATTCAACTGCACACTGCCTAGTCCTATTTTTTATGAAAAGTGACTCTTGCAACAACAATGTGCATAATGCATCAAACTTGACAACTTCAGGATTTCCTTGGGTCATAAGTCTCCAAGTACTAGCAAAAGTCTGGTAAGAATCTGGTAAGGCATCAAGAACAGTCTACACAAGGGAACTGTCTGAAATGACTTCACCTGCAAAAATAAGTTGCTCATTGATATCCTTGATACTAGCAAGGAAAGTGTCCATATCATCTTCCTCATGCATAATCTTCGATTCTAGATTTTTATGGAGCAAAGCAATTTTAGCCTCATTGCGGCTTGCATAAAGACCTGCTAGAATATCCCAAGCATGTTTTGCAGATTTCGGTGAACGAATGTGAGGAGTAATGGTGCGCTTCACAGACAACACAATCAATGCATGAGCCTGCACATCCTTTACATCCCAGCGAGCTTGTTATGTCGTAGGCAAAACAACTTTAATAGCAGCAATCCTTGCAGCAAGACCTGCAACATCCTCAACATCATCTACATCCTCAGAACCAAGAGATACATCAATATCCTGCACAATATTCTAGATGCCCTTTGACACAAGAACATGTTGCATCATGTAACTCCACATAGGGTAATTGTCCTCGTCCAATGTGTCCTAAGCAGCAAACATCCTGAACACATATGTGTTATTGTCAGCCATGGAAAATGTCTGCACTTGATATGAAAATTGCCCGAAACGAGGAGAAACTGAGTGAGACCAGCACATGCTATATAGCACAAACCATAGCAGATTGTATGGGACCTGGTATGCAGTAATTGCGCTGACAACAATTTTGCACAAAATGACAAATTTGCCTGTGCAGACCTGGTTGTAGTGGAAATGGAGGTCAAAATGAGTCCGAACCAGAATCTGAGTAGACATAGCTCTACGAGCTTATCAAAAAAATTTATCGACCCGCAAACACTCGTCAAAGCTCACAGAAATCGGTGAAAGTGAGTAAGCGTGTGCTGGAGCTGCTAGCGACTAAGCCCGAGAGGATGCAACCTGCTCTACCAATTGTTGGAATTAGGGTTGCAGAGAAACACACATAGCTTGGAGAAGACAAAGGAAGCTCAAGGCACACAACTTAGAGTATGTTACTTAGTGTGCAATGGAAAGATAGATAGCCGTAGAGTGATGGACATATATACAATGCATGGGGAAAAAAATCTCCTAAAGAGGGGAAAAATGCCCCGACGGTCCTAGTGTGTTCATACACATCACTACCACATGTATATGGTAACAATAATAAAGCCTAAACCATCATGTAAATCCAACAAGTGTGGTTAAGACATCCATCATGGAAATCAAGCCAAAGCAAATATGGCTACCCAAAGCAACACTTTCAAATCACTCTTCCACTCAGTGTAGCCAAGCTTAAGAGGAGCAACCACCAAGCAAAGCAATTATATTTGGAAAAAGAAATCCACACAGCAAACTAATTATTCATCACACCAACTAGGGTATAGATGGATTCCCAAATTCAAATTTGAGCTGACAATAACCGCCCAAGAATCTACCTAGCAAAAGAGACCCAAAAAATCAAAACAACAACAATCTTCACAGTCTCCACACCATGTCTACAAGTGGGTACTCGGGCTAAGCCATGCCAAATCAATAACCCAACAACAGTACTCACTAAACCAACCATCAAGGAACATGCTTACCATCTTCAACAGCTTTTGTTCGAAAAAAGTAGTTTAGATGGAGCCTCGCCAACAAAAAACCATTGATCAATTTGTTCAATACCCACATCTTACACAACATAGTGTTACCCATTGCATCTCTTCCATAAGCATAATAGGGCCACATTCCACGCCCTTTCATAGAAACATTATTTGAGCCCATGCACAATTGCACAAATCTTCGTCTAGAACGACTCAGAATGGGAAGGGGGGAGTAACATTAGCTAGAGAAGCTTATTGCAAAAGCTAAGGCTACAAGATGATGAAAGATCATGTGTGTACTCTTTGTTTTATGGCTTAAATTTTTTACTTTTTTACTAGGTCTAGGTCACAAGCTCTAGAGCTTTCAATCGGATTTTTGCCACAGCCACACGGGACACCCACACCTCACCAGATTTCACACGTATGTTTCTCTCATCAGTGTAAAAACATTTGCAAATTTTGAAATGCACAAAAAATAATCACAAAAAATTGTATCAATCAAATAAAGTTTGGGAGTCTCACAAACTATCAGGGGTCATTTGGGATAATAGTTGAAGTCCAGCTCCAATTCTTCACTAGATTGCTCCCCTCATTGAACAGAATCAAGGAATGTGATCAAAGTTGCCAGAGGGGGTGGAACATGGACCGTGATCCATGTTTCCCGACCTCCAAAATCTAAAATATGTGGTGCAAAATGTTGCTCTTGAAAGGGTTTGGGCACTGCTACAATCACAATCAAAAAATTTTGTTTAGCACAGATTGCAATCCATGTCCCCCAACATCCCAAAACAAGGGAAAAAGGGTGCAAGCAGTTAGATCTAGCCTTGGGGAATGTGCCATGCAAATTTTGGGCAAAATGGACCAATCGTCAACCAAAATTCAAAGGAAACTGGAAAGTTATTCTTCAAATGCTCATTTCGACCCATGATGTGGAAAAATGATCTAAACTCAGAAATAAGTGGACTAATAGCTTAGGGAACATGCCCAAAGCCATCCCACAAAGTTTTGTAAAAAATGGCCACCAAACATGGATCGCGATCCATGTACCCCGAGAGGAAATCTGCCAAGAGTTAAGTGCAAGTTGCTGGTATAGGTCAATGATGGTAGTATATGTCAAAATTTTAGTGTTTGGTTCATCAAGTGGTTCATATGTCAATCTCCAGCAATTTCAGAGTGCAATTGACAAAATTTTGTGATTTTGGCAAAGTTTTGATGGGAGGTGGAGCTCAATGTATCAAGATTAGTGCAAAGGAGTGCTTGCAAAATGGGTCTAACTTGCCCATAGGCTTGGGAGGTCCAAACAAAACCCAACAAAGGTGAAAATCAACAGACAGCTAGGATTGGGAATACTCTTCAACTCTCAATCATCACATTGGAAATCTCTCAAATAAAAAAATTACAAGGAGGGATCAAAGATGTCATCAAAAACCAACTATGGAAAAGTAGAACCAAATTAGGCCATAAACTAGGAAATAGGGAAAACTTGGAAAAAACTTGTCCAAATTTGAAAAGATTTCACTAATGTATTAGATTAGGCCAAATATATGCACCAAGTTTCACCTCAAAAGGCTGCCAAACAGGGATCGCAATCCATGTATCTTTTTGAGTTTTCTATGCCAAAACCTTACCAGCAAGTCCTACTTATCAAGAAAATCCTAACCCTAAAGTATCAAGCCATTTGGATTTCAAAACCCTAGCCAAAGTGCCACATTTCTCTAAGTCTGTAGAAAATTTCCAAGAAGCATAAGTCTACAACCAATGATCCAAATTCAAAAGGTTTTGAACCATAACATCCCCATGTCATTCTTAATAAGATGGTGTCTTTAGAAGTCCAAAATGTGTTCCGACATGGATCACGATTCATGTACCTTAGACTCAAATCTGACCTGTGACCACATGACCTAGTGTCTGTAATGGTCCTAGATGCACTAGTGAAGTTTGTTCAAGTTTGGACTTGTTTTGATCAAGTTATGCTCATTTTCATTTTCATGGTCAAGTTTGTGTTTTTTTGACTTTTTTGATGACCTTTTGACAAATTTCAGGAGCTAACCATTTGGTTTTATGATACCAAAATTCCTCGTAGAAGATCTCGAAAGGAGTGGGAGGCACCACAAAGTCATCAACATCTCGTCCAATGAGAATCCACACATCTCTGAAGAAGAATTAGCAAAGATTCTAGCCAATGTGTTCATCTTCAATTTCCAAGCGGTTGATGGTACCAAAGTGAAAACAACCATATTCCCCAGAGAGTTGCGGACATTGCACCAACAAAAGGGAAGTGATTGAAGGGTCCTTGCACTTAGAAAGATTCTTCCGACTTCCACCATGGGGAACATATTTCCGAAGAGCACACGAGCTGATGAGCTCAATTCAGTATAATGGCAAAGCAACACTAACCAAAAATGATGGAGCTACGATCAAAGTCAAGATAACTGATTAGCTGATCAACCAAGTTCTACACATACCAGTGGGGAATCATAACCTTCTCCAACCTTATAAAGAAACAAGGGCACAAGTTCACTTACAAAGACCCCATCTACATCGAGATGGTGCTACCTTTGAGGCTCATCTCTCATCATTTGAAGGTTTAGAAACCACCGGGATATGCAAAGCCCAACCTACACATAGTACTGGTAATTTCTATGGGGTTGGCCAAGCAAAGAGTGATCAGGTGTGATCTTGACAATTACATCTTGGAAAACTTAGTCAAAGCTAATCTGAAGGGCAATCATTGCAATAAAACATACATGAACGCGGGCTTAGTCAAAGAGGGAGAAGAAGAGGATGACATTACTATCCCTCTATTTTAAAAAAGCACAGAACCATCAAGCAGATACCAATAACGCACACCCAAAGATCCATGGAAAAAGCTTAGAGGCTACCGGAGGAACGATTAAAGAAAATGGTTGAAGAAAAGAAGAAGGTCGATGAGGCAAGCTCAAGTGCAAATAACAAAGATGATTTGGAGCTGGACAAGAAGTTAGAGAAAACAAAATCTAAACAAATGGAAAAGATCGGGTAGTATAGAAGAAGGAAAGCAACAGAAGAGGTAGAGCTTGTCGGCACTTTTCATCAACATATTCATAAAGTACTCAAAAGAAAATCCAAGCATCAAGCAAAGGAGGGCTCCAAAAAACAAAGAACAAAAGATTTAAAGTCTTCATCAGACTCCCCCAAGGGCCAAAGCACAACACAAGAAGCACTGTCATGGGAGGATACGACTGCAATAACCAACAAGACACTCCTATCGAGATGTAGTAACAATTCTCCCCAAGGGTGACAACATTGCCACCTGCCAATGAAGACAAAGAACGTTTTGAAAAGAAATCAAAAGGTGAAGAGAAGGCTTAGATGGAGCAGAAGGACTCTGTGCAAGAAGACCAACAACATTAGAAAAACCAAAAAAGAGGCCCATTATCACCGCACTCAAGAGGTGTGATTGAAGACATAGATAGGTTGGTCCATGATTTTGAAATAGAAGATCATCTGGAAGAAATCAAACTTCAATTCAAATGCTAGCAGATAGTGTCCCAACTCAGGGAGCTAGATGCTCAAGACTCCAAAAAGGAGGCAAGTGCAGCAAAAGTAGAGAATGCAAGGTTGTAACAACAAATAGATGGCCTCCATAAGGACACAAAGAACCTACAAGAAGTACTGGAATGAGAGATAAGGGAAGCAGAAGGTTACTTTTGTGATCTACAAGACCATATTGTAGTAAATAGTGAGATGCAAGTGGAACAATAAAGACTTAAAAGAGGAGCTAGAGAAGGAGCAATACCAAAATACCAAGTTGAGTGATGCATATGATGTCATGAAGTACACCCTCTCAAAGTTCCTGGTAATACAAGACACATCAACTCCAACCTCTACTTCACAAACACCAATTGCAATGTTAGATGATTTCAAAATAGTGAAGACAGAGTTGGCTCAAGAAAAGTATGACTGCCCAAATCATGACAGCATACCATATGGCCATACAATTTCAGAAGGACCAAGAAATCAAAGAATTAAAGAAACAACTAGCTAAGGCACAAGCCAATTTAGCTTCCCAAGCTATAAGACATACACAAGAGCTTAACGGAAAAGAGATGGCAATCAGTGCCTTGAAATCAAGACATTAGTACCAGCTCAACAGACACCAGCATCGATGGTGGAAATGACAAGGATAAACCTCCCCTAGTAGATCTACCAAGTACATCTACAAACGGTCAGCTACATGATTTTGAAGAATATGAGGAGTTAACAGATGCCAAAGGGGAGATGGATAGAGGAGATTTTGGACCCATCACACAAGGATTTTATGCTATATGAGCTTAAGGTCTTGGAATCCGCCCCTTTGATGATGATAAAGCTTGACTAAGTGGTCAAGAACTTTGGCCATGACATGATTCCATTGTCGCTTATGAAGCAAGAAGCTCTATTGTGGAAAAGAAAGCTCCTACCAGCACTTGATCCCAATAACAAAGGCGATTACAAAGATGTGTTAGTCTCACCTGACCAAGTGCTCACTATCCTAAAAAATCAACTTCTATGGTGCAAGAAGTGGTTCAAGAAGTGGCCGCACGATGAAACGACCTATTGAAGTGCACCACAACACCTCCAGATCGACCCAACATTTTTCCCTATCATTAGAAGGCAATCCTGGGAGAGTTATGACACATGGAAAAGCAAGCAACCATCAATGCTAAACTATCCAGTGTTATCAAAGACAATCAGACACTACAAGCCAATGAAATTGTATATGGTGCACACTTTATAGGTAGTGATCACTCAAATACTGGATGTTCCCAGTTTCACATGCCAGATGCTGGTAAAAGTTGCCAAGATGATCATCACATGTATCACAACCTTTGAAGATATTGAAGCATCAAGGCACCCTTGGCAAGTGTTCATTGAAGGTATAGAAGGCATTGCTTGGAACCTAGAGACAGAAGTCCCTAACCACAATATCATCATGGGGATGTATGCTCGGGTCATGTTTTTGCCTTCACACTACATGAAAACTTTTGAAGAGGCATTCATGGCCGGGTTCTTTGAGATGGATTCCACCATCTTTAACCCCATGACAAAGGATTTGACGGCACAACATCAAAGTGTGATCCTCAACAACCCATTCAAAGATCTAGCAATCCAAGCCAACATGGTGGCCAGAGCTGAGAAGTTCAGAATGGTCACCAAGACACTAGAAAAGAGAAGTTTTGACTACTGGCGATCAAGCTTGCATGAGGACGTGCAACTAGGTAGGGGGGGATGTTAGCACATAGACCAAATGGACACCCTCCCAGTCAGTCACCTCTTCACAAAGCCATAATTTTTGTACACCTAATTTTTTTTTTTGGAGAAAGCCTTGTAACTAAGAGAAACTTTGATTATTGAGTTGAATGATTACTAAGCCATATCTATGTAAAATCTGAGTTGTAATCTTTGATTCTAAGTTTTTATCCTTGTAAGCCGGCCAGTGGCCAAAAGAGCCCTAGGTATGAAGGTCAAATTTTTGAGTTTGAACACAACCCTTTGTTGTATCCCTATCAAAAGTTTTGGAGCTTTTGAGCATACGACTGAGAGCGGCTACTCTCAAGCACTTTGTAATTGATTTTTCTCAAGCTCTAATAATCCAAATTTGTTTTCAAAAATTGCATTGTGTTCCTTATCTTTTGCTCTTTAAGTTAAGTGTAATCATTCTCGATTCTGTTGTGGTTCACGAGACGGCTTGTCTACAAGCTAAATCTACTATTTTTAGTGCATAAATGGTTGTTTTTTGACGTTTCGACCATTGGAGAGTGTTACTAGACCCTAGGGCGACCTTTATGGATAGTTTTGTCGCAGCTTTCAGAATCTTGATAATGATGGATCGTGATTTTGGTACCTTGATGGATTGCGACCAGACTTGGTAGGATAGTGCCCCTAGAGCTCTTAGATCCTAAATTTTTGTAGCATTTCAACTTCATTTGAGTGTTAAAATAGCATGGCGACCTAGAGCAGTGAGACAAGACATTGGCAGATTGCTTGAGGAGAGAGTGATAGATTTGTTGTTGCTATAGATAGATTTCTTTCGTAGGTTCACTTGTTGAGGCTGACACCCTCAAGAGTCTATGTCCCATCCAAGTTGCATCCCTAAGTATTGACCATATGTTAGTGCCAGATAGCTATGTTACAGACCTTCGATTGTGACAACCCACTAACATTCAAGGAAGGGGAAGAGGTATTTTTGGATGTGCCAGAGCATTTGGAAAGTTTGAAAATTGGGCCAACACCTAAATTACCTCCGAGGGCCTTTTAAGATAAGCGAGGTTGTAATATGGCCTACAAATTCTCATTACCTGCACACTCTCATATTTATTCAATATTCCATGTAAGTTGTTTATGTAGATGATTACATAAGGATGGCAATGTTATTGATTAGTAGATTTTGGTTGATTTCATTGAACCTCCTACTTAGTCGCATGAACCTGAGCATATACTCAACTACCATGATCTACGTATACGTTATCATGTACGACGACAAGCTTTATTCAAGTGGAAAGATAGACTTGAGAAAAGTGCCACTTGGGAAAACATTAGTGTTCTCAAGAAGAAATTTCCCACTTTTATTTTCAAGGATAAAAACGCTTCTCCAAGGGGAGAGTCATGTCAGGCCAAGGGCCTAGAGGTCAGGGAGCTAAGTCTAAACTTGGCTCAAGGGTTGCCTATACATTGGGAAGAGGCTGGGAGGTGATGTTAGGTTTCCAAGCCTTGGTTTGATTAAACACGTGGGAACATGCTCTTATGGCATGAGTACAAGATCAGTTTAGTAGAGTTTTTGCATGGCAAATTTGCCCTATGAATGTAAAAGTTTTTTAATCAATCAAATATAGTGTTGTTTTGTGTGTCGAAGTCTCTCTCTCTCTCTCTCTCTATGTGTGTGTGCACACACGCGTGCACGCACATGTGCATGTCATTGCTTTTCTTCCTTCTCTACACACCAATAGCTCCCCATGGCCCCTCTTCATTGGGATCCTCCATAGCTTGTCACTTTTCACGTGTTATTAGTGGGCAGAGCTTCAAGGGTAATCCTCTCAAAACTCAGTTGGCAAGGTGAAGAGACTTGGTAGTGTGGCATTCCTAAAACGCAATTGCATAGCCATCCTTATCACAAAATTTTGTCGTTGGGCTATTTGTAATGGCACGAGAATTTGTATGATCCTTTCATTCCGATTGCAAGGCAAAAGGTACACATAATTGTTAGTACTAAGTTGCAATTTCAACGCGTAATTTGTAGAATTTTAGGTTCTCTTAGGTTAGTTGAAATAAACGCTTCGATAAATCCTTTTATTTTGCCTCTCATTAGGTACGATCTTAGTTTCGATGTATATATCTTTGTTCTATTTTAGACATTAGGTTATGTATAGAGCATGGATAATGGCCCAAAAATTTTTCCTTTTTACTTCACACCACATATTAGGATAAATATTGCACTTAGTAGAAAGATACATTTTCAGCAGCGTATGGTGTTTATGTTTGGGGCTGAAAGAATAGGGGAAATTCTTGCATCTCCACAACCTGTCATTCTACCTCTCATCAACTACCACACTTCTTTTGATGTACATGTGTTCATTTTATTTTAAAATGAAGTGCAGCCAAACAAAATAGTGTGTATGTTGGCTTTTTGTTTGTCCACGTTTGTTACAAAAATAAAAAAACAATCATTTGTTCTAACAAGGAGTGTGTGTGTAGTGAAAATTCAATCCTTAGAGATCTAGCTCTATTACCGATTGAGTTGCAGGAGCAGGTAGTAAAGCGTCTCCCTCATAACAAGAGGGTGGTGAAGCAAAGACGAAAGGTCCTGCGTGTGGATTCCATTTTCCTTTTGTTGTTGGGTACTAAGGAAGACCGTACATTCATCCAAATAGTGTGTGCCCTAAGATTGGTATATAGAGTGAAATTTGGTGTTTAGCAAGTGCATTTCACCATTGAGGAAGACTCTTCAGGAAACTTGCGGCCAAAGTTCATGCTTCATAGACTCACATTTGGTGAATTTTTCCCTCATTTGCGTCTTATTAATAGTCTTCCTTTCACTTTCAACAAAGGAGATAGGGAGCTATTTAGGGCTTGTCTTAATAAAGAGAGCATAGAGAAGATTGCAAATTTGTATAAATTATCATCCTTCTCTACTTTCTATGACACTTTGTTCATAGAGACAATGTAAATCTCTTGATGTTTATGAATGATTTAACCATAATCCCAAGGAGTTTTTGTCCAGGAGTTTTGTAGCACAAGTGGAGTCTTTAAATCTTGCAAGCTTGATTGGACTTGAGTAGGATGTTCTTTATGAAATTGTGAGAAGGTTGCCTCATTCCGACTATGTGGAACTCGAAGGAAAGGAGCTCCTAGTCAATTGCTACTTTCTCACAGCCTTCGACGAGCATGAAGATCTAATTTTTATACAAACCGCTTGTGCATTGGGAATTGTAGAGCAAGTGCAATTCATTACTTGGGACGTGGTTGCTCTTCTAGATCCAGAAAATGAAGTTTTAGATATTTTTGTAGATCGCATTAGCTTTGAAGAATTTTTACCCTTCTTAGAGCTCATAAATAGTCTACCCTTTTGTTTTGATCAAACAAATCGAGACCTCATTGAATCTTGGATAGCTGAAGAAGAAAACCTAGAGTGGTACTTTCTTACTTCTTCATTTGCAAGCGAGTGGTTTGAAATTTCTATTGTATCCCTTGTTGCAACTCGTGTTGTAATCTTTCATAATAATGGAAAGCCAACGCCAAATGTCCGGATACCCTCTTTTCTTTGGAGAGCCTGGAGAGGATGCAGAATTATTTTTAGCAAATTTCAAGATGTCTTGCCGTATCAAGAGGATAGTAACTGATCAAGAGCACGTAGAAATGTTTGAGGTGGTCGTTAGGAAAGATGCTAGCACTTGGTTTGACTCTTTGCCTGAGGAAGTTAAGGGGAATTACACAGAAGTTTTGAATCATTTCAAGAGATACTTCTTTGATCCCCAAAACACTCAAAAACTATGGCAAGACATTGTTTCTCATAAGAAAAAACATTTATATGACTACTACTTATACAAGCAAGAGTTTCTACGTCTTTGGGCTCTATGGATACGAAATGTTGCTAACCCTGGTGATGGTGCAGAATTTCTAAAGAAGGAGAGATTCATAGCTGGACTCTTTCCTGATCTTAAGGTAAAGGTGGAGGCGGATGCACCTGCCACCTATGATGCAGCTGAAATTAGAGCTTCCAAGAAGTATAGGAAACTCAAGTGCCTAAGGGGAGAGGTTCCAATAGAAGGTCTTAGACCCAAAGGTAAGTCACAAGCATCGACATCTAGGGAGCTTCCTGAGGTAACAGCTGAAGTAATCGAGAAGTTGAATGAATCTTTAAGTAGCCTGTCAATTCACCTTGCACAAGCTGTAGGTCCAAAGGGACAAGCAAAGAAGTTTGAAGAGCGAGATTCACGACCTAGGAGAGTCTTGCAATGTTGGAATTGCAACGAGTCTGGACATGGGATGTATAATTGTCCTTGGCCCTGTGGGGAGCCAGGGATACCTAACTTGAATTACCCAGTGATGAATGCAGGTGAAGGATTTAGACAGCAACCACGGCTTCTACAAAGGCCAAATGGAGCAAGACCACATCCACAAGGAGTGGAAGGAGTTCCACCTTTGCCAGACCCAAATGTGCATGTAGTAGAGGTGAAAAACTCAAAAGAGGTTGACATGGAAGCAAATGGCATTAAGCGTGGCCGTGGAAAAGGGAAGGAGAAAGAAGGAGTCACGTCACAAAGTGATCATGGAAAAGAAGGCAAAGGAGACCAAGGAAACTAAGAGGACTCGACGTCGTATCAATCTCCAAGACTTTCCTCTTGGACATGGTATGGCTCCATACAATGTATTGGAAGACATGAGAGGTAAGGGTCCTGATATCTCATGGCCTTAGTTTCTTGCATTATGCCCACAAGTTAGGAGGGATTTAACAAAGGCAGTTAGCACTAGGAGAAAGGTAAAAGAGAGTGTGCATGTTGTAAAAATTGCACATGCTGAAATGAATGAGGATATTACACCTGTGCTAGATTGTTACATCAAAGGAAGATTGGTTAGGAAAGGTCTAGTGGATGGGGGTGCACAAATTTGCATCATGACAGAGGGACTCATGCAAAAACTAGGCATGCACATCCATGAGACACCTGAAATTAAAGTCAAGATGGCAAACAATAGCAAAGCTAGGTGTGTCGGCATTTGTAAAAATGTTTTTGTAGAGGCCTTTGGCATTAAGAAGGCAGTGGATTTTTATATTATGTCTAGGAAAGGAAATGGTTATCCATTTATCCTAGGGAGACCATGGCTAATGAAAATGCGAGCTTTGCAGGATTGGGAGAGTGGAAAGCTAATTTGTAGGAATGACAATCATAAGGAGATTGTCTTTGACATGAAGGAGCAACGCCAAGAGGAGCTCCATGAAGAATCATCTCAAAGTGAGACGATATCATAAGAGAATAAGTAAAGAACCTTGTCTTTGCTTAATTCGTTTGAGTAGCGTTCTTTGCATCGAAAGTAAGAGACTATTCCCTCGCTCTCATGCTTGTAAATTCCCACATTCTCGTTATAGGTTGAAACCCTGGTTGTTTTCTTATCATACATAAAAAGCGCTCCAGGTCGATAAATGTTTGGAGGTGGTTCTTGAGTTTCTGAAACCATTTTTCCTTTTGCCACGTTATCTCCATATCTGTTGTAATCCTCAGGGTTACTAACTGTCAGATAGTGGTTCCCCTTTTCGTCTCTGAATCTATCTCCATCATCATAGACTCGAATTATCTGCAGTCTCTGTGCTGGCCTTTCTTCAATACAAATACACTTGCGTCCTCGATAGTCAGAATAAACTAGGGCTCCCCTCAAGTTTGTTCCTTCTAAGAAGATTACAGTGAACTTGGAATCATTCAAGGGATTTAGGGAGGTGCTTCCCCTTGGCATTGGTCCGTCATAGGTGAAACCTCTTGGTTGTTGACTACCCATCATGAAGAAGGATTTGTCGTATCACTACCCTCCTCAATAATCGGTGCTAGTGGATCTAGCCTTGCTTGAGTTACACTCTCCTCGGTGGACACTAAGCTACCTTGGTCACCTGCTACCTTTTGGTCTACAAAAATGTATCTTCCTGATCTTAAATTCATCAAACTTAGCAATGCAACTTAACACAAATCCAACCACTCACCTGGCAAAGGATCAGTCTCCGCACAACTTCTTGCTTTGCCGCTGAATATACCTGTACACAAGCGTTTAATTTTGGCAATCGAATCAAAGCATTTAACCGCTAGAGGTGGTTTTAGTAATGATTGGTATAACTGGAGAGTTAACCTCAACCACTACTCTATTTTTTACATTGCTGATGTTATGGATTAGGTCTGCTAATCTGGAATTTTACTTCCCTCGGATGTCGGTCAATTTTACCTGAAAAAGTCTTAATTCTGTCTTTGCTCCGTCAAAAGGTCAAACAAGGTCCAAATTCACTTCTGAAAGAAGTTCTGGAATCCTCAAGTCAAATGTAACCTCACTGAATGTCCTCAGTCAAATTTTCTCTTCCCTAAGCCCCAATAGACATCCTATGCGTAGGATGTCTCCTGCTCTGTTTTGCTTGGATTTTTGCACTATGGGTTCTCCTTGATGTGCCGAGTCCACAACTATTTTTACTTTTTGATTTGGACACCTATAAGTTGGTCAATGGATCAGAAATCTATTTCGACAGCCTGCTATTGGTCTGACCAGTCAAATCAACCCCAATTTGGACCAAAAGTGACTAGGAGGATTGCCTCAGGCTATACAACACCCTGCTAGGCCTACAGTCAGTTTCTGGCTTGAATATTTTGCTTTAGATATTCTACGCGTAGCATGTCTTTTTTCTCAAAATGGCTTCAAATGCAAAGCACAAACTCTCCTTAAGGTGCTGATCACTTTGGTATGCTCAAAACTGAGTTTGGAGTGCAAAATCACACAGATGACATCGTACGCGTAGGATGTCTTCTTGGCCAGTTTGACCCTAGACTTGATCCACAGCTTCCCCTTGATGTCAGCAACCCAGTGGTATGCTTAGATTTTGGTTTGGATTTCAAAAGTCCCCAATTTTAGTTGTTCTAGCCTTTTTCAGTCAAAAGTGCTAAAGTCTGCTTAGAACCCAATTTCCTCACCCAAATGAGATGAAACCTCTCTCAGTCACCTAATATATCATTCAGATGCAACCATCCTTGCACAATTTGTGTAGGATGTCTGGCAATTTCTGTCTATCTGGCCTTATCCTGTCAAGATATGGTCAAATTTTCACTTTCCAGGTGAAACTAGGGTGAAACCTACCTTTTGAACACACTGGTCAACTCAAAATTCCAAAATTCCCACCAGATTAGTATGTAGACATCCTGCGCGTAGGATGTCTCCTAGCTTAAAATTTATTTTTCTCATGACAGAAGTGCTCCTGATGTTCTGCAGCTCAATCAGAAACACTCACAGCAAATTTTGGACTTCACTCTAGCTTTCAAACACACTTTTGCGTCTTTTACAACCTTGTGATGATCTAACAAGCAAGTATACATGCATGAAGTGCTCTAGATCTTAAATCATGATGTCCTACTTACTCTACTCCTACTCATCATGTGAAATGGTGATAATGGTGTTTTGGTTGCTTCCTAGCCTCTCCGGACTCTCAAGCTCTCCTCTTACCGCTTCTACCACTCCAACTCCTACTCTCTACACCACAACTCAACTAAAAACTACCTAAGTCTACCCAAGCCTACCTAAGTCGAAGGATCTAGGCCAGGCACACGCTCCCTAGACTCCCTCTAAGACCTAGAGAGTCCTCCACCCTCTGATCCTATCTTAATGTAAAACAAGACTCTTGGAAAGCCAAATAATCCCTATCCTCAAGGATTAGTCTCGGTCACCTACCTAAGGTTTTTGTCCTCGACAGCGGCACCAATGTTGGACGGATACGACGCGACGGACGTCAGCACAGCGAGAACTCACCTAACAAGATTTGTCAGCTAAGGACGAAGCTCGACCCGCAGGCGCATGGAAGCAAGCATAGGGTGTCAACCTACACTCGATCGACTCCTAACTAATTCCTACAAAGGTCTCTACCCAATGTCTAAGCTATAGCCTTCAGGAGTGCATAAGAGGAAACTTCCTACAATGCTTTCTAGAGCCGAATACCCATCAAACAATCTTGAAATGCCACAAAACCTGAAGGAGACCCTACTAACACCAATAGGTCACTCTCCCTAAGGTCTATGAACCAAAACCCCAACCCAAAACACCCGGTGCAATGCCACAGAACCTGAAGGAGACCCTACTAACACCAATAGGTCGCTCTCCCTAAGGTCTATGAACCAAAACCCCAACCCAAAACACCCGGTGCAAAATCACGTATGATGTCTGGCCAAAATTTGCAGGTTGTCGTTTCTAAAAACTAAAAGTGCATAATGTGTAGCTCTACTCAATGCGAACGAGTGGATATGCTGCAATGCAAAAACGGACAACGTATGCTCACCGAAGCACCAGATGAATCTCGTAGATGGAGCTCGCAACACCGGACCATATGCATGCAATGTAGGTATTGGCGTGTAGCAATCGTCGGAGGCAACACGCTGCACTTCTCTGCACTCGATTCTGACCACCGATGAGCGTGTAGCGTCAAGATGAAGCTCTCACTCTCTCTCGTACACAGTACGCTCATTCACAGACTTCAAACTTCTTTTTAAAATGACAAAAGGTTTTTCATTAAGGTCAAAAAGTGGTATAAATACCTTACAATTCTTAAACGCTAATGTTCCAATTTAACCATCTACTCAATCTAAATGTCAAAATTGGGATACAATCTGGAAACTTCTGTAAGCCCCAATATTTACAAAGGTGAAATGTCGAGTTTCCTCAATAAATGGTTAATTACAAAAAATAATAATCTGCCGAGAAGTCATTTTCCGTAGGGTGTGTCCAGCTTCTAGCACATGCCAATACAGAGGGTGTACGACACTTAAGATATCGGATCATCTCTAGGGGCATCTCATTGTTTACGCTTCCTCTATACCACCAGCTACTCTGTCAAGGACAAGGCAAGTTATTGATTGTTTAAAACGATCTTTCTTTATGTTTCTTCAATTAATGTCAACACACAACAACACTAAAAGTAACCTAAATCACAAGGACTTAATTCACATGCAAAGTGCTCTAGTTAAGTCACACTGTTATAATCATGACCACATACAAGGTAGGTGGGTCAAGATGCGACTTACATTTTTTTCTACATCTCTTTCAGAGAGCATTGTGCAAGCAAATTGTTGTATGTTTATAGGATGAGCTACAAGCTAGGTATCAAATTCACAGAAGTAAAAAATGCTCCAAAAATTTCCTCAGCCCAGTATGCTCTCTCTCTCTCTCTCTCTCGCTCTCTGCTTTCTCTAATTCTCTAAAGAAATAATGAACACAACATAAGTAGGCACGTGACACATGTGTTGGCTGTGCGTAGTCAAAAGACAAGGTACTCTGACACTTAGCCAAATATTGGCAATGATGTCACAAGATTTAATATTCATTGGTCACTAACCTGAATACTTATTTACAATTGGAATACATGCTAGGAGCCACAAGAGCTACGAGCCACAACAAGGGCTATGTTTGTGAAGGGCTAAGAGCCACACGGGCTAAGAGACATCTATTTTAGAGTGGCTAAGGGCTAGCTATTTTTAATCCATAAGTGATTGTTCTCAAGATGGAACATATCTACCCAATGGACTACCCATCGACTTTAATGGACAAGAAACAATCTTGTCCTTAATGGTTTTCTAGGTGTTACTTTAACACTGCATGTTTCTAGTGCATCCATCCAATTGAGTTTTTGATGATCTTAAACTTGTCTAGGCTTATCTATACAACAGTGTATAGATGCGGTACATCATTTCAGATAGAAAGAATGTCCAGAAGAACTAGGAGTCCCACTTGAGCGGATCTCTTGTTTTCTCTATAGCACTAGGAGTGTCTATAAAAGCATTGTTTTTAGAGTAGGAACCAATTTGTGAGTACTAAATCACTCAATAAGTGTAGCAAGTAGGCATGGCCTCGCTCTCAAGAAAATTAATTCTTGGGACGACATGAATAGATTAAGAGAGCCTCCTTGTAAGTAATATCTTGTTGCAAACCCAATAAAATCTAGTGCGACTACTTTCTTATCTGGAAACACATCCTTGTATTTCATTAATAGTTCTTTTAATCTACTAGCAACATTTGCTTGTTCTGGTGATAGAGAAGTAGCCAAAGGTAAAGAGAAGAGAGAGCAAAATGCAGCATTGAGGAATTTCCATTTATTGAACCATTATCAACATTTAACAAAAAATGACACAATGAGTAACACAAAAAGTGTTCTTCTATTTCATCTTGAGAAGAGAGCTTCATAAGCTTGATTATAAAAATAAGTGGCAAGGAAGGAATATCTTTCCCCCCAAGAGCAGCATGTGTATACCATTGGATTCAAACATCATACTCATAGCTATGCTTTTATGATGACCGTAATCCATATAACCTATCTGCTCGATCCATATTCACGACTTGGAAATTCAAGGAAGTATGACACCCTTGAATCTCCAACTTTACATCCTTTACTTGTGTATTCCACACCTCAACATCATTGTCGTTGATCATAATTAGTAGGAACTAGGAGTCTCTGGAATATTGATTCATTTCACTCATTTATAATTAATGAAATTATGCAAAGAATTGTTGTCTACCAAGATTCTCACCTTGTGACCTTGGATAAACCCATGCATAGGCACTAGCTCATGTGGACCAAAGGTCGGTTTCCACATTGAGGACACAGTAAAAAACTCAACGCGACTTTGGTGTGTGTCACTTCCACATTGAGAAAGAGAGAAGAGGACTTGAGAGGTAGCAACTGCACCATGTGCACCGCTTTCTCTTTACCTTGGATAGCAGATTTGGCTTTGTGAAGATCCTTTTTTTCGTGTTTACTCTTTCTTTGCTTTCTCAAAGTCTTTACTAATCAGATGGTCCCTAGGCCCCTTGGTCTTCTTGGACGCATGAGATGCATCTACTATAAATTTTCTCTTATTGTGCATGAGGTGTTCGTGCATTTGCATGTGACGTGTCAGGAACGTGTGTTTTATACAATGCTTTTTCATTTGGATCGTCATGTATATGCACCTGCACTATAACTTCCTCAATTGTCTTGGGTTCCTAGGTGTGAGTTGGGTGTTAACGTGCTTCTTAAGCTCTGGTGTTAACCCACAGATGAACCCACACACTTGCTGGAAGGCGTCTAGACCCTCCAGCTTGAGAATCACATCACGAAACTGCAAGATATACTCTAGCAGTGTCTTATGCTGATGCATAGAGTACTTGTCCCATGGAGGTCCCATGCAGGCCAATTTTTGTCTGCTTCATTTTTGGGGGAAAATTCCTTTCTAAACACATTCTTGAACGCCACCCATGTATGTGGTATGATGTCCATTAGGCAAAATTTGGACTCACAAAGGGACCCTTTAAGGAGTTTGACTTTACAATCTACCAAAACGGGTGTATGGATAAATTTTTGCAAACAAACTCCAAAGTTGGCGGAGGTTTGACAGCTAGAATGTCCTCTTCAAGCTCCATCTACTGATATATAGCATGCCATGAGATTCCTCATATTTTAGAAGATTCTTTTTTTATTCACCTATGATGTGACAACTCTGTCGGAATCTAAGTGAATTTTTTGCCTAGCTTCCACATGCAAACATTCGAAGAAGCTTTCTACACCGGCTTTTTCACCCACGAACGCAAAATATTCGGCCCAACCTTGACCATCGGCAACCTACGATACGAATCACATTTGCAGATGCTCAAGACGACAGGACTTTATTGACCAAGCATAAAAGTCATGTCAGGGACGACATGAACGCGGAGGGGGGGAGTGTTGAGCCAGCAGAGGATCACACCCACATTTTTGCTCACACTCATCATTTTGTAACCATTGATTGTAATAAATGTCTTTCCGACATTAATTTTGATTTGAGCCATTCATTAAGTAACGGGACTCAATTGAGTTTCCAGCTTGTAATTCCGAAGTAATTTCACTTGCTGATGTAATTAGTTAGAGATGTTCTCACCTCCAAGGCTGAGGTATATAAGCCAAAGTTTTTGTAACCTAAAGAGATTCAGATTATTAATCAAAGTGAGTTTTTGAGCGCCGTGACTGTGTCTGAGAGAGAGAGAGAGAGAGAGTGAGAGAGAGAGAGAGTCTTATCTACTTGCTACGCGAGCTACGGAGCCGCCATTGGAGAAGCGCCACCGCCATTGTGTTAGCAACGGCGAGAGCTACGCACAGATACCAAGAGTGCGCATTATCGGCTTCTATGTGTGGTAAGTTCCTACGAGCTTCGGTGTGAGTTTTCTTCCAACTCGTGTGTTGGAATGGAGCGTGCAGCATATCTATAGAACCACAACGAGTAGAGCTACGCATTAGTACCATCGGGGTGAAGTTTCGGTCACCTGTATTTTTCGGCCTGTCTTCATACGCGTTTACCGCACGGAGTGATTATAGGTTGATTTTGCAGTTCAAGTCTTTAGGGTGTTGTTCTTACCTAGTGTATAGACTTTCCCTTGAGTTTGAGATCGATTCAATGATTCTAGATCCTGTTTCGTATAGCATTCGTTCGTAGTACGGATTTCAGTCACTTGCGTATTTTAAAACTTAGATTTGATTTCCTTAGTAGTGATTGTCATTAGAAGGTCAAGTACGTGATTTGACACCCACCTAGTTGTTTCCATGCGCCTGCGGGTCAAGCTCCATCCTCGTCTGACAAATTCTGTTGTTGGTTGAGTTCTCGCTATTTAGCTTCCGCTAGTGGCGTAACCGCCTTAACAGTTCATAGCAAAATCAAGCAAATCACTATCAATTCGAAGCAAAAGACACACTTGAAATGAATAAAACTCTAGCTATGAGAGCTTCACTCTAAAAAAGAACCAATATCAACTCAAAACTCTTATGTGTGTGATGATTAGGTGTATCCTTGCACCCATTTGCATAATTATAGTGCATGTTTGCCCTATTAAAGACCCTTTTTTCCTCCTTCAATTATTCATCAAGACCATTTCATGGAAGCTTCAGAACCTCCATAGACAAGCTCACTATGAGGCAAAGGAAACTGAACTCATACTCTCCTCAAAGGTGACGAGCTATGGAGGATCTCAAGGAGGAGGAGCCATGGGGAGCTGTTGGCATGCAGATAAGGAAGAAAAGCGAAGAGAGAGAGAGAGAGAGAGAGAGAGAGAGAGAGAGAGCTTTGACACACAAAACAACACTATATTTTATTGATTAGCCTTTTACATATATAGGGTAAACTTGCCATGCAAAAACTCTAATAAACTTATCTTGTCTACATGCCATAAGAGCATGTTCCCATGGGTTTAGTTGAACCAAGGCATAGAAACCCAACAATCCCCCCTCAAGCCCAAATCATGGACAATGGACTTTATATAGACCACGACAGAGTTCAATCATCTGAAACTATAAGTAGAAGCCCCCTCCCTGACAACAACATAGGTGTGTGTGTCTGCACTTCCCTTGGACAACAATCAGAGTGAGACAACAAGAACTCAACCTAACAAAAATGGGAGGTCTTATTACTTTTCTTCATGGCAGTGTGTCTATAACCCATACAAATTTTTGACATGGCAATAATTGACAATTTATAGGCTAAAACAAAGCTTTGACAAAACATAAATAATAGTGTTGACCGTAAAATTGTAAGTCTATGACACTGGATTGGTAAAAACAATTTGCAAAGTCTTGTACCACATTCTCAAAGAAAATCTTCTATGTACTTGTGGCGGTCAAAAATCCGTCAGAATTTTAAAAGTCTTAGGAGGCTTGGAAGCCAAAAATTCTCCAATTGGTGATGTAAATTGGCCGCATTTGTCAAACATGTCAAATTTTGATGCCATATTTGAATCTTCAACTTTAAATTTCTCATGGTGATATGGACCTTTGACTTGTTGTTGAATCCAATTCAACAAATTCACAAAACTTCAAGTATTTAATTTGAAGTAGAATCCAACAAACTTGTGGGCTGGCTAAAGCTTCAAACTAAACATTCATCCTCTGAACAGTTGCCTGTCTTCTAGCATTTTGGTATGCACCTCAATGGCCACCAAAGAAAGCCTACCAGCTATTGCGGATAGTATTTTGAGACACTCAAGAGTGGCCAATATCTGCTAACCTCCCTACAGGGCGACCTACACAACTACCTCATGTTGAAAGGTCAACCTTTCAACAACGCTTCCACAAAGATTCCATAAAGATCCCTCAAAGATTCTCTAAAGATTCCAAATAAAGATGCTGATGAAGTGATGAAGACGAAGATGGATGCTGTAATGTGAAGATACAAGCTCATGGACATCATCGAATATCCCGTTATTATTATTTTGAGCCATTACGGCCACTTTTGTAATGTTTACAGGAACTTCATATTTTGGATGAGCAAAGCCATCTCACAGTGTTGTAATTAAGCTCTATAGAAGCCTAGGGACAAATCAGGTCATTTTGGTTGGACATTAGGTTTTCTAAGGCTTAGTATATAAGCCAAAACCTAAAGCTTTGTAAGGGGACTTCTAATAAATCTGATCTTCTATGTCGTTGGGAGACTGCGAGAGAGTGAGAGAGTGTGTGTGTGTGCTATAGGAGCTACGGTGGTCGGAATTGCAAACGGAGAGCAGCAGTGTGTTGCCCACGAGGAGAGCTACGCGTTGATGCTTACATCACGCACGTTCGTCTATGTTTTGACATATTCACCCGCAAGCTACTTTTGGAGTTTCGGTGAGTAACTGTTGTCCGTTTTTGCATTTCAGCATATCCACGCGATCAGAGCGAGTAGAGCTACACATTAAGCACTTTAGTTTTCGGAAAAGTCGACCTGCAAAAACTGGCCAGACATCCTACGCGTTTTCTGCACGGAGGGTATTGAGTAGGTTTTTTTGGTCACGGACCTTAGGGAGAGTGGCCTATTGGTGTTGATAGGATATCCCTCAAGTTTTGTAACGTTTCGAGAACGTCTAATGGGCTTTTGGCTTGCGATAGCATCATAGGAGACTTTCACATTCACAGAACCGATGGCATGTAGATTTGATATCTCTGTAGGAAGTAGTCATTAGTCGCTCGAGTAGAGGTTGACACCCTTTGCTTGCTTGCACGCGCCTGCGGGTTGAGCTTTGTCCTCAGTTTGACATTATATGTTAGGTGAGTTCTCGCTATGTTGACGTCCGTTGTGGCGTATCCGTCCAAAGATCCCTCAAAGATTCTCTAAAGATTCCAAATAAAGATGCTGATGAAGTGATGAAGATGAAGATGGATGCTGTAATGTGAAGATACAAGCTCATGGATATCATTGAATATCCCGTTATTATTATTTTGAGCCATTACGGCCACTTTTGTAATGTTTACGGGAACTTCATATTTTAAGTCGACAATTGTATTTTGGCCAAAGATGCTTGTTGGATGAGCAAAGCCAGCTCACAGTGTTGTAATTAAGCTCTATAGAAGCCTAGGGAAAAATCAGGTCATTTTGGTTGGACATTAGGTTTTCTAAGGCTTAGTATATAAGCCAAAACCTAAAGCTTTGTAAGGGGACTTCTAATAAATCTGATCTTCTGTGTCGTTGGGAGACTGCGAGAGAGTGAGAGACTATGTGTGTGTGCTACAGGAGCTACGGTGGTCGGAATTGCAAACGGAGAGCAGCAGTGTGTTGCCCACAAGGAGAGCTACGCGTTGATGCTTACATCACACACGCTCGTCTGTGTTTTGGCAGATTCACCCGTGAGCTACTTTTGGAGTTTCAGTGAGTAACTATTGTCCGTTTTTGCATTTTAGCATATCCACGCGATCAGAGCGAGTAGAGCTACACATTAGGCACTTTAGTTTTCGGAAAAGTCGACCTGCAAAAACCGGCCAGACATCCTACGCATTTTCTGCACGAAGGGTATTGAGTAGGTTTTTTTGGTCAGGGACCTTAGGGAGAGTGGCCTATTGGTGTTGATAGGATATCCCTCAAGTTTCGTAACGTTTCGAGAACGTCTAATGGGCTTTTGGCTTGTGGCATCATCATAAGAGACTCTCACATTCACAGAACCGATGGCATGTAGATTTGATATCTCTGTAGGAAGTAGTCATTAGTCGGTTGAGTAGAGGTTGACACCCTTTGCTTGCTTCCACGCGCCTGCGGGTCAAGCTTCGTCCTCAGTTTGACATTATATGTTAGGTGAGTTCTCGCTATGCTGACGTCCGTCGCGGCGTATCCGTCCAAAGATCCGGAAGTCAGGGGTGTCTAAAACCGACAGTTCGAAAGAATTGTGAGGAAACGGTCACGGTTTTGAAGACTGCTAAGTTAGCAGATTGAAATTATCTTTTGGGAAAACCATTGGTCATCCGTTGGAAGGTGCTCAAGGAACAAGTGTGGCCGTCAAAGGTACATCAAGGATTTTTGCATTCATTGTGAAAAAGTTTGCCAGCTAAATAGAATTTTGTAGATTGTGTGCTAAAGTGAATACAGGTTAGCTCGACTCAAGAATCGCTAAAAAGGGAGCAGTCGTTGCAGTATAGTGGTAAGTTGCATAACTTATCAGAGTGCTTCCACTAGATCGAGGCCTTCTAAAAAGCTCTAGGCAAAGCAAGCAGCCAGACAAGACAGTATCAGCCCTGGCAAGCAAGGGAGCTAAGAAGTTAGAGCAGTGCAAGCCAAGCCCAGTTCAGAAAACTCAGAGATTAAGGCACCCACAAAAGCTGAAGGACCCAAGCGAAAAAGACCGACACAAGGGTGCTAATAATTTTTATTAGCATTGAGGCAAGCAATTAGAGCTGTCACTGAACAGGTACAACAAGGGAGTCAAGACAAAAGCAATGGCGTCTCAAAGGAATCAAACCAGTCAGGAAGAAGCTTCAAGTACATCCACAGATATTGCAAGAGAGCAAATTCGGATCTATTTGATTGGATACTACAAAGGACTGCCATGCTATGAGGATGTCAATCGGAATTTGTACATCAAGACAAAGAAAGATACAAAGGAAACTCGAACATCTCAATATGTGGAAGTTGAAACAGCGAAGAATGTACTACACCCACATCCAAATTTCATGGAAGACTGTCTGGGATCAATTTACATGAGGCACGGAAAATACATCGACAATGAGATAGAAATGTTGTACAAGGATCAACTTACAGATATCTACACATATCCTCCAAGTTTTTTTCTGTACAAAGCACAAGATGGAAAACAGAAATTTGGTACCCTCTATGGAGATGAAGACGGTCGATACTACAAGGCTGTCACAAGTCATGAAGTTCTTGTAGAAAACAATCATTACTTTATAGCAGAAGCGTTTGGCTCAAGAGGAGAAGACTACATGTCTAAAGGTGGTAATGTATACCCTCTCGTCATGGGTTTACCTCTAACTATGCACTTGGAAGAGTTAACAACTACAACTGTCACTGCACAAATGGGTGGCACAACACAAGGCACAACATGGAAAGACACGGTACAAGTCTCGTGCACTGCACCATCACAAGACAAAGCACAAACACACCAAATTGCACAAACAGGGAATACGCCAGAAGTATCACCTATGAAGATAGCACAACTTCAAAAAGAACTAGCTCGGTCTCAAGAGCTACTTAACAGAGCACAAGAAGTCATATCATTAGGCATTGAACAGATGCCAACATCAGATATGGAACCCTCTCCGATGGGGGGAGTTCAAACTCAACAAAGAGACCCTATCTCTTCAAGAGTGGGATTAAGAAGTCCAGCTTTACAAGAAGCAGTGTCTTTTTCAGGAGTCCAAGTGGAATTTCAAGAAGCATTGGAAGATGCCGAGCCGGAGGAGAGACCACTGGAAATTCACAATGCCCAATGTAGAAGGTCAGGTCAAGATGTCATTGTGGTCGACAAATATGATAGGGACTATGAAATAGCCGATGTGAAAAATATGGATGAGTTTAGCAATCGTGGGCAACCTGTATGTCACATACTTGGACCCCGTCCAAAAGCCCCATCAAGGAAAACTAAAAACAAAAATTCGGTTTGCCTTCACCCTCGGTGCAGAACTCGCCAAAATCAACTCGGAAACATAGCCCTAAGGCTATGCAGAAGCCCCACGTCAAAGACCATATACTGATGGAAGAATCAGCATCACAACTGCTAGAAAGCATGGATAGTGATTTGATCTTGTATGCAAGCAATAATGGAAGCCATTTTCAGCTTCTCAAGGACAAGACGATGAAGGATAAAGCTAGTGGATACACCTAAGTCAGTCGTAATCTACAGGTTCATGCATGCAAAGAAGAGGTCATATCTGTATCTAGATACCACAGGAAACCATTATCAGTAGTATTATGGAAAACTGCCTCATCCAAAGGGTGCACATGTTGAGATAACAACATATTGCGACCAATGTGCCATTGGTCATTTAGTGAAGGACTGCCCAGTAAAGCTCTGCATGGAAAAGAAGAAGCAACAAGCCAAAAGCAAAGTTCAGACAGTGACAACAAGGGAACGGAAGAAGGAATCCCCAACAAGATCTCCGGAAAAGAAGCAGATCTTGTCGCAGAGCACAAAAGATAGGCTCAAGACATAGTTGCTTGAAGTCAAGGGTGTCAACGAATTTATCATAGAGAATCAGGCTTTCAAAAAAGATCAATTGAATCAGCTGATTCAAGATCGTTTAAGGAACCTCAGTGAGGATAAGTCAGAGCATCCACAAGGTGATGAAGATGAAGCTCATAGTCAAGGTTCGAGAGCAAAAGAAGCCAAGATTCTGACGATAGTGATCCAACACAAGAAGGGGTGGCAGAGGTAACAAAAAATCTTAGTGCCACATCACAAGTGGAAGACATGCAAATAGAGTCAATGGATGAAGCTGAAAGTCTACCAAATAAATTTTCTATTGTGGACTCTTCATTGGTGATTGAACAAATCAAAGAGTATGAGAAGCTAAAAGAAGATGTAACTGAAGACATACAATGCACAAAAGAACAGGAAATGGCTAAGCCCAAGATTGACTACCAAGGAGGCAATACACGATATGAATGAATATTTTCAAGAAGAGACTCTACAAAAACCCATGGAGCAATGGAAACCAAAGGCCATGGCGACCATTGCATCAGAAGAAGAGAGTAAACCTCAACATCCTGCTACACAAGCTTCAAAACATTTCCAAGAAGAAAAGTCGCCATTGAATCACCTTCAAGTGCTAGAAGAATTAAATAGTGATAGAGAGCTTCTAAAATCAAGAATCAAGACGTCACAGTCAGAAACTAGCAATGAACACCAACAAGCAGCTACTACAGCAGAAGATAGTAAGCACTTGGGACATGCTACAACCAGTCAAATGACAAAGAAGTTCAACATACAAGAGGATGACAAAGCTTCCAAGGCACAAAAGTCCAAGACAAGTACCAAAAGCAAAGAGGACATCAGTTACTTGGCAGCCAACAAGAAGATTAAATTCTCATACCCCTTATATACACCCCCGTTTGAAGAGAGTTCGACGACCGCGTCGAACGTGGAAAAAGAGTGCTTGGCTATGCATGAGGCCGTGGGGACAAAGGGGTGCATATAAGTGCAAAGTGATCAAAACTGTTCCCAAATGCAAGTAAGTAGGCATGCTTTGTTTTTGTACTTTTGAGAATAAAGTGAGTGTGTGTATTTTTGGGGTTTTGGCAGAAGGCTGAAAAAGTATGCTTTGAACACCCAAGTAGAATTCCCCGTACTTGAGCATTCCCCGAATAGGTAACCCAGTGTGCGCGGAGCCACCTGCTGCGTTGGCCCGCGCGGAGGCTTCTTGAAAGCCGAATCTGAAAGAGCGTTCCGTCGCAATGCAGCACTTGCGAGTTGGTCCCTGTTTGGACGTCGTTTGGATCTTCAGCTCAGCATGGGCCACAAAACGTGGCCGGGGCGCGACGAACATCGTTGGCTTGGTTCATCGCGTTTTTGGAGATTTCCTGTTTTTGTTATAAAGAGCCCTGTCTGGCTCGCATCTGCCTTCTCTTCATGTGGAGAGCCCTGTCTGGCTCACATCTTTGCTTTTTTTTGTGTTTGGAGGTGCCCGGCTCGGATCGGGGCCGGCGCGGGTCACGGGTGACGGCCCGGTGTTTGGACGCGTCACGGGGAGCCCTGTCTGGCTCGCATCTTTTCTTTTTCTCATGGAGGTGCCCGGCTCGGATCGGGGCCGGCGCGGGTCACGGGTGACGGCCCGGTGTTCAGGGAACGCGTCACGGGGCGGAGGGCGTGTGGTTGCTTTCTGGAGCTCTCTTCACCAAGATTTTGACGACCCGGGCCATTGCGGTTGGAGTCGTCGTGAGGATCGTGCGCGTCGGGCACGTCGGTCTTCGGCTCTTTTCCAGGAGCTCGTTTCTGGAGCTCTGATACCAAGTGTGACGCCCCAGAATCTGGGCGCGTCGGGGAGGGGACCTTTGGGGCCCGGCTCGGACGGGACCGGTAGTTGAAGAAGAACCTGAATTTTCAACAATGGTCATCACGACTAGCTCTCAAGAAATCCAACCTACTACTGCTCCAAGATTATCGGCTGCTGACAAAGGAAAAGCTAAAGTTAGCACACAAATGTCCTACCAACACACGCATCCTCTTCAATCAAAGTCTTTAGTCCAACCCACTCAGGTTCAAGACAATGCTTCTATATCAACGGTCAATACGCTTGCACGCCCAAGGTAGACTCCAAAGAAAGTTTTCAACCGAAATATCCTACACTGCGAGATCACCGTCAACAAAGGTCTTCAAAGGTCTACATTAAAGCTAAAGAAATAAAGGTCAAGGACCCAATATGGATAAATGAGCCTAGCCAATTGATGAAAGGTAAACACATGGGATGGATAGCCTCCCACTATAGCTTAGCAGAGCAAGGCTATTATGAGAGTCAAAAGAAACTTTGGTTACCAAAACCACAGACCTCGGCTTATGTGGTGGATAAAGGTTTCAAAAAGCGTCACCAAAAGCAACAAAGCTCATATTTATATCGCCAAAGGAGACCAACCAACAAGGATCGCCAAAGGGATGCATGAAATTTCAAATGCAACTGGCCTTCATACCAACATAGGACTTCATCGATAAATAATCCCAAAAATGGCACTCTTGTACATCTCAATACGACATCAATGACATCATGGGAAGTGCCATCTACAATTCTTCAAGCACAAGGTTACTATCAAGGAAATCGGAGAATCTGGCTACCAAAGATGCCAGGTAAACATTCTTCAAGCAAACGACTTCAGCTTGAAAATAATCGCAATTTCACGGAAGGCAAAATCAAGGACAATGTCACAGTCAAGGCAAAGGATATCTGTCACAGTCAAGGCAAAGGATATCTGCAAAGACACGCAAATCACACGATGCAAATACAAATGGGTGCCAAAAGAACCACACATACCGAAGAAGATTGAAGTCATCTCTAGCTCTCAAGAAATGTCAAGACATGATAGACAAAGTGTTACGGGGAATGGAGTGAGCCAATCTTCTCAACCAAGGGACCAACAACAACAAAAAGAAATTTTGACAACCAAGGTCACCCAGGTATGGCAAAAGAAACCAATATTGCTAGTATGGTCCTTTACAAATCCTCTCTTCGAGGATGGGAGTTTTGAATTTCAAAACCTATTCTTGGTCGAAAGCTCCCGAGAGTAAGTCGAGTCGCCATAAAAATAATGGCATAAGAGTCAAGAGTCGGACAGCTGAGCCACTAAATGAGCAAGCATTAGACCCAAGCTTCATGTCTTAATATTCTTTGTGGTCTATGAGTCTCGATATTTAGATTAAAGCTCAAGCTGGAGAGTTGAGCATACATAAAGTCATGTCACTCATGCTGGAAGAGGCGAGCATAAGAGTCAAAGTCTACTATTTTAAATGGTGGAGTGGCGGAGTAGTCCGGAAAACACTCACGCACATGAACACAGTGAGGAGAGTGGAAAAAACCTCGTCGACAAAAACCCTTCTTGTGAGTAACGGCAGCTCTTGAAGTCAAATATATTTTTGCTTCTCTAGCTACGTTCACTCCTGGAAGCACCCATTCAAACTCCTCTCGCACCGCATATTGTTTCCCATGCATCTATCTGTGCAAGCATATATAATGTCCCATCATTGGAAATTTGCATTTGACACGATTTGTGTTCCACCCATGCACTTACACAAAAAAATGACGACGACGAAGTGGTAACAGGTTTCATGAGCATTTGCTCAACAACAATGACTCTGACTTAAAGCTACTAACACTTATCCACTGTATATCCAGTAATAGTAGCCATACGGCCATAAGTACTTTAACTTAACAAAACTCGGTTACATCAAACATAAGTACATATAGCCTCACATTTAATGGTGACTAAAGGAATTTTTTTTCCCACTGGGTTTTTTCCTTTAGTCTATCCAGGTATCCAAGACCTTAATTTTGTAATATACGCCACATTTTATTTTTACTATTTTTCTTATAAAAACACAGAAAAGCAGACCAACGACATCCCCAAACAACTACATGCTCATAAGCTAGAAAATCAAAGGGGAGCGGCCTATAAAAAATTCAAAAAAAGGCTTCAAGTTTACAGGTACACATGCAAGATGACACCCAAAGAACAAACAATACAGAGCTGCCAAGATAAAGAATTGCTACAACAACAAACCTCACTCGACTTATTCATGCTACAACAACCAATCGGAGGGGGAGAGCTATGGCTTCAACTACACTACATGTACAAGAAAAAGGTAACTCTACAACATACAAAGCATCTAGTAGAAGCAACTGCAACAACAAAAGATTCAACCAACACCAAAACATGAAGCACTCGTCAAGGCCACTGCAGACATAGGGTCTTGTCGGGGTCGACAAGACTTCGGAGGGGGAGAGCGTTGAAAGGTCAACCTTTCAACAACGCTTCCACAAAGATTCCATAAAGATTCCTCAAAGATTCTCTAAAGATTCCAAATAAATATGCTGATGAAGTGATGAAGACGAAGATGGATGTTGTAATGTGAAGATACAAGCTCATGGACATCATCGAATATCCAAAAAGAGTTTTATAACTCCTCTGAGCATCTGGAGGTAAATAACAATGCAGATAATGAGTGTTCGGACAGCTCAAGTGAGCGTGGGGAGAAAACAGAGAATATCAGGTTTTATGATTTTGCCAATCAGCACCCTAGACGCCAGGAACGCTATAGGAGAAAACGAGCAGAAAACAAAGCGAGAGAGAACCTGATGCCCAAGATAAAAGATAAAACTCGCTATTTAATGCTTGTCAAAGCAGAGGATTGTGTAAAAGACCAAATATCAGGGAGATTCTCGAGAGTGCGAAGGGAAAGAACGCGAGAGGAAATAAGACAAGGATGGAAAGCTCAATCAGAAACAAAATCAAACAAATCTCAAAAATCAAAACAAGACACAACAAAAGACCCAGAGTGGACCAAATTGGAATGTAAAAAGAAATACCAAGAACTAAAATGGTCTTTACGAGAGGTATGGACTACTAAGGGAGAAAGTGATGGTTAGGAGGAGTCAGAAAACGGAAACATGAATGTACCATCACACTATCGGAAATTCACCATCTAGGATAGAAAAATCATAATGACACCACCAGTCAGGGAAAGAACAAACTAGGAATCTTATGATGGGCCGGAAAATACAAAACGAATAGACCTCGTTGAACCAGGTGAGAAGCCTCATCCGGTCTATATAGCAACTGACTTAGAGCCTGAAGAAGAAGAACGGCTAACACAACTTCTCAAGAAGTATAAAGATGTGTTTGCATGGTCCTACAAAGACCTCAAAGGAGTTGATCCATCGATATGCCAACATACAATTCCTTTGAAATCAGATGCCAAACCTAGCAATCAGTGTCCTTATACATATAATGACACATTTGCTAAACGAATCAAAGAGGAGATTGACAAGCTGATGGATGATGAATTCATCTATGAAATTGAGCATACAGATTGGGTGCCACCCATTGTGGTTGTCCCCAAAAAGAACGGAAAACTGCAAGTGTGTGTGAACCTCAAAAAGGCAAATGCAGCCACCATAAGGGATAATTATCCCTTGTTGATCACAGAACATGTACATGAGAGGGTGGCCGGGAAACGGGCTTATTCCTTTCTAGATGGATTTTCAAGGTATAACCAATTGGCAATTGCAATAGAGGATCAACACAAAACAGTGTTTGCCACAGAATGGGGAATATATGCGTATAGAGTTATGCCTTTCGGCTTAACTAATGCCCCAACTACCTTTCAAAGTTTAATGACGCATGCGTTCAAAGAATACCTGAGAATATTCTTAGAAATATACATGGATGATCTTTGTGTACACTCTCTTCTACGTGAGAAACATATAGACCATTTACAAAAGGTATTTGAGGAGTGCAGAACATATCGAATCTGTCTTAACCCGGAAAAGTGCGTTTTTATGGTTAGGCAAGGCCGCATCTTAAGACATATTGTCTCAAGAAATGGCATAACCACTGACCTAGATAAAATCAAAGTCATAGTAGACCTGCCCAGGCCTACTAATACAAAACAAATGCAATCCTTCATGGGACACTGCGGATATTATCGAAGATTCATATATATGTATACAGTCATTGCACAACCTCTGTATCGTTTGTTAGTCAGTTTTGACTGGACTGAGGAGTGTGAAACTTCATTCCAAAAGCTTAAGGAAAACCTTGTATCAGCACCTGTACTTAAAGCACAAGATTGGGAAAAGATATTCCATGTTCACATTGATGCTTCTGCATATGCAATCGGGAGTATTCTGGCTCAACCTAGAGACGGAACAATGGATTTCCCAGTTTGTTATGCAAGACGACAGTTAAATAGTGTTGAAAAGAACTACACAACCACCGAAAGAGAGGGGTTAGGAATGATTTATGCTGTAAAGAAATTTTGGCATTATTTGCTCGCAAACAAATTTGTGTTCTTCACAGATCATCAAGCTCTTTTGTGTCTGGTAGATAAACCATGCAATACTGGGAGAATTGTATGCTGGTTTATTATATTACTAGAGTTTGATTTCAGAGTGGTGGTCAAAAAGGGTAAAACTCAATTACGGGGGATCATCTTTCAAGGATACACAACGGGAAAGCTCTTGAAGTAGTAGATGATGACATACCTGACGCGTATCTTTTCAATATTGAAAAGGATACCCAAATGGTCTCAGGAAATTGTTAGCATTCTTTCCTTTGGAAGTAGGTTTGATAACAAGAAAGACAGATCCAAACAACAAACAATTCGAAAAAAAAAACTTCCAGTTGATTGCAGGACGGCTGTATCATCTAGGATCGGACCAAATTCTACGATTATGTATAAATCCGAAAGAATTTGAATGTTATCTTGAAGAAGCACATGTCCAAGATGTGCATTTCATTGTTCAACATTGAAAACACACCAAAGACTGAAGCAATTAGGGGTTTATTGGCCAACTATGTACGCTGACACACATGCTTTTGTTAACAATTGTACTATATGTAGTGCCAAACGACCAGTGGATCACACGACATTGTTTCAGGTAAACATTGCACCTGCATGGAGTGAATATATCATTGATTTCTTAGCCACAAGGACATTTCCTGAAAACATAACAAGAGCACGGAAAAGGGCTATAGAGTTGGAGGCTCGTGACTATAATTTAATTGAAAATCAACTCTATAAGCGAGGAAAGGACAATCAACTTAGAATTTGTGCAAGTGAACGTGAATACCTGCTGATTCTAAAACACGCACATTGCGGAATAAGTGGAGGCTATTTTTCAGGCAATAAGACCACAAAAATTGTCTTAAACGCAAGAATATGGTGGCCTACATTGCATATGGATGTTGAAGAGTTTGTAAAGCGTTGTGACGCTTGTCAACGCACCAAGGTGCCTATAAAGAGAGATGAGATGCCACTACGGCCAATGATGGGAGCAAGGGCATTTGCAAAATGGGGCATTGATTTTGTGGGACCTATTTCACTCCCTGCATATCGCACCCATACCCTATATATCATTGTGGCTAACGGACTATCTCACAAAATGGGCGGAAGCCAAGGCAACACAAAAAGCAGATGCACGAACCACTGCACAATTTTTGTATGAGAATGTCTTTGTACGATACGGTTTACCAATAGAAATTGTCAGTGATCAAGGAACACATTTCTTAGTGAAGTCATTGAATATCTGCTAGAGGAATTCATGGTCATACATAGAAAATCTGCTCCATATCATCCACAGGCAAATGGACAAGTTGAGGCCACAAATAAAACACTATGCACGGTTCTCACTAAAATTGTATCAGAGTCAAGAACAGACTGGGATCAGCAATTACACTCAACACTATGGGCATACAGGGTAGCTTACAAAACATCAATAGGAACAACACCGTACAACATGGTGTTTGGCCTAAATGCTATATTACCCATAGAGTTTTTAATTCCAACTCTACGAGTAGCGAAATGCTTAGAATGGACAGGGCATGAGCTCTCTTCAAGAATATAGGATCTTGAAAAGCTAGATGAACTTCGCTTATGAGTTGTAGCTTCTATCTATGCTAAAAAGAGAAGACAAAAAGAGTTTTTTGACAAGCATGTCCGCACGAAAGAGTTCAAAACATGTGATTATGTACTTGTTTATACCTTGAAACAACATGCCAAGAAACTTAAAAAGAGAGGGATGGGACCCTTTGTGATTAGTGATTTATCACAAAGTGGAGCTGTCAAGCTTGCTACATTAGCAGGAGAAGAAATGCCAAATTAGATTAGTGGGTGTCGATTAAAGAAATATCATTTACCACTAACACAGAATATGCTTCAACAAATCCATCAAGAAAAACAACGAATGAAGGAAAAACAGAGAATACGAGGAGAAGCTCAAGCAGAAGCAAAAGAACGCATTGCAAAAAGACAGCTTCTACGACAACAACAACAGTGTGGATCACCATTGCGAATAAATGCTATTCGACTAATGAATTTTGAGGAAGACACAGTGGAGCCAATAATTGCAGTCAAAGTGGGTAGCAATCAAGTTGAATCGACGGCATTACTTGATTCTGGAGCTCAAGCAAATCTAATATCTTACGGATTATACAAATAGATCAAGCCCACAGGTCAACTACATCCTACTACACAAGTGCTAGAAAGTAGTACATCACATTCGCTGAAATCATTGGGCTAGATTATATTGCATATACAAATACATCAATATATTTAAAAATAGTCGAAAAACATGCCCTTTTTTGCTTTTTCCACCATTGGGTCCGCATTGAAATGGCTCCCACCCTCCTAGCCGGAGTCCTCCCGAACGACAAGGTATCGCCTCGAAGTATGTGTCGTGCATGGGTTGAAAAAATTGTGCTAATGCTTGGCCGTGTAATGTGGCCCTATATGATGCAGACTCGATCAATGCATGGAAAAATTAATGTTGTGCAAGAGAAGGGTATAAGCAATATGCTTATTGGCATTCGCCGTTGAGGTGTCCTGTTTGTTGTTGATTTGGTAGGCGGATTTTCTTTGCAAGTAAAAGTTGTAATTCCGCCGCTCTTTGTTTGATTGTCGTTCTTGCAAAAGTCGCTTGCTTTGCCGCTACTATCGATATGGCCGTAGTCATCTCCTTGGAGAGAATTTTCTTGGTTGAATTGGCCATAGACTTTGTCTCTTTGGCTTTCCATATGTAGCTTTGTTTTGCCGGTTTTTCTAGGTGTGTTGCTACTTCCTCGGTTGTCATGGTTTTGCTGCTGCTTTGCACCCACATAGATCGGTTTGCCGGTTTCATGTGCGATGTTGCTTGTACTGAAGGGAGTTCCTATTGCTTCGGTTTCGAGATCCAAATGCGAGTTGCATTTAAGTAGTTGCTGAGCATTTTATTTGGGATCCATATCTGTCTTATTCCCTTGGTTTTTGATTGAATTGTCTTCTCCTTTTGATTTCTTCTGTTGTATTGTGGTTTGTTTGCCATGTCATTTATATCCTTCCGCACCCATACCTGTCGTTCTCGTGTTGGTAACCTTGATCTTTTCACTGCGGTCGGTGTTGTTTTATGTTTGTAGTGAACATGGTTGGCGTTCCCTGTTTGTTCGCATTGGGTATCATGTTGTTCTTTAGTGGCACCCTTCCTTTTGGTTCTTTGTCCAGTGATTGCATTGCTGGCAGTTGATTCTTCCGGGGTTGCTGAGCAAAGGATATCACCTGTTGTTCGTGTGCTGTCTGAATTTTGACTGCATTCGCATTCCAATCTATCTGCACATTATAGTCTTTTTGCCAAGGTTGTCCCAACAACATGGGGTGTTGTGTGCTCTCATCCTCAACCACATAAAACTTGTGTGGCTAGGGTTGTTGTTTGATTACGAAATTTTCTGGACTAACCCAAGTACATATGCACTTATACAGCATGAATCCACAAGTATATGGGGCCAAACGCCAAATCAAGCTCCTATGTGTGTTTATATAATTGAAAATAGCCATTTTTCGTACAAAATATTGATAAAATGGAGAAATCCAGCCATAAAAATTGCATGTGAGTGTATAAAAGGTTTTGTGGGGATGTTTTTGATTTATTCTAATTTTTGGGGATTTTTTGGGTTTAATTTGCTATTTTCCTTTTAATTTTACTAATTTTTGGCAAAAAAACTTCAAAAATACAAAAAGCAGGTGAAAAATGATCGTAATGAAAAAAAAAATATGGGGATGATCAGTGACTATAGGACAACCTATGGTAGAATGGGGGTGCAATTATGAGACTGGAGCGGAAAGCGTGTTTTGGCCAGATTTTAGCCGAAACGTCAAATTTCTCGAAAACTAGGCAAATGGAATCCAAATCAAGAAATTTTTGAGCCTAAACCGCATCTCGCAAGAAGTTGGGAGCACATGTCAAATTTCATGAAAAGTGGTTCGGGGACCCCTATTATAAGAAATTTTCACTTCATTTTAAGCTCATTTCCACTATTGACTTTTGAGAGAGAGCTTTTGCCACCTAGAGCGAACAGGACTTCCAGCAGCTTCTACGACGCACATGACCACCCGACGAGCTCCAGACATGAGAGGTAGGCTCACCACCTTGAGCTTTTCGCGCATGTTTGTCGTTTTGTCGCGAAAACTAGCGTAGGGTTCACACAGAAAGCGAGCAGGAGAGACCTACAAGTAGAAGTGACCACCTAACGGCTAACCCAAATCAATGAAGCTTCATCGGCAGCTTACCCTAGTGTAGGAGACCACTCTTGGATGCCCAAAGGCAGTAGAAAACCATCGGGAAAAACCCTAATTCCTAGATTCCCGCAAGAGGCCACCAAATGGGAGATCGACAGAAAGGCGCCCAAATGCTACCAAAACTCATGGGTAGGAGCATCTCGGCATGCTCAACAAGTCTATGTAGCCCACATGACCAAAATGTGACCCGAAGCGGCACTAAACTTCAGAAACGGCATCAGATACACAAAGCGTCAAATAGCTCTCGCGGCCAAACCGCATGTCCGTTTGCCACCAAACTTCACGAGCGGCTTTCCTAGACCATCAACAACCAAGTCCTATGGTGGTAGACCACCACAAGTCATCAAAGACATGAAAATGCAACCACGGGTGCTTCTAGAGCGACAAATTGCCAAATGGAGCTCCTGTGAAGCCAAAGTCGACAAAAACCATACGACAAGGATTCCCAAGGGATAGGGAAGCTATGGAGACCAACATCAAGAAATCTCATCGCGGAAAAGCACTCCAAAAGTCAAAAAATGGCTCGGAGGCTCTGAAATCCACATAGGGAGTTACTTTCTATCTATTTGACTTTTTTGTTGAAATATGGCTTAAAAGGGACTCAGGGGGGCTCAAGGCAGGCACAAGTAGCATTTTCAGTAAAAATTTCATCAGGAGACATCCTACGCGTAGGATGTCTCAAGGCCATTTTTGGGGACCAACCCCAACATCTCTCATCACACAAAGTTTCTAAATAGCCTTTACATGCTAGCCACCAAGTTTCATCACAATTGGACAACAATTGACCTCATATGCATGAAAAAACGCAAAGTCATGGCATAGAGGCAAAAATAGGCCAGGGACCTTCCAAAACTTGTCCAAATCACATGAAACTTGCACAATACATTCATGGGCACATTGCCAACCAATCTGTGTGGTCACATGCAAAAATGATGAAATAGACATCCTACACGTAGGATGTCTAAATGTCTTTTTTCCATGTGTGGTCACATGCAAAAAATGATGAAATAGACATCCTACACGTAGGATGTCTAAATGACATTTTTGGCCCACAGATGGTGTTTTACAATTCCAGATCTCTTCATATCACCTTCAAGAGATCATATATCAAGTTTCAAGCCATTCCCATCACTTTTGGCCCCCATCACCTCAAAGATGCACTTTTTGAGCCCAAAAACACTACACAGGGTCTTACCAACACCAATTCTTGTCCAAATCAAAATCCAAGAGCATAGCCATGTTCCACAGGCCAAGAGCTACCCACAGAATAAATCTCAAGCTATTTTGATGAAAAAGACATCCTACATGTAGGATGTCTCGAGCATGATTTTGACCTTCTGTGCAAGAAATGACATCATGGAAGCCATTACCATGGTGCAAGGAGCCCATATATCAAATTTCAATCCATTTGAATATCATTTGCCACCTGTTGTGGACATCCTACCCAATTTGTGAGCCTAAAGCCTGAAAAATGCACTTTTTGATACCCAAACCCAATTCCAATCACATAGCCATGTTCCACAGGCCAAGGGCCACCAGCATGCCAAGTTTCACCAAAAACTAATGAAAAAGACATCCTACGCGTAGGATGTCTAAATGATAAAATTTGGCCAGAATTATATTGTGAGCACATGCAGGGTTTCCAAACTTCCTTCTAAGTTTTATTTTCAATTTTCAAGTCATTTGGATAGTTAAAACTCAGTTTCTCAGCTGATCTGGAAAAAACGCTAACTTCGGACTATTGAGTGCAACAGGATCTATGGCAGCTACAAAATCACCGGCAAAGAAGAAGAGAATGACGATAAAAGATTACTTGGAAGAAGTGGAGCCGTTTGTCATACCAGAAGGAACTCTAAAGCCAACCAGCACGTGGATTCAAGAGGACTTGCTAGAGTCGAATGATCTGAAGATCTACCAAGGCGTGTTCAAAGATACGGAAGGAAATGCAATAGAGCTACCCATGCTACCTCGGGAGCTCAATGAGTTTGTCAGAAGCAAGATGGCAGAGTACCTGAAAAAAATAGATCTCCATAACTATTTTGAAGCTGTGCAGGCAGGAATTGACATAAAAAGAGTATGGGAGTTTGTGACTATAATCAAAGAAGATGGAGTGGCCAGAGTTACAGATTTGCAGGGCAAGCCAGACACTGTGATTGTAATCACAAAGAGAGTGGTGGCAGCAGCACTAGACCTCTCCAACAAAGGGGATAGTGTAACCAAAAGAAGAGATGAAGTCAAGGTGTACTCTGAAAAGAAGAGCAACTACACCTTTGAAGACATTGCAAACCCTAAAGTGGCTATCATGAGCCAACTTTATAACCAGTACTTCCATATGTGTA
Organism: Adiantum capillus-veneris; assembly: GCF_014529385.1. Lineage (NCBI taxonomy): Eukaryota > Viridiplantae > Streptophyta > Polypodiopsida > Polypodiales > Pteridaceae > Adiantum > Adiantum capillus-veneris. Next base: position 90,539,236 of record NC_140947.1, on the reverse strand, counting down.
CAAAGCGGCCACAAAAGTACAAAATTCCGCCTGGAGCCATTGCCACAATCTTCACCTGGGCAATGCAGAAGAGCAAGCCAAAGGTGATCAACTATGCTACTTATATCCATGACAATCTGGTGAATATGGGCAACAAGAATCCCACCTACATTGTGTCGGGTGAGCTGATCACGAAAGTGGTTTATGGGATTGCACGCCAAGCGAAGATAGCCTGACCCTCCATCACAGAATGACTAGCTAAGGCTCAAGGAAGATAAAGAGGATGAACCGCCCAAAGCACCCAGGGTAGCAACAGGTTTGAAGCGCCGGTTAGAGACTGTGCAAGAGGAGCAACCATAGTTGAAGAAGGGAAAGAAAGAATATGTACAAGTGCCGGTCAAAGAGACAAAATCACAGAAAGCGGCACGGCTAGAGCGGCTAATGGAAAGCTTCAGAGCGAAAGAGCCCTCGAGGGAGATTTGAGCAAGCTATGGAAGCCGTCCTTGGAAGCCATGTCGGGATCATCCCAAAGGGTGCACAGAGATAGGTTTGAAGATTACATCAAAAATTTTGAGATCCTGGATACTACGGCAGAAAACATCCCATTTACAGAAGAAGAAGTGGATGAAGTACTACGGCAAGTGCTAGAAGAGCAGGAAGGCCAGGAAAGAGAGCGGAAAACCAAGGCGGACTGGGACTTCACCGGGACTTCAAGAAGAATCCACCGTCAAGCCCGGAGTCCAGCCCATCGCCGTCACCACCTCCTAGTAGCCCTCCACAAACCCAACAAAAGGAGGATGAACAACAATATTTTCAGCAAGAAAAGAGCCAAGAGCAAGAGCAGCAAGAAGAAGATGAACAGAAAGAGGAAAAGATAGATCCAGAGGAAAGAAGGTTTAGCACATGTCAAGATCTACTAGCTGCGGGATATTCAAGAGAACAGGCAGCGACAGTAGCATTTGACTTGGCAAGCACAGGGCCCAAGAACAGATGCAGAGCCTGCGGTTAGTGGAACTAAAAGAGATGGCCACTGATATAGTGGACCTGTAGCCACCCACCAATTATTGAGATGTGGTGATGAACAAGCTAGCCGGGCTCAAGGCATAATCAATGGCCACGGAAAGTGAGATGGCTAATCTCAAAGCCAATGAAGTTCTGATCAAATCTGAAGTTGACTCTCTCCAAAAACAAATCCAAGGGCACATAGAGAAGAAGCAGAGCTGCAAGCCAGTCTAGCCACGGCATTGTAAAGATGTCGGGAGATGGAAAGAGAAAATCAGGCAGCAGCTCAAAGACTACAAAGACCTGAAGAAGAATACACAAAACTCAGTAAGACATTGACAGATGCAGAGAGGGAAAGGGACAACCTAACCCTACAACTGGCTGAAGAGTCCAAGGAAGTGGAAGCCATGCGGAATGCCAAAGAGAAGGCAGAGATACAACAGGAAGCTAGCCAGGATGAGGTAATCGAATTAAAAGACCAGATTAAAGTCAAGGATCAAACCATCCACAGCGGCTACGGGCATCTCCTGCCAGAGTTAGAGCTGCTAGCTCGACTCACACCACTTCAGAGACGGAGCTTTATGAAGAACAAATGAAAGAGATCCAAAACGAGTTAACCTTAGAGAGAAAGCAGAGGCTGATGATGGCCGAGGGTTCAGTGGTCATGCAAACCCACATGGAAGAAGAGCACAAAGTAATGCAAAATGAGCTAGAAACCATCAAGAGAAAACTCGAAGAGGCGGAAAAGATAAATGCAGATCTAAACGACCTCCTTGTGAATATGGGAGAACAAGCTGTAGCAGAAAAGAAGACATTTCAGAAGCAAATAGAAGAGCTGAGAGGCCAACAGCAAACCGAAGAGCAGTTTAGCACAGGGCCAGCAGCCATGGAGGGAATAGACTTAGAGAATGTGGCAGATCCTGTGGACACCACCATGCAAGAGGAAATCCTTGTAGGACCCTCTCAAGAGCTACAAGATCTGACACAAGAAGAAGAAGAGAAGATGTAAAAGGCAATAGAAGCAGCAGTCAAAGACACAGCTAGAGAAGCTTTAGAATGGGAGCAGAGGGTCTTTAAATCAATGACTATTGAGAAGATAGATGCCAGCAACCTACGGCGTGAATGGCTACAGCCCTCTCTCGCATATCCTCTACTGAAATATGAAGCTCCCACAATCAACAAGCAGATCAGAGAGGAGCCAACGGTGCCAATGTACAAAGCAGACATCTCCAAGCCTGAAGGGGTAAAGTTGATAGTCGACTCTCAACCTAGGTGGAGAAAGGAATGGCTGACAAAGTATCCACAATATCTAATCCATCTGGTAGAGGCACCCTAAGTTTTGGCCCACTACCAAGGATGCGGACGTGGAAGGCCCATGAACTATTGCAAAGAAGCCAACCTACTTGGCTAAATTACCCGAAGCTGCCAGATGTGAAGGCGGGCGAGAGAATAAGTGAGCAATACATGGTGAAAACCCTAACGAGTGGCATCAAATTGTTCACTGGCTCGCCTGACCTATCTTGCATTATGATGAGAAAGATTTGCAAAATACTTTTGGTAGTCTTTGAGACGTTCAAACCAGGCCAGGCGACAGACAGTATCTTCTTCTTTCAAGATACATATAGATGTGCATACGATCTGTCTGGTCAGCCTTCCAAGGAGGTGATACATGCATTGTATCAAAAAATCATGTTTTTGCCATCCTATCACCTCCAGGCCTTTGAAGAAGCTTTCTACACCGGCTTCTTCACAATCAGCACAGATATATTCGGCCCGACGCTATTGGCTCCACATGCAAGATATGAATCACTGCTCAAGATGAGAGAAAGCCTACGATGAAGAAGCAGCTCAACAACCATGTCAAAGACGACATAAACAAGGAGGGGGGAAGTGTTAGAAGCTGGACACACCCTACGGAAAATGACTGCTTGGCGGATTATTAGTTTTTGTAATTAATCATTTATTGAGAAAACCAAACATTTCACCTTTGTAAATATTGGGGCTTATAAAAGTTTCCAAATTGTATCCCACTTTTGACATTTAGATTGAGTAGATGGTTAAATTGAAACATTAGGGTTTCAGAATTGTAAGGTATTTATACCACTTTTTGACCTTAATGAAAAACCTTTTGTCATTTTAAAAAAAAAGTTTAAAGTCTGTGAGTGAGCGTACTGTGTACGAGAGAGAGTGAGAGCTTCATCTTGACGCTACGCGCGCACCGGTGGTCGAAATCGAGTGCAGAGAAGTGCAGTGTGTTGCCCCCAACGAGAGCTACGTGCCAATACCTACATTGCGCGCGTACGGTCCGGTTTTGCGAGCTCCATCTACAAGCTTCATCCGGTGATTCGGTGAGCATACGTTGTCCATTTTTGCATTGCAGCATATCCACGTGTTCGCATTGAGTAGAGCTACACATTAGGCACTTTAGTTTTTTTAGAAACGACGACCTGCAAATTTCGGCCAGACATCTTACGTGATTTTGCACCGGGTGTTTTGGGTTGGGGTTTTGGTTCATAGACCTTAGGGAGAGCGACCTATTGGTGTTAGTAGGGTCTCCTTTAGGTTCTATGGCGTTTCGAGATTGTTTGATGGGTATTCGGCTCTAGAAAGCATTGTAGGAAGTTTCCTCTTATGCACTCATGAAGGCTGTAGCTTAGACATTGGGTAGAGACCTCTGTAGGAATTAGTTAGGAGTCGGTCGAGTGTAGGTTGACACCCTATGCTTGCTTCCACGGGCCTGCGGGTCGAGCTTCGTCCTTAGCTGACAAATCTTGTTAGGTGAGTTCTCGATGTGCTGACGTCCGTCGCGGCGTATCTGTCCAACAGCATGGATGTATCACAATTCAACATCCTCCTACATAAAATGTAAACTTATATCCCTACATTGCCAAATTCCCAAACATGTGTACTAGTGTCCCTTAATCTCAAGTCAATAGGTAGTACCTTGGCACAAGTTAGAAGCCTAGCTTCTCAGGAATACAGACAATATTTTCCAAATCAAAGGTTTAAACATAAACAAACAAGAAAACTTGAAATTTCTAACCTAGGCGCCTTGTTGTTGCTAGTTGTCCTGAATTTTTGAGGTAAAAAATCACTTGAGAGTAAATTTTAGCGTGATTTTGTTGTCTTGTTGGAATCTAGCTCATAGCCATGTATATCGATAAAGGGAGAGCTATCGTATGTACCTTGTATTCCCTCTTGGCTTGTGTCATATTGACACCCTCACTCAGGCCCGTTGCAAAATCTCCCCTCTTGGAAGCCTCAATGCAAGATGCCTAAAATTGAAGCCATGTTTCATACAAGTACTTTTGTGCTCATAGCCAAAAGATGTGCCTACCGACACAAATAAGCTGGCAAAGAGAATCAACCGTCACAAACCCTTTCAACTAAAATTGGCCAATAGTGCCACGTGGTAAGTATTCTCCGCCAACTTCTAGAAACGGTGACAAGTAGGCGACCATGCCGAGAAACTTTGCATCCTTCATCAAGTCTAGCCACGCTTCAGATCAATGCAGTTTGTACTCAAGCCATGCTTGACTCTGGTCTTCAAAATAGTCGTTGGTCTTTGCTAACAATGTATTCAGTAAACATGCGGTTCTTATGGTAAATGTCACAAGGCGTGCTTGAGCTTTGAGTGCTTAGAGTGCACACACATCTTTTGCATGCCATAACTAACGAGCACAATCTCAAAAATAAAAATAAAATCCAACTACATATCTTGTGAATAACCCGTGACGACGTGCCTTGTCATCATATTAATCCGACAAATTTTAATAAAAAAGAAATCGATAACTTTTGCATGGTCGCTTCTCGGCCTTCGGCACCTTGTCGATGCAAAAATACCAAGTGTTGAAATGCAATTTCCAACATCAAAATCAAATTCCCTTGCCTTATCATATCGTCGGTTCATCACCTTGCCAATTTCCATTGTGAAAAGCCTTGGGATTCTGCTACTTTGATCGTAAGTAGTTCCCTTTGTGAAGATGCTGTGTGTTTTCCTCAGCAAGATTGTGATATTGCCAAGCTTTGAACATCCATACTCAAAAGCAAAACTTCATGTCGATATTGGGGAAGTTTTTCAAAGCTTGTTGTGTACCATGTACCGCTCTACAGACAGGGGGTGGAAACCACCTATTACCTCCCTAAAGGACCCAAAATTTTATTGCGTTGAGGGTGCTCTTTGAGTTTGAACTCAAAAAACTCCCAACTCCAGTGATGGCAGCACACAGAAGGTGCAACAAGAGAGAAATCTTCTTGCTTTGAGCAAAGCAAGTGGCAAAACGAGTTGTTGCTGAAGCAAAAGTTGCTCCCCATTAAGAAGCATATAGATATGGTACCACTCGTAGTCAAAAACTTGCAGGTCGCCTAGCCGTTGTGTATACAAGGGTACTTTCGTGCACCTTTCTCAAAAACTTTCTCAGCTCACCCCATCCACCATGAAAGCTGAGAGAGAGAGAGAGAGAGAGAGAGAGAGAGAGAGAGAGAGAGAGAGAGAGAGAGAGAATTCAAGCATGCACCATGCAAAGCTCATGCAAGACTTTTCCCCCTCCTCCATAGCTCCCCTTTTCCCTAAGCTATGATACCAATGTAAGATAGAGGGGAGATGGACTTGCTAATAACCACCCAACCAAATCCTATATATAAGCCCTTGGCCCTCTCGCTCTTAGGTATATATAGACCCCTGTACTGCAAGTGTGTCTGGCACTTTTCCAGGGTCGTGCCCTCCTAGACCTACCCTTGGCATGCCATACAACTCTTATTAGCTATTGTGGACCCTATGAAATTGTTTGTGCTAGAAACAAATGCTATAAGTAGTTGTTTGTGCTAGAAATGGATGCTAGTAATTGTGCTATTGGAGCAGTCCCTCTGCATGACATACAACTTCTATTTTAGCTATTATGGACCATATGAAACTGTTTGTGCTAGAAACAGATGCTAGTAATTGTCCTATTGGAGCAATCCTTTTGCAAGAGGGATGACCAATTGCATTTGAAAGCAAGAAACTTGATTCTGCACAACAAAATTATTATGCGTCCGAATGAGAACTCTATGCATAGTGTCTGCTTTGAAAATGTGGCAACCTTAGTTGTATGGGGCTCAATTTGAGATTGTGTTTGACCATAAAAGTATAAAATGGTTTACACAATAAACCAATTTGAAGGGTCAAAAGGCCAAGTGGGCTAAGATTCTATGCTAAGGTTTGGCATCGTAAAGGAAGATACAATGTGGTAGCTAATGCTCTAGCCGTATGCCTGAGATTAACTCTCCTCTTTAAAGAACTTTGAAGTGAGTTTTTGGAATCTCTTAAGGGAAGATATGTACATGATTAAACATACTCCAAAGTAAAGTGTGAAGCCATGTGAAAATGAGGGATTCTTCTCACTCCAATGTTGGCAATGTGTCTTTTTCCTGCACACTCAATTCTCCTCTTTTGAGTGATGAGTTGTAGAGATGGAAGATTTTTTCCATAGATAATGGGTCCTACTCCACAAAAGGAGAGTTTGTGTACCAATGGATGCATATATTTGGTGCCAAATTATTTATGAATGTCATTACAATCCTAGTGCAAGGCATCCAGGCATAAAGAAAACATGCACTCATATGACACCAGTTTTACTGGCGAGGTTTATACAGGTATGTTCAAGACTATGTCTTACATTGCCAAAAATGTCAAGTTAATAAAGTAGAGTGCCTGAAAGCAAGAGGTTTCTTGCTCAAAATTTCATTTTGGGCTCATTTTGATCTCTGTTTCCACTACAACTAAGTCTGCACAGGCAATTTTGTCATTTTGTGCAGATTTTTTGTCAATGCCAATTACTACATAACATGTCCCATGCAATCTATTGCAGGTTGTGTTGTATAGCACGTGCTGATCTCACTCAGTTTCTCTTCATTTTGGGTAGTTTTCACATCAGGTGCATGCATTTTCCATGGCTGACAACAACACAGATGTGTTCAAGATGTTTGCCTGCTGAGGACAAATTGGATGGGGACAATTACCCTATGTGGGTACGTGATGCAACATGTACTTGTGTCAAAGGGAGTTTGGAACATTGTGCGGGGCATTGATGTACGTCCTGGTACTGTGGATATGGGCGATGTTGAGGATGCTCCAGGTTTTGTTGTCAGGGTTGCTGCTGTCAGAGCTGAGCTGATTGCCTACGGCTGAGCATGCTCGTTAGGATGTAAGAGATGCGTGGGCTCATGCATTGATTGCATTGTTTATGAAGCGCACTATCACTCCTCACATCCGTTCAACAAAATCTGCAAAAACAAGATTGGGATATTCTAGCAGGTCTTTATGCAAGCCACGATGGGGCTAAAATTGCTTTGCTACGTAAAGAGCTGGAATCAAAGATTATGCATGAGGAAGATGAAATGGACACTTTCCTTGTTGGTGTCAAGGATGTTCATGAGAAGCCAATTTCTGCAAGAGAAGTCATTTTTGACAGTTCCTTTGTGCAGGCTGTTCTTGATGCTTTGCCAGATTCTTACTAGACTTTTGCTAGTACATGGAGACTTATGACCCAAGGAAATCCTGAAGACTTTTGCTAGTACATGGAGACTTATGACCCAAGGAAATCCTGAAGTTGTCAAGTTTGATGCATTATGCACATTGTTGTTGCAAGAGTCACCTTCTAATAAAAACAAGACTAGGCAGCGTGCAGTTGGACATGCTTTTATTGCAGCTCAAAGGAAAGGTGGGACAGCAATGTAATCGCTTCTTATGGTTCTGCTACGAGTGGCAAAACTTCTCTTTCTAATGCTTTTGCTAGCAGCACTTCCTCTAGCAATTATAGCGATAAGGGGCAAAAGAAGATGTGTTGCCATTATTGTAAAGCTAATGATCACTTGATCAAGCAGTGTCCAAAATTGAAGGCAAAAGAGGCTAAGAAGAAAGAGGCTAGATCTACGGGGTGCAATACAAGTGCAATGATTGTAGATTCTTCAGTCAAAGGAGATTGTGATATGCAAAATGGGCATTTAGTGCAGAGTGCACTTATGATCCTTTTGTCCATGATGCATGTATGTCAGTTGCTCTGCAGATTCATATGTGTGGAATTTTTACAATGGTGCTACAAAGCACATTACCTCACACCATGATTTGTTTACCTCTATTGAGTCTGTCCCTCATGGGAATACGGTGACTTGTGCCAACAATGCCTCTTATCCTATTCAAAAAGTTGGAAAGATTGTGCGTACTACTACAAATGGCAGTTCTTTCACACTTGTTGATGCATTGTATGTACTTGAGATAAAAAAGAACCTTTTGTCTCTATCTGCACTAGCCAGACTTGGTCTCCTAGTCAAATTTGTGGATGACAGATGTACAATTCATTATCTCAATTTTGGTGATGAAATTGTTGCATCTGGCCTTTTGCATCATGGGCTGTATAAACTCACTTTGTATCACAAGTGTGGATAAAATTTTGTGCAGATTCAAGGGTTGTTTCAACTGCAAAACTATGGCAAGCACATTTTGGGCATCCGAATTTTACCAGTTTGCTATGCTTGTTTGCAATACTCTAATACGGTTGCTTCTTTTTTGCCTCTTGAAGCACTTGTAAAACATGTTTGTGAAGGCTGTATTTTGGGTAAAATGCAACATGCTAAGTTTCCAAAGGATGGGTCAGTTCGTGCTACATGCAGATTGCAACTTGTGCATAGTGATGTTCGTAGGCCTATGCAAACTCCATCCTTGGGAAATTACTTGTACTTTGTGATTTTCATTGATGACCACTCTAGGCATGCATGGGTATATCCGTTGAAAGCTAAGCCCGAAGTGTTTATGTGCTTCAAGCAATTTCTTGCTATGACTGAAAATGTACGAAATGTACTATGGGCACCCTCCGTTTCGGTCGGGGGGGGGGGGGGGGTATATGTCTCATGAATTTAATGCATTTTTTACTAGTTGTGGGATAAAACACCAATGTACAGTGCTGAATACACCTCAACAAAATGGTGTTGTTGATAGGAAAAACAAGTCTCTTACAAAAATGGCATGATGTATGGTCAAGAGTCAAGCTTTACCACATTTGTTTTGGCTCGAAGCTTTCATGTGTGCCACTTATGTACTCAACACGTGTCCTAAAAAAGTGTTGCAGTCTATGACTCCATATGAAGCATGGCATGATAAAAAGCCATTTATTGAGTGCGTGCGTGTTTTTGGTTGTTTGGCTATGGTTTAGTGCCACAAGAATAGTGCAAAAAATTGGATGATAAGGCTGTCAAATGTATTTTTGTTGGTTATAGTGCTGAAAAGTTACTGGTTGCACCATCCGCAAACAAACCATATTTTTGTCTCACGTGGTGTTGTGTTTGTGGAAGATTTATTGTCATGTACTAGAGATAGTAACGTAAGCTCATAGGACATTTATGAGTTTATTGCCTCTTTTCAACGGTGAAAGTTTGAATGTAAATTCAAATGAGGGAAATTTACAGCCTATGGGGGTTTTTGAAAATGTTATAGATCAGCCTATTATTGATGCAAATGTACATGATGTACTTGATGAGGAAAGGGCTGGAAATGAGCAGGCTAGAGGTATGCCAAAATGGCTGGTGCACACTTTGCGTGACAGTAAATTGGATGCACCTTTGTCTAGTTGTACTCATTCAGGTTCTCGCCATGCCTCTTATGCATCAGATTGTTATGCTTTGGCTGTGTCTAGCTTATGTGATATAGAGGAACCTCTATCTTTTGATCAAGCACATAATTCAAAAAATTGGATGGTTGCCATGCAATCAGAATATGATGCACTTATAGAAAATGACACATGGAATTTACATGATTTGCCTCCTGGCAAAAAGGCCATTGGTACAAAGTGGGTCTACAAGATGAAAGCAAGCCGGATTGTGAGGTTGATCGCCATAAGGCTCGACTTGTTGCAAAAGGCTATGCACAGTAGAATGGCATAGATTATAAAGAAACTTTTGCTCCCACTTGTTGTATTACTATTGTTCGTTTTCTATGTGAATTGGCAGCTCATTTTTTGTTGGGATGTACATCAATCCGATATTGTTACTGCTTTCTTAAATGGTGACATTTTTTAGGAAGTCTATGTAACGCAGCCTCACGGTTTTGTCAAGAAAGGACAAGAGGACAAAGTGTGCAGATGTAACAAGGATTCGTATGGGTTGAAGCAATCTCCTCATGCTTGGTATGAGAAAGCTGACACTCATTTGGTCAAACGAGGCTTTAATAACAGTCCAACAGAAAGCACATTGTGCGTCAAGCATGAGGGTGATGTACTTTTCATTGTTGTTCTTTATGTGGATGATTTGCTGATCGTTGGTCCCAATGAGGCACATAATGTTGAATTTAAGGCTGATTTGAATGCTACTTTCAAGATGAAAGATTTGGGGTTGTTGCGTCATTACTTGGGCACACAATTTAAGTAGTGTGATGGTGGTATTGCCTTGTGTTGTCAGAAAAGTTACATATAGACATTGCTATGTAAGTTTGGACTTGAGGATTGCAAAACTATAGCCACTCCCATGGAAAAAGGTTTGAAGTTGAGTCTACATGATGATGGTGATCTTGTTGATGTCACTCTTTACCAAACTGTTGCTGGCTGCCTCATTTATGTATGCAACATAAGGCCGGATATTCCAGTTGCAATCTCACAGGTCAGCAGATTTATGCATAGCCCAGGGTCTAAGCATTGGCTGGCAATCAAGAGGAGTTTTTGATACTTGAGTGTCACTTTGCATCTTGGCTTGTTTTATCTCAAGGGGGGGTCATTACCTCTAGATTTACATGCTTTTTTCGACTCAGAATGGGCTGGTTGTTATGACACGCGAGTGTCCACAAGTGGTTTTTGTTTCATGCTTGGCAGTTCATGTATTTCATGGTTGAGCAAGAAGCAACCTACTATGGACACTTCCAATTGTGATGCTAAGTACAGGGCAGTCTTCACAGCTACGATTGAGTGTGTATGGCTCAGACGCCTTATGGCTAATTTGGGTGTTGGACAATACATTGCCAACATCATCTACACTGACAATCATAGCACATTGGCAGTTGTAAGGAATCCAATTTTTCATGCTCGCACAATGAAAATTGAGAGGTGCATTACCACTATGTCAGGGAGAGGCTCTCAGCAGGAGAGATTAGCTTGGCTTAGTGCCAAGACAGTACAACCTTGCAGATCTTTTCACAAAGGCATTGTCTTGTGAGAAGTTCAAAGCTTACGGCAAAGTTTTGGGCGTGCTCCCCTTTGTGGATTGATCCTGTCCTTAGGGCCTGGCACTTCTCTTTTTTCTTCGTGCTAGCCCTCGTTCACCGCATCACTCCCAGGGGGATTTGTTACTATATACATGTGGTAGTGATGTGTGTGAACACACTAGGACCGCCGGGGGATTTTTTCCCATTTAGGAGGTTTTTCCCCCCGTGCATTGTATATACGCCCATTACTCTAGGGCTATCTATCTTTCCATTGCACACTAAGTAATACACTCTCTGTTGTATGCCTTGAGCTTCCTTCGTCTTCTCCAAGTTGTGTGCGTTTCCCTGCAACCCTAATTCCAACATTCTCAACATCACAAAAGCTAGACACAACCAAAGCATAATAATTTGATGCATAAGATGCATGGTGAGAACATGAACGAGTACAACTAGTCAAAGGTGCATCCAATTTATTGTCATGCAAAGTATGCACCATCCACTTTGGCATACCTCTAGCCCGCTCATTCTCATCCCTTGCCTCATCAAGTATATCATGTACATTTGCATCAATAAAAGGTTGATCTGTAACATTTTTAGAAACCCCCATAGGTTGTACATTTGCCTCATTGGAATTTACATTCAAACTTTCACCACGGCAACAAAGTGTCATAAATGTCATGTTAGCTTACATTATTGTCTCTAGTACATGACAACAAGGGCTGCATAGAATCTTCCACCAATGCAACATCCCGTGAGACCAAGATACGCTTTGTTTGCGGATGATACAACATGTAACCTTTTCTTTCAGCACTATAACCAACAAAAATGCATTTGAAAGACTTATCATCCAATTTTTTGCACTACGTTTGTGGCACCAAAGCATAAGCCAAATAACAAAAAACGCACATGTGCTCAATAGAAGGCTTTCTATCATGCCATGCTTCATAAGGAGTCATAGATTGTAAAGCTTTTGTAAGACACGTGTTAAGTACATAAGTGGCACACATGATGGCCTCAAGCCAAAATGAATGCGGTAAAGCTTGACTTTTGTCATAAAATCTAATATCTAGCTTACCCAAATGATTTTCTCATATTAAACTGATCATTTAATGTGGGAGAATAAACAGGAACAAGAGTTAGAATTGAGACATGTGCCTCTAGACCTATCTCAGCATGGGACCAAAAGGAGAGATGGTTGCATCTCAATACGGGTCCAAAAGGATATGGTCTACCAAAGAGCAATGTGCAATAAGTGCTTCTAGACTTATCTCAGCAGGGGACCAAGAGGAGAGATGGTTACATCTCAATACGGGTCCAAAAGGAGGTAGTCTATCAAAGAACAACATGCAATTAATGGAGCTTAAAATACCTTAGGGTTAGCTTCATTAAACACCTCCAATGGTTAGTGTTTAAAAGTCCTTTGACCTTAGGCAAGCTAGGGCTGAGCTTGAGGTAGGAACCTGACCTAAACTTACCTTTGACCCTAGGCAAGCTAGGGCTGAGCTTGAGGTGGGAATCCGACCTAAACTTGCCTTTGACCTTAGGCAAGCTAGGGTTGAGCTTGAGGTGGGAACTCCACCTAAGGTGCTTGTCATGCTTGATGACTAAGGTACTTGAGGTACTTATCGTACTTAATGAGGAAGTTGCTTGAGAAGCTTTCTATGCATGGGGGGTAAGGTGCTTGAGTGAAAAAGAGACCCTACAAACTTAATGAGGAAGTTGCTTGAGAAGCTTCCTATGCATGAAAGTCCCAAAGTTAGGGGAATCTTTGACCTTACCTTCCACTCACCCAAAGGGCACCCCTTTTCTAGAAGGGCACATGGGACACATGTCAGACTCTCACTAAGCTTAACCACTTGGTGTGCTTGAATGCTATCGGTTGGGCTAAAGAGCCATCCAATGAGCTTCTAGTTCCATCCATCAAATATCTAGATATTTTCAAGCTCTCTCTCTCTCTAAAGGGTAAGGAGGACACTTGTCAAAAGACTACCCATGTACTTGACTGCATGCTACATGTGATTGTCTAGGGGGAGAGGGGTCCAATGAGCTTGCACCATGTGGAAAAGTTGCAACTCGCCCCAAGCAAGCAAGGGGGGTGCTAGGGGGCTATACACCACACACACACTCATTTTGTGGATCCATTCTCACTTGGTGAAAGTTGAGGAACTCCACCTCCTTCTCCAAGCTTGTGAGAAGTGAGAGCCTACACCAACACTCTTGGCTATGGAATGCAAATCCAACCAAGAGCCATGCTTCAATGCTTAAGCTTGCCGTCTTCTCCATCTTCACTACTATGCTATTATGTATGCTGGCAAGAAGAGTGATGATAAGTGCGGAATTATTTCTTTCTCCTATGGAATGTTTCTTCTTCCTCTTCCCTACCCTCATTCCCTGCTAGCTCTCTCCACCTTCGAAGGTGTTTGAGGCCTTGGGAGTGAGGCTTGGGATAGTTAATGATTTCTACAAAGTTTATGTTATGCTTGTGATGCATGAAGCTTTACATCTTCATTGCATCACCTAGGTCACAAGGAACACAAAAATTGTATTGTACCAAGTCTCTCTTGATGGGAGAAACTATAATACAAACGCCTATTGGAGGGGGAACCGGATCCATATGAATCCGGTCCTCAACTATTGTCATATTCTCTAAACTCTCTCTCTTGCAAAAGAATTGTTCATGTCAAGTTAACTAAGTACCATGTTTATGTTGGTACCATCAATTAAGTCCACCCGCTATGCTCACAAAGTAATCTCACAAAAGTGCTTTATCTAATTTTCTAATTCCGCTACTCTCAAAGTTCATAGACCATTTCCATTACATTGGTATCAGAGCATTTGGTTTTTCTTTTCTTGCTTAAGAAGAGAGGTCCTTAAGTAGCCTATAAATGGTTGATTTTGTTAATTATATTAAGGTAAGTGGGACTAGTATCTATTATCGGTTTTGTTGAGCTCACTATGTGGGATATAGTGCACACCTCGGGAGCTTTGGTCTTAATAATGGAGTCTTCTTAGACTTGCCTACGGCTTTACCATTATTGAGCCATAAGAAGTCCGAAAGGAGCTATCCCTCGACAAGTTCGCTATGTTAGACCCACTCCACTACTCTCTATAATTAACCAATTCGAGCCATGGGTGTAGATACTTAAGTGCCTATTTTCAAAGGCTAAGAGGAGTAGCAACTAAGGTTTTGAATTGCCAAAACATTCACTAAGTAAACACATAAGTTTAATTAACATGGTTGACAATATCCAAGAGAGTAGGATGAACATGATAACTTTGATTTTGCACATGAAGGTGCTAATGATGATGCCCCCATGTTTGTTAATTATCTTGTTACTAGGTTGCAACAAGCTATGGGCAAACCCCGCTTTGCAAGCCGAAGTTGCTCAACAACTTCGTGCTTATGGGATTTCCTTTCCTCTCCAAGAGGAGAGAGAGCTTAGGAAGCCTCTTGATGAGACCCCCAAAAGAAGACTCTCTCCCATACGAGAGGAGGGATCCAAAGATCAAGTAAGTAATGAATCCCTAAGTTCCTCCAAAGATGTGGCTCCTCGAAGAAGGCGGACTAAACAGTTGCCAACTCCTCCCAAGAGGAAACGATTAACCCATAGTCCTTCTCCTCGTCACTCCAAAGGGGAAGAGAGGAAACAAAAAGGAAGAAAAGGGCAAGAAATAGGTCACCCTCTTCTCCTTCTTCTTCACCTTCCTCCTCTACCGATGAAAGCTATGGCTATCCTCCTAGAGAATACAAGAGGGGAGGACATCGCAAATTTTACCCTGCATGGCGAAGGTCACAAAAGCTAAAGAAGTTCAAAGAGGGAGGACATAGTATCTCTTTTCTCATATGTGATGGCACCTTTGATGCTACCGACAAAGTATTGGCCTTCATCCAACATTCTCATGCGGCCTTTGGTGACGAGGGCTTCATGGATTCCTCCAAGCTACGCCATGTACCTATGCACTTCCAAAAATCAGCTCGTCAATGGTGGGCTAGCCTTCGTGGAAATGGCAAAGCCCCAAAGACATGGAAAACTCTACGAGTTTCCATCATGAAGCAATTCCTTGCAAGTGATGCAAAGGACAAAGTGCTTACCAAATGATGAAGTTTAAAGCTTCTCTCTCATGAGTATATCCACAAATATGTGGACAAGTTTTGGGATTTATATCTCAAGGCTACTATCTTTCAAAAGATATACTTTGTCGAGCAAAAGCAATCATTCTGTACGGGATTACCCAAAGAGATGGCCAAGTATGTCAACTCTCAACGGCCTGGTTCTATCACCAAAATAATCCACTACACCATGGTTTCTTCGTGCATCAATTTCCAACAAGGGGCTGGACAGAATGTCAAGCCCATGGAAAATAAAGACAAAAGTGATGCCAAGGGGAAAACCAATGCTCAAAATTCTTACCAATGCTATTCCAACAAAAACAACAATCGGTCCAAGGAGAAGGGAGTTTACAAAGGTAAATATAAACTCTCTCCTAAAGAGCTAGAATCTTTTCATAAGGACCACAAACATTTTAAGTGTGGGGAGCAAGGCCATGGTTATCGTCCTTGCCCCAAGAGAATTGCCCGTAATGAGACTCCTAGAGTCTCTATGTTTGAAGCTCCAAAAGAGGATGCTCATTGCCAAGGATTTCTCCCTTTCCTATGCTTGGGGAAAGATGCAAGAGCATGATGCCTTTATTTTGTTTGACCCTAGTTCAACTACCAACTTCATACCCACGGAGTTGACCACTAAGCTAAGCATACAAGCCCACGAGATGGGAGATGCATTGAAAGCCAATGGAGCTATCAAGGGACAAGACATCTCGGTTACTTCCTTAATTGGAAAATTAAGGCTTCATGTCCAAAGCTATGTGGACAAAAAGGAATTCTTCATCTCCCCTCTCAAACATGAGAATGTTATCGTTGGGGCACCATGGTTTAACTGCATGGCTTTCAACATGAAGTTCCTTGAAAGGAGAATCTAATTAACCTACAGGGAAAAGAGCATGTACATAGGTGCTAATGAGTCGGGGAACACCATATCCTTGCAATAAAGGGAATCAAGAGGAATTAGAGTTGTCTAATTTCCTAAATGGATCCCAAGATGTTTTCATTGATGACATCCCTAGTGAGCTACCTCTAAAATGAGGGATGATGACCATGTAATTGAGCTCCTACCAAAAAGCTCACTGCCTAACAAGCCTCCTTATCGAGTTTCACAAGCTCAACAAGAGGAGAGCATGAGGCAAGTGCATGAATTGGTGGAAAAAGGGATGGTGAGCTCTAGTTCCTCTCCATTTTGTTCACCGTTGCTTTTAGTGCAAAGGAAAGATGACACATATCACATGTGTGTCGACTTCCCGGGGGATTCACTATTAGTAATGGGGGGATGTCACCTGCGTGCTTCAAAATTAGAGAAACCTCCCTATGTACGGTATCTTACATGCTAACGTACCCCCCTACATACGGACAAGATACGGACATTCTCGCAATGAGCCATCCCCCCTCATACGGATTTTGTACGGAATGTAATGACCCACTATTTTATGTATACTAGTAACATAACAATTTAGAAGCACATGCTATTGTAAAAATACATGATGAACTACAAATGAACAACAAGTGTATAGTGTAGTGTGTTTTCATTTGCAATAGATGTTAAGAGAACAAACCATGAAAAGCAACAAATATAATGAATACTAAACTAAAATAAACCAATCGTTTTCAATGTAATTTGTCAAAAAACGAATAGGTAAACTGATACAAATCTCAATCTCATAACATATGATAGTAGCCACCTACTTAGTAGGCTTCCCACATGGGATTTAAGGCACACATTGAAATAGATTGTTCTTTAAATAACAAATAATGCATACTCTTAAACAACCATGAAAAACTTCACTCATCAAATCAAAACACATTACAAAACAACCCATTAAAAGATTAATCTTTTTGAACAAAAACAATTATATGTGATATGAATGCACGTCTATGCTTAAGCAAAGTGAAACTTTTAAAAAAGCACCATCTGTATTTAATTTTGAGTTTGTACATAAAATATAAATCTTAAAAGATTTGCCAAAGTCTCCTTTGTACGGAGACCTATTTCTCCAAAAAAACCAGTACACCCTTTTCTTGGGCTCCCACATGGGATTTTCATCACATAATTTCTTTTTCCAAAAAAAATGTCCACCTCATCTTGGGCTCCCACATGGGATTTAAGGATTATCTTACACATTAAAATCAAGCACATTTTCAATAGAGTCAAAGTAATCTAACTTCAAAGTGGTAGTATGACCTGCATATCATAGTACATAGGAAACCTCCAATCACAAAGTCTAATCACATGATTACCAAAAGGCCACGTCCACATCGATAGGCGATCATGTACAAAGCAAACACAAAATGAAACATAAAAGTAGCCTACCAAATTAACTTAAGAACCCTCAAAATCAAACTACATTCCAACTATTAGTATCTCATGCTTCTCAGACTACACAATCAACAAAATGGCATGTCCATGTCATATGGCTGCCGTGTAAATAAAATACATAAATCAAAACATCAAAATGAAATGTCTAAACAAAGTTTCCTAAATGAAGTGCGCATCCCTTAATCAACATTTCACTGGTCCACATGCCATGTCGGACAAACATCTTTCATAGAGCACATCATCTTTTTATGCAAATACTTTTATCTAGGTACTGAGCACAATTCTAAGTCAATATTTTCAAAGCATAGTCATCCCTCATCTTTGCCACTTGATTGGTTTACTTGCTCCCTTCGTATCTTTTCAGATAACACATATTGTGTATCTATATCTTTGGCATGCTTACTCTTCTCTCTTTTTACACACCAAGCCAAATCCCAAGCCTTTGAGCTTTATCGAATGAACACCTTTGTGAAGAGCTTCATATAAATCATGGATGTACTTCTCCATGTTACCAATGTAACTATACGCAAACTGGCAAGCTTTGTCTTTGCTTGTAGCAAAGGTTTCCTTGGAGACCGCACTTACAATTTCTTTTTCAAGCATTTTGCCTATGAGCGTCTCATTTTGCACAATACTTTGTACCTGCTTCTCCGGTAATTGACTAATCACCTTGCAGAGAGTTGACCTTAGAGACTAAAGAAATGCCTTCTTCTTACCCTCTGCCATAATGACTATATAGATATACTATTAAAAAGAAGAAGCATTCAAGTCAACCTACATATATATATATATACCTAGATGAATCCAGGATAAGCCCAGATTCACCCTTAAAGGAAAGTGCAAGGTATAGACCTATGGTAGTCACCCACAAGACAATATAACCATCAACTCCATCATGCATAGTATTGACTAAATACCACGACATCCCCACTAACGTCGTCAGTGCCCAATAGTGGGTGTAGAACTAGGTACTAACAAATGCTCCCAAACACAACACACACCACACGCACACGCACATGAGCATACATAAACACAAAGTTCAACATACTGAGTTTTTGTCATGACTCCGGAGATCAAGGGCAGACTCAGCCATAATGAAGCATAGCACTAAAAGAAGCATTAAATCAAAAAAATTAGCACACAAATGAGGTAGTTGATAGCGCATATGCACCACAAAAGATAGAAAGAATTAGCACAATATCAATTGGTCGTAACTCGGACGAAAGATCCCCATTTTCAACCCTCAAAAACGCAGCCAAAACAATCATTTTCAGCCACCGAAACAGCCTCGAAATTCAGCAGTTAGAAGATCACAGATTTCAGCCCTAAAGTCATCGTCGTCATCGCATAGTCTTAAGTTGCATCAGTCCATTGCATACGCATTGTACCACTTTGTGCAATCAATAAGTAGACTACTCTCGCCGACGAGAGTGGAGCCTTCGGAGGAGGGTTTTACAACGTCTCTTGTGTCGTATCTCTCTCTATCTCTCAGACTCATACACTTGCATGCACATTGTCCACTCACTTTGTTCATGATCATAGCACTTTCCATTAAGAACGGAAGGCTCTCCCTTCCATAAGAATTAAAAGGAACCTTGAGCACAGTTCGGAGCACTCATCTTGAGCAAAGCGCAAACAATCATTCCGCTGCACGTAACAACGTCAAACTATCACATCAAAGCTCCTGCATTAACCTAATGTGACACATTGGTATACCATATTTCACTTTGAAAACTAGAAGAACTAAAGGTGAAAATCGATAGCTCAAGATGGCACACCCAGTCAAGCCATATGACCATGTGCAAATTGAGACTATATTTGCATCAAAGCTCCTGCATTAACCTAATGTGACACATTGGTATACCATATTTCACTTTGAAAACTAGAAGAACTGAAGGTGAAAATCGATAGCTCAAGATGGCACACCCGGTCAAGCCATATGACCATGTGACAAATTGATACTATATTTGCATCAAAGCTCCTGCATTAACCTAATGTGGCATTGGTATACCATATTTCACTTTGGAAACTAGAAGAACTGAAGGTGCAAATCGATAGCTCAAGATGGCACACCCGGTCAAGTCATATGACCATGTGACAAATTGAGACTATATTTGTAATTATATACAAAATAAAGACACTATGTATGTGTGACACATAGACCCAAGGTATGCTAGACGTGTCTTTTGCCAAGATGCAAACGAACCGATCGAGTGCAATCCAGACGTTCATCTAAGTAGAGGCCATAAGCATGAATAAATGCAAAAAAATCCCAACCATTTGAATGAGCCTCATCTCAAAAATCTGAAGCATTCACGACACGCAGACCCCGTTTCCAGAGAGTGTAAGCTCTTGTTCAAAAGCAGAATTTCCATCTCTCAATAGGTGATGGGAAAGCATTAGGCTTTGATGGCGACAATCCAGCCATGAGTCTTACTCACGCGCTTGGAAATAGCCTGGACGCATGAACTCACATACGACCTTGAATAGGACATCAAGTGGAGAACCTCTTGCACGTATTTTTCCTCCATCGGAGTGTCATTATGGCTCGTAGCCTTCACAATAGCTACTTCAAGGTCAACCAAAACCTGCACTTGCTACCTTGGCTAAGGAGATGCTAGTCTGATCCTTCAAAACCCCCAGGGCACTGCAAAGTGACACCTACGTTGGGGCCATCATCAAGATGTAGATCAAACGCACAGGTGCGTCAGTGATGTAACACACAAGAGAAAATAAGTGTTGGATTCTTTCAAGTACCTACCATTATACCATTTTTGGAGATTGCTAAAACTATATCTTAGTTAGAGCGCATCACAAATAGTTTAGCTACAATTATCTTTCCTCTTATAGATTATTTAAAGGATTATTAATATATATATAGTACGATGTTGAAGCTAATGTGACTATCTCTTGCATGCCCTATTGAGAAATCAATCTCACGATAAAGTGGTCATGAAATTACGAGACCGACTAAGGTGGTCGAGCGGAAGGCTTGACCAAGTGGCTAGGTAAAGCATGTGATCTAGTATGTGGGGGTATCGAATGTTAATCCATTAAGGCCTAGCTCAAGGCTTTTATGTTGGCAACCTTCTTAGGTGAGTTAACCTCCAATATGAGCATCGAGCCAACATTGCATGCCCACACTTGTCGATGCTTGAAATATCTAGGATGCGGATGTGGCTTACTTTGGGCCATCATGCATTATGATAAAAACGTATGATAAAAACGCATGATACACACCCAAAACTTTTAAATGCCTTTGAAGGGCTGAAGGGCTACCCCTGTTGATCTTTGTCCGCCTTCCCCTCTTTGCGTTTCTCTCTCTCGCTATGTAATGTACTCAAGGCTAAGCTGAGACAAGCTTTTCCCCAATGGCAAACTTTTCTAAGCTGCATCTTATTGTTCCTCTTTGGAAAACCAATTGTTTAGGTTGTGGTAATGACAAGGGGTTATGGTTCAACCCCTACAAAATGTAGATGTGGGTGGGTTCGTGGGCACAATCCTATTCAACTAGCTGTTCTGAAGCATCCATTGGGGAAGAAAAAAGGTTGCAAATTGAGAAGTTTGAAGATCACACTCAATTCAGTGGCATAATGCATCATTCTAGGTTAATTTGTTTAAAATTCATTTGAGTCGTTAGTGTGATAAGATTGAAGAGTACCCAGATTTTATAAATCTAGGGTGTCTTTTGTCCTATCAGTCCTTACACATAGCTTTCCTACTTGTCTACTGGAAGCTCAATTGGCAAAGGGCACTATTGATCAATGCAAGTGCTGCTTGCTCTACCAAATTCCTCACAATCATGGGAGCATGCTGCTCACAAATGACAACCTAACTTATGCTAGAGGAATCACTCGATGCATACAGGCAGACCAAGATGATTGATTAAAATGGAGAAGCTCAAAGGCATGATATAATTTAATTACTCACAATGCTATTATATATCACTCGTCGAGATTTCGACAGAGCTTGAAACCTCTTGTGTCTTTGGCTGCAGCACGCGCAGCAAGCTCCAAGCCTCCAAGACGCAGCATCGAGCAGCTCAGAACAGACTCAGGAGCTCTTGCAGTAGACGTAGCAGGCTGCAGCGTAACTGGCACAACAACCGGGTGCAATTAATCCCAAGGACATTGTAAAATTAAGCAAAAAACAATAGCTAGTAGCTTTTGTAACACGGAAAATCAAATTTTATTTGTTTGAAAAGTGAAGTTAAATGTCCAAAGTTGCATGTTGGCTAACCTGTACTAAATTTTGGCCTTAGAGGAGTAGTCGATGTCATCCACCATCCCAGCTCGAAGAACCCAAAGAAAATGTTGTTGGCTGGCAAGGAGGCCATTCAGAAACTCTTCACATTGGGTTTTGGAAAGGATAGTTGTGCTCCCAAAGGAGATGTATAGAATAGATGAGATGGGATGTTGATTTAGCCAAGCCAAGCAACCTTTGTCTTCTTCCCACAAGCTAGTGGCGCTCTCCTCATTGAGAGATTCTACCCAAAACCCCACATCATAAATCGGAACATTGCAACATTTAGATAGAGTGGCAATGGCACAAGCCTCAAGATCTTCATAGCTGTTGACGACGACAGCGTGGGCTCGAGTGTCGCACACTTGCCATGACTTGGTTGAGTTGGTCCACAAAGAGACTGTTTCATTTGTGACATACCTGAAATGAGGAATATCTTCGTTGCGTAATGTTGGTAGACCAGCAAGTTCCCAAAAAAGCTTTTGCATTTCTACACTTGTTGCTATTGTTGCCTCCTTCACTGCAAGGCACCAAATTCTACATGTTGAGGGTGGCCTAGGCCTTAAAATCTTAAGAGACAAACAATGAAAATATTCACCTTCAATGTCCTTGAGACCTCAAGGACAGCAAAGGCAAACTTGACTTTACAAACGTTGATGCCCTTTTGAGGATACGATGGTAGCCACTAAACTAGAAGGAACTTTGCATGCGTGCGTGAGTGCGTGTGTGTGCGTGCATGCGCGCGTGTGTGTGTGTGTGTGTGTGTGTGTGTGAGAGAGAGAGAGAGAGAGAGAGAGAGAGAGACCTTCTTCAAGGGATAGAGCTCCCCTAGTGTGAGGTAATGGGTGAACAGAAGGCGTGAAACGCAGCACAGGTAGAGCACAATGCGGGGAATGTCGAGCTTGTCAGCAACATCTTGGGTAGGGAACGTGATGTTGAAGTCGGAGAGGAGGCAGGTGACACGAGGGCCATGTCGGCTGAGAGAGAGGATGAGCTGCTCGAGATCGGGGGCAATGGAGACCAAGGCATCATAGGCTTCCAGCAAGGAGAGCTTGAAGCCGTTGGAGAGGTCGATGCCACAAAGCGGGAGGCGGATGCGGCGGACAAGTGAATGAGGGGCAGCAGCAGCCGTAGGGGTTATAGCTGGGTAAGGATTGTGGTGCTCCTGTGCCAGAGGCGAGGCATCGGCGGCGTCGGAAGTGGTGATGATGATGTCAGATTGTTGCTTGGCTAGCAGCTTGCAGAGGCGCATGAGCGGGTTGAGATGTCCTGGTGTCAACAAGGGCATCGCCACCACATGTTGCTGCTCCTGCTTCTCACGAGCCATTGCCGTTTCCTCGACTCCCTCTCCGCACAGCTGCTTTCTTTGCCCGTCTACACATGGGCTCCAATGCCCTCCATGACTTTCATCCTCGATTTTCAAAACCCCCTTCTCGATTTTCAAACACCCCCACAGGGTAGGCCTCTCTCAAGACTAAGGCCCATGTCACACTAGGTCGGCGGTCATCGTATGAAAGGGAGAGCAGCCAATAAAATTCGTTGCCTTCAGCTTTTCAAGTCACACTAGGCGGTGGCCAAGGAGAAAAAGGTCCATGTTGGACTGTTGAGTCACGACCAGGGATGGAGAAAAACATCCGAGGGGTCATCGTCGCCTATCCTCGCCCATGGCTTCGATCAGTCAATCAGTGCTCAGCATACGATTGCAAAGCTTCCAACAGGTGCCGCCTTGTGTGACAGGCTATGTGGAAGCATGCAGATTTTCTTCTATGGACACTCAGGCCATGGTATGCCAACTCAGACGTGATCGGCCATCGCGTCTGACTTCACCCTAAGTGGCACAAGCATGGGAGGGTGGGATCTACGACAGGGGCTTGTGGATTGTAGATCCCAGTGACGACGATGAAAGAAAATTAGGGTACCCTAGATTACTTTTTATTATGGCCGTAGATCCTAGTGGTGGCGCCGAAAGTTTGTTAGGGTACCGTAGATTGGTTATGTAGGCTTTGGAGATGAATCACTTCATTATTTTTGGACCAAGGCTAGAAAAATACAATTTTCCTAACCGAAGAAAATAAGGGCAAGCTTGAAATTCTCCCGGTTATTAGGTCAAAATTTAAATCTTTTGTTGGTAGTTACACTAAAGTTTGTGAAAACTTCTCGGTTTTCTTCAAGGCAAGCTCAAAATCTAACAGGGATTTTAGGATTTCAGTCGATTAAAATACATTGGACCCCGGTTTTTTTCTAACACTATTTTGGACATAATCGCCTGTTTTGTGAGGTAATATGTGACAAATTACATGCTAAGCACTAAAAAATGCATCTCAATTGTCAAAAAGGAATAAAAAGTAGAAAAGCTTGAACAATCATACCAAAGTAAATACATAGGTACTTTGGGAATTTTAAAATTTTGAAAGGTATTTTGGGAATTTAGACAAGTTAGAGGGGTTTGAGCTTGGCTTTAAGAAAACGAGGAAATTTACATAAGTTTTAGTGTATTTAGCAACAATGTAGCCCCAATGTAAACCCCCCCCCCCCCCCCCCCCCTTCATTATGTGTACGGTATGAGTATGAAATAATGAGGGGCTACCCCTATTGTATACGCTTATGTACAAAATCTAAAAACCCCCCTATTGTACACTCACGTACAGAAAAACACAGTGAATCTCCCGGGGTCGACTATGGAACACTAAATAAGATTAATATCAAAAATAGATTTTCTATGCCATGGGTAGAAGATCTATTTGATAATTTACAAGTTTTGGCCTGACAAATGCTCCAGACGCATTCAAACTCATGATGGACAAAAATCTCAGGCCATTCAAATTCTCTTGAGGAGTACAAGCGACAGCTCCAGGTGATCTTCCAAGTTGTGAGAGAGAAAAAGCTTTTCATCAATCAAAACAAAAGTGATTTTTCCTACAAGAGATTCAATATTTAGGTCACATTATCTCTAAAGATGGCACCCGTATGGATCCAACAAAGTTAGAGATAATAAAAGGATGGCCTAATCCAAGGAATCTACAGGAGGTACGAAGCTTCATAGGTATGTGTGCATACTATACGTGCTTCATTAAAAAAAAAAATCTCGATAAAAGCAAGCCCATTACATGACTTAACAAAAGAACGTTAAGTATTCATGGACTACAAAAGTGCAAGAAGCTTTTGAAGAAGCTTAAGGAGAATCCTATCTCTCAACGTGTGTTCACACTACTAGATCTCTCAAAGCCATTTGAGGTCCAATGTGATGCTTGTTGTAATTGCCTTGGAGCTATTTTGCTTCAAGAAGGGCATACCATAGCATATGAGAGTCAAAGACTCAACTTCGACAAGTGTGTATTGGGCAAATACGAAAAAGAGCTACTAGCTATTCTATGCCCTAAACACATGGAAACACTATCACTTGGGGACTCCATTCATCCTACGAATGGATCACACAGCCTCAAGAACTTCATGATACAAACCAAGCTCTCGGACAAACAAATGAGGTGGGCAAATTTTCTTTTGCAATTTAAATTTCATATTGCTCACATTGTCGGCAAGCACAATCAAGTGGTCGATGCACTTTCACAACGACCAAGGGTAAATGTGGTGTCTATAGCAACTCAAAATGATCTATCTTTTATGATAGATAAGTATGCTACTGACCAAGACTTTAAATATGTAATTACAGCCTTTGCATTAGGGAAGAAAAAAATAATCATTCACCTTGAAGGATGGTTATCTTTCAAATGGCAATAGGCTATGTGTTGATCACCCATACAATAAGAAATTCATGTATGAATCCCATACTTCTCCTTATGAGGGGCAAAGAGGGATTCCATAGTCTACTCTTCGAGGAGTAGAAATGTATTTCTGTTGGTCTACTATGAAAAGTAAACTTACAAGAGTATGTTTCAAAATGTGTGGTATACCAAAAGTTGAGATTTGATCGAGGGAAGCAACTTGGATTATTTAGTCAACAGGCTTAACAAGAAAACACACTCTATGCCTGTCAAAAAGACTATTAAGGCACATCAATTGGCAACCCTCTCTAGATCTCAAATTTTCTAGCATCATGGATTTCCAGCATCCATAGTGTCAGACAAAGATCCTAGAATGACCAGTAATTTCTAGAAAGGTCTCTTTGAGAATCTAGGAATTAGATTAAATTTCTTTTTTGGCCTATCATCCACAAACAGATGACCAAAGTGAAATAAGTAATCTAACAATTTTGAATCTACTAAAAGCGTATGTCATGGACGTAGATCAACGTTCTCAATTAGAGAAGTACCTACCTCTTATAGAGTATGCGTACAATGACATTGTACATACTTCTATGGGGAAAGCACCTTTCAAAGTTAAAGAGGGAAGATCCAAAAGTCTTTTACTACTTAAACTACATGGGAAGATCTTCACTACTACTAATGAATATAACAGAGACTCACAAGAATCTTTACCAAAGATTAAAGAGGCTATATCCATCTCAAAGCAAAGGCAAAAAGGGCTGCTGCTAATAAGCACAGAAGAGCCTTAGCCTTTAAGAAAAATCATTGGGTCTTGCTAAAGTTTCTCAAGGCTCATCTAAGGATTACTACAGGCAAGAATCCTTCTGGCCACCAAGAGTATTATGCTAAACTAGCAAAAAGATATTGTGGTCCTTTTTAACTTCTTAAGCCAATCAATGAGATGGCTTATCAATTAAAGTTTCCCAACCATTGGCTCATACACAATGCTTTCCATGAGAGCTTACGTAAGCCTTACAAAGGAGCGCCATCAAAAGAAGCAATAGTTGCAGACCCTCCAAAAATCGAAGATCAAGAAGAAGTACTTCAATCTGAGTCCATCTTATGACATGAAGACAAGTTATTAAGAAACGGTAAGATTATCTGACGTTATCTTATTAAGTTAAAGAATTATCCTTTTAAAGATGCTAGATGGATATAAAGAACCTAGCTTAACGATTACGAACCTTGTCAATGCTGACAATGCTGCACTAGAGTAAGCATATGAAAATGCATTTTAAATGAACAATGTTTTTGTCTCATAAGGCTAGTTCTCTTTTTATTGTGCACAAATTTAAGAAGTATGCATGCTTAGGATCATGTTTGTGGTGACAACGTCTCCCAAACACCAAGTAGAACTTGTCACTCAACTTTGGAAGTATGATATGGACTAAAGAGCAGACATGCTTGCGGCAGCTACGTCTCCCAAGCACCAAATGGATTAGTCATCCATCTTGGAATGATGTTGAAGGATTAAAAGGGATCCTCTACCTGCTAAGAAACATGGACTACTGAGTAGGCTTTATCTTCTCTACCTCATAGTCGAGGATGACTATCATTTCAAGAGAGAGGTAATGTCATAAAATCTAATATCTAGCTTACCCAAATGATTTTCTCATATTAAACTGATCATTTAATGTGGAATGTGGGAGAATAAATGGGACAGGAGTTAGAATTGAGACATGTGCTTCTAGCCCTATCTCGACAGGGGACCAAAAGGAGAGATGGTTGCATCTCAATACGGGTCCAAAAGGATATGGTCTACCAAAGTTCAATGTGCAATAAGCCTTTGACCTTAGGCAAACTAGGGCTGAGCTTGAGGTGGGAAACCGACCTAAACTTGCCTTTGACCTTAGGCAAGCTAGGGTTGAGCTTGAGGTGGGAACTCCACCTAAGGTGCTTGTCATGCTTGATGACTAAGGTGCTTGTCATGCTTGATGACTAAGGTACTTGAGGTACTTATCATACTTAATGAGGAAATTTCTTGAGAAGCTTCCTATGCATGGGGGTAAGGTGCTTGAGTCAAAAAGAGACCCTAAAAACTTAATGAGGAAGTTGCTTGAGAACCTTCCTATGCATGGGGGGTAAGGTGCTTGAGTCAAAAAGAGACCCTACAAACTTAATAAGGAAGTTTTTAGACAAGCTTCCTATGCATGGGGCGTAAGGTGCTTGAGTCAAAAAGAGACCCTACAAACTTAATGAGGAAGTTGCTTGAGAAGCTTCCTATGCATGAAAGTCCCAAAGTTAGGGGAATCTTTGACCTAACCTTCCACTCACCCAAAGGGCACCCCTTTTCTAGAAGGGCACATGGGACACATGCCAGACTCTCACTAAGCTTAACCACATGGTGTGCTTGAATGCTATTGGTTGGGCTAAAGAGGGGTCCAACAAGCTTTTAGTTCCATCCAACAAATATCTAGATCTTTTCAAGCTCTCTCTCTCTCTAAGGGATAAGGAGGACACTTGTCAAAAGACTACCCATATACTTGACTGCATGTTGCATGTGATTGGCAAGGGAGAGAGGGGTCCAATGAGCTTGCAGCATGTGGAAAAGTTGCAACTCGCCCCAAGCAAGCAAGGGGGGTGCTAGGGGGATATACACCACATACACACTCATTTTGTGGATCCATTCTCACTTGGTGAAAGTTGAGGAACTCCACCTCCTTCTCCAAGCTTGTGATAAGTGAGAGCCTACACCAACACTCTTGGCTATGGAATGCAAATCCAACCAAGAGCCATGCTTCAATGCTTAAGCTTGCCCTTTTCTCCATCTTCATTACTATGCTATTATGTATGCTAGCAAGAAGAGTGATGATAAGTGAGGAACTATTTCTTTCTCCTATGGAATGTTTCTTCTTCCTCTTCCCTACCCTCATTCCCTGCTAGCTCTCTCCACCTTTGAAGGTGTTTGAGGCCTTGGGAGTGAGGCTTGGGATAGTTAATGCTTTCTACAAAGTTTATTTTATGCTTGTGATGCATGAAGCTTTCCATCTTCGTTGCATCACTTAGGTCACAAGAAACACAAAAATTATATTATACCAAGTCTGTCTTGATGGGAGAAACTATAATACAAATGCCTATTGGAGGGGGGACCGCCGGCTCCATATGAATCGGGTCCTCAACTATTGTCATGTTCTCTAAAATCTCTCTCTTGCAAAAGTATTGTTCATGCCAAGTTAACTAAGTACCATGTTTATGTTGCTACCATCAATTAAGTTCACCCGGTATGCTCACAAAGTAATCTCACAAAAGTGCTTTATCTAATTTTCTAATTCTGCTACTCTCAAAGTTCATAGGCCATTTCCATTACAACTTTTGACCATACATCATGCCATTTTCGTAAGTGACCTGATTTTCTCTCATCAACACCATTTTGTTGAGGCGTATATTATATGCAGCATTGTACATTGGTGTTTTATCTTACGACTAGCCATAAATGCATTAAATTTATGAGACATATACTCCCCCTCTCAATCTGAAGGGAGGGTGCCCATAGTACATTCCGAGACTTTTTTAGCCATAGCCAAAAAAATCTGAAGCAATAACGGACTTTGCTTTAAGCAGATACACCCATGCATGCATGGACTAATCATCAATATAAGTCACGAACGAAAGTTAATTGCCCAAGGACGGAGTTTGCATGGGCCCACAAACATCACTATGCACAAGCAACTTGCATGTGGCCCTAACTGAACCATCCTTTGAAAACTTCAAACGCTGCATCTTACCAAATATAGCCTTCACAAACATGTTTGGCAGGTGCTTCAAGAGGCATCAAAGAAGCGACCATATCAGATTTCTGCAAACACGGCAAATTGGTAAAATTTAGATGCCCAAAACATGCATGCCAAAGCTTTGCATCTAAAACAACCTTTGAATCCACACAACATTTGCAAAATTTTGCCCACACTTGTCATACAAAGTGAGCTTATATAGCCCGCGACATAAAATTCCAAATGCAATAATTTCATCATCGAAACTGAGATCATGTACTATACATCTATCATCCACAAATTTGACTACAAGACCAAGTTTAACAAGTGCAAATACATGCAAAAGATTCTTCTTCATCCTAGGTTCATACAATGCATCAACAAGTGTGAAAGAACTGCCATTTGCAGCAATAAGCACAATCTTTCCAACTCCCTTAACCGAATAAGAGGCATTGTTAGCACAAGTGACTGAATTCCCATGAGGGACATCTTTGAGAGATGTAAACAAGTCACGATGAGAGGTAATGTGCTTTGTAGCACCACTGTCAAAGTACCACACATGAACATCTGTAGCAATTGACATACATGCATCATGGACAAAAGGATCATAAGTGCACTTTGCACAAAAGGCCCATTCTGCATCAACATCAACATCACAATCTCCTTGCACACAATACTGAACATAGCTACACTTGTAGTGGAACTAGCCTCTTTTGCCTTCAATTTTGGACATTGCTTGATCAAGTGATCATTAGCTTTACAATGATGGCAACTCATCTTCTTTTTGCCCTTTTCACCAGAATTCCCAGACAAATTGCTACTAGCAGAAGCATTAGGAACAAGTGATTTACCACTCGCAAAAAAAACCATGAGAAATGGTTACATTGTTGTTACCACCTTTTCTTTGAGCATCAATAAAGGCATGTTCAAGTGCACACTGCTTAGCCCTGTTCAACTGCACGCTGCCTAGCCCTGTTTTTCTGGAAAGTGACTCTTGCCAACAATGTGCATAATATATCAAACTTGACAACTTTTGGATTTCCTTCGGTCATAAGTCTCCAAGTACTAGCAAAAGTCTGGTAAGAATCTGACAAAGCATCAAGAACAGTCTACACAAGGGAACTGTCAAAAATGACTTTGCTTGTAGAAATAAGTTGCTCATTGATATCCTTGACACCAACAAGGAAAGTGTCCATCTCATCTTCCTCGTGTATAATCTTCAATTCCAGCCCTTTACACAACAATGTAATTTTAGTCTCATTGCGATTTGCATAAAGACCAACCATAATATCCCAAGCCTGTTTTACAGATTTTGCTAAACAAATATGAGGAGTAATAGCGTGCTTCACAGACAATGCAATCAAAGCATGAGTCTATGCATATTTTACAACCCAACGAGCTTGCTCAACCGTAGGCAGAACAGCTCTAGGAGCAATAATTTTGTCACCAAAACCTACAGCATCCTCAACATCGCCTACATCCTCAGAACTAGGACGTACATCAATGCTAGAGTGATGGGCATATATACAATGCACGAGGGGAAAACCTCCTAGTGAGGACAAAAATGCCCGATAGTCCTAAGTGTATTCACACACATCACTAACACATGTATATGGTAACAATAACATACATTTTGGTGGGCAAAATTGACAGGTGGGCATTCTAACACCTCCCTCAATGAACACCCGAAGATACTTTATGTTGGTCGTGCGCCAACTCTAAGTTGATGAAGGTGTCAAAGTAGTTGGTCTTTCCCAAGAGCTTTGGTGAAGATATCTGCACAATTATCTTCGGTAGGACAATACTCTAGCTCTACAATCTCATCCTCAATAAGCTCTCAAACATAATGATATTGAACCTCAATATGCTTTCTGCATGCATGGAAGACAGGGTTCTTGGCAATCGCCATGTAACTCTGGTTGTCACATTGAAGTGTTGGTGTTGAATCAACGAGAACACCTAAGTCCATGAGAACTCTCCTGAGCCAAACTACTTCACAAGCTACAAAGCAAGAAACTTTAGACTCTGCTTCTGTTGAAGAAAGAGCGACGTTTGGCTGCTTCTTAGTAATCTAAGAAAACACTCCAAAACCAAGTGGTAAGCACCAGAAACTGGCTTTCTAGAATCACAATCTTATGCCCAATCAGTGTCACAATACCCACTTAGAGTATTTGTGCCAATTCTATAGAAAACGATGTGGCCCGAAGTACCTTTGTATACTTTAGAACATGCATGCCTACCTTTCAATGAGATTCCCTAGGCTGGTTGGAAGACTTGCTCAAAACACAAACTGCAAAACAAGTGTCTGGTCTAGCATTACACAAGAAAATCAAACTTTCCACAAGCTTCCTGTACTTCTTGATGTCGACCAACGGAGAATAATCTTCCATGGAGAGTTTCACATTTACCTCCATTAAAGTGCTCACAAGTTTACAATCGATCATCCCAAATGCTTTTAAGATCTCTATTGCACACTTTTGCTAAGAGATGAAGATGCCCTTTGTGGATTGCCAAACCTCAATCCCCAAACAATAATGTAACAGACCCAAGTTTGTCATTTCAAACGCGGAGCTCAAACTCTTTTGAGTTTTTTCAATGAGCTCTTCATGATCACATGTAATAATTAAGTCATCTACATACAAGATAACAATGACTTGCTTTTCATTCTCTCTTAGCAAATTTTCTTCAAAAGCACTTCTTTTTAAGCCAAGCTTTTTGAAAATTGATCTATCTATTGTGACATACCATGCTCTTGGTGATTGCTTTAGGCCATATGAAGCCTATTTCAACCTGAAAACCTTCCCTTTTGAATGAAGCGACTTAAACCCTAGTGGCTGCTCTACATAAACCTCCTCCTTGAGAAGTCCATTCAAAAAAGCAGATACAACATCCATTTGGTAGTGGCTTCTCCTGTGATGCTACAACAGGCTGGTTAGTTTTGTTTGAGTGGTCATCATCAGACAACTCCTCATCCTAAAATTTTTACTTGACTTTGATCTGGCACAAGGTGAGTTATTCCTCCGTTTGATAAGAAAGTGGACAAACATAGTGTCTCCACTGAATGTGACCCTTTTTCAAACACCACATTGTAGCTAGTGTATCTTTTTCACCTCTAGATCATATAGTCTGTATGCCTTAAACTCTTCATTGTATTCAAGAAATACACACTTCTTGCTTTTTGCTTCTTACTTAGTTCTCTAGGAATCAAGAGCATGTGCATAACAAAAACTGTTACGTTTAATGGCCATGTGGTTGACCGCCCATCACTGACTGCTATTAACCCTAAGGGTACATCTATACACTTGTGTGAGCCACTAACACAAAGTAGAGTGTGTATTGTGCCTAAATGCATAAGATAGAGAAGAAAGAAAGGGGACACATAGTGTGTGTCAGCTCTCCCCCTCCAACCTGTGTGTGTGGCTATGGTGGTGTGTGTGTGTGTGTGAGTGTGTGTGCGTATTCATCTTCCTCTTTTGTTGTGCCCCAGATCCTCTCCTTCATCTGGTATCAGAGCTATTTCATTCTCGAAATTGCTTCTACACGTGTGCACTTTCAAGAGTGCAAACAAGATTCCGACTTCGGCATCAACAAATTTAGCATTCCGAGAGCGTTTCAAGCAGGTGTTTTGAAATTTTACCCCCCTTTCGGAGCCATTCGTGCCATCAGAAACCTCATTCGAGCTACGGTTAGGACCTGCATTTTTTAGCTCTCTTTTGGTAGTTGGTGCTGCAGAGCTTCCATAGCCATTAGAGGTGCAGTCTCTTCCATCTACGAGAGCCCACAGCTCATTCAGGAGTGTGTAGCCTCTTTCGGAGTGGCCTCATACACACACATAGAGTGAGAGTTTGACGGCATTATCTTCTTCGACTACATGTACAGGTACATAGAGCGGCTTAGTTAGCTTCCTCTGTGCTTCTCGGCCTTGATTTCGGCTTCGGCTTCGGCTACGACATCAGCATCGACTCACAAGCTACAGGTTTCATTGCTTGCGATATTCTGGTTCCATTGGGAGAAGATTTTTATGCATACATGCATATGTTGGCACTTTTGACAGTGTTTGAGCTCTTTTGAGAGTAGTTTGACTCCCCGTAGGGATATTTCTTTGCATACACATGCTTTTGGTGCCTATTTGAGCGTCGTGATAGACTTGTACATCTTTGTGGATACTACCATTGTACGCTTTTGTGGAGCCATCTTTTGGCTAGTATGGCAGTCCCGGCCATTTCTGAGACTTGTTCCGGATGATATCCATTTCTGAGACTTGGCTATACATTTTGCTGCATAACCTACATTGTTGAGGGTCGATAGAGTGAGGTTTTCATTGAGCTGGGGTATTCTCAAATGTGGATATACCTTCGGTGATACAGGTAGCTAGAGCATCCCTTACGAGGCCTCGCCATAGGACATGTATAGGGTGGTATAGGTGCTTTTGACATCGAGTTGGTGGTCTATGGTCAGTTTGACATTTTATGCGCCTCAGTTGGTCTCTGTACAGTGTGCTTTTGAGAGGCATTGCCCTGTTTTATGCTTTGTGAGTGACATACTTGGTCATTTTGTCTCGTATTTTGGTTGACATAGTCCCAAATACAAAGGAGACTCTGCCAAAAATTTTCCATAATCTTTTGGTAGTTTTCTCACCATGTCTACTAGTGGCAAAGACCGTGACATTTATGACATAAAGAAGCTTGATGGCACTAATTTTCAGCTTTGGAAGAACCAAACGCATGATGTGCTTGTCCAAAAGAAGAAAAAGTTTCCTATTGCCTATGCGGCTAGAACTGAAAATATGCAAATGACTTAGTTTCAGTGGGAGGAGCTTGATGTGCTATGCAGGTCTACAATTAGACTCTACCTTGGTGAGTTAGTGTGCTTTTCAGTGTTAGAATGCGAAACTGCTTATGCTTATGGCAGAAATTATGCGACACTTACGAAAAGGATACGGCTAGCAATAAGGTTTTCATGATGTGAAAACTTTCCAACCTTCGTATGAAGGAGTCAGCTAGCGTTGCCAGCCATATCAATGATTTTGATTCTCTTTTTGCCCGGATTCGTGCACAGCGCATGACCATTGATGATGAGATGAAAGAAATCTTTTTGCTTTGTTCGTTTTGCCACCCTCTTGGGATATCTTTTGCACAACTATTACTAACTCTGCTCCTAATGATACGCTAAAATACGATGATGTTACTAGTGCACTTTTGTGAGATGCGTCGAAATACCATGAGTAGCTCGCATTATGGCGAAGCTCGTTGTGTGCAAATGGATGATAAGCAACATAAGGGCCGTTCTTCGCAACATAAGTCCAAGAAATAGGGCAATAGAGATGCATCAAAGGGTAGATCAAAGTCTCGTGGTCGCCGCAATGTTCAATGCCATTATTATGATAAGTTTGGTCACATTAAGAAGGATTGTTATGCTTGGAAGCATGACAAAGAGAGGGGCAAAGGTAAAGGTAAAGGCAAAGATCATGATGATAAAGAGGATAAACCAAAGAGTTCGGTTTATATTGAAGAATTGAACATAGTTCAGGATGACAGTGATGCGCAAGACATTAATAAGTTGATTGAAAATAATGATGTTTTTTATGATGCACAAGAACTTCTATCTTTGCAGAGTTCTATGCCGGTTGAACTCCTTATTAGTGGTGAAGTATCCCATACATGGATTCTTGATTCGGGTGCTTCGTTGCATGTCACACCTCATACGCATTGGTTCAGTACATACGAGGAAACCATTGGCTCTATTACACTTGGTGACAATTACTCTTGTGACATTGTTGGCATAGGTGATATTGCCATGGTTATGGCAAATGCGGTTAAGTTTATCATCCATAATGTGTGTCATGTTCCAACCTCGATATGCAATCTGATTTCGATTGGATGTCTTGATGACTTGGGTTACAAAGTCACTTTTCATCAGCAGTCTTCACATGTTGCGAAGGGTCGTCTTATTATAGCCCATGGTTCTAAATTTGATTCACTTTATCCTCTTTATGCATCTGATAAAAACAGTATTCTTTTTGTAACGGAGCTGCCAACCATTGCTTTGTGGCATAGCCAGTTAGAACATATGTCAAAGAAGGGAATGAAGACACTCTCTCATTTGGGCTACTTACCGTCTTTGTCATTTTTTTATTTTCCCTTTTGTGAGCACTGTCAATATGGCAAGCAAACACGGACACGTCGTACACATTCTTTTGACAAAGAAAGAAAACCTTTAGAGCTTGTGCACAGTGATTTATGTGACTCTATGCCTTCTAAATCCCATGGTGGTGAGTCTTATTATGTTACATTCATTGACGATGCAACACGGCATGTTTGGGTCTATGCATGAAGTCTAAAGATGAGCCCTTTTCTTGCTTCAAGAAGTTCTTATATAGTGTTGAAACTCGGTATGCACATAAGTTGAAAGCTTTGTGCTCAACTAATGGTGGAGAATATGTCTCCAAAGAGTTAACGGACTTTTGTTCAAGTAGGGGAATTAAGCGTGAGTTTACAGCTCCTTATACCCCTGCAAAAAATGGTGTTGCAGAATGAATGAATAGGACCATCCGAGAGCGGATTATGTCTATGCTATCATAGGCTAATTTGTCGCAAGCGTTTTGGACTAAATCATTATACACAGCCATGTACTTGATCAATAGATCACCACATGCTTCATTACAATTTCGTGTACCTTTGGAGTTATGGTCAGGACATGAATTATCTTATGAAAAACTACGCACATTTGGTTGTGAAGCTTATGCACATGTACCCAAGGAGTTGCGTGCTAAGCTAGATCCTAAGTCCAAGAAATGCATCTTCATTGGCTATGGTGTAGATGGTCAATTTGGCTATCGTTTATGGGATCCGAAAAGTTGGTTAGTGATCTGTAGCACTGATGTTGTCTTTAATGAGACTAAGATGCATAGACAGTCAATGAAAGA